>NC_053148.1:7116201-7741062 GCF_016808335.1 Panicum virgatum
GTGCCTTCCCACACCATTAACGCCGCCTACAAAGCTTCCCCGCCGGCCGTCGCCCCGCTCCCACCTCCACCGCCTTGGCCGCCTATAAAAGGGGCCGCAGAGCACCCCCGAGCTCCACAGCCACCCCCTCAACCTCCACCGCCGCCCCCCTGACCTCCTAGCGCCGCCACTCGCCATTGCCGCCACTCCCGAATGACAGCCACCGCGGAGCTCCCCTCCCCGCGGCACCACGGCCCGAGCCAAGGTAGGCTTTGGGATCCCCGAGATCCCCTCCTCCTTTTCCCCCGAGACCGGTCTGTCGACGAGCTCCGTGGCGCCGCCCCCACGCTCGCCACCGCCTGCTGCCACCCGCCGCCGTAGAACCGCCCCTACGGGCCACCATTTCCTCAAATCGAGGGAGGGGATCGACCTCCCACGTCGCCCTCCCCCTTTTCCCCATCACTCCGGCCGTCCCCAAGGCCCAGGGCCGCCGGCCGAGCGCCGCCGACGCCCCCTGGCCGCCTCCCCTGTTTTCCCGTGGAGAGAGGAGGAAGAAAGGGGCCATTTAGCCCAAAACCCCCTCCCCTCCAGCCAATTTAGTAAAGAAACCTCCCACCTTTTGCCACTTTGCAAAGAAAACCCTGCCCTTTATCCTATTTCAAAATAAACCCCTTCCTTATACAGACATAATTCTAAATTAACCCTTGACCCTTCTAAAATAGTCCAGATATTTCTAGAAACTACAAACAGGCCCCTGCCTCCTCGAAAATATTTATAACTAGGTCCCTGATTCCTGATCTAGCCCCTCAACCTTTATAAAACCTATCATTTCATGCGCCAAACGACCTCGTATCAACCTAAAAATTTACCACGCCTCTCATGACATAGTTTTGACCGTGTCATTAGGAATCCACCCAAAAATATTACTCCGAACTCCATATCTTAATTATTTCTGATTCGAGCTCAACGATAAAACTCTTTTTCCTTTTCTTGATTGTGTGTTTGTTTGTATGCGTCGTAGATCATGGTGTGAACGAAGGAGAGCCCGTTGACGAGCAGTACTGCGAGCCGGTGAACGAGGACCAGTTCCGCGACTCCGAGCCCGAAGGACAGGACCTCCCCGAAGGCTATGAAGACGGCAAGTTCAATCCCGCCCTTTGATGCATGTTTCAGTCCTAGTTTTTATAAACATAACCTATTGGCCTGCTTTATAAAATTGCATATGTTTTGACTGCATGAAAACAAGGTTAGATAGCCACCCCTTGATTTGTTATAACCATTCCTTGACCACCTAGATAAATGTCTGATTTTGCTTGGACGTTAATCGCTATTAGAACGCTTAGGACTCTACACATAATGCTATTTGTTTTATAAAAGAAAATGCGTGAGTATGTGGGAAGGGATAAAAATGGTGTTTTTGAAAAGTGAGTTTAGATAGGATGGATGGCATTTCCGCGGGATTTGCCATTTGGTGTGCTCGTGCCTGTGTGGCAGGGCAAGGAAGGGGAGATATCCATCTTGTCACAACTAAGGACCGAGTTGGTGTGTCATCTCACCTAACTCCACTATCGTGCAAACCACTCGACCGTTGAATGGGCAACGGCTTAGCATAAACCCCACTAGTTGATGTGATAGCCATCCGGAGGGCTGAGAGCAACGGGTGACCAAGGAGAAGGGATAGGCTCAGTGTGACTTATACCCCGGTTATACCTCAGAGTTAGGTCGATGACCCCTTGGTAAATCCCGTGATGGTGAATCAGGTCTAGCTAAGGTGGGTAATGGCTATGTCGGGATCTACACCGACACTACGGTGTTCGTGTTGTGGTAACCCGCTTGTGGGTAAAGTTGCACACCTCTGCAGAGTTAAAAGCTATTCGAATAGCCGTGCCCACGGTATTGGGCGAGTTACGGTGTGGTCACATAACTAGTGTTTCTTTGGGGATGGGTTAGCGTGAGTTGTTTTGGAGTTGTGTCTGGCAGTTGTGCCGTGTGCTACGACGGACGGGGAGTCCGGTAGCAGTTTAAAACTTGAACTCCGTGTTACTCAATATAAAAACTGGTTTCTGAAATGTTTTTAGCTAAACGAACCCCTGTATAAAATTTAGCTTTCTGCAAATTAAACCGCAACCTTATCCTTGTTTTACCTGAGCATGTTATTCTGATATAACCCCCTCCGTGGGTATGGTTGGACTTGCTGATTACGTTTGTACTCACCCCATTCTTACTTTTTACAGAAGAAGACCCAGACTTCGTACCAGACGACACCGAGTAGGGTTATTGTTCTACACCCAACCGTGCCTGTGGAACCGGCCCTGTTCAAGATGTTTTCGCTGACGCAGTACTCTGAGCCCGAGCTGGATCCCATGTGGGTCGCGCTCTGGCGTTATGTCGTAGCTTGGTTACTTATTATCATCGTCTGTATCGAGTGTCCTCCTCGGAGGTTTGTACGGTAATGGACCATCTGATGTAATAAATGTGGCATCAGCCTCCTGGGTCTGATGTTTGTATCACATTTAAGTTTTCTCTTATGAGGGGACGCTTCAAGAGGTAAAATGCTTAATTAAGCGTAACCGCCATCATTTGAACACATCAGGCGCATTAGCTTAATTAAGTGTAACTAGACAGGCTGTTTCCAACAGACAGGCCGATCGAAACACACCAGAAGTCTCGCACGAAGGCGAGCGCAGAAGGTACCAGCATGAAGCATGATAAAATATTATAAAAATAGTAACTAATATTAAGGCTTTTACAAAATAGCTTCAAATTTAAAATGCACATAAAAAACAATAGCAGCGGAAGAGAATCTAACTTACGGAACATTTTTACTAGAGAATAAATAAAACAAACTAAATAAGTTGAGAACTACTAAGACGTGAAGACAAGGTGTCACATCGAGCCCACCGATGTGAAACCTAGTTAGCTCCTATACCTGAAATAGGGTAAACAACAAACTCTGAGCAACTAATACTCAGCAAGACTTACCCGACCAGTGGATATAACTTATCCCACATACCTAGACATGCAAGACATTTGGCTGGTGGTTATTTTACAGAAAAGCGACTAAAGTAATTCCTTAATTTCATTATTTTAGCCCCATGTTCTATATGAATTAACTCTACCCTAATATTTGCATGAACCAACTATAGTAAATATGGTGGTGCAATAAAAAATAATTCATTGTGTCCATCATCTATAATTATTATTTCCATCATAAGACTACGATGTGACAAAGAGATCCGGGCTCTCAAAACCGCGAGACACGGCGAATCGATTCGATTTAACCTTGCAAGGTGGACCTAATCAACACGGCACGTATAAGCCCCGTCGGACCACACGCACCAACCCTTCCCCTCCCCGCCTCGAACTACAGGACTGCCCCACCATCATATGGTCAGCCGAGCTCAACATGAGACCACCAAAAGTAATACATGCATCCCCATTTCTCTGCGACTACTCGACTACCCCAGGAGGTGAGATGGAGTCCTGTACTTTCAAAGCAAGGCAGTACTAGGCTTATCGGTTTCGACTACCTCCTACTCACGGCATGCGGTTAGTACAATTCAATCCCCGATAAGCACTGCCGACAACGGCCGGTCCTTAATCGACACAGACGGGACTAAGACAACCAGGAATCCTGTCCTGCTGCCATACCTATATATCATCACCATTCCCGTCCGGTCTTCAATTTCCATATCAACTTCAATATCTCATGTACTGGAATATAAATATATCCTAATTCTCGCGAGTAACCGGAAATTACTCGACTTCTAAACATCCTATATCTCGCGAGTGACAAGAGATCACTCGTCTTCTATCGGGAACCATTAAGCATAGCACTGCTATCGTCTTATACATACTTGTATAACTCAGGGAAACCTAAGGATCATACAACTAGGGTCCCAAACAATTCCTGAACCTAATGCACAAGTAATAGAGACATATATATAGGTATCATAATTTAAAATAATAGGACATGCACCGGGGCTTGCCTGGGGTAACACTAAGTCAGTGTTAATGCTATCAAGGCCTTGAGCCCTTCCGACCTTGGACTGGGTCTTCGGTTGCTTCTTAGGGTCCTTCCTTCTTCTGGAGAAATCTGCCAAACACCGTCTTGTGGTTCGACTCCACACCGCGTTCTTCACGTCCACACGTCGTACATCTAGCGTACCTAAATGAGGTGCAACGATGCATATGTATGAATGCATGGATAATGCAATAAAAAGTGGAGCAATACAAGCACAAGGTCGATATTGCCTAACTATAAACAACTACATCGGCGGAGGTTAATTAAACCTTACATGAGTCTACACAAAGTTAACCCAACTTGTTTTGTATTTTTAGAATTCTCCTAACTCCAACTATGCATTTATAAACTATAAAAGCATTTTGTCTAGCACAATTAAAATTACATGTAAAAATTGTCAAACAATACACTTTATAGTTCTATCCTACCGAGCATGGAAATATAAAGATAATAAACCTAGTTTTACATTCACCACCGTTCAGATTCAAGACAAAAAATCCGGAGTATCCGGACAGATACCAGGAGTATCCGGGACAACATTTCTGGAGTGTCCGGGTTAATACCCGGACTATCCGGGTTTCTCGCCATTTTCGCCCCCAAAACTGAAATTCTGATTTTGGCAAAACTACCCCACAAAAATTGAAACCCTTCTAGACCCTGGTAGAACGACTCGTATGGAGATAATTGACCTAAGAGAAATCACTCAAAACCTCCTAAAACACCCAAATCGGCTAGCCCTAGCTTTTAGCACCTTGAGCTCACCTTTCTTGCCCGAAGAACTTGAATCAAAGCCAACCCAAGGTGGAACATGTAGAAAAGATGATTTCCCTACGCCGGTAGAAGCTTCTTTGGCCTTGGAATGGATTTGGAAGGAAGGATTTGGAGTTTAGGGCCAAGGGGAGAGGGAGAGCTCGTGAGGGAGTGAGGAATAGAGAAGAGCTGATGTTTTAACGTTTGTGTCGGGTACCACGATTAGGGACACCCTAATCGGGGTACTAAGACCACCCTAAAAATGCAAACACATGTTAGGCAACTGAGCCCACGAAGGCCCACGGCCTCTTTCCAATCTGGAAGAAAGAAAAGGACTCAAGGAAGCCCAGTACGCGGCCCATCCGCACCCCCCTTGGACTTGCGGGGTGATCTCCGTCTCGCTCGAGGGCTCCCATCGAGACCCTCGACTGCGCCCCGCGTCTCCGCCTCGCTCGAGGGTAGCGAATCTACCCTCGAGCGGGCAAAACATCTCCGCCTCGCTCGAGGGTGGCGAACCTACCCTCGAGCAGGACAAATCATCTCCGCCTCGCTCGAGGCCACCCTTCGACGTAAAGGACAAACGGCCTTTCCACTCACCCGCCCATTGTACGAAGGCATTAAATGCCAACTACTCCTCCACAGCGCCCTGGACAGACGGCGTCAGGCCACCATTCCCCACAGTGGCTGTGACCGGAGTCCCGTCCGCCAACTCCGGTCACTGCTCCGCCATCTCGGACGTTGTGGCAGCACTGTGGGACATGCGACGCGGGACGAGACGTGCTCGGCACAGCTCCTGTTACTATTCTGCCAACTCCGGCTGACCGGACTCCACCTCACCACACGTATGGCCCCGGACCTGCCTCCTGCTCGGGAAGGGGTCCGGCGTCGCCACGTGCCCCTCCGGGAGGGACGCTCAGCATTAGCAGACGGAGGCCCGGACCTCCCCCTCGAGGGGTCAGGGACCTCCACGTGACTCCCGGACCTCCTTAGTGCACACGCCAGCACTACGTCCAGGGGGTCCGGGATCGCCACGCGCCCCGTTACCGCTGGTACACCTATATATGCAAGACCCTGATCTGCATGGCCCACGGGGTGCCACCACGCCACATCTAGAGGACTGTACGCCCTACAGCGACGACCACGCCGCCTGCTGGGGCTGGCAGGACACCGGCGCGATCTCCGCAAGACCAAGGACAATGCCCAGGACGACTGCCATGCCCGACGCCATGCCCCACAGTGTACTTCCTATAGTATTCGACCACTGCACCCCCGCGATTCGGGGGAAAACGACGACTTCCATGTTCTCGTGCGCATGTACAGCGTCCCTCCTTGTGACTATAAAAGGAGGAGGCAGGCTTCCTTTAAAGGGGGATCGTGACCTTAGTCGACGTCGCGATCATCGTCATACGATCAGTACCACTGAGCACCCGATATTGGCACTTGCCTCAATCGACTTCTCCTCTAGCAGAGACCTGGGAGCTTTCCTCCCTGTCTCGCCTTGCCTGTACCCCCTACTACAGGCACCTCCGGTGCAAGATAATACAGTGCCCTCGTACACCCCCTTGTTGGACGTACGGCCCCGCGGCCGGAACCATGATAAACCCGTGCGTTACTATGCTGCCTCTTGCATCAACATCTGGGACGAGGAACATGCAGGATTACTAGTTGGGATCCAGACCCCTCGGGTCAGGACACCGACAGTTTGGAAACAGAGCAAGAGCTAAGACACGTGATATAGAAACTCCAGGTCCGGACTATCCGGAAGCAAATCCGGAGTATCCGGGTAATTTCGAAATATCCGGGTGCAAACCCGGAGTATCCGGGTTTTCCCAGGCTCCAGAAAATTGGACTGAACTTGAGTCGATTTTGGTGACTCAATTTGTACCCAAACGATTAGGTCTCTAATTAACTAGTTAAGCCCGTGATTAATCTTGATTATAGGTGATTAACACCTGGGGTGTTATAATCCTACCCCCTTAAAGAAATCTCGTCCCGAGATTTAAAGGGAAAGGAAAGGCCGAAAATGGACTTCTAAGAACCGTACATGGCCATGAAATCTTACATACTTGCTTAATCTCCATGCTAGATATTCCAATTGAGGTCAAAAAAACAGTGGGAAAAAGAAGGACTCGAGGAATTTCTGACTTGGGTTGGAACAGAAATCCTTACTTATACATCATGAGTTTTCAAGGAGCTCCTGAAATCCCTGAAGAAAGGGCATCAAGGCAAGTTTGTATTCAAGAGCATTCTTGCTCAACTTTATTTGTTAATTAAGTTACATGATGCAAAATGCACATGTTACTATGCAAATTAATAGATTACGATCCCCAGAAATTTATTTATAAACAACCCATCCGCATTGTTACTTCCAGAGGGCCTACCCCCTTAAAGAATAAAAGCAGAGGAAAACGGTTCCAAATATTGCACAAAAGAAGTGTCGATGTAGTTTCATCCACATGCACTTAAGCACCAGCGCGCTCCCAGTAGCACAATCGCATGGCGGCCGCACAAACGAGGCCCTAGGTCCCGTCGCGGCACTATAAGTCATGGGGCAAATCTCCACCACATAAGATCCCATAATAACACCCCGAATAACACAAATGGATCGGAAGAGATTAAGTAAGCGGAAAGTAGCCAGAAAACATGTTCAAAAGTTCGAATACATATAGTCAGCCATATAGTCAGCCAAACTACCACCAATGTTTCCCTAACCTTGCATGTCCCAATGCAATGTGATGTGATGTGATGTAATAATGTGGTTGCTATGCAACAAACATGCGACCTTATTCATGTATGACGACTATAATCACGCATGATGACAACAATGAATGCAATCAAGTTTTTAATTTATTTCTATTTATTTGAGCAAGAATGCAAACGGTCCACATAAGATATAGGAATCAAGGTGAGTAAAAATTAAACAATATCAATGCTAGAAGAACAACCGGATGTTCTTAGTCATCAAGGATGACCGGGATGAATTATCTTGGAGCATTTGAAGGTATGGCCCAACGATGAGGATATACGGTTTCAAATTACCGTTGACCAAGAGTAGGAAACATCATCGTCCGGATAAAAGGAAATGGTCATTGAGCCACTAATGAGTTATTGATAGCTGGTTATGAAATGGAAGTCAGACCAAGATAGTCAACCAAGGATATCGCCTAAAGATCACATCCTTATTTCGACCCTCAAGGATAATAGCACCGACCAGAAGACTTCATCCTCAGAGACTAGAAACACTGACCAATACCAAACTCGTATCTTTGAATTTTAGTTGTTTAAACGTGAAGATAGGTTTTGCTCAATTACAGCGCACTAATCTTCCTATTTTTCTAACCACATTAGGTCCGACATCATCAAAAGTGAAACGTGCATAGCGCAAAGAAACTCATGCGGAGATACTAATAAATATCCAAAACAAAATAACATGTATGATATGATGCACGCATGACTTATACGTCCTCACAAAAATGAATTTTTGCCAATCAATCCTTGGCAATATATGAAGATCATTCGGTGGCACAATACGTACTCTCACTATATACACTAGCAGTCTACTATGAACTTTCCCTACGTAAGCGGGGTTAGTGTACCTGCAGAAGAATCACAATACATATACACAACTAAAGAATGGTTAGAAGTTAGTTTATACTATACACATTGCCACATGAAATAACCTACACTATATAGGGCTTATGATCTAATCTCTTCTAATCCCTTAAGCGCAAGGAGGCATATTTTTGTCAAAACTCATTTTTAGTTTTGAAAACACAAAAAATAATAATGCTGGTACCCCCTGATGCATTTCAGCTCTGATACCAGCTGTGATAGACCCGTCGAGTTAAAACGCTTAATTAAGCGTAACCACCATCATTTGAACACATCAAGCGCATTAGCATAATTAAGTGTAACTAGACAGGCTGATTCCAACCCACATGCCGATCAAAACACACCAGAAGTCTCGCACGAAGGCGAGCGCAGAAGGTACCAGCATGGAGCGTGATAAAATGTTACAAAAATAGTAACTAATATTAAGGTTTTTACAAAACAGCTTCAAATTTAAAATGCACATAATAAACAATAGCAGCGGAAGAGAATCTAACTTACAGAATATTTTTACTAGAGAATAAATAAAACAAACTAAATAAGTTGAGAACTACTAAGACGTGAAGATAAGGCGCCACATCGAGCCCACCGATGTGAAAGCTAGTTAGCTCCTATACCTGAAATAGGGTAAACAACAAACCCTGAACAACTAATACTCAGCAAGACTTACCCGACCAGTGGATATAACTTAGCCCACATACCTAGACATGCAAGACATTTGGCTGGTAGTTATTTTGCAGAAAAGCGACTAAAGTAATTCTTTACTTTCATTATTTTAGCCCCAGGTTCTATATAAATTAACTCTACCCTAATATTTGCATGAACCAACTATAGCAAATATGGTGGTGCAATCAAAAATAATTCATTGTGTCCATCATCTATAATTATCATTTTCATCATAAGACTACGATGTGACAAAGAGATCCGGGCTCTCATAACCGCGAGACACGGCGAATCGATTCGATTTAATCTTGCAAGGTGGACCTAACCAACACGCCATGTATAAGCCCCGTCGGACCACACGCACCAACCCTTCCCCTCCCCGTCTCGAACTACAGGACCGCCCCATCATCATATGGTCAGCCGAGCTCAACATGAGACCACCAAAAGTAATACATGCATCCCCATTTCTCTGCGACTACTCGACTACCCCAGGAGGTGAGATGGAGTCCTGTACTTTCGAAGCAAGGCAGTACTAGGCCTACCGGTTTCGACTACCTCCTACTCCCGGCATTCGGTTAGTACAATTCAATCCCCGATCAGCACTGCCGACAACGACCGGTCCTTAATCGACACAGACGGGACTAAGACAACCAGGAACCTTGTCCTGCTGCCATACCTATATTGGCTATATATCATCACCATTCCCATCCGGTCTTCAATCTCCATATCAACTTCAATATCTCCTAATTCTCGCGAGTAACCGGAAATTACTCGATTTCAAAACATCCTATATCTCGTGAGTGACAAGAGATCACTCGTCTTCTATCGGGAACCAGTAAGCATTGCACTGCTATCATCCTATACATACTAGTATAACTCAGGGAAACCTAAGAATCATACAACTAGGGTCCCAAACAATTCTTGAACCTAATGCACAAGTAATAGAGACATATATAGGTATCATAATTTGAAATAATAGGACATGCACCGGAGCTTGCCTGGGGGTAACACTAAGTTAGTGTTAATGCTATCAAGGCCTTGAGCCCTTCCAATCTTGGGCTGGGTCTTCGGTTGCTTCTTAGGGTCCTTCCTTCTTTTGGAGATATCCGCCAAACGCCGTCTTGTGGTTTGACTCCACACCGCGTGCTTCACGTCCACACGTCGCACATCTAGCATACCTAAATGAGGTGCAACGATGCATATGTATGAATGCATGGATAATGCAATAAAAAGTGGAGCAATACAAGCACAAGGTCGATATTGCCTAACTATAAACAACTACACCGGTGGAGGTTAATTAAACCTTACATGAGTCTACACAAAGTTAACCCAACTGGTTTTGTATTTTTAGAATTCTCCTAACTCCAACTATGCATTTATAAACTATAAAAGCATTTTATCTAGCACAATTAAAATTACATGTAAAAATTGTCAAACAATACACTTTATAGTTCTATCCTATTGAGCATGGAAATATAAGGCTAATAAACCTAGTTTTACATTCACCACCGTTCAGATTCGAGACCAAAAATCCGGAGTATCCGGACAGATACCCGGAGTATCCGGGACAACATTTCCGGAGTATCCGGATTTCTCGCCATTTCGCCCCCAAAACTGAAATTCTGATTTTGGCAAAACTACCCCACAAAAATTGAAACCCTTCTAGACCCTGGTAGAACGACTCGTATGGAGATAATTGACCTAAGAGAAATCACTCAAAACCTCCTAAAACACCCAAATCGGCTAGCCCTAGCTTTTAGCACCTTGAGCTCACCTTTCTTGCCCGAAGAACTTGAATCAAAGCCAACCCAAGGTGGAACATGTAGAAAAGATGATTTCCCCACGCCGGTAGAAGCTTCTTTGGCCTTGGAATGGATTTGGAAGGAAGGATTTGGAGTTTAGGGCCAACGGGAGAGGGAGAGGGAGAGCTCGTGTGGGAGTGAGGAATAGAGAAGAGCTGATATTTTAACGTTTGGAAACAGTGCAAGAGCTAAGACACATGATATAGAAACTCTAGGTCTGGACTACCCGGAAGCAAATCCGGAGTATCCGGGTGATTCTGGAATATCCGGGTGCAAACCCGGAGTATCCAGGTTTTCCCAGGCTCCAGAAAATTGGACTGAACTTGAGTTGATTTTGGTGACTCGATTTGTACCCGAAGAATTAGGTCTCTAATTAACTAGTTAAGCCCGTGATTAATCTTGATTATAGGTGATTAACACCTAGGGTGTTACAAGCATCAGGCGTGGCCAGATCCGGCAGGAGGCGCGGCAAAGGCCGGCCGGCGGCGCCCCGGCGCGGCCTGCTCCAGCGGGAGGCGTAGCCAGGCCCGGCGGGCGGTGGCCCGTCATGGCCACCTCCGGCGGGAGGTGCGGCCAGGCCTGGTGGGGCGGCGGCGCAACCAGGCCTCTCCGCCTACCGTTTTTTTTAATTTTTTTTCCCGAAAGTGCCTGTGAGTGGTATTGATTTGTGATTGATTTTGTGAATGAATAAATTGTGATTGTAATGGGGTTGTGATTGATTTTGTGAATGAATAATTTGTGATTGTAATTGATTTTGTGATTGCAATTGCGGTGGATTGCGGTTTGCGTGCGCTGATGCTGGTCTGCGTGTGCACACGCGCTGATTTTTTTTCCTTTAAAAAATCACATTTGTCCCGGTTCCATACCTTCTGGGATAAAAGAGTCTGGCACATTAGTCCCGGATCCATAGTCCCGGTTGGAAAACCGGGACAAAAGGCAGTTACCAACCGGGACTATTGTAGGGTTCTGTAGTAGTGAAACTTGGTTTAACTTAGACTTTCCTTTAGTTTTCACATGGTACTTTATAAATACTTTGTAGAACAAGGTTCTTTTAGTGTTGGTAGTATTATATTAATGTGTCAATAATGAATTATACTTTTGCAACCTATAACTATTAGTGTATATTTGTAGCAGGTTAACCCATGGGTAGCGTAAATCAGATTAGAATATTTTATGGTGTCGGGTGTTGATTATTACTGGACCGTCGGGTGTTGATTTAAGTTTTTTTCCTAATGTGACCATTGAACATTCCAGTCCTAAAACTACCAACATAAGGGATCTCAAAGATTGGTTCATAGCAATGTTTCAAATGGATGGCAATTTATATTCGGTCATGGTTTAATGTCTCTATGTTACAAACATCAATCCAGTTACATATACGCTGTGTCTTGCTGATCGAACTTATAAGTGGAGGAAATAAGTAGACTAGTGTAGGCGGTGCAATGTTCTTAACTATTCTAGTCCAGCCATGTGCGAAAGAGGTTGTCGGTGAGGCAAGCTCATCGCAACCGGTTGAGAAAGTGAGTGGTTTCTATGGTGATGTGCCTTTGGGCCAATTAGAGATTAGAGAAGAAGGTGGCACTCAGAGGGAGGAAATTGAAGTTGATGGTGTAGCTGATGGTGGAGAAATAGCCCCAGGGATTGTTGAAGATCTAGCAGTCGTTGACCGTAACGCATTTGAAGAAGAGCACAATCTGAATATGGAGGACGAGATGGACGATGATGAAGAAGAAGATGATAACATGGCCACTCAGGCTCCTATTCCTGAGGACTGGCATAGGCTAGATGCTTCGAATATGGAAGCTACAGACATGCACAAGGCTCGGTACCAATATGGTTGTAGCATGATTCAACAGGACCAATTATTCCCAAATAAGCAAGAATTGAAGGACACGGTGTCAAGGTGGGCAGTGACATCATTAAGAGAGGTGTTTGTTAAGGTTTCAAGCCCATCAAAATACAGTGTCAAGTGCAGGCAGCCCGGATGCACCTTCTACATACATGCATACAAGCCGAAGAATGAGATCCATTGGGTTGCTTCTATAGTGTAGAATCACAGTGCACGCTAGAGAATTTAGACAAAGCTGTTAAAAAGGCATCTCAACATATAGTACTTGCAATGGGTACGCACGAGAATTGTTTTCAGGTAACTGTGAGAACAAAAGGAGTCGGAATGGAGACAACCCTTGTGACTCATGAAGTAAACCTTCGATGCCACTTCAATGGATGGGCGGAATGCACATGTAATAAGCCAAAGCTTTTACATGTTCCTTGCTCACATGTGCTAGTGTTGCTTGTCCAAGTTGTAGTATCCAGTACCGGTTATGTCGCTCCTTTTTACTTGAAGCAAAACATCGAGGTGACATGGAGGTTAGTTTTATGGATTCTTGGCATGTGGAGAATTTTCGGTGTACAATAAAGACTTGCCAATATGTCTTCCGCCAATGGAGTTGCTTCGTCACACATATGGCAAAGGGGGACATCCCCAGACAAGGTGTATACGCAACGATATGGATGAGTCTAAAGTAGGAGGGCTGCCACTGAGAAGGTGTATGACATGTGAAGAGTTCGGCCACAAAACAGTTGACTGCCAAACACTAGTTCTACACCCGCCGGAGTTGAAGGCGCATCCACCTCAGTTGCCAGACATGGAAGAGGACGTGGCAGGGGCCGTCGCGGAGCACAACTTTCCGTGGATGAATATGACTATGCTGTTTAAAGTTTCCAAAATAGTATTGTATCTATGTGTAAATCATCCTATTAGAACTTTTTTATATTGTTTGTTATTTGTAACTTATTGTATTTGAAACCACTCTTTATACTCGAACTTGTACGTTGCATGCTTGTCTACATTTGTAATATTTGATATGTCTTTAGTATTATGAGTTTTGCTTTATGTTTCATATATGCTATATCTTTTAAAAGTTTAATGACTTTAATGTTTTAAATATCTAATTTTATTTATGTTATTCTTCCTGTAAGGCTAATTTGAAATGGTTGTTGTTTCATAGGATGGAGCTGCTTAATGATTCCTTAGACCGGCGCCACCGTGCTTATGCACACGTTACAGAGGGGAACGATGTCGTGCCCGTCCTTCGCGCCTAGGCGCCGAGGAAAGCTTGGCTTCTTCACCCCCAGTGGGTCCCTAGGTTCGTGTATTTTGGTGCACATGAGGTAGCATATCGGCACTGAAAGTCGCATGCTTGTCATAACGGATCAGATTACTTTTTTGTGGGCTGTCACGTGCCGGCTTGCTTCCCTTTGCACGGATGGTCGAAGCAACGGGCGACGATGCATCCGTTTCACAGGAAACAATCTGCAGTGATCCATATTGCAACTTCCCTTGTCACAAGGAGGGGCATCCGCCACCGCCGTCGCCACTACCATCGCCACCAACAATGGGAGGTTACTGTGGTGAAGGTGCTACACAATTTGCTCTGTGGCCACACTATTAGGTGTAACCTTTATTATATTCATTTATATCCCGGCAATATAAATTATCTAAGGCATGTTAGGTTTAGAAACGGCCCTCATTTACGATAGCAAGGTGCCCCACGTGCCACTGCAAAATTTGTTAAAGTTTCAAGTGTGTGGTGTCTGTATGCCACTTGAAGTATCGTAGAAGTAGACATGCAGCACAACACAAAGCTCATGATAGGTTTCTGTATGTTTGTGTATTGTCTTCATATGTTTAATGTTGTTTGAATGACGGAGAATCATTCAGTGTACATTGCTTTATAAGCTACAAGTTATTCATTCCTTGCATGAACCCAACCATTTCTAATAGATGGGATGTGTCCAGGACAAAGGTCACAACTTTGCACTGTGCAGTGCCATTATCACGAATGGGCCGGTGCAGTGCTATATATAGGATAGTGTAGTGCTAGTGTGACGGAACCGCCAAATTAAAACTCTAATTAAGCGTAATGGCCGTCATTTGAACACATCGGGCGCATTAGCTTAACGGCTTAATTTGGCGATCCTTTCTCAACCCACGGCCCGATCGAAACAACACCGGTAGTCCCACACGATGGTGGGCGCAGATGGTACAAGCACGACAAAATACTTGAAAATATACAAGGATGAATGAACCGATAAACAAGAGTTTTACAAACTGAGTTCAAATTTACACATGATAGTATAATTTACAAAACTTACAATATAGGTAACCGAAGTCCAGAAAGAAAAGAAATCTAATACTACATTATCCTTCACCAGTTCTGAATTTTCAGGACCGGTCAGACCGGTTTATCCAACCGGTCGGACCGGTCAGCTCTCCTCTGAAGCCTCCACCGGTCAGACCGGTCCCACGGACCGGTCAGACCGGTCTGTGCAAAACAGAAAGGCTGAACACTCTGCCCTCAAGTGTTCAACCCGAAAATCCCCTAACCTATGGGTCTCGCTCCACCACTTCCCACCCCTCTGCATCTCTGCGGATGAATTTAACGCAGCAGGGGCAGAAATCGACATCCGGGTGTCCTAAAATAATAATTGTGGCAACAAACCCTGAGTATACTAATACTCAGCAAGGCTTACCCGACCAGTGGGTATAACTTAGCCCACGTATCTAGACATGCAAGGCTTTCTGGCTGGTGGTTATTTTGCATAAAAAGCTTCTAAAATGAGTCCTTATTTTTCCACTTTTATCTCCCAATTCTATGTTCTATCATTCTCAACTAGTATTTGCACCTGCTAAGAAATCATAACAGACATGGAGTAGTAATTCATGGTAGTCATTTCCAATCATCACTTAAGTTCCATAAGACATTACTACGATGCGGTGCTGCGATCGAGGTGCTCATATCCGAGAGCGACTGACGGCGAATCGATCCGATTTAACCTTGCAAGGTGGACCTAACCAACACGGCACGCAAAAGCCACGTCAGACCCCACACACCAACCTTTCCCCTCCCCGCCTCGAACTACAGGAACCAGCCCAACGACATATGGTCAGCCGAGCTCAACGTGAGACCACCAAAAGTAAATATATGCATCCCAATTCTCCGCGACTACTCAACCCGCCCTAGGAGTTGGGTGCGGGTTCCTATACTTTCGAAGCAAAGCAGTACTCGGCTTACCGGTTTCGACTACCTCCTACTCCCGGTATGCGGTTAGTACTGTTCAAACTCAATCACAGGGCCAGACAACGAACGGTCCTTAACCGACACAGACGGGGCTAACTTTTCCCTGCCCGGTCTCCAAATTCTTTTCCTTTCTTACCTAATTCAATATTCCATATATTCAAAATAACTAAATACCCTATATCTCGCGAGTGACCCGAAATCACTCGTCTTCTACCGAGTTCTATTAAGCATAGCATTTCTATCGTCCTCTACCTACTAGTATAACTCGAGGAAACCTAGGGATCATGCAACTAGGGTTCCAAACAATTCATAAACCTAATGCACAAGTAATATCAACATAAATATAGGTGTCATAGTTTGAAATAAAAGGATGTGCACTGGGGCTTGCCTTGTGCCTGCTGCTCAACACTGGGGTGAGTGGGGCCTTGGGCCGACTCCCCACGATCCTCCTGCTGCGGGGCTTGCCCCTGGGGCTCCTGTGGCTCTGCAACCACCTCGTATATGACCTCCTCCGCCGCGGCTGCTATACGTACGCATATGCATATGACATGAGAACACATGCATGATTTTATAAAAATTACCAGTAATCTATAGCCAAATATAATTCTAACTTTTTGCGTCAACTAACCCTAATTGAACCCTTCTTAGCCCTGCTATACCGGTCAGACCGGTACTACTCAACACAGCAAGCTACCGGTTAGACCGGTCCCTGCGACCGGTCAGACCGGTCCGACCCAGCCAGAAGTTAGAATCCTTGGCGCGGCGAAAATCGCCCACCAAAGCCAACACCCTTCTAAGCACTAGTCCCTGGGATCCATTAGGACGTATTTGACCGGAGGGAATCGCCTAAAACCATCTAGAACTAGAGATCGACCATGACAAGCAAAATACCTTGAATGAGCTCCTATCCACGCGAATACCTTGAATCCTCTGCTCCCCAAGGATGGAATAGAGGAGAAGATGATCCCCCACACTGATTTGATCCTTTCCCGGCCTTGGAATCAAATGGAGGGGGAGGTTTTGGGCTCTAGGGTTTGGGGGGGAACATGGGAGGGGGAGAGCTCGGGAGGGAGACTGAGAGAGCTGGGTGAGGGCGTGTGTTCTGGTGAGGGAGTGAGAGAGAGAGAGAGATTTAAATGTTGTGGGGTCCAAAACGGTTGACATCGATCAGACCGGTCAGACCGGACCGGCCCAGGCAGACAGGAGATGTTTTGGTTTTGTGCTTTGCCGTGTGAGTTTAAAACTAACGACTTTAATTAACTTAATTACCAAGGATTAACACCTGTGTGTTACAGCTAGTACAACTATTAGGCCAGTGAGGGGCTACGGTAGATGGAATAGCACATTGCAGTGCCACTAGGATGAGTAGCCCGTGAGGGGCACTGCACTTTGGAGCTCGCACGCCAACCAGTGATATGATGACTCACTGCATTCTTTTCTGGACGTGCATGGACATAGCCCTTGGACCATCCAACTGGGTCCATAAATAAGGCCACCATGCGGCATAGAACCGCACATTAGAAGGACCACACAGCTCAACACCATGTCATCCTCAGGATCCACCTATATTCCATGGAGTAAGCTGAGAGTAATTGTCCCCCAAGGAATCCAGGTGCCTATGTGCTTTTTGCGGTTCCTTGGGCAAGCTCGTGGAGTCCTCGGGTTTGGGGGACGACTTCCGGATGAGGTTCTTCATGTGCGACAACTATAAGTATGACCCACCCAAGCGTTACGACAAGGACCGACCTAAGGTAATACAATACACTACCAGAGCTTCACAATTATGGACCAGCTACTGATTTCTAACATGATTTGGGGAAAGACTCCACCGTCTCTATGTGATTTCATGTAGTGGTTGGACACCGAGCAATCTCAGCAGTCTAAGGACCATGTTGAGCGCGAAGCAAGGTCGGTTGCGGAAAGGTGGCAACGAATGCTGCGCGAGAAATAGATGGGGGAGAAGCGCAAGAAAGATCAGGAAGATATCCGCAAGAGGATTGAAGAAGTGGAATGTTAGGAGGCAAAGGGACGTGAAGATGACAGGGAGAGGAAGCGAGAGAGGGCCCGCCGTGCTAGGGAAGTAGGGCCCGAAGCTATTAGGAAAGGGGAAATATCTCCGGTGCACTCAGTAAAGCACTGTCATGTAATTCCGGCAATTTACATTCCCTAAGGCATGTTAGGTTTAGATACAACACGCGCTTACCGTGTTGCACGTGCCACTGCAGTTCGTTATTTAAGTACCCAGTTTAGAGCAAAGGTCTTGCGTCATTTACCGTAGTAGTACAGATGCAATGACCCGTTGCTTTGTAATCGTAAAAATGTTACTAAATTTCGTCTAGTGGGTAGACTAGATTTCATCCAGTGGGTAGACAATATTTAGATTTCGTCCAGTGGGTAGATAATATCTAGATTTTGTCATGCAAAACCATGCACAGTTGACGAAAATTGCTAAAAATTCTATTTTTAAATTTATTTCGTCTACTGGATAGACGAAATCTATTTTAGTCTTCCTAGTAAACGATTTCTCTTAATTTCGTCTATTGGCTGGACGAAATTTAAACTTCCTCTACTAGGTAGACAATTGTGACCTAGTTTTGTAATTTCTCAAATTCCCAGTATTAATACGTAATTTCGATTAAAATTGTATTAAAAATAAAAGATTCGGGCATCATCGCCATCCTCCTCGATAAATAACTGGCAACCTCACAGATTGGTAAATTGACGTGCCTGCATTCTTCTTCTACCGTATACACCTTCTAGTTTGATGCGTACAAAGCATGACCCTCTCCTGAAGCAACGGCCAATCCTGGATGCAGAACAGGCCCAATCCCTGCACACCCTCAGATTATCTGAATAGTGCCCAGATAAGCACAAATGTGATGACCTCCAGACCTCCACCTCCTACTGCAAATGCAAGAAAACATTAAAAACGTCTCGTCTCTATTCTATCCCCTTCTACAAGCTTCTAAACTATAATTAGCAGAGTCCCATTTGTTCACCTGCAACACCTCACGTCCCAAATAATCAGCCCTCACCCACCATCTCATCAAGTTCATCAAGGGTGAAATGAAAGGGATAGAGTAAGAGCATCATGTGACTAGCCATTGTGCCCACGAATGTGCTTGCTTTCCCTGAACTAAAGGACAGACAGTTGGCAGAATTTCCTCCTTCAATTAGAAGTAACGCAAATTTGTCCACCACGAATGGTTACTTCACCAAGAATTGCAGTCAAATATGAGAAGTAGATTCGTGCTAACCCTACTTGACGGATCGCAAGTATGAACAAATTTATATTTGCAGAAATATTTGCCAATGTGCCTGTTGATCAAGTAAAAAGGGCAAAGAAAATCGTGATGAAGAGGTGACTGGATTCCACCAAGGGCAAATACACACGGTTGCATGACTTTGATTCAGAGCAACCCTTGTAGTACAGTGGTCATTAAGCAAGATCATTCTGTTGAAGAACCCACTTTTCAAAGGATCTATGTGTGCCTATCTGCACATAACATAAGTTTTATGGCTGGCTGTAGGAGCGTAATAGGATTAGATGGCTGCTTCTTCCAGGGTGTCACAAATGGGGAACTATTATGTGCAATTACTAGAGATGCTAACAAACAGATGTATCCTTTGGTATGGGCTATTGTTGAAAAGGAATGCAACGACTCGTGAGATTGGTTATGCTATCTCTTGTTTAAAGATGTTCAAGATGTATCCTTTGGCATGGACTGTTGTTGAAAATCCATATTTAAAGATGTGCAATTTCTAGAGGACTAAAACTCATTCCTTGGTGGTTTCCTAAAAAACCAAAAATCATTGCTGAAACAGGAAGTGTAGTTGTTCCAGCAGTACTTATTGTGAGAGCATCTCAAGAAACTGATAATCTGTCAGCATAAAGCATCTCCTCGCTACTTTCAAAATCTAAAGAGGGAAATCAGAGCCTTCCACAAGGATCCGAGATTAATAATCTAGAAACAAATGGACACCATCATTGCACCATTGCTATCAGAGAAATGATATTTGAAATGGATAAATATATGCCTTAGAGAAATTTTAAATTTTCAGAGTTCATGACTTCATGTGAACATAACTAAAACACAAATCAAGGTTAACCTAGGATCGAAGGTAAGTATTAAATGTGCAGAACTCCAGATCATAGTTTTATACAAAACTTTGAACAAGCTTGCTAACATGATTAGTTATTCTACTAGGCAGTGTTCCATGAGGCTATCATTTTTCTTTATAAAGGCCAATCTACAAAATATAGTTGGTGTGTAATCATAGATTCAGAAGTGTCGCAATAGCATTGCTCTACAAACTAAGGAAATATAAAAAAGCATGACACGACAGTAATTACCCATGAAAGAAAACCACTTTATTATCCAACAATTGGAAAGCAAAGCTGAGCCAGGTTCGGAGTGCACACATGGGCACCTCCAATATCAGACCAACCCCCTGATTGTTTCAGGAAAAAAAGTTGGCTCAGACAGCAAAACATTTATCTAGTACAATATATTACAATGAAAGGAATGACTTCTACCAAGCTCTCTATTTTCAATAGGCACTTCAACCAAGCTCTATTTTCAATAGGCAAACACAGATAGGAGCAACTAACATTTTCTGAAATACAGATCATCAGTGACCAAACAATGCAATATACCAAAGCTCAATCAATTTTCACAAATATGCCTGGGAAGAAAAGATCTAGCTAATAGTAAATAAGGTAGAAGGGGGGAAATTATTCAGAACGAACAGGCTACAACACTACCCCATGGCAGAAATAACACTAACAGAGCTGTTAGACGGGACCAATTTTGAATGAAATGAAGTAGAATTGATCCGACAGGCTGCGTATAAGGGGGAATAGCTGATAGCATGAACAGTAACTGCATGCAATTAAAGAAAGAATGGAAACACATGCCAAAGTGTTTTTAATAGTGCATTACAAGATAGAACATCAGGGCAACAGTAGACTGAAATTTCATCAGACAGCTAGAACAAAACATTAAAGAGAGGATGACAGATTATAAGCTCCCAACTTGGTAATAATACCACAGCAAGTTTTCATCTACTACTAAATCGGATCTAGAAGCTAAGCAGCATCAAGCGAACACAAAATCTAGTACTGCAGCGTCGTATCACAATGCTAGAACTGCGCGTTCAAAGGAGGGGATGCCACCCAAACAGCACGCCCGTAGTCACCGATATGTACACCAGGTGGGAATGGTATAGCAGATGCCTCCCCTGAAGCAATATGGACAGACAACTACAGCAGTTTGGAAAACTCCATCATCATGCTGGATGTATATAGTATTGGCGCGTTGCATCGCAGACTCCTGAACAGCTGGAAGGACCAGAGCCTGGTTTGCCCCAAGATACACTGTAAATGATCCAATATCATACACCCGATCAAGGAAAAAACCACCATCCGCCGAATGAACAAGAGAGAACACTGATGTGCTGACTATGACAGGGTTCACATTCTGCATAGAATGGAACATAGTGCACACAAATGTTTTGCCATTACATGTAAAGACGTGAGTACCATAGTTGCCCCAAGCTACAATACCATCGCCTTCACCAGTAGGCATATCCAGGATGATGAAGTTCTGGCATGGTTGGCCTCTAACTGGCTCAACCAGCACGACTCCTGGAAAGACGGCAACAAAGCGAACTCCATCAGGGAAAGCAACATAGCAAATAGAAAGTGCCTCGGGATCAGCGTACATGGCCTGTTGGGAACCGATGTGGCTCTAATACCTACTATGCTGAGAACATACATCTAAGACACACCAAAACACTTTAGAGTCGGTTAGCTTTTCAATTTCTAGCTACTTTAGTGTATAGGGTCCTTTCGACGGCAGAGCCCCTTTCTCGATGAAGCTGGCTTCCGTAGGCAGAGCCTTCCTGCGATGAAGCCCAGACTCTTTGAAAGTTATCTAGGCCCCTAAGTGGGTTTTGGTGAATAATGACAAAACACATGTATATTTAATTGTGTAATTGAACATGTATGCAGGTTATGAATATGTATAGGTGAATCAAGTGATGTCGTATGCCCCCCCAAAAAGGAAATGAAAAGGCGGTGTTTAAGTGTACTCATGATATTAGATTTTATATTTGAAATTTGAGTATAGGGACGCCGTACTATCAAGAGAGACTTGATTCAAGGGTTTCGATTTAAATCTTGTGCTCAAGAGAACCTAGACAAACACTTGTGAGCCACAATATACACTCAAAAGAGCAAAACATGAGTTTTCATCCTGCCTAACACGGATACTCCAGGTATAGGGCCGGATACTCCGGACCCCTTTGCCCGGAGTGTCCGGGTGCTGTTCACGGGCTGAAAATTAGGGTTGCCCGGAGTCTCCGGGCATATACTCGGAGTCTCCGGGTAACTGTTCACCCAACGGCTATTTTTGGGTCAAGGGGTATAAATACTCCCTCCCCTCCTTCAGCTCACTCTCTCTTGCCATTCTTTCGAGCTGAACTTCTCCCAAAGACAAAAGAGAGCTCTCTCACTCCCCTCTCTTCATTCTTGAGTGATTCCTTTGAGGGATTTGTGTGAGAAGCAAGCAAGAGCAAGGATTCGTGCTAGTGAGTCTCATTCCCACCTCTTGAGCACTTGGTTTTGGTCAAGCCCGTGGATTCAAGTTTGTTACTCTTGGAGCCTTGGGTTGCTAGACGGCTAGGCGTGCTTGTGACAGCTCGATCTCAATTGTGAGCTGCACAAGAAGTTTGTAAGCTCTATTCCTCGTCGAGGAATCCATAGTAAGTGACCTTGGGCTTGAGAGGTGATCTCGCCCTTGGGAGAGGAGCATATAGGTTCTTGAGCACCGTCTCTCAAATCCTTCCTCAACGGAGACGTAGCACCTTCGGGTGTGAACTTCGGGAAACAAATCCTTGTCTCATTCGTGTTAATTTACTTGATTTCATTGCTATTTGCTTGTGAGACTTCTTTTCTAGGGTTTGAGCTCGATCTACTCATTTATGAGTTTCTAGTGAGGTTTGTTTGTTGGCTATCAACCTTAAGGAACCCCTGGTACTCGTCTTATAGCTCGATCTACTTTTCATACATTAATTTCTGCAGTTTCCTTTCAGCTTGTTCTTACCCGGAGTCTCTGGTTATAGCTCCGGATACTCGGGACCCCAAAACCCGGAGTATCCGGGATTATACCCGGAGTATCCGAGCTGAGTCTGCGTCTGACAGGTTTTTAAGCGTTTTTTGAGTTGCAGATTGCCTATTCACCCCCCTCTAGGCATCTTAAGGTCCTTTCAATTGGTATCAGAGTTTGGCTCTCCATTCAAAGGGCTTAACCATCCGGAGAGGTCAAGATGTCGGATGATGAAAAGAATCCAAAGAATCCGGTTGATGAATGTGAAAAAGGCGATTCCAGTGATAAAAGAGACAAAGACAAGAATGCAGGGCCATCCAACAACAACAAGAAAGAAAAGAATAAGAATGGTGGAGAAGAAAATGAAGAAGAGACATCCGATGATGAGATGTCTTATGAGAAGTGGAAGGCATGGAGGAAAAAGAAGAAGGAGCAAAGGAAGAAAAAGTCTAGCTCCCGAGTTATTATTGATTCTAGTGATGACTCCGACACCGATTCCAAGAGAAGAGCCTCATGCTCTTCAAACAAGGGCAGCTCATCGAGGTCAAAAGGCAAAGGTGATTATCGAAGAGTTGCTCATGACTATATTTTTTCACTACCTAGTGACCACAATGCATCAATTCACATGGACAAGCCACCTTTCTTTGATAGGACCGGATACAATCAATGGAAGACAAAGATGTACGGCTACATGAATGCAATCCACAAGGATGTGTGGAAGGTTGTAGAGGTTGGGTGTGAACTACCGGAAGAAGATGAAACTCCAACACCCATTCAATCATATGTGCTCCAACGAAATTTTCAAGCATTGAACATGCTTCACACATCCGTGAGCCCCGAAGAATTTAATAAGATAGAAGATGCACAAACCGCCAAGGAGGCTTGGGACACTCTCCTAGTGAATCATCAAGGGTCAAGAAAAGTACGTGAATCAAGAATCAAAACTTTGGAAGATGAATTGAGCTTATTCTCCATGAAGAAGGATGAAGGTGTAAAAGAGATGTATAACCGCATGAAGAAGATCACAAATCAAATCAAATCTCTTGGTGGTGACAAGTGGGGTGACCGTGAGATCGTGGACAAGCTCTTGACCGTGTATATGACTAGGGATGTTACTCTACCTAGCTTGATTAGAGCCGAAAGAGGATTCAAGCACTTCACTGCCGAGAATGTCCTTGGAAGAATTGAGGCTCACCATGATCAATTGAAGAGAGTCAAGATTAACCAAGATCTAGCCAAGCTTCAAGAACAAGCGGCCAAGAATAGTGGGTTGGCACTTCAAGCTAAGTCAAAAGGCAAATCAATCCTCAATAAATGAAGGCACTAGTAGTGATGATGATAACGAGCTTGATGATGAGCAAATGACCTTCTTTATCAAGAACTTCACAAGAGTATTGAAGAAAAGCAACTTTAGAAACTTTGGGAAAAACAAAAAGTATGAGCCAAGAAGAAGATCTAATAGGCCGTGCTTTGGGTGTAACAAAGTTGGGCATTTCATTGCCGATTACCCGGAAGAAAAGAAGAAGAACAAAGACACCAAAGAAAGCACATCCAAGAGAGATAGATCAAGATTTAAGAAGCAAGCCGGAGAAGCTCCAATTGGTCAAGAATGGGATTCACAACAAGAAAGTGAGTCCGAGAAAGAAGATGTTGCAACCATGGCTTTCAAAGCATCATCTCCACATACTACAAGCTTGTTTGAAGATCTCACCGACGATGAGGATGAAGATCCTATCATGTGATTCATGGCTAAAAACTCCAAGGTAACATCTCCAAACTCATCGGACGATGAAATGGATAATGAAGTAGAAGTTGCTAAACTAGTCAAGAAATATGGTAAAGGGGCCGATACTAAAATGATGAAATTAGTTATGAAACTATATGAAGCGGATGAGACTCTTGAAACACAAGAAGAATTGCTTAGACTTGAGAGAGAAAAATTCAAGGCTCTTGAAAAGGACCTCGCCAATGAAAGGGAGGAAAACAAGATGCTTGTGAACCCAATCAAAGTCAAGGATGGCACTCTTCTTGAGTTGAAAGAGTCACTCTCTAGTGAAAAAGAAAAAGTGGATGATTTGACTAGAAAATTTTCTTTTGTCAATGACACTAACATTTTCCTAAGGAAGGATAATGAGAAACTTCAAGAGAGCATGACAAGCTTACAAGCTAATCACACGGCACTTGAAGTTCAATTTAATACTTTTTGGGAAAGTACTTCTAAGACTAAAGAGACATCTAATTCATCTAGTCCTTCGACAAGTAATGGTTGTGCACGGTGCTATAACATCGATATTCAAACTTGTGCTACTAACCATGTTGAGATGAATGCAATGAATAAAGAAATCTCTAGACTCACTCATTTGTTGCAAGAAGAGGCTCCATCACATACTCAAGTCCCAAAGAAAAATCCCTCAACAAGGGTAGGTGAGTTTGAGAAACACACCAAGGGATTTGGGTCAAGATACATGAGCAAGTTTGGGTTTGAAAAAGGTAAGGGACTTGGTAGGAATGGGCAAGGTACTCCACATGCCATTCCATTTATCAAGAACAAGAACAAGACCGCCTTGGGTGCTTAAGGAGGTCTAGTGAACATGACCACTCCCATTCACAAGACAAATGATGTGATTCAAGAAAGTGGTCATGTCAAATTCATCAAGAGAGGCACAACATGTGATGAGGGTGCTAAGATTGTTGCATCCTCATTCAAAGAAGATAAGTGCAAGGCCTCTAACCCAACCAAGATCAAGACGCAAGAATCATCTCATGTATCCTTTTATGCCGATTATGAATTGACAAGGAACCACCGTGGTAAAGTGGTTGCCAAGTTTGTAGGACACCGTACATGGAACACAAAAGTGAAAAGCCATGTATGGGTGCCCAAAGTTCTTGTGACTAACATTAAAGGACCCAAGTATTATTGGGTACCTAAAAGAAAAGAGTAACTTTGTTTTGTAGGGATACTCTTCCGGTGGATCAACTTGGGTGATTGATAGTGGATGCACAAATCATATTACCGGAGAAAGGAGTATGTTCGAAACAATTACCGCATCAAGTGGAGATCATTTCATTACCTTTGCGGGAAATCAAAAGGGAAGAGTGCTTGGTACCGGTAACATTAATCTAAACTTAAAATTCACTCTCTCAAAAGTTTTTTTAATTGAGTCACTTGGTTACAATTTGTTGTCCATCTCACAACTTTGTGATTCGGGCTTCAATTGTTTGTTCACTAACGAGGGTGTGACCGTCATTAGAAGAAGCGATGACTCTGTTGCTTTCAAAAGGGTGCTCAAGGGAAAGCTCTATTTTGTGGACTTCTCTCAAGAGAAGGCTGAACTTGACGCTTGCTTGATAGCAAAGTCTAGCTTGGATTGGTTATGGCATCGCCGACTAGCTCACGTTGGGATGAGAAATCTCAGCAAACTTCTAAAGGGGGATCACATCCTAGGACTAACAAATGTTTCTTTTGAGAAAGATTGTGTTTGTAGTGCATGCCAAGCCGGAAAGCAAGTTGGTGTTCAACATCCATCAAAGAGTATCGTCACCACCGTCAAACCATTTGAACTCCTACATATGGATCTTTTTGGCCCGGTGGCGTACATTAGCATTGGTGGTAACAAATATGGTCTTGTCATTGTTGATGATTATTCTCGTTTCACATGGGTATTCTTTTTGCATGACAAAAGTGTAGTGCAAGAGACCTTCTCAAAGTTTGCAAAAAGAGCTCAAAATGAATTTGAGACTAAGATCAAGAAAGTGAGGAGTGACAACGGCACCGAATTCAAGAACACTAACGTAGAAGAATTTCTAGATGAAGAGGGCATTGGTCATGAGTTCTCGGTTCCATACACTCCTCAACAAAATTGAATTGTTGAGAGGAAAAATAGAACTCTCATTGAGGCCGCAAGAACAATGCTTGATGAGTACAAGATCTCGGATCAATTTTGGGCGGAAACAATCAACACGGCATGTCATGCAATCAACCGCCTATATCTTCACAAGATCTTGAACAAGACGGCATACGAGCTTCTACTTGGTAAAAAGCCTAACGTGTCTTACTTTAGAGTCTTTGGAAGTAAGTGCTTCATTCTAAACAAGAAGCCTAAGAACTCTAAATTTGCACCTAAAGTTGATGAAAGATTTCTTCTTGGTTATGCCTCAAATGCTCATGGCTATCGTGTTTTCAACAAAACCTCCGGTTGTGTTGAAATAGCGTGTGACATGACATTTGATGAATCTAATGGCTCTCAAGGGGAGCAAGTTGATAATATTGTAGGAATGGAAGAATCATCAAGTCAAGCCATCAAGAAGTTGACGATTGGTGAGGTAAAGCCTCAAGAACAAGTGGACAATGATAATGACGATGAGATGATGTTTCAAGAACCATCTACCTCTACATCCGCTGCAAAACCCGGAAACTCCGGATATAAAGCCGAAGACTCCGGACATAATGACCGGAGTATCCGGACTCCAGACCGGAGTATCCGGTTCACTCAAGCTGAAACAACAACTCAACAACAAGATAAATCTCAAGATGATAGAGAAGCTGAACCAATCCAACATCAATCCTCCATTCCACATCCAAGAGTTCATCACATAATTCAAAAGGATCATCATGTGGATAATATCCTTGGAAGCATAAGTAAAGGGGTAACCACTCGATCTCGTTTGGCTACTTTTTGTGAACATGACTCGTTTGTTTCTTCTTTGGAACCTCTTAAGGTAGATGAAGTATTGGATGATCCGGATTGGGTGATGGCTATGCAAGAGGAATTGAACAACTTCACTCGGAATGAAGTCTGGTCCTTAGTAGAAAGGCCCAAGCAAAACATCATTGGAACCAAGTGGGTCTTTCGAAACAAACAAGATGAACATGGCGTGGTAACAAGAAACAAAGCTAGGTTGGTTGCTCATGGCTACACACAAATCGAAGGTTTGGATTTTGGTGAGACTTATGCTCCCGTAGCTAGGCTTGAGTCAATTCGATTCTTGCTTGCCTTTGCTACTCACCATGATTTCAAGCTATATCAAATGGGCGTGAAGAGTGCTTTCCTTAATAGACCAATCTCCGAATTAGTATATGTTGAGCAACCACCGGGTTTTGAAGATCCTAAATTCCCAATCCATGTCTATTTGCTCCATAAGGCGCTCTATGGGTGCAAGGAAGCCCCTAGAGCATGGTATGAATGCCTTAAGACTTTCTCTTTAGGAAAGGCTTTGAAATAGGCAAAGCCGATCCTACTCTTTTCACTCGCAAAGTTGTTAAAGATATCTTTGTGTGCCAAATATATGTCGATGACATTATATTTGGCTCTACTAACAAAACTTGGT
Organism: Panicum virgatum; assembly: GCF_016808335.1. Taxonomy (NCBI): domain Eukaryota; kingdom Viridiplantae; phylum Streptophyta; class Magnoliopsida; order Poales; family Poaceae; genus Panicum; species Panicum virgatum. The sequence continues at coordinate 7,144,550 of NC_053148.1, forward strand.
GCGTTGATTTTAGTAGAATTATGATAAAGAGATTTGAGATGTCTATGATGGGTGAGTTGACCTTCTTCCTCGGATTTCAAATCAAGCAACTCAAGGATAACACTTTCATTAGTCAAACCAAGTACATCAAGGATATGTTCAAGAAGTTTGACATGAAAAATGCCAAGCCCATCAAAACTCCCATGCCAACCAATGGGCATCTCGATCTCAATGAAGATGGCAAGGCCGTGGATCAAAAGGTATATCGCTCCACGATTGGATCCCTTCTTTACCTTTGTGTATCTAGGCCTGATATTATGCTTAGTGTGTGCATGTGTGTAAGATTTCAAGCTAATCCGAAAGAATGTCATTTGATGACAGTTAAGAGAATCCTAAGATATTTGGTCTTCACTCCTAATCTTGGTTTATGGTATCCCAAGGGCTCATTTTCGACTTACTTAGCTATCCCGATTCGGATTATGCCGGTTGCAAAGTGGATCGAAAGAGCACTACGGGGACTTGTCAATTCCTTGGCTGGTCCTTAGTAGCTTGGAGCTCTAAGAAGCAAAATTCGGTTGCCTTGTCCACGGCGGAGGCCGAGTATGTCGCCGCCGGTGCGTGTTGTGCACAACTCTTGTGGATGAGACAAACGTTGAGTGACTTTGGTTGTCATTTTGACGCAATTCCGCTATTTTGTGATAATGAGAGTGCAATCAAGTTAGCAAACAACCCGGTACAACACTTCCGAACAAAGCACATAGATATTCGTCATCACTTCTTAAGGGATCATGAGGCTAAGGGAGATATTGCTTTACAACATGTAAGCACCGACGGGCAACTTGCCGATATCTTTACTAAGCCTCTAGATGAGTCAAGGTTTTATGCTTTGAGAAGTGAACTAAACATCTTGGATTCTCGTAACTTAGCTTGAATTACTGCATACACTTGAGTGATCATAGATTAAGTGGTTCTCAAAATGAAAAGGTCTTGAAAACTTTCAAAAATGTGTGACTTTTGTTTTATGAAAAGTTTGGTTCTTCACTTTACTCACTTGAGATCATTGTTCTCCTTGATTGATTGTTGGCTGATCTTGAGTCGAGTAATTTCTCTCACATCATTAGATCTTCAAAATCTATCTATACCAAATCCATCTAGATCAAGTTCTTTTGAGCCATTTTCTGCTCAGTTTGAGGGGGAGCCAGATTCTCCGGCCCAGAGGCCGGATACTCCGGATAATTAAATTTTCCTATATATACCGCTGGGGGTCGGGGGAAACCCGTTCTTCAGGTCTTTTCACTACCGCCACCGCCCTCTCCCTTCTCCTCTCCCCCTCTCTCGCCCTAGGGGCAATTCCACCCTTCCTACCATCCCAAGTTCGTCAATCTTTGAAGGAAGGCTCTCCTCCTCTCCGGAAACTCTGGGGAGACCTTGGATTTGAAGTTCCCGTGCTCTCAACGGTCTCAAAGGTACTTTGAACTTTGAATCGACCGATCTCCCAATGTCGTAGGTTTCTAGTAATGATCTTTAGGGTATCTCTTCCTAGCTTGTGTAGGAACCTTTGGCTCAAGTTTCACGCAAATCCCATGGCAAAATCCTTAGATTTTTGTAACCTAGGGTTTCAGGTGCTCGAGTCCGGATACTCCGGATATACACCCGGATACTCCGGACCCTCTGGGCCGGAGGTTCCGAGGATATACCCGGAGTCTCCGGACTGGATCACCACAGGCACATTTTCTTCCTCCCAATCCTATCAGGCTTGGTCTTGATCTTACTTTTCTATTCTTTAGGCATGGTGAGTAAGGATGGATCTAGACATCCAAATTCTTAGAACAAATTTAATATTTTAAAATAGATATGCTTAAAATTTTATGCTAATATTTTTTTATATTATCAAGCATATTATTACACATAAGAATAAAATTTTGTATAGATTTTTTTATGTATTATTTGCTCCCTACAATTAAAAAGGTGAAAAAAGATTCGAATCTGTATCCGATCCGTATTCGAATTTTTATATCTATTATTTGAGAATATATATATATATGATAAATTTGAGCTTTAGTTTTTATGAATCTTTACAAGATCAATGTTAAATACAAGGCTATGAATTTACATAGTAAATTCTATATCTTATTTGTCCATAATCGAAGAAAAATGACCAAAAATCTGACATTCGAATAAACATCCGAATCCATCTTTAATGGTGAGGCCACGTGCTGGTGAGTCTTTGGAGGATGCGGAACAAAGAAGGCAAAAGCAGCGCCATGATCCTTGTGCTCAAAGGGAGGATCCCCCTCCAAACCCTACAAGGGAGCTGCGTCCACGTCATCTCGCGGGCAAGGAACCTGCTGGCAGCAGTTCAAGAAAGAAGCCAAGGAAAGCTCCTTACATTATACAAAGCCGACCCGCGGCTCCTCCATCTCGTTCGACTCCAACAAGAAAGGGTATTGCTCATGACATTTGTCCTCGAACCCCTCCTCGCTTGCAAGTTGAATACTCTTCTGAGCAGCGCAACTATCCAAGCATTCCAAGGCTTCATCGACCTGGAATTGTTCCTGGCTTTACGGTTGAGATGGAAAGAAATTACTACAAGAAAGATGTGGCACTTAGGGAGGCACGCAAGGAGAAAGTCTACAAATATGACAAGAGTGAAGGTCTTGAGAAGCGTTTTTGGTGTAAACTCCATGAAGACTTCTATTCCTCAGTGGTGATGCGCAAGTCTCATACTCCCATTGTCCCATGCAAGTACGTGGATTGGAAATATTGTGAAGATATGAAGGATCCATTCTTTAATGAGGCTATGGATAAGTGCAAGGAGATGTGTCTTTATGATATCATGGGTTTTCGCTATGATTGGAATGAGGAGATCCTAGGTCAATTTCACTCTTCCTTATACTATGATGAAAGGGAGATTGCTTTCTATTGGACCACCGAGGAAGTCAAATATGGAGTAGATTACATGACCTTCTCTAGGATACTTGGACTTGGCACTGAGGATGAGAAAAGAGATCCTATTCATGTTGAGGAACAACTCAAGCCATATCAAGTACCTACCTTGTTCTTCAATCCTATTTGCGCTCAGGAAGGAAAGGCAAACTATCTCCTACCGGTATACTATGCAATGAATCAATTCTTTAGAGCCACCATTGATGCAAAGGATGGTGATTCCGCGGCACTTAGATACTATGCAGTAAACCTTCTAGCCCGTGCTTTGCCCAGTGGAAAACCTTTTTGCACCATGGACTTCATTTGGAATGAGCTAAGAAGGACTATGATTGAGGCTAAGAAGACACTTCCTGCTGCACCATACATCATGTACATGATTGAGAGGGTGACAAAAGTCACATTTCCAAAGACAATCAAGCATGAACCTCTTCACCTGCGTGCCCGCTCTGGTGATGTACCACCTCTTCCTCCATCTCATGCCGGTGCAACAAGAAACCCAAGATATGATCCTGCTCCATCTTCTTTGGGTGCCTCTTCATCATCTCGTCACCGTCACCATGACTCTTTTGTGAAGAGGGCCCTCCGCAGCTTGTTCGGAATGTGCAGGAACATTGCACAGGATGTACATGAGAATGCAAGGTCAATCAATGAGATTCGGGGTCACATGGGGCTTCCTTTGGATCCACACCGTGAGTTACCAGCTTTTGATGATCCCTTAGCCGAGTGGGATGCTGCCGATGAGGCCGCTATCGCCGCTGCTCATGCTCCTCTTCCTCGTGCTCGTCGCCAAACTCGTTCTCCTCGTCACCATGCGTCTACTTCCTCTCGCTGTGCACCTCCACGTGGCCAAGAGATTTTTGATGAGGATGAAGAAACCGAAGAAGACGCACCCCTCGACTACCGCGAGCACCCCGACTCCGCTGAAGATGAGGACACCTCCGAGGACGCCGCCCAAGATGAAGATCATGAGTAGATGGACTTCATGCTTCTTTTCATTCCCTTTTTGGCACTTGATGACAAAGGGGGAGTGAAAGTGTCATTTATGTAGTCATTTGGGCATGTATCGTCTTGTATCGAACCTAAGATCATTTTCATTCTGTTTTGATCTTCCTTAATCGTTATAAGGTCTATGTGGTGTGAGAACATTTGTAATGTGTGCTACTCTGTGCTTAGCGGTCGAACTTAAGTTTAATCTAAGGAAATTCTGCTAGTATGTGACATATTTGAGCTATTGATTGCTGTTTTTCTGTGTTCTGTGCACAGGGGTCCGGATTCTCCGGGCCCAAGGCCGGATTCTCCGGATTTCCTGTCCGGAGTCTCCGGGCTCCTACCCGAAATATCCGGGTCCTGCTGCCAAAACACAGTTTTGTTGAGTGAATAACATGTCATTTGCATCAAACTTTTGCTTTGCACTCACATGCTCACCCCACTGTATATCATATAAGAGCTTCATGTTTTCTTCCGAGAATTATGCCAATTGTTGACATGTTAAGTCAAAATTGAAATTCAAAGTTCATGGCATACTTTAAGGGGGAGCTCTTATATGCTGGATATTTATTGTTTTATGTTAATCAAATGAGCTACATGTGGGTTGTCATCAATCACCAAAAAGGGGGAGATTGAAAGTTATCTAGGCCCCTAAGTGAGTTTTGGTGAATAATGACAAAGCACATGTATATTTAATTGTGTAATTGAGCATGTGTGCAGGTGATGAATATGTATAGGTGAATCAAGTGATGTCGTATGCCCCCCCCCAAAAGGAAATGAAAAGGCGGTGTTTAAGTGTACTCATGATATTAGATTTTATATTTGAAATTTGAGTATAGGGATGCCGTACTATCAAGAGGGACTTGATTCAAGGGTTTCGATTTAAATCTTGTGCTCAAGAGAACCTAGACAAACACTTGTGAGCCACAATATACACTCAAAAGAGCAAAACATGAGTTTTCATCCTGCCTAACCCGGATACTCCGGGTATAGGGCCGGATACTCCGAACTCTTTTGCCCGGAGTGTCCGGGTGCTGTTCACGGGCTGAAAATTAGGGTTGCCCGGAGTCTCCGAGCATATACCCGGAATCTCCGGGTAACTGTTCGCCCAACGGCTATTTTTGGGTCAAGGGATATAAATACTCCCTCCCCTCCTTCAGCTCACTCTCTCTTGCCATTCTTTCTAGCTGAACTTCTCCCAAAGCCAAAAGAGAGCTCTCTCACTCCCCTCTCTTCATTCTTGAGTGATTCCTTTGAGGGATTTGTGTGAGAAACAAGCAAGAGCAAGGATTCGTGCTAGTGAGTCTCATTCCCACCTCTTGAGCACTTGGTTTTGGTCAAGCCCGTGGATTCAAGTTTGTTACTCTTGGAGCCTTGGGTTGCTAGACGGCTAGGCGTGCTTGTGACAGCTCGATCTCGATTATGAGCTGCACAAGAAGTTTGTAAGCTCTATTCCTCGTCGAGGAATCCATAGTAAGTGACCTTGGGCTTGAGAGGTGATCTCGCCCTTGGGAGAGGAGCATATAGGTTCTTGAGCACCGTCTCACGAATCCTTCCTCAACGGAGACGTAGCACCTTCGGGTGTGAACTTCGGGAAACAAATCCTTGTCTCATTCATGTTAATTTACTTGATTTCATTGCTATTTGTTTGTGAGACTTCTTTTCTAGGGTTTGAGCTCGAACTAATCATTTACGAGTTTCTAGTGAGGTTTGTTTGTTGGCTATCAACCTTAAGGAACCCCTGGTACTCGTCCTATAGCTCGATCTACTTTTCATACATTAATTTCTGCAGTTTCCTTTCAGCTTGTTCTTACCCGGAGTCTCTGGTTATAGCTCCGGATCCCAAAACCCGGAGTATCCGGGCTGAGTCTGCGTCTGACAGGTTTTTAAGTGTTTTTTGAGTTGCAGATTGCCTATTCACCCCCCCCCCTCTAGGCATCTTAAGGTCCTTTCACCCTTTGTGATCCCAAGTGGCAGAGCCAGCCTATAATAGATCACAACTTATACACTACGTACTTAGAAATTGAGAGACTAACACTACAAGGGAACTCAAACCTTTATTCACAATTCAACTTGATACAATACGAGATGACACTTACACTCTTTGTGTGACTATCCTACCAGGACACCACTATACTGCATGGCAACCTTGTCATCTTTTACTTGAGACTTCTTATGCCATGGTATGACAAGGGGGAGGGGGGCACTCTTCTATATTGTTGCTATGTGTTTACCTTCTACACTCTTCTATATTTCTACAGTTTTCTTCATCTTTATCTTATCATACAAATATCTATCTGTACAGAATTCTACACTTTCACCATGATGCATGATAACTATTACTCATAGTTGCTCTCCACTCTTCTAGAACCTTCTTACCTTGGCATGATATTATCCTCATGAATTGCAAAGTTAGTTTCTTGTGATTTCCACAATCTTCATGAATGTTCCAAGTATGCATTGCATATTTCAACAGGGCCCACAACGGCGGTAGGCCCAGATCAATAACCATCAACTCCCAGTGCAGTCGGGGGTGGTCATTGGATAGGACGACATATGATGTAACTGGAAGCTCATGGAAGAAGATCCCCCCACTTCTGATGCCATCTGATATGAGTCCAGTAGTGAAGCCTTCTGGTAGTGGAGGGAGCCACACCATGTCATCCCCACAATTCATGCAGAAGAGGTAGAGGTCATCGGTGGCCTTATGGTGCAACGCCAGAAAACCATGCGCAGCTCCCCACACTGCAGCGGTAGGAGGAGGCTGGCAGATGCAGCGCGCTTGTACTAGGGAGGGAACCCCATCTTGCTCACTCAGCTGTAGGGCCAGGACCTTGGGCATCCCTTCTGGAAGGACATGAGACATCATCAGAAATGACCCACTGCTGTTAGGGATCCCGGCTCTCCACGCCGGGCAAGCAGATCGCATCGCCTAGAAGTTGCTGTGAGGAGGACTGAGTCGGGAAGCGATCTTGAGGATAATGTCAGTGGGGAGCTGTGTCGCATTAGTCCCCGAACTCCCACCAACCTCAGAGAAAGCAGAAGGATCCTGCAGGAGCAGCTGGAGCCCCACTACATCTGAACTCCCACCAACCCCAAAAGAAGCAGAAGGCTTCTGCAGGAGCAGCTGGACACTGGGCGTGAAGCCAAGGAAGGAGAGCGTGCCATTGAAGGCGCGTGCGGCGAGATGTAGGGTGCCGATGACGACACCCATTCCACCCGCGACTGCGTAGAAGGGGAACGTGAACAGCTTCCAGGCGACGCCCGGCTGGCGTGGAGGAGCAGGCCGCGCGGGCCTGACCAGATCCGCCCCAAGCGGCGAGGCTGGAGGGGCTGGATCAGTGGAGCTGGGGTCGGTTGGGACGGAGGAGACGTCAAGGCTAACGAAGCCAAAGGCGGCGAAGATCTTGACGCACTTGTCCTCATCGCTCTCAGTCTCGGCCACGGAAGCCAGCTTTTGGGAAGGTGCGACGGTGCTGAGTACATACGCCTCGAGCGGGTTGGGTGAGGAGGGGACGAAGATGGAGGTAGCGCTTGGCGCCAAGGATGACCCGCCCTTGGAGTCGAGGGCCTCAGCCATGGCAGCCGGCAGGGAGATGCTCGACCTAGGGTTTGGGGGAAGGGGGATCGACGACCGGGGGGGTGTGGAGGGACGACTGACAAGTGGTTTGGGAGATGGAGATGTGGTGGTGGTGGCCTGGTGGGGGGATTTCTCATTTCTCCCATCCGAAGAAAACTTGGATAAGAGCATCTCCAAAAGCTCTTATATACTTGATGAGTTAGCTAGAAGAAGAAATTTTTTATCAAAACTCGGATCCAATAGACTCTGTATTTTACTCGGCTAGCTATCATGTTTTCTATTTTGTCCCCCTCGCTGGGATAAAAAAGGTGACATGCACCGCTCTCCATCTTCCGTGGCCCACTCCCCTATGCACCTCCAGCAGACCCCTCCCTCCCGCGCCGCCCCGCCGTCGAGCGCCGAGCCACCCCTGAGCACCGCCCCGCCGTCCCGGGCCGCCGTTGAGCGCCACCCGCTGTCCCGGGCCGCCGCCGAGCATCGGCCCCACCGTCGAGCACTGCCCCTGCCACCACCGTCCCGGGCCACCCCCGAGTGCCGTCGTCGCTGTCCCAGGCCGTCGGCAAGCGACGCCCCCGCCCTCGCCATCCCGAGCAGCCGTCGAGTGCCGTTCCCGCTGTCCCAGGCCGCCGTCGAGTGCCAGCCCCGCCGTCGTCGTTCCGGGCCACCCCCGAGTGCCGCCACCGCTATCCCAGGCCGCCGGCGAGAGCCGCCCCCGCCCTCGCCGTCCCGAGTTGCCGTTGAGCGGATTACCTAGAACTATCTATGCATTGATATTTTTTTCCTAGTACATACACATTCTCTGTCCATTGATTTTTTTTACACTTTCTATGCAGATTAAGAGGAATCCATACCCTCATGAGGAGTGTCACAGCACTAGGAGGGCGTGGAAAGACAAAGAGGGATAGGCTGTACGGGTTGCTCAATTTTGGGTGTGTTAACAAGTGATTGATTGGCTCAATGAAGATGGAAAATTAGGTGTCACTGAGCTGCAAAGGAGGCTGAAAGATAGTCACAAAACATTAGTGCCGCAAAGAAGAGTATACCCAGGTAAACAACTTGCTATGGATCAGCAAAAAGAAACTTCAGCTAGAATAAATTGTAATTCTTATGTGATGCAGCGTCACTTTCGTTTGCCATGCCTAGTACTTGTGGCTTTGAGTCTGTTCTGTTCTTTTATGCAATGGACATGTAATTTAAGACGCTTTGGTTTGGATGCCCAGCCCTTTTGTGATGGAAACCAGTAACTTAGTTGTGATTGTACACAGGTACGAACAAACTTTTTAGTGATACACGGGTAAGCACTATCTTTTGTAATGGTCCCCGGGTAAAAGACTCCAAATAGGAACAAAGCCCACTCCTGCACAACAAATCCTTGGGTGAGATGGCTCCCATGTCACATTAATAGGGGTGGGCATTTAAAACCCGAAAAAACCAAACCGAACCGAACCGAACCGAATAGACCGAAATGTCGGTCTATTCGGGTTCTCGGGTTCGGGTTCGGTCCACACTTATGGTTTAATTCGGGGTACGGGTTCGGGTTCGGTTCCTAGCCTCCAAAACCCGAATAGACCGAATAACCCGAAATTCATTCAAACTCTTGGTATGCCATGATATCTTATGTGATTTTTGAACTTATTAGCTAATAGTTGTTATCTCATCTTAATATTTGTATGTCTATTTCATTATGCTATTTTTTCATAGTTACTTATCGCTATTACTCGTACTTCTATTTAACTATTCATTGCATATATTTTGATGGAAGATGAGAGTGTGTTTATTATTCGGTTAATTCGGTGGACCGAATAGACCGAACCGAAATATTCGGTCTATTCGGGTTCGGTTCCTAATTTTGTCTTTAAAATTTCGGTTCTCATTTTTTGAAACCCGAAATTCGCAAAACCCGAATAGACCGAACCGAAATACCCGAATAGACCGAATGCCCACCCCTACACATTAACTTGGCAGCTAGCCAGCTAGGCCCAAGCACTAAGCACAAAACTCAAACAAAGGGCTTATTGTCCAATAGTCCTAATGCACAACAGATTGCAACGAACGTAGCATAGGCTAAAATCTGGTTGATGCTCCAACTCCTGGCCGCTTTCAGAATTAGAATTAATGCTATCGCATAACAAGGTAAAACCTATGGTGCGCCATAAATATGGGAATGCCAAATACCAAAATAATAATTCATTGAATATGCAGTCAATCTCAACTACCCCATTTCCTATGGATTGTTTTAAGGGGTTGTTTGATTCCAGGACCAAATCTTATATTATGTCACATCCAAAAGAATCTTGATATTTATTAATATTAAATGAGTCATATTTATTAATATTAAATGAGCCTGATTACAAAAACTAGCAGCAAAATCTTTTGATGTGGTATATTAATCCATAATTAATGGATAATTACTGTAACATCACTATAATAAATCATGAATTAATTATAAATTAATTATACTCATTAAATTTGTCTTGCAAATTAACATCCATCTGTCAAAAAAATTAAATTTTATTTGCTAAATGATAAGATTCCTTTTGATGTGATAGAGGCTAAAAAAAACTGATGAAAACAACAAGGGTATAGCGGAGGGAAACACTGCATAGGTTAGTGTAACTTTCGACTGCAGATTGCTTTAGAGCGGACTGGCTGCCACGCCGCTACAGCCAAGAAAGGCAAGTAACAGTATCCGAAAATCAAAGGCATCATTATAGTAGCAGCCTAGCAGGCCTTCGAACCAAAAAACCTGCATCATCAGTCATCCACAAGCGACACCATACACCAGGAAACCTTGGGGCATACACAGCCAACTCAACTATTGAAGAGAACACATAACGAACTACAAGTACGTTCCATAAAACGTAATGGGATTCTCATTGATCTGTTGCAAAGAAAACCCTGCATAAACAAGTCCACTACATTATCCAACCCAACATAAACAAAGTTGATATTCAGAGATATCAAGGTACAAGAGCTTGGATATATATAACAATAACAGCAAAACAGTTTAGAGGCGCTCCAAAATTAGGCTACTCCTGGTACCAGAGAGCTAAAGCTTCAGATCAACCCTTCACTTCTTGGCCTTCTTTGGCGCCCTGCAACAATGGAGAAACACAGGAAAACACATCAATAAAACATGTTGTAGTTCTACTGCAAGGAAACTAGGAAAATTAAAGGAGTTAAGGCACTTACGCTGCAGCCGGAGCTGGAGCTGCAGCTGCTGGAGCTGCAGGTTCCCTCGGGCCCTACACAAAGAAAAAATACATTTCAACATGGAATCTTAAAAAACAGGATATATCAAAATGCCAAGCCTTTAGGGATAGATATATTAACAAATCAAACAGTTTAGAAATAACTAGAGGTCAAACCATGACTATGACAGACAATAAAACTAAATGCCTCAAATCCCATTTCTCATCTTAAACCACAGTAGAAAGATCAATAAATTTTTTTCCCGTGGATCATGAAACAACTATTAAAATGGAAGTTCAAAATTGCTAGTCCACAAGTCCCAGTTCAGAATCATAGTAACAAGTGGATATTATAATACATTCCAGCATCCATATTGCAAATCATCAGATTCACCCCCTTTACGAAATAAACAAAGGTTCGAAATCAAAAAGAAATTATCTTACCTGGGCCAACCTCTCCTCCCTCCTGGCAATCTTCCTCTCACGGCTTGCCTTGCTCTTGGCGCGCTTCGCCTCAAACTGATCAGAGAGCGTCTTCTCTCTGACCTTCTCAGCCTTGGACTTGTGGATACTCTCCATGAGCACCCTCTTGTTCTTGAACATGTTACCCTTGACCTTCACGTACATGTCATGGTACATGTGCTTGTCGATCTTCTTGGCTTCACGGTACTTGCGCAGCAGGCGCCTCAGCACACGCATCCTCCTCATCCAAAGAATCTTGGTGGGGAGCCTAGCCTCCCTGGTACCCCTGCGCTTACCTGTAGAGATATTGGATTAACATATATTTACAAGATTTTGACAATTTACAAATGTCAGGTACATATTTACAGGACATGGAAAATGGATCGGTGTAGTATACCATATCCAGAATGACGTCCCTTCTGCTTGGCCTCATGCGCCCTCCTTGCACGGGACCTGGAGTGGATCTTCTGAGGCTTCTTGATGATGAAACCATCCTTAACCAACTTGCGGATATTCTGGCCTGCAAGTTTTGTAAAAGACATGGTCATACTTATGTTCCTTTCAGGAGTAGCAAGACATTACAATTTCAATATATAAACACAGTAATTCAGTAAATATAGCACAAGTGCAAGCATCATCAAAAACCACATGAACAAAAAGATCAGAGCAACAAACTATTATGAAGAGCATAGCAAATCCGAGTAACAGAACTATTCTAGCTTTATCATGTCAACCATATATAAACAAGCACAATATGCCATACAAACAAGAACACTTCCTTGCAAATCATCATTGAAATGCATGTACTGGCAGTCCTAGCGAAAATCTAAATTCAGATTATGAACTTGATACAAATCTGCATCACTCAGCTAATAATATCTCCTTCAGCTAAACTATCATCACAGACGTTTTAGAATGCGCACGGGCAACAAAATTGCAACAACGACAACCTACATACAATTTACCAGTACCTCAGATTAAACAAGACCACAATATGATAGCAATCTTAACGTAGTGAGTGGCATAACATGTAACCTGCAGCCTCGGAATGCAAACAAAACGAGCTACCTATCGCTGCCTACGCCCATAAAATAAACATGCTTGAAAATCCAGACGTCTACGAACCGTCTGGCACTATCAGTCTATTGACGGATCAGCGCAGCTGATTCCCTAGTGGAATCAACGATTCCCGCTGCCCTTAGCAGAATCGACATAACTCCAAACTAAGCCGATATACGCAGAACCACAGATCTACCTCCTACGGCAGCAAGCCAACCGATCGAGCAATCAAGGCGTGAACGGGGGACCCACGGAACACGTGCCGCGCAGCAAAACATGGACCGGGCGGCGAGGGGGGAAGGTTCCGGCGGGGGGGGGGGGGGGGGTGGCGCGATGGTGATCTTACGGGAGTTGGCCATGGAGATCTCGCTGACTTCATTGGGGTCGAGCCAGACCTTGCCCTTGCCGCACTTGAGCACGCTGGCCGCGAGGCGCTTCTGCAGCTTGAGCGACACCATCTTCTCCGCCGCCGAGGGGCTCTCCCTGCCGTGTGGGTGTGTGTTGTGCAGGGGCTAGGGAAATGTGGCGGCGGCGCCCGCGGAGGCTTTATATAGCACCTCGATGGGGTTAGGGTTTCCCTATACGGCTCTGGACCTGGGCCAGGCCCAACATTATAGATGGGTCCGGTCCGGTCCGGTCCGTCCTATTGGGCTAGGGCCCATACGGCGAACGGTTCTGGCTCATCGTTAACTACTTAGTTCCCAAAATGCAAAACGCAATTTTTTTGTAAATCACTTGTATGGTGTATTAAATGAAGTCAAAAAATAAATTACATTACACAAATGGACTGTAAATCGCGAGACGAATCTAATGAGCCTAATTATGACGTGATTGGACACTAAATTGCTACAATAATACTACAGTAACATGCTCCAATGATGGATTAATTTGGCTCATTATATTCGTCTCGTAGTTTACAGACGAAATCTGTAATTAGTTTTATGATTAGTCTATATTTAATACTTCAAATATTGAAGATTCCTTTCTAAAAACACAAAAATGCAAAATACAAAGTGATCTAAACACACCCATAAGGTTCTCCACTCCAACAGGCAACAGGCACTCCATGGACTGCCATCAGTGTGTGTCTGGAGCAAATGAGATTGGGCAAGATCGCAAGGTCATCAGAAGCGTGGTGCTAGAACAGTACCACTGGTGATGAAGAGACCTTTGAAGCACCGTAGGCTTGCTGAATCACAGAATCAGTGTCCGGACTGCCTTGATGGAGGGAAAACATGCCGACGTGTAACACAAGAAATCAGGACAGAGCATAACTCGAAGATCTCATGAGTCATGACCTAAGCGGCACGGATAGGGATATGTGTATCGGTATCGAAAGGATACGGATATGCGAATATGACAATTTCCCAAACAACTCGATACGCGGATACGTTTTAACTATTTTTTAATAAATAATAATAGTGCATAATAAATTACAAAATAGATATTCTAGTTCAACATAGAGACATTAAAGGTCTATTACACTCAAAATAACATGATAGCAGCAGGTTCTAAATTAGAAAATAATTAAAAGGTAGTAGCAAACTAGGCGGGGCGCACTGGCTCAGATCTAAATTGGATTGGGGAGGGAGAGGAACTCACCTAAGCAGGGGGGCACGAGGCAGGGTGCAGTCATGGACTCGCCGTCGCAGGAGATTGTTGGCGTTGCAGCCGGCCGGGTGTAGGGTCGAGATGGCGGACTAGAGGGGGGTGAATAGTCCTTTCTAAAAATAATCGCACTGGCTAACCGAAATTTATGCGGAATTGAAACTATTCGCTTAGCCAAGACTTCACCCCTATAACTATGACTCTAAGGCACCTCCAAAAAAATCCTACACAAAGCAAATGGAGTGCCAAGCTAGCAAAAACACTCCTGACAATTCTAATGCCAAGCAACACAAGCACCAAACTCTATCAAGCTTTTTGATCATCATCATGAGTCAACACTTGGCTTGATCTTTCTTGAATGATATGATCCACTCCATATCATCACATGACCTCTTTGGTCCATCGATCTTGACCTTGCTCGCTCTTCACCGTTGCCTCGGTCCACCGGCGCCAAATCTTGCCCAACCTTCACCGCCTCGCGGTCCCTCGCTTCAAAGTCTTGACTTGTCCTTCTCCATTGCAACCGGTCCATCAAGCCAAGCCTTATCTTGATCTTCTCCACTTTGGTCACATAACTCCATGTCATGTCTCATATGCAATGAGCTCCTCCATCACACTATATGAACATAGCATCAACCCTTAGTCATTTCTCCTCCATGGCACATGTTGCATAGTATCAACCCTTAGCCATTTCTCCTCCATAGCACATGTTGCTCATACTAGTGTCTTTGTGTGGACTAATCTCCTGTGTATCTCAATATAAACACTTATTAGTCCACCTAAGTTGTCACTCAATTACCAAAACCAAACAAGGGCCTTTCACCGGGGGCCGTCGCGGTCGCAGTCGCGGGGCTCGTCACGGACTCGCCGTCGCAGGGGATCGTTGGCGTTGCAGCCGGCCGGGCGCCGTCGGCCCGTCGCGGTCGCAGTCGCGGGGGCTCGTCGCCGGCTAGGACGGAGGGCCGTCGCCGGCGGCGGCGGGCGGTGGACACGGGCGCTGCGTGGGGAAGTCTCGCCCAGTCGCGAGGTGGCGGCGGCTACGTCTGCGTGAGGCGGACTGCGCGTGGGAGGGAGGGGTCGGGAGTAGGGCAACACAGAAGGTTGGACTGAGCCATATCGATGGCAAGGATACGTATCCCTTCCTTAGTTTTCGGCCCATTTAAATTGGGATACACGGACACATCGCAGATATGTATCCGGCGCGTATCTAGCGCGTATCCGTATGACCGTATCGGATACGTCTCCGACACGGGATACGCGCCTACCCTGGCGTGTCCGTGTTTTTGAGGTCATGACCAACGAAAGCAAAGGTGCAAGGATCTTACACAAGATATCTGATTGAGCACGGATTATGATGGTTTTTGTACTAGTGTGATCACTGTGAAATTTGAGTCCCAAGCATCTGGAAATATAATGTGGCAGTATTAGCAAAATTGAAGTTGGAGTGGCAAGATGACAAAAAATGTTTTTTAATAAAAAGAAGAGAAAGATCATAGTTTTGTACAACACTAAAATACTGCAGCTGTTCATGTTGTTCCTCAATGACCATAAATCAAACTGTCCAATGATAACATCAAACTGCACGAGGAGTTTGCTGGCTGGAGGATATATAGAACCAACCGGTAACTGTCGATGTGACCAACTATTTGGAACTCTGATCCATACTGCACGAGGAAAGTATTTAGGTAGGGGACCTCATCAAAGATAGCTGACACCCCTCCATGGTTTGATCCTGCCCTCAATGCCTTTGCATATTCCAGCGGCGGTATGCTAAAAACCTTTATCCTGCCCTCAATGCCTTTGGCACAAATGATCCATTCTGGTACCCAACGTAATCACCATTTCGCAAGAGTTGACTCGGATCAGCCACTTAAGGTTGGAGCCTCTTCGCAGTTAGCAATGATGACAAGCTTGCCGTGTAACTCTGAACTAGAGTTAGCACCAGATAACCACAAGAACTTTTGACGGAAGGCGCCTGATAATTTGATCTATCCAAAGCATAAATAAATGAGATAGTGTTACTGAAGTAACAAACCATACGCTTAGAAAGTAATACATAGTTCAGAGTACTATATAGTCATATAGATGCATGCAGTTTTGTATTTTTGATTAATGAGTGCTATGCAGAAGAAGAATGACAGTGACCACATACCATGAGAGACGGTCAAAGTGGAGAATATAAAGTAGAAAACGGTGCTGAACTGTTTTCGTCACTACAGATGGAAAAAAAGTTTGTAAAATTGAAGGGAGCATGTCGGAAAAAACTAATCATTCAGTTCACCATTCGATCGACATTAGTGGATGCTTTGAAATTGAAAATGAAAGAAGAGATGAATTTTTCTTTGTAAAATTGAAGGATCATGTCGGAAAAACTAATCATTCGAACAAGTTGCACGTGCAAAATTAAATATAAGCGCCGTCCGTGGGATTCGAACCCACGACCACACGGTTAAAAGCCGTGCGCTCTACCGACTGAGCTAGGACGGCAGGGTCAATTACTTGCGCCGAAGACCATTAGAAAATTGACAAACAGGCTGCACCGCTTCAAGTTCTCCGATTTTCCCCCGGCTTCTGAATAAGCAAATCTCCTGCTGCTTGTCACATCGGCATGTTTGGTGAACGCCCCAACACTACCATGGAAAGGAAGACATCCGACCTCTTGTGCTTATTGGGGAACGCTGCCTTTTTGTAGCCTTTCAGTGGGATCTGAAAGGTTCACAATGCTCTGTAATTAAAACATAATCTTACCACTATAAGAAAATATATTCTTACCTTGCTGTTTTATGATGAAAAAAACTATTCTTTTTCGATCCAGAATATATCAAGTCATTTCGGACATTGTCGTGTCGTATTTTGGCTAACATTTGTTATGAAGATATATTATATTTTCAAATGAAATTAATTAACACTACAAAACCACTTCTCATGATGAATCTGAAAACATCTTAACTTTTTTCATTCTACATATTATTTATTGACCCGAACGTTTTTGCCGTGACAAATTTACAAACCCGAGGTCCAAAGCATGTTTGCCTTTCTCTTTCCCCACTTCAAAACTCGTCCCCAAATTCCGTCGACCCCCAGCGCACTCGAATCTGAATCCCCTCACGCCTCCTCATCACGCGGGCCTCTTGGCTCTTGCGGGGCTCCTGCATAAACGCCGCCGCGCGCCCACGCCTTCCGCTCGCTCGCCTTTCCGCCCCCGAATCAATTTCAAACCGCGCCCCATCGGCGTGAATCATCGGCGGCGGAGATGGAGGTGGGCGACCTGCACAAGGTCTGGGAAGTCCGCGAACTCAAGAGAAAGCCTGACGCGCCCGCTGCCCGCGCGCTCCTCGACCGCATCGCCAAGCAGGTCCAGCCCATCATGCGCCGCCGCAAGTGGCGCGTCAAGGTCCTCTCCGAGTTCTCGTAAGCGCCCCACTAGCCCACGAACCCTAACCCTAGCCTCCTTCCCCCCGGATTGATCGATCGATTGATGGACCCCGCGTGTGTCCGTGTGCCTGGTTGGTCAGGCCACGGAACCCCAGGCTGTTGGGGCTCAACGTCGGCAAGGGCATCGAGGTCAAGCTGCGGCTGCGGCGCGACGGCAGCGACCTCGACTTCATCCCCTACGAGGAGGTGCTCGACACCATGCTCCACGAACTCTGCCACAACGAGCGCGGGCCCCACGACGCGCAGTTCTACAAGCTCTGGGACGAACTCCGCAAGGTGCGTGGCTTGCTGTGCATTTTGATGTTTAGGCATGGATTGCTGTGTACAAGCGAAGGGATTACTTTGGCTTATTCTACTTCACGACAATGTCTCTCGTAACTGAATGATCTGCAGTTGCGTATATGTTAAATTTCCTTTTCTCAATGTTATACTTGTAATGGTGCTGTAGTTAGATAATTAAAGTGAGTTTGAGTTTCATAGAGTGATGTTTGCTTGGATGTCTTAATGTCTTACTATGATCATCAAAAGTTAAAATGGAATGAACCTGTTTTGTTCTGCACATATCCAAACATAATTTGATGGGAACATCATGGTCTCTGAAAGTGAATAGGATTATTACTTCACACGCATCATAGATGGATAACTCTGTTATTTACTTCGTACTGTCTTACACTCTTAGTCTCTTACTATACACTAAAATGGAGATGTTCGGACTTTTTTGTGTGTGTGTGTGTGTTGTTGGGGGGGGGGGGGGGGGTGCAGATTGTTGCTTTTTTTTTTTGGCAAACAACAGTGCAAAAGGAGGGTAGGAATGGACTTTTAATTGTGTGAAATCCCTAACAAAAAAGAAAACCAAGTCCTGTTACTTTTCCAGAATGCATTCCACTAAACTGATCTTTAATCAAGCTTGTATTTGGTGGGATTTGTAGGCTTTTGAGTTGTGTGCTTTTTTTAATTGTATTTGCCTGAATCCCATGTCATATCTGACAAACACACCTAATATAGCCATTTGTAATTTTCTGTGTAAATTTTGTGGGGTTGAATGCAATTTCAGTTTTCTTCATAGGGTGCCTTATGTTATTAACAACGAGGCTTTCTTCTATTGCTTATGATTTATGAAAAATGATAGGAATGCGACGAACTTGTTTCGAAAGGTATCACTGGAACAGGACAAGGATTTGATGGTACAGGAAGGCGACTGGGTGGATTCACAGTATATCCGCCACCGCCATCTCTTCGACAAGCTACAGCAGCCGCTGCACAGAAGCGGGCAAGGAATGGAGCTCTATTGCCATCCGGACCAACAAAGTTGGGTGGAAACAATTACATTATGAGTGTACTTAGTCCAGTACAAGCTGCTGCTATGGCAGCTGAAAGGAGAATGCATGATGATTTGTGGTGTGGATCCCATGATCAATCTGGTATTGATGATTCGGATGATGTTGTTATTCTTGAAGAACCACCTAACTTGACAGCAAGGGATGGAAAAACCACAAAGGGTAGCTGTTCCAACACTATTGCGGAGCCCAGCACTTCGTCTGGAATTCACACAGCACCACGAGATGGTTCCTCATCTTTTAGGACAACAAGTGATGCAGGCGATGATTCAAAGTGGGAATGTGGTGCTTGCACTCTTCTAAACCAGGCAAGATTTCTATTCCACTTTGTGTTTGTAATACTGTTCATAGAAGTGCCCACTATCCATTTGACCTATAAAATTGTGAATCTCTGCATGTATTGCGGCACCATCTTTTACTATACACAGATATTATGTAGCAGAAATCTCTTATATGTCATAGTAGGAGTTTCCCACTGGGTCTTTTTTTCATTCTGATCAATATAAGCTTTATCTTTGAAATTCACCCATCTCTGTACAACTGAACCAATTTAACACCATAACCCTTAGCTGTTTAGATTACACAACACTTCAGATGCATAGTTAATGTGGAGGTTGTGTTACTGAGCCAAGCTATGTAGGCATGGATATACAGCCCAACATATAACTTCTGGCACCTTAGTTATTATTACTGCAAAGATACAGATTTCCCCCTAGGTTTTCTTGTTTATTTCTTGAGCTTATAATAATTTGCAAATCATACCATAGTAATCAAACTTAATGGGTATATTGAAGTGTCAAAATGGCTTGCAATTCCTGTAAGTAGTTTCTTCACTCATAGCAAATTAACATGTAAAGTATTCATGCCTAGTATAGTAGTGTTAAACCTCATGGTAACTGTATGCCTCTTTAGTCTTGCGATTTCTGCTGCTTGTGATTGTTGGTCCAGTGATAAAGCCCCCCCTCTCCCCCACTCTAACACCTGGGTTTTAGGGTCGGAGTGGCTAGAGGGGGAGGTCTAAGTTGGTATCAAAGCCAGGTCCCGGGTTCGAAACCCACCGGCCACGCATTTCTTCCGCTGCGCGATTTCCCCTGCGGGGTTCGCTGAGACCAGCAGCCACAGGCGCGGCGCAGCGCGGCTCGCTCGCCGTAGGGGGGATGTTGGTCCAGTGATAAAGTCCCCCCTCTCCCCCACAACACCTGGTTTTAGGGTCGGAGTGGCTAGAGGGGGAGGTCTAAGTGTGATACCTGGAGACAGTTCTACCTGCAGGTTTGACTAAAAAGTTAAAAGCCAGTATACTAGTGTATTAGTCATCGCCTAGATGTAGTCTGGCTGTATTGAAGCCAAATTCAAACTTAAACTACCCCAACAAGCACCAATAAAGTTATATTCTTCCGAAGTGTTGAAAGTTTCTTTTCTTCCCTGCAAAACATTATCATGCAGTCCCCTTTGCATGCTTAACTATATTTCTTTTCGTTCTTTTTGGGCATTTCCTGGTTTGCTGTTACATAGAGTCTTCACCCCTTCCACATTCTTTGTACTTGCTATTACATCATTCCTTCCACGTTCTTTGTACTACACACTCTAATTCTACTTATTAATATGTTTTTCTCAAACACATTACTGAAATATGAACTTCTGCAGCCTTTGGCGCCAATATGTGAAGTTTGTGGTACGGCAAAACCTAAAATTGCAAAGGCAAAGTACGCAACTTGGTCTTGTAAATTTTGTACTCTAGAGAACAGCACTAAGCTTGACAAATGTTCGGCGTGCGATCAATGGAGATACTCATATGGGCCACCAGTAACCACCTATGAACATTGAAAGCTACAAATGTACAAGTACAGCACGGTACTGTGCCAGATTGCCAGGTCTTTAACAATCGTTCAATCTTCTCTATGTGTACTGTTTCCTTTGGTTCATTGTTCTTACTCGATGAAACTTCAGAGCAGGCATCTGCTGCATTGTTGATTTAAGTTGACTCATCAGCAACAGTTCTCGCTCCATTACCACTCATGTCATGTCAGGTTTGAAGTTGCTGGAGAGAAATCTGATACCTGTTAAACTGGCCATCTTCTTCTGTTGCCGTTGCTTGTAGCAAATAGCTATGAGTGGATCGGTAAAAAGAGGCAATCTTCATGCCTCCTGTTAACGTTAGCCCCAAGCGGGCCTGGGGCATGGTGCATATGAACCTGCATGCCCATCCACTCTCGTTGGCAGGTAACAACTCAGCCCCTTGGACGCGGTATGATGAGTTAGTCCTGCTGTCTGTTCTTATGTCGTCTACTCAGACCCTTGGACGCGGTATGATGAGTTGGTCCTGCTGTCTGTTCTTATGTCGTCTACTCGTGTTGCCGTGTGACTTCAGTGGGTGAGGAACTTGGTAAACTATTAATGTAAGGGTTAACACAAGTTATCCCCAATGGTCTAAAAAAACAATTTACCTGCTCCTCTGATCTAACCCAAGGAAATCAAGGCCCAAAGCACAGCATACTTGCATATGCTCATCCATGATGTCACCTCAACGGCTTGATGTCATCACTGAAGCAACCCAGTACACTGAACTTGGATTATCCCCGTTGAATTTCTGCTATTAGGGTGGTGAAAGCGTCGCAGTTTCGCTAGTGATGACCGCCATTACATGGTCAGGGTCGTGTTCCCATAGCACTTTTTGAAGCAGATGGTCACCCTGAAGAGTGAAGACATCCCATTATCCCCGTGTTAGAAACTGGAAAGCGAGGTCGACTGGCTCCTCAGTCCATTGATCCTTGCCGTTTTGCTGTACAAGTGCGTGCACAGGCCGCACAATTCTTACCGCACGTGGTGCGAAAGAGCTCGGCGATGATGTTTGTAGGTTCTTTTGGTTGGGTTTTGTGCTTTATAATCATTGATCACAGGATGGCGGCCACCGAAGACTTTGTTCATTGACACGTCGCGCGTTTTCCACCGCATTTTCCTTTGTTCGGCACTAGCTCATGACTCGAACTTGGAGCACGTGCTGTGAATGGACATGGTGTATCTGATGTCACGCTCCTGTTTTATGACGGCCATGTTCTTGGTACCTGATTCTCTTTCGCATCAAATCGATTTAAATCCATTCAGCACTCACACGTTGGCCATTGTAACACTCGTGCGCCGTGTATGATCTCGTGGGCAATCATTTGATACGTGGCCACACACGCCACATTTCATGATCTAACAAAAGCCACATTCCTTAATGTTTTACTAATATCGAACTTTGGTTTCCTCGCTAGGATGGTCCAGCCCACAGCTGTAATCATCTGGACCATATCCTAGGGTGCTCGGTGAAGCGTGTTGTCTGTAACAAACATTTCTATTTTAATCACAAAGATACGCAAATCTTTTGCGTATTCGACAAAAATGATGTGCTGTTGATAACATGACCATGGCTACTTCATGCATATTTAACCTTTTGTTAAGTCTTACGAAAGTTCGTGGGTACTTTTTAACAATTTTTATAGGAACTCATCAGTCTAAATTTCTTTCAACCCATTTGAGTGTCTAAGTAGAAGGTACTAGTAGGTACCTCGTACAATAAGCACGTACGGCAGGTAGGCAGGCAGGCAGGTCGTTTATCCCATATTGGCCGTGTTGGGTTGAATTGCATAGAATTTTTTTTCCATCTTTGACCACTAATTTAGAGTATCAAATGAAGTCTAATTACAAAACACCTCCATAACCCCCGTGTAAATCGCGAGACGAATCTAATGAGGCCTTTAACCGTGTGATTAGATGATGGTTACTGTAGCATCACTGTAGCAAATCATCAATTAATTACCGTCATTAGATTTGTCTCGAAAAGTTGCACCCATCCCTAAAATTTTTTTGCAAATAGACTTCATTTAATACTCCATGCATGCGAGATTCTCTTCTCGGAAAATGTGCGCGGAAAAAATCCTGTAGTAACCAAGCACGGCCATTCTAGATATTCTCATTCACATCCACTGAGGTGAGGTAGGTCAACGCATCGAAAATTGTCACGCTGCGGCGGCACCAAGTGAAGATGAGCACGCCACGGTGCGCACCGTTCGTTCATCTCCAACTCCAACTCGGCATCGCATCGCCGCCGACCGTCTCCGTCCGATTCGTCGTCCTCTGGCTGGTGCTTGCTGCTACTCCAGCTGTTGCCTTGCCGTCAGGCGAGGTCGTCGCCCGCCTCGGCCCCCCTCCCCCTCCCCGTTCCCCAACCCGACCAGGCTGTGGAGCTCCAATAAACGCGCACCGCAGCGCGACGCGACAAACCCCGAGGGGGCAGCGGCGAGAGCGAGACGCCACCACCACCACCCCGCGACCTCCGGTAACGAAGCACCATCCCGCCCCGCGGCCACGCCATGCGCCCGGGCGGCCTCCCCACCCAGCCGCCGCAGCAGCCCGGCACGCCGGGCCGCGCGCGCCGCCGCCCGGATCTCACCCTCCCCATGCCCCAGCGCGAGGTCGCCACCTCCCTCGCCGTCCCGCTCCCGCTCCCGCCCCCTTCCTCCTCCGCCCCCGCCGGGGGCCCCACCCCGCCCCCCGCCGCGGGGGCGGCGCCGGCGCAGCAGCAGCCGCCCCCGCTCGCGGAGCTGGAGCGCGTCCGCCGCGTCGGCAGCGGCGCCGGCGGGACCGTCTGGTTGGTGCGCCACCGCGGGACGGGCCGGCCCTACGCGCTCAAGGTGCTCTACGGGAACCACGACGACGCGGTGCGGCGCCAGATCGCGCGCGAGATCGCGATCCTCCGCGCCGCGGACCACCCCTCCGTGGTGCGCTGCCACGGCATGTACGAGCGGGGCGGGGAGCTCCAGATCCTGCTCGAGTACATGGACGGCGGCTCCCTCGACGGCCGCCGCATCGCCGCCGAGCCGTTCCTCGCCGACGTCGCGCGCCAGGTGCTCTCCGGGATCGCCTACCTCCACCGCCGCCACATCGTGCACCGCGACATCAAGCCCTCCAACCTCCTCATCGACGCCGCGCGGCGCGTCAAGATCGCCGACTTCGGCGTCGGCCGGATCCTCAACCAGACCATGGACCCCTGCAACTCCTCCGTCGGCACCATCGCCTACATGAGCCCCGAGCGGATCAACACCGACCTCAACGACGGCAACTACGACGGGTACGCCGGCGACATCTGGAGCTTCGGACTCAGCATTCTCGAGTTCTACCTCGGCAGGTTCCCCTTCGGGGAGAACCTCGGCAAGCAGGGGGACTGGGCCGCGCTCATGGTCGCCATCTGCTACTCCGATCCGCCGGAGCCGCCGCCCACCGCCTCGGCCGAGTTCAGGGGATTCATCAGCTGCTGCCTGCAGAAGAATCCGGCCAGGAGGCTCACGGCCGCCCAGCTGCTGCAGCACCCGTTTGTCGCCGGGCCACAGCCACAGCCCCTTGCCGCTCCTCCCCCGTCATGACCACCATTTCGGATTGGAACTGCTATGGATCTCAATTCGGCCTTGGGTGCAGGCAGTGGCGACTCCGATCCGGCATCATTTCAGGTGTATCCTTCGATGGACAGAACCGTGTGGTTTGAAGGCAATTCACTCTGCATCTTGGGAAACTCTACGGAGCCAATTTGGATGTCATCCCATCGTCCTCATCCGTTGTTGCTGCTGTTGCCGCAATTAAGGTCACCTGTTGATGTTCTTCAAGCCATTTTTGAGTGTTCTGTCCATCAGTCGTCATCCTCAGCCAGCTGCTCACTGCAAATTAAGGTTCTTTCCCCTTTCCGTTCTTTGATGTTCTTTACTTCCAGCGATGATAGCATAACGAGAGAGAAAAAATGTGTGTAAAAATGATTTTGTAAAAGATCATATGTCAAGTACAGACAGGTCCACTGCCTAGCCAATTTCCATTGTTCTAAAAAAGGTTTGGTTAGAAACTTCAACTTCTTTTTTTTTCCCTCCCCTTCTCCTTGTAGCATATCTGGCAATTGTGCTCGCATCTCTTTGCGATATTTTTTGGTGTATAAGTGGGTGATGATTGAACCACATGACGACGACAACAGTGCTGCGCCTTTGCTGCGCCCGCTTGATAGGTTCTTGGATTCCTTTATCGGGATATATGATTGCTTAGAGAGAATCTTGAAGTGCGAATAAAAACTAGCTTTGGTCTCGTGTCTCTCTCTTGATATTGCTCCTGAAATCTGATCCGTGCCTTTCCTGTTCCCAAATCCGACCTGCCGTTTCTTTGCCCTTGCCAAGGTGGGTGCTGGCAATTGGCATGCTGTGGGCAGGTTCTCCTTGTTTTTGAGCCATGTCTTGTTTCGTTTCAGTGTCCTCTTTGATTGGCAGTAAGGACAACAGCTACATCAGCAATTCAGCATGTGGTGCTATCAACATGGTAATGTGTAAGACTTGAGGGTCCATGATCTTGGAGGCTTTCTGGATTCCATACTGCATAGGAACAGTGTGCGAAAAGTCCCAGAATGTAGCTGGCCATCCTAAAATGAAAACTCTAACCAACGGCGTCGTCCCGTCCTGTCAATTTGTGGGGAATTGGGGTGTACTACGACAGATTGAGATATTTCTCTCTTGTGGATGCTGTCTTGTGCTTGGTGAAATGCAGCGCAGAGCAGCTAGGAAGGAGGTCAGGCGCAAGCATAACGGGTACTCCGGCCCTGGTTTTGCAGCACTGTCACCAACTTTGATCATTAATTAAGGTATTAAATAAAGATAGTTTACGAACTAACTCCACAAACTGTGAGCTACTTCGCTAGATGAATCACTCATGGAATATGAGAGAAGTGTCATCATCATGACACTCTTTCGACTCGGTTATCTAGTTTACAGTCTTGGCAACCATGCAATGACACTCCCCACTGAAACTGGCCTAATGAGACCTTTAACCGTATGATTAGAAGATGGTCACTGTAGTATTATTGTAACCAATCATGGATTAATTAGGCTTATTAGATTTGTCGCGCAAAATTGCACCTATCTGTGAAAAGACTTTTGCAAATATACGTCGTTTAGTACTCCATGCATGTAATATTCTATTGTAACGCTAGGTGTGCTACACAAACCTAATCCATACACGAGGTGAATCAACAATCGGAACTCGAGACGAAAGTGCCACGGCAAGCAACACTGCAATTCTCTCCGGTTGGCGGCGGCGGCGGAGGCAGGTAGGTGAACAGTGCCCCAGCGTCCGGAACAGCACCGGTTGCTGTCGCTGGCACTGCCTGGCCATGGGATCTCCCATTGCCGTCTCGGCTACCTGTCAGCCTGTGATGAACACGAACTGATCGCCATCGTCACGAAGACATCTTTGCAAGCAGGAGTAGTTGGTTGGAGTTTCCCAGGAATTCTGTAGGATTCTGGAACGAAGCTATAGCAACAAAAGTGGTAGCACGAAGACATCTTTGCGAATCCCACTTCCCAGATGGCCGTGGAATAGTTCAGTCCTGGCAACGGATTGCCCGTGGCTTTTCCTCATCCGGTGGACTTTCCGTAGACTACTGCTGTGGTCATCTGCTATGCCACGAGTTCTGAGTTTCTTTTTTTTTTCAGTAGTGGTGCTACTAGTTCCAGTTGCTACTTCTAGTAGTTCTGTTGTGTTGTGATAAGTTGCTGTCCAATGGCTTCTCCTTCTTGGACTACTGCTGTGGTCATCTGCTACGCCACGAGTCCTGAGTCTTTTTCCAGTAGCGGTGATACTACTAGCTCCAGTTAATAAAAATTGCTATTTCTTTGGAAAGGAATGCCTTGCTCGTTCTAGAGCCGGGAGGTGGGTGATAAAATGAAACCTGCCCGGACGACGACTTTCACAGTAGTAGAAAAGACTACGAACTCATGAACAGTGAAGAGCTGAGCGAGCACTTCATGGTCCCCCGGCCGGGCTCCTGGCAATCGTGCCACTTCGGACGTTCAGGCTTCGCTGTCTTGTTCGGTTGACCTTTAGCAGCATCTTAAACAGAAAGATCCCCACCTCATTTCCTGTTCAACGCCCGTCCGATAGTACCACCTCTGAAATTCCTCGGATCCATGCCACCTGCAAACGAAGGCCTGATCATTCACGAGATTGATGAGCTTGTTGATGGTGTCGCCGCGGAGGGGCACCCGCACCTCGGCGCCACCGCACTCCCGGAGTACCGCTAGCCTCCGTGAGCCGCTGGCCCGCCGCCGACACTTGGGGTGGATGCCCAGGACCAGGAGGAACATGGCCCCCGGACGCCCTGCCGCGCAAACGCCCGCGCCAGCACCACCACGACCGTGACTGCGGCAGGAACCAGCGCAAAGGGCACAACACCTTTAGTTCCCTGGCGACGACCATCAGAACACAAATTCGCTTCGCCCCTGCAAATCAAGTCGCAATCTGCTCGAAGGATACGTTTTGCCTTGTCAAGCCCGAACGTCAGAAAAAAAATCCAGAGCAATAAGCTCTCCTCTTCACTGGCGGCCCACATGCCAATCTCTCAGCCTAGCACCCATCAGCAACATTGGCCCAATTTATCCAAAACAATAGTGGCCTACTTCTTCCATCTGTTAGACTGTTTACCCTTTGGTGCGCTTTCTAGAAGATATGTAAAATATTTATATCTCCAAAAAATTTATTAAATTATTAGATGCTAAGATTTTTCTAATAATACTAATTATGCACCATAAATATTAATATTTTTAATATATATTGAGTTAAAGTTGTTTCTCAGACAAAGGGAGTAGCTTGTTTCTACTGCAGGAATTTTTTAAACGGAATTCTAAATATGAATTCTAGCTGTGTTTTCTTTGTTTTTGGATGGCTGTGGTTATTTGAAAATCGTGCAGCAGAGGGGTGACGAAATGTTACCTGCGTATTTAGTTGAAGTAATTATCAAAGTAATAAACAGGTCAGCTTTTGCATAGTACCTGCTTGGCTGCTTGCGCATTTATTTTTAATCTGCAGTTGGAGGACGATCTGTATCTGCAGTTATTTACTCCCTCCGTTCGGAAATGATCTACATATTTTGACTAGAGAAAGTCAAACTTTATAAACTTTGACTAATAATTAGTTAAATTATATGTATAATTAGTTTATAAAATTTATGTCAATACATATGTATTCAAAGAGGTTTTGAGATGACATTGAGTTATTCGTAATTGACATTATATTCTAAGAGTGATTAATAAGTCAAACTTTACTTCGAATGACTTTCTCTAGTCAAAATATGTAGATCATTTCCGAACGGAGGGAGTATTTGCGTACCTTTTTCAATCTACAGTTAGAGGATGGTCCACCTCGTGTTAAGCAAGATTTGTGTCATGATAAAAAAAGTATCTGTGCCCCTTTCTCCTATTTAATCTTCACCTACTACAACAGCTGTTTTTAATGCATCATCATCTGATGATCTTAAAGACAGAGTCAACTTGCATCATCGGAGTCCTCGCTAGATCAATTTGTTGTAATAAAAACTACATCACGTCATCAATCAAATCAATCTGGGAGATATAGCTATACAATTTTAAAAAAGTACTCAGGGTGTGTTTATAATTTTACAAAAGTACTCAGGGTGTGTTTAATTTGTGATTTTTTTTGGATTTAGGTACTATAGTATTTTTATTGTTATTTAACAATTAATATCCAATCATGAACTAATTAGACTTAAAAGATTCGTCTCATTATTTTACAGTTGAACTGTGTAATTAGTTATTTTTTTCAATTGCATTTAATGTTCCATGCATGTGTCCGAAGATTCGATGTGACGGATACTGTAGAAAATTTTTTGGGAACTAAACAGAGCCTCCCCATTATTTCTCGCACTCTAATCCCACGGATTTGTATATATCTGGACCAATATAATCTTGAATTTTTACTATTTGTTACTGTGCGGCTTGCAAAAATCTAGTTGATTTTCCCCTTTGTTTTAGTCACATTCATCATTGTTTTGAAGATGATTTCAGATGGTGAGCATTAGGCCTGGGCACAATTTTCCGAACCCGAAATACCCGAATCCGAACCCGAACTACCCGAACCCGAAATATCCGATCCCCTATTTCGGATAAGACTTTCAGAAACCCGAATTTATTTCGGGTAATTCGGGTATATACCCCGGTACCCAAATTACCCGAAATACCCGAATTTTCATACAGCCCATTAGTAGGCCCAAGGCCCACTCCACTTCTTCCAACCCTAGATCAGGCATTCAGCCACCTCGGGGTCACCCTCCAGGCCTCCACCGCCCAGCCGCCACACCCACTCGAGTGGCTGAGCGGCCGAGCCAAACCCAGCGTACGGCGCCTTGCCGCCTCCCAGTCAGTGCCCGTGCTCACCCTAGGCCGCCGGCCCGCCGCCCAGTGCTCGCCTTCGACCGCGACCTCCCAGCCAGCACGGCCGCACCCCCGCACTCGCCCCGGGCCGCCGCCAAGCACCCTTGCCGGCTCGCTGCTCACCCCAAGCCGCCGCCTAGTGCCCTTGCGCCCTTGCTGCCCTCGCCCAGCGCGGCTCGCCGGAGTGCGCTCGCGTGTCGCGGGCGCGCAGCCTCGCCCAGCGAGGCAGCCCCTACCAGCAGCGCCCCGCCCCCCTGACCAGCGCTGGTGTTAATATCGGGTAAATGGGATTACCCGATACCCGAACCCGTACCCGAAATTTCGGGTATTTCTTTTTTCGGATAAATTTCGGGTAGCATTTTCAATTACCCGAATTACCCGACCCGATTTTCCCGAATTACCCGAATGCCCAGTCCTAGTGAGCATGGGAACTTCCCCTCAATGACCTGTTTATTACGTGAAGTCCACAACCCTAAAGAACTATTGCCGTAAGAAAGATCTTAAGGTTACAGTGTTCACACCCCAACGGGACCTAACCATCCAAAAAGTCTTGGAGGCTATTTGGGATTCTGACCCATCCCAGAGCTTCTCTTGGACAAGCCCAGGTAAACGGAGCCGTGATACAAGTGAAGAATATGTGGTCTACTGTTTTTGGGTGTCCACATACCCCACGAAGGGGACTACCCTTCCAATTCCGCTTTCTCAGTTCCACACCAGTTTGTAGCTTGTTGCAGGCTAACCATAGGAAAACTTTCAGTTTCATGGGTAGGTTGCTGCTCCAAACTCTCATCATTCTTCTATTAATCACACCTCTGTGTGTCAGCCAACGTTACATGGATTTAGTAGTGTATTTACCTGATTTCTCCAGAGCTCATTTCACCTTATCCCCCCTATCATCCAGCTGAGTATTCGTTAGTAAGTTACTCAACTCCTGCCACTTTTCCAGTGACTGCCCATACATGGACCTTCCGAAATCTATTACCCATTCACCATCTTATCCCCCTTTTCCTCCCATTAGCTACCAAGTGAAAAAAAGAAGAATTAGAGTCTCCTCCAAGCACCCACTTCTCTCCCCCTCTATGTTGCCAATACAGCTCCTCAGTTTCCGTGAGCTTCTCTAACTCCTCTATTTGAAGTCTTTTTCTATTAAGGTCCTTATTTGCATTCGGTTACTCCAAGTCAACATCTATGATTTGAATTTGAGACAGTAACTTAGATTTTTTTCCTCCTATAATCACCTCTAAGATTATTCCCCCAACCTTTTAGGAATTGGCGCAAGCTACAAATCCCCCCATGACATTTGTTTAAGGAGTAAGCTTGTTGAGGCCATCTCTCTGCACATTTATCCCATCTGTCTTGCACTAATTTAGTAAAATCGACCTCCTCGCACCACTGTTTTTCAAAATAGAATTGCCTTAAGGGCAGTGGCAGGCCTAGGATTGACACTTAGGGTATGCCATGTCAAAATTTCAACATACAATTCAGTATTCGGTACAGCTAAAAAAATCGGTACACAACAAAAATTCCACGAGCAATTCGGTATATAAACAATTTGGTTCAATACTTGTATAGATAATAATATAAATAGTAGAAGCACATGAAGTCTTTGCTATATGCTTCTGAAACAATGATGCAATATCTCCATTCCTCTTCATTATTCATGGAATCTATGGAAAGATGAAATATATCAGTAATCATTAATTAACCCATGTATGCTGTAATCTCCTTCCTCAATTCTTGCACTATTAATCTACATATGACATCAATTAACCCATATATTAATCTATTGGCTAGGGTTAAGAAGGAGATTTACCTTTGATTTGGTAATCGGTTAGAGGCTAGGGGCGGGCCGGCGGCAAGCACTGCAGGCTGCGGCAGCCTCTGCCCTCTAGGGGCGCTCCGACGCCGGCGGCACTGCAGGCTGTGGCAGCCAGTAGGCGGGGCAGGTGACCTGCATGCCGAGCGAGCGCCTGCGGGATGCGGCAGATCCGGCAGGCGGCCGGTGGTGGAGAGCCGTGAGCGGTGCAGCCAAGGAGAGGGGGTTGGGGTCGAGGGAGTTGGGGGTCGACCGGCGGAGGCGGCGTCGTGGAGGAGGTGAGCTGCGGAGGTGGAGCCGTCGAGGGCACCGTCAGAGGAGCCAGGTCGGGGGAGCTGTCGCCCGTCGCGTGAGGAGATAGAGAGGAAGTCGCATGAGGAGAACCGAGAGGAGATGTGGGCGGAGGTTGCAGGCCGATATGCGGTGGGCTCGGGTTGTCCGGATCTTAGGGTATGCCATGGCATACCCGACCCACCCTGCAGGTCCGCCCTTGTTTGTGGGCTGTGTCTTTAGATCTCCAGTGTCCAACAGAAGAGGAGTGTGATCAGATCCAATCTTGATCAATGAGGTTAAAGTGGATAGAGGGAATCTCTCTTCCCAGGCTATGCAGACTAGTACCCTGTCAATGTTGCTATGCTGACTAGTACCCTGTCAATGTTACCGCAAATGGGATTTTCCTTTCTGTTTGTCCAAGTAAACCGGCCCCCCTTTCTAAAAATTTCCCTCAAATCAAACTTCTCAATGAAACTATTAAAAAGGTTCATCAACGTCTGACAACTTAGTAGATGGTTTGACTTAAAACAAATCTCCATACTTATATTATGTTTGTTCCATTTGTTTATTCATGTATGGTGATTTATAATTTATTTATTTATGTATATATGGCGCCTCGTGGCACCCGTGATAGTGACAGATTTGTGATGTTCTGTTTTAGCACGTTAGGCCATCCCAACCCTCCACGGCTCCTCCTAGAATGATTTCCATAGCATTGGTTACAATGCCATTTAGAATGTTTAGCTTATGTGACACTATATTAAATGAGAGAGAAGGTAAAGAGATGAAGAAACTGGATCTCATGCAAGACCCAATTTCTACACAAGAATTTATGCTATAGACACTACCAAATTTTGCATTAGGAGAGAGTTGTTGATAAATAAACAACAAATATGATTAGTTGATAGGTTGATAGGAGAGAGAATAATTGAGTAAGTATAATTGGGTCTGTCTATGTCATACTCGGGTGATTTGGGTGGGGCTACGACACTCAAGTGACCAAAGAGAACAAATCACACGAATCAGATAAAAAGAAAAACGGAGTGAAACAAAGACTAGTCTCACCCGAGTGAGGAAGACAACCAAATCACTCGAATGTATCAAAACAACCAAAACTGAGTGATTCAGGGTACCTAAATCACTCAAAATAAGATATACATCCAAACGATGAAAAATAACATAATATAATTTGAAAAAATACAGCCTAGAAGAAAATTGAACCAAAATCCACAATTTGAATAAGTGGATCTGATCAAATAGAAGGCAGAATAAAACCACTGAAATGCCAAATGGCAAATAACAAATTCCAGATTAAACAAAATATTTCTATAGTACACAAAATAACAGAATTTTTTAGCACTGTGGTAAACCCCTCAAATGCCAAATGCCAAATGGCAGATGCCAAAATTGCAGAATAAACAAAATATTTCTATAGTACACAAAATAACAGAACTTTTGAGCACTGTAGCAAGCCCCTCAAATGCCAAATGGCAGATGTCAAAAGGCACAAAATAACAAAATTTATGAGCACTGTGGAATTATAGTAATTTATTCAAAATTTACAGCAAAACAACAACTATAACTCATAAGTATGTTAGCTGTAATTCCAATGAAAACTAGATGTAACATGTACAAGTGATAATACAAAAGTTGAAAACAAGATAACTTGCAGTTGATTATAAGTTGTTTACATACAAATTGGAAAACATAGTCATTAATAAAAATGACACCTTGCTTATATAAGAATTATAATAAAATGATTACTGTAACTACAATAACTATGTACTGTAAGTGGAGAATAGTAAGACTGAAGGTTGGCTAAGATTCAAACAAACAAAATGCATACTGTTCAAAATGACACTAGCAATAGAACATAGAGCTCGAAGAGAAATCTCATATACAGAAAAGGCAGGATTAAGTGGGAAGAATACAACAACTACAAATAAAATCACCAAACAGGAATACACCAACCCGGAATCGACATGGGCAGCTGTTGAAAATGACTGGAAAAGGAACGAAATCGAAACCAATATCCATTACCAGTGATGCAAATCAACTGGAAAGACCCTAAATAGATATGTGAATCTCCATGAGCAGCGCTGGAAATAAATCGACAAGCAAAAAAATCATCAAGGACCCGATGTTACTTTAGTCAAGAGGGGGAAGTGAACTAACCCAGACGAAGAGGGGGAGGGTTGCAGGGGTCGACGGGGGCAACTGGCGGCGAACAAAAGCACGAACGAAATCAACCGCGACGGAAGGTGATAGTGCTAGGATTAGTTCCGCGAGACAAGCAATAAAGGGTCAAAACCGAACAACAAATCGACAGCGCCTCGCCTCCATGGTTGGCACCTGCAACGACCTGATCTGCCTGCACGACGCCGGCCACGGTAGCCGCTCCGCCCTCAGGCTCACTGTTGCCAACCAGGTCACCGGCGAGGCTCTGGCGCTCCGCTGCTCCCCTTGGCGTGAGGGCTCCCGGGGTTGTAGAGTTCGAAAATAGATCAGAAAAACAGCCAAAATCAACACGGACAACAAGAGATCCAACACCAGTTGAGCAAACACATGGAGATTAGAGACTGGAATCAACTAAATCTATGGAGCAAATTGAAAAGAAAGCAGAGATCGGAAGGGACCCTAGAAGGAATCGCCTCACCTGGACGAGAGGGAAAGGGGAAAGCGAAATGTAATGAGAGGGAAATCAGGCACCGAGAATAACGGAATAAAAGAAGCGGCGCACGAACCAAAATACGAACAGTAGAGAGACCCCATAGGTCAGAGACATAACACTAAAACTGAGTGCGGGAGGGAAAGAAGAGATCAGGATGATTCCAGAAAGATATCTGACGGCCTCAAAATCGTGTGAGGAAGAGCCACGAATCACTGAGTGACACATAGCTTTACTTTTAATTATTGACCTATATGAACAAATTATACTTGAGGGATGCAGCTTCCAAACATAATGTCTTGTTTATGTGGCGGTGTAGACACTATGAGTTGGAAGTGGAACTGGTCTCAGAGTCGTCCAGCACATGAGAATAGTCCTATAATGTTGATACGTGTTCACAGAGACGTTGATGGCCAAACACAAAAAGTAAGCTGCTCACAAGTCGCGATCCGGATGCCATTTCTTTTAATATACTCCCTCCGTCCCGCAATATAAGCACTTCTAGCATTCAAAATTTTTATCAAAATGTAAGCATTCCTACATATGGGTCCCACCACGTTATCCTTCTGCCTCGCCCGCCGCCGCACTCCCAGCTCCGACACGCCCGCCCGCCGCCACCCCTTCAAGCTCCGGCCGCCGTCCCGCCCACCTCCCCTCCCGCTCCGACTGCTGCGTGGTGGCCCCGCCACGCCGCCATCCGCCCCTCCCGCTCCGGCTGCCGCGACGCGCGGCCGTCCTCCTCCTACTCCGGCCGCCGCCCGGGGCGGCCTCCCCCCTGCTTCGTCAGCCGCACGGGGGCGCCTCCTCCCCCTACTCCGGCCGCCGCGCAGCGTGGCCGTCCTCCCCCTGCTCCGTCAGCCGCGAAGAGGCGCCGCCTCCCCTGCTCCGGCAGCCGCACACTCCAGCCGCCGCGGGCCCCCCTCCTTTCCCTGCTCCAGCCGGCCGAGGCACGCCCGCCCGCGCTCCTCCCCTTCCGCCCGGCCGCTGCGCGGGGGCCTGCCGTGCTGCCCTCGTTGACAACGGCGGCGAGAGCCACTCAGCGCTGGTGTCCCCGGGAGCCGTGCCAAGGCTCATCCATTTAAGGGCAAAATCGTCATTTCCCCATCCTCCTATTTTTCCAATTTAAATCCTTGGAGTGCTTATATATCGGGACGGAGGGAGTATATAATTATTGTGACACTCCGGAACAGGGCTTAATAGGATACTCATACCAACAAGTTGCAACTTCTTTTTCGGAAGCCGGTCTCCAAAAAACTCCGAGGTTAAGCGTGCTTTGCCCGGAGAAATTTGGGGATGGGTGACCGACCGGGAAGTTCTTCCCGGGTGCGCACGAGTGAGGACAAAGTGTGCAGAAAAGACTGGTGTTGGTCTGTGAGGACAGTCTATGTCCTAAAAAGTAGCCAGATGTAAAGCCAGATGTAAGCGGGCCCGGCCTCAGGGAAGTAGGACGTTACAATTATTGAAAGAGAAAATAATCATGAAGAATACCCTCCTATGGATCCAAGAGCTTGAGCACGACAGGGAGCCCT
Organism: Panicum virgatum; assembly: GCF_016808335.1. Classification (NCBI taxonomy): domain Eukaryota; kingdom Viridiplantae; phylum Streptophyta; class Magnoliopsida; order Poales; family Poaceae; genus Panicum; species Panicum virgatum. Next base: position 7,179,652 of record NC_053148.1, read on the forward strand.
TGCAATGGCTGCAGCGTCAGGAAGTCGGCCGGCGCGTGCACGTACTCCGGCGCCACCTCGAAAGTGACAAAGTGTGCAAAAAAGACTGGTATTGTTCTGTGAGGATAGTCTATATCCTAGAAGACCCGGCCTCGGGCAGACAGGGCATTACAATTATTGAAAGGGAAAATAATCATGAAGAATACCCTCCTATGGATCCAAGAGCTTGAGCACGACAGGGAGCCCTTGCAATGGCTGCAGCGTCAGGAAGTCGGCCGGCGCGTGCACGTACTCCGGCGCCACCTCGAAGGTGAACCGCCGCAGGATCAGCGCCAGCGTCGCCTTCGCCTCCAGCATCGCGAAGTCCTGCCCGATGCACGACCGCGGGCCTATGGAGAAGGACAGCAGCGCGTTCGGGTGCGCGGTCGCCCTGCGCACGCCGTCCCGGAACCGGAGAGGGTTGAACTCGCCCGCGTCGGCGCCCCACACCTCCTCGTCGCGGTGGAGGATGGCGAAAGGGATCAGCAGCGAGGTGCCCTTGGGCACCTTCACGCCGCAGAGGTCCGCGTCCGCCGTCGCCCGCCGCGCGGTCAGCGTCACCGGACCGTATAGTCGGAGCGTCTCGTACAGCACCATCGTCACCTGCAAAACCACGCAAGGACACGGTTGTAACGGAACACGCTTGCCGGCGGTCACCACTCACCAGCTAGCTATTGATCGGGGGAGGGGGGGGCTTACGAGCTTGAGCTGGCTGAGGGCGTCGGCGCTGATGGGCGCCTCGGCGCCGCCGCACTCCCGAAGCACCTCCTCCCTGAGCCGCTGCTGCCACTCGGGGTGGGTGCCGAGGAGGAACATGGCCCAGGTGAGGAGGTGCGAGGTGGTCTCGTGACCGGCGAAGAAGAAGGTCTTGCACTCGTCGATGATCTCGTCCATGCTCATGAGCCTCTTGCCGTCCTCGCCGGCGTTGGCCTCCAGCATGAGGCCGAGCAGGTCGCTGCCGTAGCCGCCTGTGGCCGCAGCCTCCTTGGCGGCGGCCAGGCGCTCGTCGATGACGGCCATGAGCGTGTCCCGCACCTTCCTCTCGAGCTTCCACCGGCGCATGTTGGACTTGGTCGGCGCGTACTGCATCCCGGGGACGCGCGAGGGGTTGTAGATGGAGGTGAAGGCGATGACCTGGAGCTCCCGCTGCGCCAGGAACACCTCCTTACCCTGCCGGTAGCTGCTGCCGAACGCCGTGTGCGAGATCACGTCGGCGGTGAGCTCCGCGAACTGCTCCCCTACCTCGACCGTCACCTCGCCGCCCGCCGCGGCGGCGCGCGCCTCCCACGCCCGGATCACCTCCGCCGCGCACGCCGCCATCGCCCCCGTCATCATCTTGAGCTTGTCCATGGCGAACGCCGGGTGCACCACGCGGCGGTGGCGCGCCCAGTCCTCGCCCTCGGTCAAGACAAGCCCCATGCCCAGCAGCGCCAGTATGACCGGGCCGGGGTTCACCTTGGCGTACAGCCCCGTCCTGTCGGAGAGGATCCGGTTTACCATGTCGAATTTGCCCACGCACAGCGACGGAGGCGAGCCGGACCCCAACAGGAACACCTTGCCTGAACACCACACCGCCGATGACCGCGAGAGAACCCATCAGAATTCAGAATCCCTATAGCTCTATCTGAACCGCAGAAAATCCGCGTGAACCTTGCTGGAACTGGAAGTTTTTGACATGGATGGATGCAGATCCAGGACAAGAACATCTTACCGTAGCGCGACATCCACGCGCGGTAGTGCGGCATGACCCGGGGGATGAAGTCGTGGGAGCCGCGGTCCAGCGTCTCGCCGCTCCCCGCCGCCAGCATCGCCTTGACCTCCTTGTCGTGGCCGCGGAAGGGCCGGTGCGGCAGCCCGCGGACGCCCTGCCGCGCGAACGCCCTCGCGGTGGCGTACGGCCGCCACACCAGGCGCACCAGCGCCGCCCACAGCCACGTGGCCGCCACCGCGGCGAGGGCGGCGGCGACCAGCCCGACGCCGCCTCCACCACCGCCCATGGCCATGCCGGGCGTCAGGGACATGAACGCGAGGGGCGCCGGTCTGAAACTTAATGCGGGGGATACCAAACGAGGCGGCTGCTCAGTTCCCACTGAAACCAACAACCACTCGGCCACTCCGTCCCGGGCCGGCAATGTTGACAGGGACTGATTGCGACGGGCCGATAGCTGCGAGGCGAGTTTTGCTGTGACGGGCACGGCTCTGCCGACTGCAACTTCGCATGAGATCTCGCTGGCCTTCTGCGAGATCTTGGACGACTCGGGCGCGGATCTCAATAGCAACGTTTCTCTCGAGTCGGAAGACTTTGACATGTTAGTGGTCATTTATGTCCATACTTATTTTTTCAGGCATAAGTGCATCACTCTTATGCCAGTTTCAACGAGTAGTTACCAAAATTATAAATCTAAATAACTGTTGTTTTCGCTTCTCGAGAAATTTTTTTATTAATTTTATATAAAAATATATTAATATTTATGATACATAATTAATATCATTATATAGATTTTTAATCTAGTTTTTTAACAAATTTATTTAGAGATACAAATGTTGTACGTTTTTTCTACAAATCGAGTCAAACTTGTGGCGCACACACCGACGATGACAGTTAAAAAGGGACAGAAAGAGTAGATAACTATGCTATATAAATTTTATAGTGATGAAACTTCTCTTACATACTACGAAACTCCCCTCTCCTCTCTCCTCGTAATGATCATGCCATATAAGCAAATTTGCTAATGTGACATGATATTTAATAATTATGAAACTCCCCGTGAAACTCCCACTGAGATTGACCTTAGAGAGAGCAAATATAATATCAAAATATAAACAGGCTGAATGCTGAGGTATAGATAAGATAAGAAGAACGAGAAAACGGGCTATAAGGATAATCTCAACTCATAGTGTTTATTGTTGATGTCTATGATACTACGTAAGAAAGACATCCGTTTTAGAAACTACACTCTACAACTCAATTTGCTAGTGGTCTAAAATCTCTGTCTCTGTGTACGATTTCCGCACCAAAAGGTGAATAGGCAGCGTGGCCATGTCACTGGCCTTTCCCAACCATCGAATCGGCCGGGCGCATGGCTTAGATCGTGTGGGTACCGATATTTTGCAACAAAACCTTTGAACTTTAGATAAAGCAACCCGAGGTCCGGCATACCCTCTCAAGATTTTTTTTTTTGCGAAAACTCCCTCTTCCTTTAGCGAAATCATACTGCAGTACGACCTCCTTTCTCCTGCAATTTTGCCAAAAAATTCTTATCTTTTATCTAAGTCAACCCTTAGTCTATCCTTATCGGTTTAGAGAAATTTGAAAATAAAACCTTAAATTTTCATTGAATCAACCCACCGTCCTAATTCTCTAACAGCATTTTTTTAAGAAAAATCCTCACTTTTCAATTAAATTAAACCACAACCACTTCCATTCGTTACTTCTATACAAGCAACACTATACATACAATTTGAACACTAAAACGCCTTGGGATCAAAAGTTGTTCAATATAAAACTTGATCTAAAATTTGAAAACTACGACTTTATTGTAGATCAAATTTTAAAACTCAAAACACTTTCACATTTAGTTTGCACAAGTGCTTACATACCTCCCGTGGCTCTTATATATTTTTCTATACAAAGTAATTCTGCAGCATGTCTTTGTTTCTGGAGTAGGGGTAGTCGACCCCTTCGAGCGTTCTGTAACACCCGGATACTCCGGCCATTGGCCCGGAGACTCCGGGCATGGAGTTACTACTTTCATAATTTGGTCATCTGGACCCACAACCATTTAAATAAAATATATCACACTCTCTCTCTCACTCACTCTCACTCTCTCCCGCGATCTCTCTCTCCTCCTCACTCTCTCCACGAGCTCTCCCTCTCTCTTTGGCCCTAAACTCCAAATCCTTCCCTCCCAATCCATTTCCACGGCCAAAGAAGCTCAAATCGACGTGGGGAATCATCTTCTCCAGGTATTCCACCTTGAGATGGTTTCATTTTCGAGTTTTTCTTGCAATGGAAGCCTCCTCAAGGTACCTAAGCTAGGGCTAAATGGATTGATCATTCTAGGATGTTTTAAACGATTTCTTTTGGGTCAATCATCTTCTTATGAGTCACTCTACTAGGGTCTAGGAAGGTTTGGATTTTTGTGGGTTGGTTTTGTCACAATCGAAATTTCAGTTTTTGGGGCGAAAATGCTGTCAAGCCCGGAGACTCCGGGTATAAGCCCGGAAACTCCGGGTTTTGAAGACTCCGGGCGAAACTCCGGGTATAGGCCCGGAAACTCCGGGTTTTGGGACACTCCGGGCGAAACTCCGGGTATAGGCCCGGAAACTCCGGATTTTCGGAATCCGGATACTCCGGGTATGAGTCCGGAAATTCCGGGTTTTAATAGAACTGTTGGGTGTAGAATTGGGTAAATTTGTAGTGTTTCTACTTGGGCATTTTAAGGATTGTTGTTGCATATCGTATTTGCATACATTCTCATATCATTGCATACGTGTAGACGTTGTCGCCGAGGGATCCGTATACGCAGTGGTTGCGGAGCCACAGGAGCCGCAGGGGCCAGCCCCGCAGGAGGAGGTTCGCGGGGAGTCGGCCCAAGGCCCCACTCACCCCAGTGTTGAGCAGCAGGCGCAAGGCAAGCCCCGGTGCATGTCCTATTATTTTAAATGATGATTCACTATGTATATGTTTTATCTATTACTTGTGCATTACGTATTAGGGAATTGATTGAAACCCTAGTTGCATAATCCCTAGGTTTACCTTGGGTTTACTAGTAAGTCTAGGTCGATAGCGGTGCTAGGCTGAAAGAGTCCGGTAGAAGTCGAGTGGCTTCGTGTCACTCGCGAGACACAGGAAACTTTAGAAGCCGAGTAATTGCCGGTTACTCGCGAGATACATTACTATCTTTATACTTCAGTATTGCTGGATTGGATTGTAATGGATATGGTGATATGAGACCGGGCGGGGATGATGGATAGGTATGGCAGCAGGACAGGGTTCCTGGGTGTCTTAGCCCCGTCTGTGTCGATTAAGGACCGGTGGATGTGGCAGTGCTGATCGGGGATTGAATTGTACTAACCGCATGCCGGGAGTAGGAGGTAGTCGAAACCGGTAAGCCGAGTACTGCCTTGCTTCGAAAGTACAGGAACCCGCACCCAACTCCTGGGGCGAGTCGAGTAGTCGCGGAGAATTGGGATGCATATGTTTACTTTTGGTGGTCTCACGTTGAGCTCGACTGACCATATGTCGTTGGGCTGGTTCCTGTAGTTCGAGGCGGGGAGGGGAATGGTTGGCATGTATAGTCCGACGGGGCAAATACGTGCCGTGTTGGTTAGGTCCACCTTGCAAGGTTAAATCGGATCGATTCGCCGTGTCTCGCGGATATGAGGGCCTTGATCTCTTTGTCACACCGTAGCAAATGAGATAGAATATTAGAAACATAGAAATGGATACTATTCTGAATCTTAATTGTATGCCTCAACTTGGGTGTTTAGATAGGCAAACATTAGTAAAAGTCCATCTATCAAAAATTTGTGGCTAAAACATGGAAAGTAAGGATACACCTCTAGTTGCTTTTTCTGCAAAACAAACCACCATCCAAAGGCCGTGCATGTCTAGATATGTGGGCTAAGTTATACCCACTGGTCGGGTAAGCCTTGCTGAGTATTAGAATACTCAGGGTTTGTTGCCACCATTATTATTTCAGGACCCCAGGACGTCGACTTCTGCCCCTGTTGCGTCAAGTTCATCCGCCGGGATGCAGAGGGGTGGCAGGTCGTGGAGCGAGACCCTTAGGTTAGGGGTTTGTCGGGTTGCACACTCGAGGGCGGAGTGTTCAGCCCATCTATTTTGTTGATACCGGTCTGGTGGACCGGTCTGACCGGTGTTGTTAGGCTGAGAGTGGGCAGCAGTGTAGGGTAGTTGTTTTAGTGAAGTTTCTTTCAAATTTAACTTTAGACCTCCAGTTGCAAGTTCATGAGGGTTCCAACTTATGTAAATTAAATTTTGTATTTGAAACTCGGTTTGTAAACTTAAAGTTCTATCACGCGTCTTTGTATAATTTCAAGTATTTTGTGTCATGCTTGTACCATCTGAGCCCACCTTCGCGTGGGACTACCGGTGTTGTTTCGATCGGGCCGTGGGTTGAGAAGGGATCGCCAAATTAAGCCGTTAAGCTAATGCGCCCGATGTGTTCAAATGACGGCCATTACGCTTAATTAGAGTTTTAATTTGGCGGTTCCGTCACACGTTCAAAGCCTCCAAGCTTCTGACCTTGACATCCCCGTTACAAGGAATGGTCCTTCCTATCTGCTGCTTGTTTTCCCTTTATTTTTTTCCCTTCGGCACGCAACACAAAACTAGATGGCCTACCTTGATTTATCTTGGCTTTAGTTTCTTGTTCTTCCACCTTCAGGTTTCATCTTGATATTTGGTCAGGTTCACATGGCCTCTCCTCTGTACAACAACTTGAATGGAGAGAACTTTGTTGCCCTCCACTCACTTGTGTTTTGGGATCAGATCATCTTTAGCAGCTCATCTGCCCATTTTCCCTTCGATTGTTTTGTGATATTCTTCTTGATAACTGTGAAAATAATGACATTGGTTCTTTCAACTGCCCTATTAGACTGTGGATGATAATCCGCTTTCCTCTTCAACCCAGCAGCAACACTGGCCCAGTTTATCCAAAAAACAGTTGTCTTGCTTGTTTGTACTATAGGAATTTTTTAAACAGAATTCTAAATATCATTCGAGTGATTTCTAGTTGTGTTTTCTTTGTTTTTGGATGGCTGTGGTTATTTGAAAATCGTGCAGCAGAGGGGTGAGGAAATGTTACCTGTGTATTTATTTAATGTTATTATCTACTCCCTCCGTTCAGTTTTGATAGATATATTTCCATATGACACAATGACCAAGGGCACTACAAGTGTGCTTATCAATCTAATAAATGTCACAGACTTTTTTGTTGGTCCTCCAATGTTTTAACTAGGAACTCCTTGTAACTAGTGCTATTTATTGCCAATATCCATGTTAATAGTAAATATAACTATCATTTTTGAATATTTAAGTTTTTGAAATATAACTATCAAAAGTGAATAGAGGGAGTATTAATTAAAAAGTAAACAAGCCAGCTTTTACATACCTGGTGCGCATTTTTTTTAATTTGCAGTGGGTGGACAATCTGAAATCTGCAGTTATTTATTTGGGTATTTTTTTAATATACAGTTAGAGGATAGTCGACATCGTCTTCAGCTAGATTTGTGCTATGATAAAAAAAATATTTGTGCTACTTTCTTCTATTTAATTTTCATCTACAACAGCTGTTTTTAACGCATCATTATCTTGTTGATGTTCAAAGACTGAGTCAACTTGCATCATTGGAGTCCTTGTTAGATTAATTGTTGTAATAAAAAACACACCATGTCATGAGTCAAATCAATCAGGGAGATATAGCTATACTTTTTTAGAGACTAGGATCATACCCCGTGCATTGCTACGGGTAGAAAAAATTATAGTGCAACATAAAAATAGGTATCATGAAATATTGAATATTATGAAACCATATTGTATAAAGTATAAAGATATACAACAAATAGTTCATCCAATTTGTATCATAAAAGGAGATAATTAACCTAAAAAAGTAGCGAGAGATCCATGACAAACACAACCTAATTTATCTTTCCCTGCGGAAAAAGTCTAAATTACTCCCCTGAACTATATCCAAAGTTTGGATAACCCCATAAACTATCATTTGATTCATTTTACACCACAAACTATGCTGTTTGGTTCAAATTATCCCCTAATACAATTTGTCTTTTTCATTTCTCCATGCATAGGTGGAGTTTTAAGCTAAAATTTTACAAGATGATAATACACATCGTAACACATCTTAGAAAAATATATAATAATTTTTATCATTATTTTGATATGTTAGTGTATTTAATAATAAATTAATAATTGGAGTACAGAATTATATAAAAAAATAATGATGAAAAATTATATTTTTTTTAAAATGCATTATGATGTCCAATACTACCCTGTAAAATTTGAAATTAAAATTCAACTTATGTATGGAGAAACAAAAAAGACAAATTGTATATGGGGTAAAATGGACTAAATTGCATAGTTTAGGGGGTAAATTGGACCAAGTTATAGTTTGGGAGGTTATTCAGACTTTGTCTATACTTCAAAAAAGGAATAAATTAGACTTTTTTCTTTGCCTGTGATGCATCTAAGATAGTGTTTGATGTCAGTAGTAAGTAGTTTTCGGTATGCATTTGCCTCGTGTGCCAGCATATCAACTAAGAAGTCCTGTCGCATTGCTCTCGGATCCTATCCAAATTTATTTATATATTTAAATATTGGCTCATGTAACATAGTCGATAATTAAACCTAAAATAAATACAACATATGGCTTGTAATTATAGGTATATACTGACCATACAGATGGGCGTGCCTTGGTTATTATTAAATGTAGCCATATACGTAGAACGAGATAACCACTTGAACCTACATGAAAGGAGAGATTCTTATTTGTATCATACTATAAACTTATTGTTTCAGAAGAAGATACTAAAAATTTATCAATACTATAAGAATCCATGATAATGAAAATATTCATCACCAAATTTAGTTTCTATACCCATCTCACAAACTCTCTCTTTGAGCCACAAATTGTTTGACGGGATGCTGGCAGGCCGCCGAAATCGCCGCCCACCTCCGTTCAATCCGTCGGGCGCACCCCACTCCGTCATTTTTTTTTTCACCACGGCATTCTCTACCCGCGATTCTATTGGTCCTCGAGCGTGATTTGCTGACATATTGCGGCGCCTGCCTTCCGTGATCGGCGTTGCTCCCCTTCCAGTTCCTTCCCCTCCTCTCTGCCTCGCTGCGCCGGCCCTCCTCGCTCCTCCTCCCCTACCGCACACCCCTCTTTCCTCCCCTGCTCGGTCCCCTGCGCGGAGCAGTGGCGGGGCCGGCGCGGAGCGGCGGCAGGGCCGACGCGGGCATGGGACGGCGGCGGGGGCTCGCTCCCTCCTTCCCTCCTCCTCTCTCTCTCTCTCTCTCTCTCTCTCTCTCTCTCTCTCTCTCTCTCTCTCTCTCTCTCTCTCTCTCTCTCTCTCTTTCTCTCTCTCTCTCTCTCTCTCACGGCGGCGACATCTGCCCTCGCCCCTCTCGCTCGCCTAGCGGCGGCGCGACGCGGGGCCACGCGACGGCGGCGCCCGCACCAACGCGGCGGCGGAGGACCCCATGGCCGCAGGCCCCCGGCGCCGCCCCCGGCCGGCGAGACCTCTCCCATCTCCGCTCGGGCGTGGCGAGGCTGAGGCGCAACGGCCGGGCCTCGAACTCCTCTCTGCTCTCTGCTGTCCTAGGCCATGGAGGTCGTGGTGGTGGTGTGGGCAGGCCCTGCGCTCGCAGCCGGCCTCCTTCCCCATCACCTGAGAGCGCGGCGGTCGCATCCCTCATGGCGGGGCCATGGCGGCGGGCCGGATCTCTCGCGGCGGCGGCTGCTCCGTACCCTTCCTCTCCATGGCGGAGACATGCGCGGCACACGCGACTCCGGACGCTGCGCCGCGACTACAGCCATCCTCGCCGCTCCCGACGGTCCGCGCGTGGGGAATCCACGGCGGAGATGGCATCGGTCGTCACGGAAGGGGCCTGCTGCGGATCCGCCGTCCCCTCCGCGGATCCCCCATGCGCGGCGCACGCGACTCCGGTTGCTGCGGCGGCTGCTGTCTCCTCCGCGGATCCCCCATGCGCGGCGCACGCGACTACCGCCATCCCCGCCGCTCCCGATAGCCCGTGCGCGACTCGCGCGGCGGGGGGCACGGGAGCAGCAGCGCAGGGACGACGGTGGACCCGCGGTGGCGCGCCCTTCCCCGCTGCGGAGGCGCTGAACTACCCATCCCCTCCCTCGCCTCCCCTCCTTTTCCCCACCCTGCCTTCGGCGCTACAGGTCGCTGCGTCAGCGTCGAGCAGCGGCGGCAGTGAGCGCCATACTTCCCCTCTCACGCCAGGCTCTCCCGACGGAGGGGCCGCGGCGGGAGGGTGACGCAGATATGCGGCTAGCCGGGCGGTGGCGTGAGAGGGGCCGTGCGGATTACATCAGGTCTCCAGGTGCTCGACCTCTCCTACAACCGCTTCGACGGGGGATCCCCGGCTAGCTCTCCAACCTCACCCACCTCGTCGCGCTCAACCTCTCAACTACTCGCTCGCCGGCGCTCAATGAGTATGCTAAATGGTATGGCCATTCGCACAGGGCACCAGAACTGCAGGTTCTTAGCTACTTTTCTCTTCGGCGTTAACTAGCACTGTCTTTGCTCTTTAGCTATTTCTCAGTTCTTACGTTTAGTTGTGGCACTTGAGTTGTCATCGATTATTCTGAATGATTTCTTGTATCGCATTGCAGATGGGCGGGGACGAAGCTAGGGCTGGCGAATTCACATGGTATGACCTGTCATTTTCTGTTGCATTTACCTGCTACACAGTGTGCCCCTCAAATATTCGTCAAAGTGCCAAAACAAACAAGGGCACTGGACACACTTTGTTTGGTAGAATGCTGATCACACCCTTCTTTCAGTGCGGGAGCAAATGAGAAAAGATGGAATTGTGCAAGAGCTAGGAAGCAATTTCAGGTTGATAGTGGTGAAAGAGGGCAGCAACCTCAAGGCAGGCGGCCAAGCGGCAACTCGGTCTCCATCTCGGTTGGTCGCCATAATTTTTTGTTGATATCTCCTCTCCGTTATTATTCCCTGTCCATGCCTCCCACTGGTACCTCAGATGGCAGCTACCAGCGACGGTGGTGAGCTTGCCGACGCTTCGTGCCTGCCGCCGATCAAGCCACAAATTGTTTCATGTGCCCATCCGCCTGTTACCTTGAAAATTATGTTATCTCTATTGTCTCTCTAGGATATGGAAGGGTGATTGCTTCCATTTTACCTGCAAAAATAGTTAATCATTCATTATTTTTTCTTGAACTTTATTGGAGAACTTGACTGATTGGTGGTGTCCAATAAGAGTACTTTTTGCTCAGATTAATGAAGTAAATTCCATTCAATTGCTGATTGTTCCTGTTGATAGTCTGCTGGCTATATTAGCAACTAACTATTCCATTTTAGTGACTCGTGCTTAAAATTATATTTAACGAACTCCAGCAGCAGATGTTGGATAGTTAGCTTTCTTTGCTAGAATTTTTCAATGCACTATTTTATTTTTACTTCATGGATTCATGAATGTGGACTTATCTTAATGTGATCTAATAAGGATCTTGTCTCTAGGCTAAGGAAACTAGACATGAACAAAAAGGGCAGGTACTTTTTGGCTAAAACAATATTTCTGAAATGTTCATGCTTTGCAGTTTGAAAATGATGGCAATTTTGTTGTAAGATATTTATGCTCTTGTTCATGTCATAATAGCATCCATTACAGTGCAGTGGCACCAAAATGCTTAGCATGGTAGAGTTTTGGAAGCAGTAACATTGATAGTTAAAAGGTTCGGAGATTATTTTAGGAATCACTAGCATTGCTATATTAGAAAATTTGAACATATGAAATATGGATTTACCTTTTGTACAAGGTTACATGCTAGACGAGGAAGTGTATTAAGTGGAACATCTTGAATGCAAGAACCTTGCTTTGCATATTTCGAGTAGATTTCAATAGCATAAATACTCTCAGGTTTCTTACTTATGAAAGATTGCAGTGGTCCAGTTACAATGCAATGCGATGAACTATTTGTGGTTTGTTCTTAACTCGCAGATTCCCAATGGTGCTCTTGCTGCCCATGAATTAAAGCTACATATTTTGCAGAGCAAGTTGTGCATTGTTCTCCGTCAATCCATCAAATTGGATAGATCAAATAGTTCAGTCCAATTTGGCAGCTTATACTTTTAGTTGGTTAATTAATGTCGAGGTAAAAAAATTTGAATTTTCCTAATGAACTGTGCATGTCTTTCAAAGAATGTGGTTGATGTATTCCTTCTTCTGCTCGACAGCTTGAGACTGAGATCTCAATCTCAGGTAAGAAAATATGCACCGGGACAGCTACAAAGTTAGAGAGCTTGTATGCATTTCTCTCATTAGCTCAAGGTTAAACAATGTTTTTCTTTCATTTTAATTTTACATCCTTAATTCACAAAATAATTCTTTTTACAAAGTTTTTGTTGCTTCTCATTGATGACTTGTGATGTAGAACCCTGGGCCGTTCAAACTTTATTCAGGAGGACTGGCATGGAAGAAGCACGGGGGAGGAAAGATCATTGAGGTTGATAAAGCTGATATCACATCCATGACATGGATGAGAATTCCTAAATCCTATCAGCTTAGTGTTGGGACAAGGGAAGGGCTCTGTTACAGGTTCTTTGGCTTCTGTGAACAGGTCATTTTCTCTCAATTGGTTTATCCGAAAGACCTACTTTCTATTGCTAACTTGAAAACATGCTGAAAAATAAATTTGGCTCTAGATTTCTTATCACACACCTTATATCAGTTCCGGTGCCTATTTTTGTTTCAGATAATTGAAGCCGATGTATATTTTGATTCCAGTTTTATTTCACTACTATGTAGGATGTTAGCGTCCTGACTAACTTCATACTAAAGATCATGGGAATCACTCCATTAGTGGGCATAATTGGGGTGGAATTGCAATAAATGGTTAGCCAAGTTTTCTGTGGCATTTTTTGTGCTACATTGCCTTTTGGCAACCGCTGTTTTGGTTTGATTCCTTGTGCTGTTCTTTCCATTTTAGGGAATATGCTTTGCTTTAATGTCAGTTCAAAGGAAGCATTTCAAGTCTCTCTAGCAGATGTGCCGGCAGAGTCAGATGCAAGGGAAAACAGATGTCATCTTAGATTTCCATGTCAATGATACTACTGGAAATAATGAGGTATGGTTTACCAGAAAATGTGTTTCTCTTTATCCTGTCACCTATAGTTTTGTTAAATTTTATTGTTTCCTTTTCTGGGAGTAAATCAAGAAGTGGATTATTTAATCATTGATGGATACCATAATTGCCATATTATTTTATTTCATAGCATCTCTTATTTGTTTACAAATGATTTTTCTCTAATTGATGTTTCAGTTCATTAATGTTTCCCATGCTTAGTCATTAGATAGACTTTTCAAGTATTTGAATCCATTGACTTGCAGATCCATTGACAAAGGCTTTAATTGTTACCTTTACAGCTGCTCAAGTCCTCACATTGTGATGCCCTAAAAAAAAAAGTCCTCACATTGTGATTCAGGTGTTGTACTACCAGTCAATTTTCAACACTAAATTGGATCAAATGTTCATTCAATAGAAAATTAATCTCCTAATTGTATGAACAGTTTGAGACAGAGACAGTGGTTGAATGGAGTGCATACGTTCAACTTACTTTTATTACTGGCTATCTAACTTGTGCAAGCCTGGGTCCCAGCCTAGGTTGGCCAAACCCTCTGGGTCTTTTTTACCACTGTGTGGATCCTTATGTTATTTTCATCTGTCCCTGCACTCCAGGTTTTTAATATGCTTATCCCTTACACTGCTTGCATGCATGTACTCGGTGCCTTCGTTAATCTCTGTGGGTTGAATTGTTGAAAGTGTCAATCTTCCAATGCCAACATATATCCTTCAATATGATGCACCATTGAGCTTATTTTATTCATTTCATCAGTTCTTTTGGATCCAAAATGTATTTGTGTATGGTACCTTATTTACACTGACCCATTTCCTGTAGCAATTTCTTATTTATATGATGAACAGTCTGTGATCACCAGATTCTACATATTTACTCGGTGCGCTGCCATTCTGTTATTTTGTGCAGGACTCCTCCGCTAGGAGCTGATCCACCAGCACCAAGATGTGGACCGATGCCGGCAAAAAGGATCCAGTGGAGCATGACCCTCTTCCATCAAGTACCTACAGGTATGACTCTCGCCCATCTCAGTTCTTGGCTGGTTCATCAAATGGATGTTCTTATAACCTATCTTATGGAAAAAAATGTGCTTAATTTTGTCATGTTCCCTCTGGTGCTGAATCGCTTGGCTTGATGAGTATCTGGTGTTTTCAGGATGGGAATGAGGTTGCTAAGAAGTCATTTGTTACACCACCAAGGTTCTTTAGTGTTGACAAGGCGAGGTACTTTTTTTTTGTCCCTTTTGTCACCTAATTTTTTCGTATTTCATTTTTTACTGCTATTTGCTAATACTAGAGTTACTCTTTTGTATTCAATTTAATTATAGATTATTTTATTAAAATTTACCTTAAGAACTGATGAACTCCTCATAACCCAGAGAACGCTTGCCTTCAGTGAAAAGGATCTCTGTAAATATTTCAATCCTGGAGACCATGTAAAGGTCGTATCCGGAGTTCAAGAAGGCGCAACAGGCATGGTTGTTAATGTGGAAGGGCGTATTTTGATCATTTTATCAGACACACACTACCAAAGGACATGTGAGATATTCTTGCGTCAGATGTAATAGTACTTGATTGCTGCAAATTCTTTTTTTCTAACCTTTTACTGTCTCTGTGTGACTACAGATCCGCATGTTTGCAGATCATGTTGTGGAGAGTTCTGAGGTCACCATAGGGATTACAAGAATAGGTTTGTCCTTGGCCTTCTGTACTGTCGCATTTGCAAATAATTTTGCAATCCGAAGCTCTGGATTGGATCGAACGGGATCAATCTTCTTGAAATGCTTGCAGGTGGAGAGGCTGGCAACTGGCGTTGGTCTTATCTACCAGATGTTTTGGTGAGCGTCTCCAGGGGAGGGGATGAGGTCAGAAGACGATAGAGACGAACTGATTTTCACTGCAATGAGGTAGAGTCGGTCAGGCCAAAGAAAAACGAGAAGCTCAAGATAATGAACGGGTCCATGCGTGGAGTCACGGGGAAACTGATTGGAGTTGATGGGTCTGTTGGCATCGTGAGAGTGGAAGGTAGCTTAGACGCGAAAATAGTAGACATGGTTATTCTGGGCAAAGTGGCTGCTTGAGGTGCTGTACAGTCGATATTCTTAGTTGAATAACCAATCTAACTTATCGTACTTTAGGCGAGCAGCGGTGCACACGGGGGAGGCATGGCCAGCGAGCGGTGGAAAACCATGCGGCAAGCCAGACATCGCTTGTAGAAGCCCCAGGGAAGAAGGCAACTTCGCCTCCTACTCGGCGAGAGCTATTTGGAGCGTTATTCAGTTGGTTTGCAGCGAATAGAATGCAATGCATTATTGAAAAAACAATCGTGTTCGTAGCGATATCATATTTCGAACATATTTTTATAATTATATACTCATACATTTCATTATACACTATCTTATACATACCATTTACCTATTTTTATAATTATATATTTTTTCATGTTTCGAATATTTTGTCTAATTTTTACCACAATTGAAACCTTGTTGTTTGTTTTCACCATATATAGTTTCTAAAAAATATTTATTGCAACTAAAATTTAATCTAGTTATTTTTCGAAATATTGTTCTTCTGATACGTGCGATGCCGCACGTGCACCCTACTAGTTTGTGAAAATGTTTCATACATATACGTACCCATCAACGTCATTTGCAACACCTTCCCACGGCTGAAATTCCATGTGAAGACATCCTGATTCCATTTTAGGGATATGTACATTCATTGCAACCCCTTCTCTTCGTAGGAAAACGAAAAGGTTGATCCCCGCGATTAATTTCAGGTTGATCCCCGCGATTAATTTCGTAGTGTAAATCCGTGAAGGACTCGGCGCCCAAACATCTAGCCATGGTGGGCTTAAAGTCCCGTGGGCCAAGAACAACAAAGGTATCTCGGGGAGTTATTTTAATTTTTATATTATTTTTTCCCTATTTATCAAAAATATATGCCGAAACTTTTTTTTTTTTGCAAAAATGTCATCCTGCCGCCAGTTCATCCGGCGGAAGGTAGGTACCGCCGGATGAACCGGCGGCAGGTGCACCGTAGAATACATACTGCCGGTTCAACCGGCGGTAAGGTTACTGTAGCGAATTTTACCGTCACTGTAGCGACTTACCGACAAATCAACTGGCGGTATTGTAGCAATTCAATGTAGCACATTTTCAAAAAATTATAACAAATTCATATGGATTCGGATGGAGATAAAATTTATACAAAAATTATAGACCTCGACGAGATATACAGCTTTGTAATTCAAACTTTTTTCATTTAGAATCATTCTGGTGTTTAAATAATCGATACAACATTTAGATTTAAAAAATCAGATCTAAACAAGTCGTGCTGCTCATCGGGAGTGCACCGAAAATCAGATCTAAACAACTTTGTAATTACAACAAGTCTAGCGTTGTTTAGATGAAAAATTCCCGGTGCACTCCCAATGAGCAGCACGACTTGTTTAGATCTGATTTTTTAGATCTAAATGTTGTGTCGATTATTTAAACACCAGAATGATTCCAAATGAAAAAAGTTTGAATTACAAAGTTGTAGATCTCATTGAGGTCTATAATTTTCGTATAAATTTTATCACCATCCGAATCCATATGAATTTGTTATAATTTTTTGAAATGTGCTACATTGAATTGCTACAGTACCGCCAGTTGATTTGTCGTTAGGTCACTACAGTGACGGTGAAATTCGCTACAGTAACCTTACCGCCGGTTGAACCGGCGGTATGTATTCTACGGTGCACCTGCCGCCGGTTCATCCGGCGGTACCTACCTTCCGCCGGATGAACTGGCGGCAGGATGACATTTTTGCAAAAAAAAATTTCGGCATATATTTTTGATAAATAGGGGGAAAAAATAATATAAAAATTAAAAAAAACTCCATCTCGGGCGGCGCTGACGACGATGTGCGCACGTACCGGCCACCGCGAGGATCCGCGGCCGGGGCCACGAGATCCGGGCAGAATACATCTTGGTTTACTGTTCAGTACAGTCCTGCCTTGGTTCCTGGAACAACCACGGTGGTGGTGGCGCCCTTTTCCTCTTGTCGCCGCGCACGCGCGCACGACACGAACAATGCAAATGTTTGGAACGGAGAGCCCGACCGAGTAGCAGCATCACGAGCTCGTACAAGAGGAACAGGCCGTGGAAGCCTTCTCAATTAATCTGTTATACGATGGAACACTCGTGTTTAGGAAACCTTATTAGCGAGTAGACAACAATGGTTCTGATTTCAGAAGAATTCTGAATGGCTAATTTTGTTCGGAAACAGGCAATTCTGAACATGGTAATTCATATTTGTCCATATTTTTACTAATAGAAAAATAGCTAGTAATTATTTTTTATGTACAACAATTGATAGTTGAATTGAGAAGGTGGAATATGAGAAATTACTATTTTTATAAGTTAAAATTAATTTATTCACTAAAATGTTTTAAAAAAATGTTATATTGGACCACCCTAATAATAAATTCTAGATTCGCCACTATTGGAGAGGTAGGGGGCTTGAGCCCCTAGCCCTTGTAGATCTGCTACTGGAAGTGAGATAATTTGATACTTTATTTTTATGGTCAATCTATAAATTTTGCTATAATGGTTGAGGTAGGTTGTGGTATATTTTAGTTCTGTATTGACTTCTTTAGAAGTACATTGTTATCACCGTGTCTGGTATGTTGGTCATGTCCTAAATCAGAACAGGTGGCGTATCTAGAGGGTGGGATGGGTGGGTCTCGACCAGATTTGATGCAAACACTCTTATTCTCAGATTTTTTTCTCTTATATGTTCTTATTTATTACTTACAAAAGTAGCTATTAATTTCTTATACATAACAATTGATAATTGAATTGAGAAGATGAAAAATTATAATTATATTTTTTTATAATATCAACTTGACTTATTCATTAATATTTTAAAAAATTATTGGACCACCTAAAAGAAATTCTAGAGACGTCATACTCGTGCCACCGGGGAAAAGTGACTTTTAGCTTCTGTCGCCCGCGCATCAAATCCCACTTGTGCTCCATAATCACGGAGCTTATCGTAAGAGCATGGCTAATAGGAACTCGACTGCCGGCTGAGACGCCCGCTATGATGGTGGCGAGCCTGAGTTGCTCAGCCAATAGAAGTGGCGGGCCCAATTTGCTCACCCAATAAGAGTGGAGGCAATGGCTCTACACCGGTTGCTGCGGGCGGATGGTGAGACGCCCGCGACTTTCTCTCTCATCCTCCACGTAGACTCTGAGTCTGCTATACGCCATCCATAATACTTGCTCTAACCAGTTTGCAAAGTATCCGCGTATCATAGGTAACCACACATGATAACATTGAGAAATAGTAGTTGGCGGTCGGTGGGACGGTCTCCCGGGCAAGGACGGCAGGTGGGACAGGGTCACAGGGACGCCTTGAAGGGAACAGGCTCACGAGCGGACACCGGCGCGGACTTGGCGCCGGGGCAGCCGCGGGTGGGGAGGCACGGCCAGGGCAAATATAACCGAGAACTGAAAACCGAACCGAAAAAACCGAGAACCAGAGCCGAACAGAACCAAAACCGAGAATTTCGGTTCCTCTTCGGTTCCTGATTCTCAGGAACCGAAGTACTCGGTTCGGTTTCGGTTCCTAAGCCGGTTAACCGAGGAATCGAACTTCATCCCATTAACCAAGTTTGTTGGCCCAAGGCCCAAACAAGCATTGCTCTCTGTCCAACTCAGAGCTCGCACGGCCAGCCCACACCCACCCCCAACCCCCGACCCTTATCTGCACTCCGCACCGTGGCCGCTGCTAGGTCGCCGCCCGCCGCACTGCCGCAGCACCCCGCCCTACTGTTGGCCGCTCGCCCATCGCTTGCTCCGCCGGCACCGGAGCGCCGCTGTGTCCACTCCACCCACACCCCTGCCTCCCCCCCGCGCCCAGCGCTCGGCCTCCGCACTGTGGCCGCCGCTGCCCGCCGCCGCCCAGAGCTTCCCAAGCGGCGTCCGCTGCCGCTGCCCAGGCCGGCGCCCGCCGCCGCCCTGGAGCACCGCCGACCCCAGCCCTCGGATCCGCGCGGCCACAAACCCCGGCCCGCGCCACCGCCCACTCGCCAAGTGCCCGTCGGTCGAGCGACGCTCGCCGACTCCTCGACCCCCCGGCGGGCCGCCCAGCTCGCCTGCCGCACGGCCAGCGCCTTCGACTCCGGCCAGCCACGCCGCCGGCGAGCGCGTGCGCGGTGTAGGCCAGTGCGTGCGTTGCTCGGTGGCGGCGCCTTCCGCCCCGGGTGAGAGCAACGGCGAGGCGAACGGCGGTGCTGGACGGGATCCAGTTTTTTATTTGGATTTTGTGAACCTGTGGTGAAATGATTCGGTTCTTTCGGTTATAATCGGAACCGAATCGAAAGAACCGAAACCGAATTTTTTCGGTTCCCACTCTTGAAAAGAACCGATCGGTCCCTATTTTCTGAGAACCGAATTTAGATAGGAACCGAAGAACCGAACCGATCGGTTCGGTTAGAACCGAATGCCCAGGCCTAGGCACGGGTGGCCACGAGCTCCTGGATTGCCGCCGGCACGAATGAGGGGCGCTTGGGCGGGGAGGGCGCCCAGGCGGCGCTCAACGATGGCCTGGCAAAACATTTTAGGACTAGAGAGTACACACTGTAAACAAAAAAAGACACATGTCCCTCACTCCTCAGACAAAGACGGTTGCACATTGCTTCCAAATGTCTGGTCATGCTAAGAGCATTTCCAACAGGTTCTGTATCTAGACTCGGTTCAGTGAAAATAGAAAAAATAGGATAAAACCTCCATCCAACAGCCTCGCCATCATTCCACGCTCGCCATCCTGCTCGCCTTCCGCACCCCGCCCCACGTCATTTTTCGTGAGGCAATCCACCTCGCTAGCCGCTCCCTACCTACCCCTTGCCCCTCCCACGTGCTCCCCGCCCCTTTCCCTTGCCGCTCGCCGGAGCTCGCACTCAGGCCCTGCCACCAGGATGGGTGGCTCGTCTGCGCGAGCGGTAGAGCTTGGACCCGCGGAGCTCGCCACGGTGGAGTTCAGACCTGCGGAGCTCGCCGTGGTGGAGCGCGGACCTTGGAGCTCGGACATGCGAAGCTTGCCATGGCCCACGCGACCGGTGGAGCTTGCCGTTCCAGGTTTGGGCTGGCCGAGCTTCTCGTGGCTGCCGGCTTCCTACGCCGCCATCGTCGCCGGAACGGGAAGGGAAGGGAGGAGCCTGCCGCCGTCACCGGGAGAGGGATCGGAGAGGGCCGCCTGTAGGGTCGAGATGGCGGACTAGAGGGGGGTGAATAGTCCTTTCTAAAACTAATTGCGTCGGCTAACCGAAATTTATGCGGAATTGAAACTATTCGCTTAGCCAAGACTACACCCCTCTAACTATAACTCTAAGGCACCTCCAAAAAGATCCTACACAAAGCAAATGGAGTGCCAAGCTAGTAAGAGCTCTCTTAATAATTCTAATGCCAAGTCACACAAGCCTAAGCACTAGTACTTCACAAACCGGGGGAGCTCCTAAACAAATCTAATGAGCAAAAGCACAAAGCCAAACCTAAGCTCACTAGATGCTCAAGGACAAGGATACACAATCCAAATCCAAGTGCTCAACTTGCTTAGCTACACAATCTAAGCAAGAGCAACTAATTAAGCTACACAAGCTAACTAGTTACACTAGGATCTCTACTTCTAGCTACACAAGCAAGAAGTTGATTAGCAAGCTACACAAGCTAACTAATCACTAGAGAGCAACTACACAAGCACAAGATATAGAAGAAAGTAAATACAATGCTTGTGATTTGGAGAAAGCAAACCACCGAGAAGAGTAGACAAAGTTGACACGGTGATTTTTATCCCGAGGTTCACTTGGTTGCCACCAAGCTAATCCCCGTTGAGACAAGCTCCAAGGTTGCCGCCGATCCTCTTGCTAGTGGTGACTCTCAAGTCACACTCTCCCACGTGGAGTGCTCACACCGAGCTCTAGCACATGATCCGGCCGAACCACTTGTTGCTCTTCAAGTCTCGCTCAACTAGAGTTGCTCTTCGCGGCTCCCGCGGGGTGAGCACAATACCCCTCACAATCTCTTCTCCGGAGCACCGCACAATCTTCTTGCGGGCTTCAACGGAGCCTCTTGCCACCAAGCCGTCTAGGAGGTGGCAACCTCCAAGAGTAACAAGCACACCGGCTTGCAACACGATCACCTAGTGCCACTCGATGCAATCTCTCAAAGCAATCGCACTAGAATCGCTCTCTCACTCGATCGGATGATTACTATCAAGTTAGAGTGAGTAGAGGGCTCTCAAGCACTCTCACACATGGACACTAAGTCCCCAAGGTGCTAAGCCATCTCAAATGGCCGGCCACACCCTCTATTTATAGAGGGAGGCCCCAAACTAGCCGTTACACTCAAATCCCGTGAAAACTGAGTTTTCGCGGACTGTCCGCCTCACAAAAACCGGACCGTCCGCCATTTAAAACCAACGGCTAGAACTGCAATGATTATGTGTCAGAGTCGACCGTTAGAGCCCCGGGCGGACTGTCCGCGCCCCTGGGGCGGACTGTCCGCGGTTCAAAACTTCGAACCAACCGATTTGCAAACGTCTCTGACTAAATCTGGAAGTTACCGGCGGACTGTCCGCTCCCCAGGGGCGGACTGTCCGCAGTTCAAAACGTGAGCACACACAGAAACCGCAGTGTTTCTGTCCCAGAAATTTCAGTAGGAGGCGGACCGTCTGCCCCCAAGGACCGGACGGTCCGCAGGTCATTTTGGGCACCCAAGACAGAACAACCAAGTTTCTGCGCCTGTTTCAGCTTTTAAAGGCAGACCGTCCGCCCCCATGGACCGGACGGTCCGCAGGTCATTTTGGACCACCCACAGAGCCAAAAACGGTTCTGTTTGAGCTCAACCGAGATAACGGCGGACCGTCCGCCCCTCAAGGGCGGACCGTCCGCAGGTCTAGGGCGGACCGTCCGCAGGTCTATTTCCAGCAGAAATGTACCTCGGTAAAACGGTCATAACTCTTAGCTCCGATGTCCAAATTAGGTGATCTTGGACTCTATGGAAAGCTAATTCAGAGGGCTACACAACCCAACTGAATTCTTGATCCAAAACACAATGGATCAAAGCAGTATTCCACTCCAAGAGACAACCTAATTTCCGGAGAAAACCAAAAGACCTTTCTTGCTTCCCAAAGTTGATCAACATCAACTCCAACTCTTTCTCCTTTGCAAATGTGCCAACACCACCACGTGAACAACACCATGTGCATGTGTGTTAGCATTTCACAATCATTTTCAAAGGATTTTCACTTGATCTCACCACGCCACTCGATCCTAGCAACATCGCAATGTTAGATCGCTCAAGTGGCACTAGATGACCGATATGCAAACAAGTTTGCCCCTCTTGATAGTACGGCCATCTATCCTAAATCCGGTCATGCACTTCTCTACACAACCTTTGACCGGTGAAATGAAATGCCCTACAAGTCATACCTTTGCCTTGCGCATTCCATTTCATCTTCCCAAATGTTGATGCCACACAAGCACCAAACTCCATCAAGCTTTTTGATCATCATTATGAGTCAACACTTGGCTTGATCTTTCTTAAATGATATGATCCACTCCATATCATCACATGACTTCTTTGGTCCATCGATCTTGACCTTGCTCGCTCTTCACCGTTGCCTCGGTCCATCGGCGCCAAATCTTGCCCAAGCTTCACCGCCTCGCGGTCCCTCGCTTCAAAGCCTTGACTTGCCCTTCTCCATTGCAACCGGTCCATCAAGCCAAGCCTTGTCTTGATCTTCTCCACTTTGGTCACATAACTCCATGTCATGTCTCATATGCAATGAGCTCTTCGATCACACTATATGAGCATAGCATCAACCCTTAGCCATTTCTCCTCCATGGCACATGTTGCTCATACTAGTGTCTTTGTGTGGACTAATCTCCTGTGTATCTCAATCATAAACACTTATTAGTCCACCTAAATTGTCACTCAATTACCAAAACCAAACAAGGGCCTTTCAATCTCCCCCTTTTTGGTAATTGATGACAACTCTACAAAGATATGGAAATTAAGCATATTCCAAGCTAGCACTTCACACATGTGTAAATAGCTAACTTGGTTTGGATTTTATGTTTCTTATCCACCATTAAGACCACTTGAAAAGATTGGATAAGCACCATAAAAATCCGACTTGGTAGTGATAACTCCCCCTACATGTGTGCTCAAGAGATTTGGTTTTAAACTCACACACATGCATAAATATGAAATTTGTGGGATTGTTATCACTACTAAGTGATGCTAAGGTATATAGGATAAACCTTTGAAGCGTGATACCAATTTGAGTTGCATCCTTGAAGTTCATTCCTTAGCATCAATGAGTAACTAGACATTCATCAAAAAACTCAAGATACCTCATGAGATCAACAATATTAGCAAGGCTCTTGATTCACTTGTAAAAAAAAATGTCTAGCTACACTCTATGCATGCTAGTTATCAAATCATCAATCAAGTTCTATGACTAGCATACATCAGACACAAGCAATGCATATATAAATTTTAAAACTTATGCAAATGCAAGCAAGCACATGAATATGCACATATCAAATGCAAGCAACCAAGTTCATGAGCTTGCTCCCCCTACTTGTGTGCTTCTCTTGTCCAAGAATATTGATCCTCCTCAATATTGCCCCTCTTGATCCATGTCCATGATCGCACTCTCATCTCATCTCTCCCTTTGTCATCCAAGGATAATTCATATCTTTGTTCATTAATCTTTGTTCATTTCTCTCCCCCTTTGTCATCAATGACCATAAAAAGGGCCGAAGCCACATGAACTTTGCCATGTGAAGATCAATGGCCACCACTTGAAGTTGTACCTCTTGTACTTGTAGGATTACGACTTGAATACCCCTTGTAGGCAATGATATGAAGCACTTGTGGTTTGATACAAAGAGTTGGACTTGGGTAGATGGTTGAGTCTTAAATCTTCATTTTTGATGGACACTTTCAATTTGATTGGAATTGACACCACTTGTAACAACAACATGTGGAAGCATGAAGATCACCTTGAAATGCCACATGTAGGATACTAGTAGGATCCTTGACCTTGATACTTTGTAGTGGGGCTCCTCCCCCTATGTCAAAGTGTTTTGTCAATCTACTTAAATCTTGAGCTCTTCTTGATGAGGATAGCTTTCTTGATTTGAATTGATCACTTAAAGTTGAGGATCACTTGTGGAACCAACATTATTGCACTAGATCTACTTGAATGAATACTACTTGTATGACCATGTATATCACTTGTAGAGATATAATGATATACCTTTTGTTGAATCTAGTATCACTTGTAAAATCATGATGGACCACTTTATTGAATTTGACATTGATAACCAATTCTTGAACTAGATTGTTTCCATGAGCTTCTTTCTCTTTGACTTGATCTAGACTACTTGCCCAAATAATTCAACTCGGTTTGAACCAATGACAAGCTTCTTCACACCTCATTCAAAGGGTTATCTTGACAATGTTGAGTTAAACACTTGAAAACTCATTTTCTAGATCAACTACTTGGGTTTACTAGCTCATGAACATGTCATATGTTACCACTAGATCATATCAACCATAGAAGCAATAGTGGCATCATAAAATATTTAAAAATATTTTATTTTTCATGAATGATCACTATATATGACTATATGCACTAATCATGTCCTTAGCATAGTATGAATGCATATGTCAAGCAATTTCACCTTGCTATGTTGGAGTAGAGGATAGTCATTAGATTCCAATGTAGCTCTCCAAATAGCATCATGAAGTCCAATTATAATAACTTGGTGAAGACAATGAATACCAATATGAAAACCATTCTTCACCCATATGAAATGAATTCCACTTATCATGAAATGCACTATTTTGTTGTGGTTGGCTTGCTTCATCTCTTTGATCCTTGCTTTCATGAGAGAATACCATTTGAATATACTTGAATTATCATGAATCTCTCTATATTGGGTATTGCTTGCTTTTCTTGATCTTCCAATTTTAGTACCAAAAATGTGATAAGTACACTCTACACTCAAATGACCTTGTACCTAATACTTGTCATGCTTCTTGTCATGCTTCTAGCTCCTCTCAAAACCAAACCTGAGTTCTTCAACCACTGTAGCAATCTAGTGTCCAATCATAGTCTAATTAGGCTCATTAGATTCGTCTCGCAATTTACAAGCAAACTATGCAATTTATTTTTTTATTTCGTCTAGATTTAGTACTCTATGCATGTAAAATTCTCTTTCAATGTGATAGATTTGGAATTTTGAATTTCGCAACTAAACAGGGGCTAGGTATCTTTACAAGAAGGGTTTAATCTTGCCGACCGGAATGTAAGACCATCATGACGCTTATCTGAATTTCCTCAACAAAATTTGTGGGAACGCTCCCCCCAATTCAAACAACTCCGTTCGAAAACTGCAAAGATCCATTACACAAAAGAGGAAGCTCACAAGTTACACGAACAGGTACACGGCAATGGCGGCAGAGCCATGCATATGGTTCTGCTGTCTGTATTATAGTACACAGCGCTTGTGCAAAAAAAATAATAATCCTGCACCAAACTCATGTGCTAGAAGAAACGACCACATGTGCCCTAGCTTAGCTCCCTTATGCACGCTAAGCAGCTTACGAACCTGCAAAATCACAATGCGCAAACGACAATCCCATCCAATGGGGCGTCGTCAGACGTTCGATCTTCTCGGCGGCATGGGCGAGTCGCCGGCTCTCGAGCTGAACACTGATCTTGGGTACTGCGACGAATCGCTCATCATCTCCTGCGAATTTTGCAACCAATCAAATAAATGGAGTGATTTGATAGATGGTGGTTTCAGAATTCAGAGTTTCAGACTGAGGAGAGCTAGCTAGCTAGCTTACGGCGGCGTGCGATCGCGAGACGTTGCTGTAGAACGGCGAGCTGAACATGCCGCCGCCGCCTCTGATGGCGCCGCAGTACTGCATGTTGTCCTCTCCGAGCGCGCGCAGGCGGTTGAGCTCCGGGAGCACGACGGTGCCGAGGTCCGGGCGGTCCTTGCGGCGCAGCTCGCAGCAGCGGAGCGCCATCTCGGCGAGGCACTGCGCCTCCTCGAGGGGCCAGTCCGGCACGGCCGGGTCGAGCATGTCCTGCAGCGCGCCGCGCTCCATGGCGCGGCCGACGTGGTGCGTCAGCCCCATGGGCGGCTTCGCCGTGATGATCTGCAGCAGCATGACGCCGAAGGAGTAGATGTCGGACTTGACCCCGAGCATGCCCGTCTGCTGGTACTCAGGGTCGATGTAGCAGAAGGTGCCGGCGGTGGACGTCATCCGGTACTGCGTCACGTTGTCGGCGACGGACGGCGGCACGAGCCGCGCCAGCCCGACGTCGCTGATCTTGCTCACGTAGTTGCGGTCCAGCAGAATGTTGCCGGGCTTGAGGTCGCGGTGCACCAGCGGCTCCGGCTTGGTCTGGTGCAGGAACAGCAGGCCCGTGGCGATCTCGGCGCAGATGCGGAACCGGTGCTGCCAGGGGATCACCGGCCCGCCGGAGCGCCGGAAGAGGCAGTCGTCGAGGCTGCCGCTGGCCATGTACTCGTACACCAGGCACCCGTACTCGGGGCAATGGCGGATGCAGCTCAGCACCTCCACCTCCTGCTGGAACTGGGAGCGGCCCTGCGCCGCGTCCGGCCGGAGCACCTTGATGGCGACCTGCGTGTGGTCGAGGAAGCCCTTGTACACGGGGCCGTACCCGCCCTCGCCGACCTTGCGCGCGTCGTTGAAGCGGTCGGTGCCCTGCTCGATCTCCTCGATGGTGTAGCGGCGGTACCGGACCTCGTGCGACATGCCGCCGCCGCCGCCGCGGCTCTTGCGCTCCTCGGCCTCCTTTAGCAGCTTCTTCTCCGCGGTGATCCGCTTCTGCACCTCCATCTCCGCGATGCGCTGCGACGCCTCCGCCGCCTCCATGGCCGCCTTGGCGCGCGCCTTCTCCCGCTCGATCATGGCCATCGCCGAGTCCTCGGTTATCCGCGAGTCGTTGGTCTTCTGCTCCTCCTCCATCTTCCACCGCTGCAGCTCCATGGCCTTCTGCTTGGCAGTGAGCGCCTCCTTGCAGGCCGTGCTGTACATGTCCATGGTCTGCTTGAGCTCCAGCCGTAGACGCTTCATCTCCGCCTCCACATCGTCCTGCAAACGCTTGGGATTTGGGAATGGGAGCTGATGATGAGTTGATGATCCAACTATATATCCAAGTCAATCGAGTCACGGACCGTGCCGAGCGAGCAGAAGGAGGAGCTGCTGGTCTGCGAGAAGGTGGTGTGGTCCATGCCGCCGAAGGAGTCGCCGCCCCACTTGCTGGGCGTGCGCATCTCGAAGCTGTGGTCGTAGCTGTCCGCGGAGCAGTTGGACATCCGCGGCGGGATCGCCGAGTGCTGGTCGATGCTCCGGCGGCCGGTGCTGCTGACGAAGGAGATGTCCGCCGAGTCCGGCATGGACATGTGGCTGAGGTCGGCGTACGACTTGCGCGTGTTCCCCGTGCCCCCGCGCGCGAACGGCGAGCGGAAGTTGTCCACCCGCGGCGTCTCGGAGGGGTCGGTGCCCCGCGACGACGACGACCACCGCTGCGACGGCGGCTCGGGCTTGGGCGCCGCCAGGCTCTGCGCCTGGGACTGGATCAGCGACCGCAGCGGCGACACCCGCGGCGCCGTGCGGATGGCGTTGCGCTGCGACGACACCTTGCCCTTGTTCACGACGTACACCGTGCAGAAGTCCGGCGCGCCCTTGGAGATGGTGGTCGGGATGTCCGCCTTGAACCGCACGAAGCCGCCCCTCGCCGTCGCGCCGAGGACGAGCTTCTCCACCGCCGCGTGCGCCGCAAACTCGATGATGGACTTGGCCACGTCGTGCTCGTCCAGCACCACGTCCTTGCACTGGATGTCCTTGCGGGTGCAGAAGCATCGGAACGGGAGGAAGAGGTCCTTCATGTGCGGGTCCGTCGGCTGCTTGAACCCGGCGGCATCCTCGACGCCGCCGGAGTGGCCCTTGGTGTTGACGTGGACGAGGACCAGGGTCTGGCCCTTGTGGACCAGCGAGTCGATGGCCCACTTGAGCGCGTTCTGGCTGTTCTTGTCCTTGTCGATGCACACGGCCACCAGCGGGTAGCCCAGGTCCTCCGCCGCGTCCTTCATGTCATGGTACGACGACCGCCCCATCTATCTATATCGCCGGCGATCGGCCGCCCGCCGGATTAATCGTTCGGCTCACGAGCCGCAACACGACGACGGGGATCTCAGAAGTGTTGCGCCATGGCCTGATTGATCCAAGGGGGAGGACGGGGGGACGCCGAGGGGCGGGGAGGGCCGGGGGGCGTCGTCTTCGGCTCCTGCTCGGAGATTGACCTCGGTTATTAAGCACGCCATTTCAGGGATGTGGTGGCCGTTTGCCGGTCCAAAATAGAGTCTTCAGCGGGGCTTCAACCTCGTTCAACGGGTGGCCAATGGGCGATGGGTTTGCGCCATGGATGCCTAGCTAGGTCCCATGATAATAGGAAGAACAAACACACAGCGGATTCTTGCCCCATGGCGCTATGTGCGGTCGCAGATGTTGGAAACTCCTTTTTCTAAACAAACGGATTTATGCTCTTTCGGAACACGTGTTTCATATAGTTTCGGTCTCATTTGGAAGGGATTCTTGATTCCATTTCTCACAAAAAAAGAAAAGATCCCCTGCCAAATGATACAAATTGCAAGTGTTTTGGACAAAAAATGTGACACCCCAGTCCATTGGCTTATTCTGAACAAACTGATATATGCTCTTTTGGAACACATGTTTCATATAGTTTCGCTCTCATTTGGAAGCGATTCTTGATTCCATTTCTTACAAAAAAAAAGATCCCCTGCCAAATGATACAACTTGCAAGTGTTTTGGACAAAAAATCGGTTGAAACATTTCATCCTACTACTACTAGTACTACTAGAAGGAGAATCTTTAAAATGGTGTTCCTCATGAGCATCTACTCCCTCCTCACGCATACAACTTTTCAAAACTCCAAACCATCGTACTTTTCATAGAGAATTGTTTTCAGGGAACAACAGAGAATAAGAAAAGACATCGGGGAATTTATTCCTCCTTTTGGTTAAGGGCGCGTTTAGTTCCCCATCCAAAAATTTTTGGATGTCAAATCAGCACTTTGACCGGATGTCGGGAAGACTTTTCGGACACTAATTAAAAAACTAATTTCAAAACTCACTTGGAAACCACGAGACGAATCTTTTGAGGCCTTTGACCGCGTCATTAGCACATGTGGGTTACTGTAGCACTTATGACTAATCATGCACTAATTAGGCTTAAAAGATTCGTCTCGTTATGTACATCCAAACTGTGTAATTAGTTTTGTTATTTAATTACATTTAGTGCTTCATACATGTGTTTAAAGGGGAGGTGAAAATTTTTGGGTGAAATTTTTTGGAAACTAAACGCGCCCTAAGCCTGCGACGGTCGATTGATTCATTTGAACTTCCTCCTGCGATCCACCGCTCCTCATCGTCCGTCCGTCCGCCCGCTCCGGCCCTCCCGCAATTCTCGGCACCGCCCCCACAGGCTCGCCTCCCGCTCCCCCTCGCCCCCCCCCCCGGCGACCCCACCACCTCCCACATCTTGTGCTCGCCTCCCCCTCGCCCTCGCACCCCGACGCCGCCTCCACGCGACCCCCGACGCCACCGCCGCCGCGACCACACCACAGCTTGTGCTCTCCTCCCCCTCTCCCTCATGGTCAAGGACGCACGCCGGCCGCCGCCGCCGCCTCCCCGTCGCGAGGGCCGACGCCGCCCGGCGCCGCCACCACCGCTCCGCGTCGTCCCCGGCCGTCGTCCACCGTAGCGCTGCTCCACGCCGTCCCGGGCGCCCCCCATCTCCATGACCCTGCTGTGCCCAGCGCCGCGCCGTCCCCGGCGCCGCAGATCCGCACCACCCTGTCGCGGTGATGCCGCCCCCCCCCCCCCCCCCGCACGTGCCCCAGATCCACGACCGCCCTCGCGAGATCAATCGTCGATGAGGAAGAGTGAGGAGATTCTTCCTCGTCCAGCAGCACCATGAAGTGGAGGTGAGAGCAGCTGCATCTGAATCCATTTTACTCACGTTTGTTGCTGCCTGCTGAAATTCCCCACCGTGTTGCAGTTTGGATGGGGGCTAAACAAGCAGAAACGAGGGGAAGGGAGAGAGCATGAGATCGTGATCTCATCTAGATATTGGAACAAATTGGTTTGTGCTTCTTCCCTGCATTTTTTTAAAGGTTCTCAGCATTGTAGTTGTGTGAGGGCTCAATTGCCAAAGGTGGCACCAAATTGAATTGATTGTGTCAAATGGGATGAAGATAACTTGAATGACATTGAGTCAAACAAACCAGAAAGAGAGAAGATCAAACTTATCAATGAAGATGCTGATTCTTTTGCAAGGAGACTAGAGATGTACTACAAGAAACGTCCAGAAATAATGCAATTGGGCCAAGAAATAGAGCCACATAATCCAGATATCTCTACATTTTTTTCTTGAATCTCAAATATTTCATTTTATTCTTGTTTATGGAAATATAAATTGTTTTTTGGTTGTTTTGATATGCATGGATAAAATGATAACTGCCTGGGCGTCATCGAGCTGATCATGACAAGGCAGAAGCTCAACTTCACCTCTGAGCTCAACACCATCTGCAGTGCTCTCCAGGTATCAATCTCACTGCCCCTGAAAGTTCAGAGTAGTGCATTGCAAGTGTGTTAGCTTAGATCAAATCACTAGTTTAGGTGCAGGAATTTTTTTTTAGCAATTTGGTCACTGAGGTCACCTTGAAGTACCTGCATGACTATGATTACTGTAGAAAATAGTTTGACTGTTTCCAGGTCTGGGCATTCCTAATGACAATGATCTTTGTCAGGCAGTTAACCTGAGAAGCACAGAAGTTTCAAGCATTCCACGCATACAGGTGAGCATCAAAATAACTATGTACTCATTGCTTCCCAGCTGAGTTTTGGCAAATATCGCATTTTTAAAAATAGATTCAGAATCTCAGGACCTGTATATTCCAAATGTTTGATATTGCAATTTAACACTTACTGTTGGTATGATGTGGAACCCTACCTAAAATTGCTTTTTTAAACTTTGGAACTTTCAGTGTACCATAGCTCAAATATAAAAGTAAGTGTAGATAAAGACATTGAGACATAAAACAATGATATACTTATATCTTCTCATGACTGCATGGCCACTGTTGTTGATTATCCACCAGTTCAGCACTGCTTCCTACAAAGATGCTTTTACCAGAGATACTGGAAGTCCTGAGAGCAGCTTGCCTCACCCACAAGCTGCCATTAGCTCAGACCTGGGTCACATGTGCTCAGGAAGGAAAACGGGGCAGCCGACATTCCAATGAGAACTACCGATACTGCATCTCCACCATTGACGAAGCATGCTTTGTGAATGAACCAAAGATGCAAGACTTCCATGATGCGTGCTCTGAGCACCACCTACTGCGGGGGCAGGGTGTTGCAGGGAAAGCCTTCACCACAAACCAGCCATGCTTCCTGCCAGATATAAGCAGCTGCTGGTGTGTTGTCATGGGCCGATTCCAACAAAGCCTGATCTCAAAAAAAAAAAAGTCCAACAAAGGCCCAGCCTGCACCCCTGGTATAAGCAGCCTGCACCATCGCCTCATTTATGAGTTATAACTTATCATTATTAATCCTTGGGGTTTCATTATTATATAGTATAAGATTATAGCTTACAAGTAATCTGAATTTTAAATCTCATGTAGTTACATACTTGACAATTCTAAAGATAAAGAGATGCAACTAAATTTGACAACAATGAAGAATTTGTTTTCTTTTAGTTAGTACTCCCTACCAAGGTTTTCAAGGCGTCGCCTAGGCGTCTAGGCGGGAAAAAAACCTGGGCGTCCGCGTCGCTTTTCCATTCCTCGCCTTGCCGCCGTCCGCCCGGCGCTCTGCAGCTGCGCTCGCCGTCCGCCCGGCGCTCGCCGAGCCGCAGCCGCTGTCCGCCCGGCGCTCACCGAGTCGCAGCCGCCGCTCGCCGGCCTGCCGCTTGGCCGTGGTCGCGCCCACGCACGCCGATGTGGCCGCCTGGCACCAGGCACCAGCGAGCTCAGCGCCTGAGCCGCGCCGTGCTCGGCCGCTCGCCGTCTGCCCGCGGAGGTGGAGAAGGCAGGGGTGGGCAGCGGCGGAGGTGGAGGAGGGCGGCGGCAGCGGGTGAGGAGGCAGAGGCGGGCTGGCGGCGGCGGTGCGGCTGGAGGAGTCGGGGAGGAGGAAGAGGTGGGGATGGGAACCGGTAGAGGTTAGGGTTAGGATAAGTAGTGGGGAGTTTGGGCTGCCTGTGTTGGGCTGATTTAATGGGCTTCTTTTCACCTTTAGGCCCACTAGTTCTCTCCTTTTTCTTTTCTTTTACAGGTGACTATCTAAATCTGCTAGGTTAAAGTCTAATCAAGAAAGTAATTAAGGCGTCGCCTCGCCTCTCGCCTTAACCGTCTAGGCGTCCGAGCGGTGGCCCACCGCCTCGCCTCGCCTTACCGCTTTAAAAACCTTGCTCCCTACAAAACATGCTCTTTAAATGACGATTCTGATCTTGTCATTACAATCTTGTGGGGGCGAAAAACAATCACAACCATGACTTCATTTCACTTTTTATTATCTAAAATACTTAGCAACCAAACTATAATACTTATTGATGAAAATAGTGATTGGCTCCATAGGAATGACTTGTATATGCTAAGCCATTTACCAGGTATTATTGGTCAAGTTTTTTAGTTCTATGCTGCTGCCAGCTATAATATTTTTGAGACTTTTTGATACAATTAGTTTGGTTGTGCCCAGCTGCTCCTCCAAGGTAATGGCAGATACACCTCTTCATTTTAGTAGTTTGGTTGTTCTTGATTCAACGATGTACTGCTAGAACCACAAAAGGAACATTTGCAATTGGTTGTCTTACAGTATTGTAGACAGGGGACTTTAGCTCAAGTTTTAGTTGTGCAGAAGCTTTTTATGTTAAGATGTTCTACTAGCAGTGACTGTGTTCATATTTTCATTCAATTTCTGTAAAAACAAAGACTGAACAAAACCGGTTTACAAGTTCAGAGTTCAGATCCATCTTTGACCTTGCTGATGTATGTCACCAATCTTACACTTCAGTGGTTCTGAAGTGAAGCATCTGCTTTTTTTATGGCCTTCACAGTTAATTTTTGAATATCATATGATAGTTATTTTTCTTTTAACATGTTATCTGAAATTAACAGGAGACATGCTAGAATGGCATAATCTTCGCTTGGTGTTTAGAGAACCTTGTAATCTCATCTTCAGGTATATTTTGCACACAAAAATTTTGGGTTTACCTTCTCGATTTGGTCTGATGGATGATCAGGCTGCCAAGGCATTCCGTCCCTTCTCCATTTAATAGGCCAAGGTGAGTCATCTAGCATTGCTCCTTTTAAATGATGAACCATGCTGAAACATCAGGCTGTTGGAGACTAACCTAACACTGAAAATTTTTATTGGTTGAGTTCAACATTTGTCACATTGCTAACACTTTCAGACTGCTAGACCACACTATGTAAGTTTGGAGTACTCGAGGTTCTTGTGGTATTCTCCAAAGTAGCGATGTTGTTTCTGTTTCTTTTTCCATAATTTCTGAATTTGCAAAGTTCTCAAGTGAATTTACTTATTGTAAGAAACCAGTGCTTCCATAATGTATAATTCAATCTGTGTTCAAATTTTTGTAATGTTTGTTCATAAAATATAATCATAACATGTGGGCGTTTATACGTACATGATAAAATGAAATTTTTATTCTTTTAGGTTTTCTAGTACTCTATTTGGCAATGAAGTCTTCATTTACCTTATTGTTGTGAACAAGGATTACACGACATGCCCGTTTTGATTTATGCTTTTCTGATGCTAGCATCGGGATAAATATATACAAAGATTGATGCTTATGGAGCTAATTTGTATGCCTTAGTTGCTATGTTTCGTACGATGAAAATTAATGCTTATGGATGGAATTTGGGTTCACCATTAGCAACGAGCTGGCATAGGAATACATGATGGCTGAGCACCGAGGCAGAAGTTTGTGATCAATGTTTTGGCGTTTGTTGGAAATGCATATCGAAAAATGCTCCTTACAGTGTTTAGAAATATCTTAGCCGCATCACATGGAAAAATATTTGAAAGTGGGTTATGATGCATTGGATATCCTGATGTAGTTGAATCTGCCAAATTTGAAAACTATAATATATTATGTATATGATTGTGTGTCGATATTAATAAAGGCCAAAATATCATATGTTTCTTGTGCTATATTTATTATTTTGAAATTATTTTTATCGCCCGTAGCAATGCACGGGCATGAACCTAGTCCTACCTAAAAGGGTTGCAGGGATTCCTACTTGGTTTCTCAAAGTTTCACTAACAGGAGAGTAACTGGAATTCACAGAATTTAGATATCCCGTCCCAAGTGTTGGTAAAAAGAATTCAATGAATTTCATGAAACAGTTGAGGTGATTTCTTGCAACTTCATATTCAGAAGTTCAGCTATCACTACTACAAAAATAATTTGTAGGAACACCCTGTTTTCTTTTTAGGGATGGGTTAAAAAGTAACTTGCTCTTCCAAAGGGAACGGAGGACAATAGCAGTTTACCCGTCCCTAAAAATATATTTCTAGGGGGGATATTGACGTCACCTGTCCCTAGAAATGATTTTCAGGGGCGGGTGATGATATGACCTGCCCCTACTAAGGATGAAAACAGACAGGAAAAATCCCATCCCATTTGCCCGTATTTCTACATTTATCCCTCTCATTTCCGTATTTATGAAAAAAAACATGGAAATAAGACAAAGTGGGAAAGGGTGGATTCCACCCCTATTTGCGGTATCCCATTTTTGTTCAGGATGATCCAATATTAATTCTGTATTTATAAAATCTGGAAAAGATTTAATAGACATACCATATGTCCTCTCTTCTTCCTCAACATCATTCCGTGCACTTCGCGGTTTAATAATTAGAAACATGAAACCTTAATCATATTATTAAAATAACTTGCATAAAAGAGTGTGTAGTGTTATATTCCTGCGAGGTGAATGGTAATTAAACAATAATGCATTCTGGTAAAAATTCTAGTTCCCACCTATTTTCGTAACCCGTATATCCTGTTTCCACTACTCAGTTATTCCGCTCCCGTCGTTTCTTGTAATAAAATCGAAAATGGAAATGCTTGAGGGGCTTTCCCGCATGTTCCCACCTATTTTCAGCCCTAGTCCCTACAAATGGTTTCACACAAACAAACAAAAAATCATAACTTTTTCATATGATCTCAGACGAAGACAAACTATATATCAAAATTGTAGAGTTTGATGAGAAATAAAATTTTGTAGTTAAAAACTTTTTCATTTAAGGTTATTTAATAGTCCAAAAAAGTATTATAAGTTTTCTAGTTTCAAAATCTACAACAACCTCGGATGTAGAGTAGTTCCAAATAAAACTTGCAGTGGTAAGATCTAAAATTTTATATTTTATATATTATTCATTTACGAGTGTTTATGATCATAAGATCAATACTAATTGTGCCATACATATAGCTATAACTATGTTCTGTTGGACCCACTATCAGCTGCCATTGGTAAACGAGCATGGGTAAATCCATTAACTATTTCCACTTCCGTATTTTATTTTCGAAAACGGGATCAGGAACGGAAATGGAAATGAAACAGGACACATGGTTTACAGAAATGGGTAGCAACTAGAAAAATTACTAGAATATATTAATATTTTAATCACCTTTTTTATATGAACAAATATTACACACTATTTAGGCAAACTATTTCTTAAAAATACGATTAAGTTTTTATGTTTTCTATGGTTAAACCGTGGACTGCACCGATTGATGTTGAGGAACAAGAGAAGAAAGGGTATATTGGTGTGCCTATTAATTTTTTTGGACTGTATAAATACAAAACTAATACAAGATCATCTTGGATAAAAAAACGATATCCAAATACGGCCAGAATACAACCCTTCCAGCTTTTTGTTCCCTTTCCGTACTTTTCTGCAAATACGGAAATGGATGGAATAAATACAAAAATATGTGCTGTCACGTATATATTTTCATTTGCTAGCTTATACTTCATTTACTCATGTATGTGGATCTATTTTATTTACTTTGAAAGAAATCTGATGAAAGAGCGTTCTAGTTTGAGGCAATTCCTTATATGCCATTGTAAAATAGAGGTGATCACCTATATGCCATTGAAAATTGTCATATCCCTTATATGCCATTGTTTATAATTTTTCATCCCCTACACGCCATTGCCGTTAAGTTTCTTAGCAGAGCCGTTAAACCCTCCCCCACCGTGCCGCGGGCCGCAGCGCAGCACTGCGCTGCTGCCCGAGCCCTGCCGCACGCGCGCCGCTGCCGAGCCGCTCCGGCCCGCCGTTGCCGAGCCGCTCCGGCCCGCCGTTGCCGACCTGCTTCGCCCCGCCGTTTCCGCTGCACTGCTCCGCCCCGCCGTTGCCAAGCTGCGCGCGCCCGGCCCTGCTCGCTGCGGCCGGCGCGAGCGGAGGGAGCAAGGGCTGCGGCCAGCGCGATCGGAGGGAGCAAGGGCTGCGCCCGGCCCTGCTCGCCGCGGCCGTCGCGACCGGAGGGTGGCCGGCCGGAGAGGGAGGCCCGCCGCCGCCTCGACTCCTCTACCATGGCCGTCGCGTGCGAATCCTACCGGCGGGGCACCGCCGTGCCATGGCCTCCGCCGCGCGGGCGGGCCTCCACCGCCGCACCATGGCCTCCGACAGAGAGAGAGAGAGAGAGAGAAGGCGGAAGAGGAGGAGGAGGAGGGAGGAAGGCGATGGGGACAGGATGGGCCTCCACCGCCGCGCCATGGCCGGGGCGGGGACGGGCGCACGGAGCTCCGCCGCGAGCTCCACCAGGGAGGCTCCGCCGCCGGGGGGCAGGGACGGCCGGCCGCCCACGCGCACGGAGCTGCTCCTCCTCGCCGCCGCCGGCCACGGGCCGCTCCATCCCCGTGCGCACCCTCTCTTGAAGCCCCGGAGGAGCAGCCCAGCACGACGCAGGCGGCCCCAGCGCCCGCCGCCCAGCGCTCGCGCGCGCCTGCGTGAGGGGGCACGGGGGGCCCGCGCGAGGGAGGGAGGCGCGCCGCTCGTTCCCCTCCGGCACCGGTGCGACCTCACCCACGGAGATTAGGGTTAGGTGGCAGGGGCCTCTGGCGGCGTTGGGATGGGAAGGGGGTGGGCCGCTCGGGAAAAAAGAAGGAAGTGGAGAAAGAATGGAGGGGCATTCTCATCTTTTCGCCTTACCCCTTAACAGATCTGTTAGGAGAGTTAACAGCAATGGCATGGAGGGGATGAAAAATTATAAACGATGGCATAGAAGGGATGAGTTAATTTCCAATGGCACATAAGGGATCACCTTAATTTTCCAATGGCATACAGGGAATTTACTCTTCTAGTTTGCCAAAAGCCAAGCGCTCCCCCAGCTCAGCGCCACGCCATGCCACGTTATGGCTCCGCCACGCGGACGCGTCCCCAACCACGCAGCTCACCTAACCGTAGCGCCCGCACAGTTTAAATGTCCCCGCGCCATGCCCCAATGAAGCCGCACAACAGGCACCCACCGAGCGCCAGCTATTGTGTTGAACTGCCCGCGATGGGAGTCTTTGACA
This sequence comes from Panicum virgatum, assembly GCF_016808335.1. Taxonomy (NCBI): domain Eukaryota; kingdom Viridiplantae; phylum Streptophyta; class Magnoliopsida; order Poales; family Poaceae; genus Panicum; species Panicum virgatum. The sequence goes on from NC_053148.1 coordinate 7,217,292, forward strand.
TACATACCATTAAGAAAGTTGGGTGTGACATATATACCACTAAAAAGTTAGATGGGTCATCTATGCCATCATGCGAAGTTTTTGTGACACACATGCCACTCCGTCCGTATTCTGTTAGGATTTAACAGAAGTAAGGCTCTGACAGGTGGGACCCAGTAGTGTAAGTGACAATTATGCCCTTCTCCTCCAAACCCTATCCATCCACTGGACTCACTCTCGAATCGGCCAGAGCGTTGCCTCCCCGAAACCCTCACTACCGGAATTGGCTAATTCGCCGTGTGCACCAAGCACACGGCAAAGGCTTAGTAGGCACACAGCGCGGTTTTCGCCGTCGGTGGCCGACGGCGAACCCCCGACGACAGCGCTAGGCACGGCAAAGGCCTAGTTTGCCGTGTGCCATTTATCGAGCACAAGGCAAACACATTCGCCGTGTGTATCCAAGGGTACATGACAAAAAAAAAAGGCATTGACGTCGTGAGGACGGCCTAATGGCGTGACAGAAGACTTTGCCGTGTGCCACCTGGATAGACACACGGCGAACTTGGTCACGCGGGGCCTAGCAGCAGAGCTCTTCGCCGTGTGCCCAGGGCTTTGGCACATGGCAAAGTGTTTAGGTTCGCCGTGTGCCTTTTTCCTGGCACATGGCGAACAATGGTCAGTTCGCCATGTGCCCAGTCTTGGCACACGACGAACGTGCTGTTCATGGCTGGCCAAATGGTCACTTTGCCGTGTGCCTAGTCCCTGGCACACGGCAAAGTGACCAAACAAATCCTATTTTTTTTGGTTTTTCACGTATAAAGGACCCCATATCACAACATATATATCACAGGCATTACATATCACATATATATCACAACAAACATCACAGGCACTATATATCACAATATATATATCACAACTAGCCACAAATAACTTCAAACACATCCAGAAGTACAATGCAAAGTCCTACAAGTTCACAAGTACATAAATATTGAAATAAACAAGTTTATGGCTGCGGTGGGCCGTCGAACGGTGGTGGGCCGCCGAACTGAGGTGGGAACAACTGCTGTGGGAGCGTCGGTGAGATGCCCGGCAAGAAGTCTGGTGTATTCGATGCCGCCGATAGATTCTGCAAAAAATGTAAGACAATAAATTGCAGGTGAGACAAAAACCAAGTTCTCAAGTTATAATCTAAACATGTCTAAATATGTAGGTCCCCTAAATCGTAGAGTGAGTAATATAAGTCACAATCTCTAAGTCTAAAGTTCTCTAAGTATCTAATACTTCAAAAGAATCTAAAGGGTTTTCAAGATACTCGCCGGAGGAGTAGTAGGAGCAGGAGCCACAGGGAAGGCTGGGATGGGATTACCCATTTGGACAGAAAGACTTTGAATGTAGTTGTACATCTGGGCCATCTCGGCCGCCTGCTTCTGCTCGTTCTCTTGTCGTATCCTCCTCTCTTCGGCCAACGCCGCCTCGTACGCCGCCTGTTGCGCTTGCATTTGGTGCTACAATAGTTCATGACAATGTTGCATTTGGTGCTACAATATGTACAAAACGAAAGAACTATGAATAAATAAGAAATAACCTGAAGTTCCTGCACTTGGAGCTGCGACGCGGACAGCCGTGGGCGTATGGCCGGGCTATTGGCCGTGCTCCTCGCTCGAATCTGGGAGAGGGTGGGAGTGCTGGCCGTGTCTACAAGGCCATCGCCAATGTAGTAGCACCCATATTTCTTGCCTCCTCCCACCCTCATAATGACTTCTCCATCAAGGGGCTGGGTGCTCGGATCCCAGTCTGGCCCATGGACCTGTCTTCCCATCTCTGTGTACGCCTGGATACGACTGTGGACGGACGGGTTGCTGTACGCCGAGGGCGAGTCATCAGGGTTGTAGGTGACGTTGGATGTCGCCTTGCCCTTGCGGGCCAGAGCCCATCCCACGAACGGGTTGCACTCCTGGCCTTCATGTGAGGACGACTGTGAAAAAGGAAGAAGTTGATTAAAAATTTTGCTGAATTGAACGTTAGATTAGAGAAATGAGTCTGTGTAGTGTGTACCCATCTAGCCATGTACTCGTCGTTGTTGAGGCTGCCTTGATGGTGCGCTGGACCAGGCATCAGCAATCGCCGCTGCCGGCCAGCGTCGTGCAAAGCCTGCCACTCGGGGTCGAACCACTTGTCCACTATGCGCTCCTTGCACACGGTGTCATTACGACACCACAACGCAGGAACCAACACGTGATCAAATGCATGACATTTAAGAAGAGAGACATTTAACGATGTTTTTCATCTTACAATAAATTTGAACTTACCTATAAATATTGCTCTCGGGTCAGCTTCAAATCCCTCGCCTCAGTCTTCCCGATCTTCTGCTTTAGGAAATGTGCACAATAGTTGATGACGCACTGGACTTGCGCCTCATAATGCATGTCCTTCACGAGTTTAACGCATCGATTGTGAGCCACAATCGCCGCCCGCTCCTCGTATCCCTCGTCACACCTGTAAAAATCCTGCATATAAAGACGATGGATCATGTCATTATTAACAAAATGTTCAATGAATGTGATGTATTGACCATTTTTTGCCGGGGAAAACTTACCCAGAGCTCGGCCTTTACCCGCTCCGCCTTGTTCTCAAAGGCTCTGCCACTTCGATCCAACTGATCGTTGTTGGCGGCGATGTAATGGTCCCACGTCCAGGCCGGCTCGTACCGTCCTTGATAGTGGACTAGGCCTGGGAAGTGGTCCCTGCACAAAAGACCCAGAATGCCATTGACCTTGTGTTTGTGAGCACCGCCACTTAGGACAGTCCAACTCCTGCAAAAGTGATTAAGAGAAAATATTAGTTTGTACCGTGATTTTCGAGTTAGGAAATGAAAAAGTAGTAATAACATGTCAAATTACTTACATATCCCCGCTCGGTCGAATCAGCGGGCGCAAGGCAACAGGTATCGGCCTATCTGGGAGTCGCGAAGGACCTCGCAACCAGACAGCCGGCGTAGAGGTATCCTCGGCCGTGTCCTCCTCAGACGACTCCCCCTCCTCCTCCTGCGCGTCCACCTGCCACTCCTCCTCCCGCTCCTGCTCCTGGTCCTGGGCAGGCTCCTCCTCCTCCTCCTCCTCCTCCTCCTCCTCCTCCTCCTGAGACGGCAGTACAGGCGAAGGCTCTCGACGCCTCCTGCCTCCACCCTTCCCTCGACCCCTCTTGGGTCCACCCTTCCCTTGACCCTTGCCTCACCCCAACCCGGAACTCCTATCGGAGCCCTCACCAACATCCGAGTGTGGCATCATTCTTCTGTACAGTGAGGCGACCAATCATTGAAGTCCGCCGCCCGGCATCTTTCTTCAATCACCTACAATTAAAAATAGTAAACCAATCAGCACATATATACAAAACGATCTTATAAAGTGAAAGAAAATAAATGCGACATAATTAGAAAGTAACATTAATAAATCAATTAGTACGGATCATACATGTATTAGAAATAATCATCTTCATCGGGATTAGCTGGATCATATGTCCCATCATCACTATTACGCAAGTTGAGAAGTTCAAACCCGTGCTCTAACGGTGGAATTTCATCCTCATTGTCATTGCCTAATTGTAATCGCTCAAGTAATTCTAGGTCCTTCGCATTACGAACCTCCTCACCAGCGTCCTCGTCATCAACCATTTCATCATCGTGTACTTCCATTTCAATCACTCCGGTTAAGTCTATCTCAAGATGTCCTTCAAGCCCATCTTCTTAAAAGAATCCCCCATCATATGTGTTTGGGTCTATGATGTAATCCTCATTATTTGAAATAGGTACTTTACCATGTGGTGATATCTTGTACACAACGTCCCAACCCATAAGGCGATCGTTAATTTTGCACGGATATGAGAGATAATAAACTTGCGTGGCTTGTTGAGCCACAATATACACATCGTCTCCTAGATACACTGATGACTGGTGAATTTCGACTAGGCCGAGATGAGGGGTCCGTTGCACTTCGTTAGGATCAAACCAATTGCATTTGAATATGACAGGCTTAAGAGGTTTGCAACCATGAAATGTGAGTTCATAGATTTCTTCAATTATGCCATAATACTCGACCCCATCGAGGGCTGTCGTACAAACTCCGGAATTTGTTGTTCTTCGATTGGGCCGACTCTGCTCGTGGCTTCTTGTGTGAAAGCGATATCCATTAACGTCATAACCGGAATATGACAAGACCCTATAGGCACAATCGTTGGCAACCTGTCTCAACTCGGGACACATAGACGCGTCATTTTGGGCCTGCATGTAGAAGCATGATGATTTGTCATACTATTCGCACGGATAAGAAACTTCAAATGTCTAACAAGCATGATGGTTTGTTATACCTTGTGCTTGAACCAAGAAATGAAATCGGGGACTCTTTGTCCCGCACCGGATTTAAGAAGGACATCAACTTCCTGCGGGGTTGGATCTCTTCGGCGACGCCAGAATTGTTGAGTAAATTCCCTATATAAACGAGAGGTAAAGGGGGTTGGATGCAGAATAGTTAATACTCGAGGAAATAGTTTGTTGAGAACTTACTGTATGTACGGCTCGACTTCCACTAGGTTCGTCAACATATACATCATGATAGTGTGCAACTCTTCATTGAGCAAGGCCTTAAGAGTTGCACCACTTGCACTTCCAAGTTGCCCTTTGAATAGGCTGAGGTTCATTTCATTTTCGGCTTCATTGTAACGAGTGAGTGGATTGTGCATGCTTGGAAGGGTTTCACTATAGTATTTTGTTGTGTAGTTCGAGACCTCATCCAGAATGTATGCTTCTGCAATGGAAGCTTCTATTTTGCATTTATTTTTGCATTTGGTTCGAATGATTTTTTGTTGTCTCTCAATCGAGTAGCACCAACGTCCCTGAACAGGCCCCCCATCCGTGCCTCATACGGGAGGTGCAAAATCATATGCTGCATCGGATTGAAGAAGACGGGTGGAAAGATTTTCTCCAACTTACAAAGCAACACAGGGGCCAATTTTTCCATTTGTTCAACTACAGCCCGAGACAACTCCTTAGCACATAACTGGCGGAAGAAATTGCTTAACTCCACCAGCACTTGCCAGACATGGTCAGGGAGATAGCCTCGAACCATCACCGGAAGAAGCTGCTCAATCCATATGTGGTAGTCATGACTCTTCAGCCCATTGATTCGCATAGTAGATAAGTTCACCCCTCTCCTTAGATTCGCTGCATACCCATCAGGGAACATTAAAGTCTGGAACCATTCTAGTACTTCTTTCCTTTGGTGCTTCTTCAGGACAAATTCAGCTGCAGGCTTTTTCCATTTCTTACCATCTTTGGGTGGCGGAATATTCAGTTTTGGTCTATCGCATAAACTAGCTTGATCCACTTGGGCCTTAACATTGTCCTTTGTTTTATCAAGAATGTCCATGATTGTACCCCAGAGTGCCTCAGCAATATTTTTTCCGAGTGCATCATATCAATGTTATGAGGAAGAAGAAGATCATCCATGTAGGGGAGCCTCCACAGGCCCGACTTCTGAGTCCAGGCATGTTCTTCGCCATAACCCACAAAACCACCACCTTCTTTAACCCTCAGCGACTGTAACCACTCACGGACCGCGACACTTGACATCATCTGCGGTGGAGGTTCATCAACCACGATACCTTTCGTAAAGTTCTTGATGTCATGTCGGAATGGATGGTCAATAGGGAGGAATTGTCGGTGCTTGTCGAATGAAGAATACTTGCCACCCTTCGCCAACCAGATGAACCTCATAGCTGCCTTGCATACTGGGCAAGGGAACTTCCCGTGCACACACCAGCCGCAGAATATCGCATACGCTGGCAAGTCATGCAGGGAGTACATGTACCACACTTGCATTTTGAAGTTTGTCTTTGTAGCTCGGTCATATGTCCATACACCTTCCTACCAAGTATGAAGCAAATCATCAATAAGAGGCTTCATATACACACTCATATTATCCCTCGGATATTCAGGAATTATCAACGACAAGAGTATGTTCTGCCGTTGAAAGATAACTCCAGGGGGGAGGTTGATGGGGATAACAAACACGGGCCAACAACTGTACGGGGCAGCCGTCATTCCATAAGGATTGAATCCATCTGTTGCCAACACAACACGTACATTTCGAGCTTCCAGAGCTTTCATTGTGTGATGCCTGTCAAAATGTTTCCATGCTTCACCATCGGATGGATGTATCATCTTCTCAGGACGGTAGCGTTTGCCGTTTTTGTGCCATCTCATCTGTTGTGTTGAATCCTCAGTCATGAACAGACGTTGGATTCTCGGTATGAATGGAAGGTACTGTACGATTTTCACGAGGATTTTGATCTGTTTCTTTTGACCATCACCAGAATCTACCTCCAGCCACCGAGATGATTTATATTTTGTACAGTAATTTGCGTCTGCATGTTCTTTCCTAAACAATATGCATCCCTTCGGACAAGCATGTATCTTCTCATATGGCATCTTAAGACTACGAAGAAGTTTTTGTGCCTCGTACAAGCTCTTTGAAAGAATGTGTCCTTCCGGAAGCAGACTACCAAAAACCGTCAACATTTTGTCGAAGCCATCTCGACTAATGCCAAACTTAGACTTTAGCGCCAGTACGCGTGCAATAGCATCGAACTGAGAAACATTGGTATGCTGGTGAAGTGGTTTCTGTGCCGCAGACAACATGTCGTAATACTGCTTTGCCGTAGGCTCTGGCAGTTCCTCTCTAGGTCCTTCTTCGAAGTTTGCTTCATGAAAGTCTGCTAATATGTCTGCGCAACCAGCATCAGCATCATAATCATCGATGCGTTGTCTGACTACCTCTTCTCTCGCACGATGGCTTTCACCATGCAGATCCACCGGGTATAGTTTTCCACAAACCCATTTTTGATAATATGTTTACCCATAGTGAGTTGTGATTGATGTATCCTATTTTGACACTTGGTGCATGGACACGGCATTCTACTCTGTCCTCTATCAAATGCCTTTTCCAAAAAGTTATTGACCTTTAGAGCAAACTCAATATACTCTTGTTCGCTCTGCCAGCCCTTGTACATCCACTCACGGTCATCCATCCTTTAACATACGAGCGAGAAATTTAAAAATCGATTTCATATACACGATATCTAACAAATTCTAATAGGTGAAGATAGGTCCTAATCCCACCCGATGATGCATAGATATGGTTGGTTTCCATGATCCACTCCTAACCGAGACAGAATTTCGGCAGCACCTCCCCGCTGCTCTCCAAATACACATCCTGTCAAGGAGATTGTGTATCCGGAGAACAACAGGGAGGTGATGCCGAAAATCTGGCACGGATCGGAGTTGACCATGAAAACTAACCATATCTACGCACCCTTGGGCTGTCCAAATGACGTGGACAATTCGAAACACATACGGTTCCATATATGCAAAAGAGCTGCATATTTCGAACCGTATCTCTTTCGAATGGGAGATGCCTAGGTTACATGAAGCACAAACATGATAAGTAAATGAAAGTCTGTGATGACTCACCTAACTGTCCTGCAAAGTGACGAGTCACGAACGGTGCCACAACATCTCCTAACAAAAATCAACTACATAGTATCAATAATTGAACATTTCAGTTTCAAATTCTGCAAAAATAAAACAACACAGTGGTCGACAACCAACAAACATGCCTCAGATATGTTCCCATTCATTTGACCATGAACTTGAAGCATAAGAAACCTAAAATAAATTCATGACCGCCATTAAACCATGTGACACATCCAGCCCAATCTTAACATCATCGCATCCGAGTTGTTGCTTGGGCATGGATGTGTCACATGGTTTCATTACAACCATGATAAGCATATCCATAGAACAGAAATAACACACTTCGACTAACACTCATGCTCAAGCTCAAGGTCAATATATATATAGCATATATCATCACAGGCAATACAATTTTCTATCCAAAATACTCTCCAGCAGTGGCGAGACCGGCAAAGTGAGATACAACTACCTACCAACCTAAAATAAAAGAGAAAAGTCCGTTTGACCCCCCTAAAATAGTCACCGAGTTTAAAACACCCCCTCAACTCAAATACCAGAAATGTTGCATCCTTCACATCTTAATACCGGGCAAAACACCCCCCAACACCGGTTTAGGGCGGTTTTGACTCTGGTCGCTGTCCACGTCAGCTTGCCTCGCCACATCATTCTCACCACCGTGCAGTGGGGCCTGTATGCCAGAGCCACATCACCTTCACGCTCTCCACGCCCCGTCGCCGCCTGCGCCGCTCCACCGCCTGCACAGGGACGCCGCGCATGAGTGGTGCCCGCGCCACCGCCACCCACCCCGCTCCACCGTCTTCCGCGCAGGCCCCATGCCTGCTCCGCTCTGCCTGCCGCACCGACGACTGCGGCGGCCGAGGTGGAGGAGAGCGTGGAGCTCCTCTCCCTTCCTAGCTCCCTTCTCACCTCCTCTGTTCAGATCCGGCCACCACCATTCCCGGCCACTGACTCGGGCCACCCTGGACTCCAATTGGGACCTCGGTTAGCATTATCTCCACCTCCTCTTCCATTACCCTTACTCAATTTAGCCTCCGTTTTGGCTGAACGTGACTGTCGGCGCCGCGGCACCATGGCGATACAGAACAACACCGTCTAGCAGGGTCTAGCGGGGTCTGGAGAGCATACTGGTGTGCTTGGAGCCGCTTGCCAGCTCGTTCCACGCGCAGCGTGGCCGGAATGCGGCAACGTCGCCGCGCCAAACTGTGTCCGAGCGGGCCACCGCGGAGCTCCTTGCTCCGGCTGTCCCAAGGCCTAGCTGAGGGGCCTGGCGTGCATGTGGGGTTGGTCTGATGCTCCCCAAGCTGGTTTCTGGCGAGGGGAGAGGACTTCGTTGCCGGGCCATGGTGCTGCAGAACAGGGGCGGCACTACAGAACAGGGGCGGCGCGATGACGCCGGCTACGAGAAGCTGCAGCCAAAATCCCACGAGTCCGAGGGTCGGGGAAGGCGGCCGGGATGGTGGAGCAGTTCTAGGCGGTGGGAATCAGCACCGCCGGCGCTTGCTTCGTGCCCACCTCCGCCGCCAGTCGTGCAGTGCGCGCAGACGACCCAAGGGCGCGCAGCTCCTGCACGCGCTGTAGGAGGCCGGGAGGGGAACGGGAATGGTTGGAGGCGGAGGTGGTGGCGGTGGCGGTGGCCGCCATGGGAGGCAGGGGAGGGACTTGGGGACGGTGTCCGTGCTCGCTGCCTCGACGCGGGTGGATGCAGCGGAGTTGGAGAGGGAGGACAGGCCGGAGGAGACGGCCGCGGAGCTGGAGGCCACGGCGACGGTCGCGTCGGCGACTGCTGTCGCGAGCGCCGCGGTGTCGGCTTGGAGGTCCTCGAGGAGCTGTGCGGGGCCCTGCCAGCCACAGCGGCCGCGAGGCGCGCACGACTGGCCGGTGATAAGGCCCAACGCAGCGCTGTAGTAGCAACAGCGGGTGGGAGCGGTAGGGGAGGCTGGCGGCCGCGATCGAGGTAGGTGAAGGAGATGACGTGGCAAGGCATGCTGACGTGGACGGCGACCAGAGTCAAAACCGCCCTAAACCGGTGTCAGGGGGATGTTTTGCCCGGTATTAAGATGTGAAGGATGCAACATTTCTGGTATTTGAGTTCAGGGGGGTGTTTTAAACTCGGCGACTATTTCAGGGGGGTCAAACGAACTTTTCTCAAAATAAAATTACAAATTACTCCAATAAATCATTAATTTATATCATAGAAAATATCACAAATTTGTAACTAATTTCTAATTTAAATGAACAAAGACAGAGGGGTTGAGAATGCACTCACTGAGGGCGCCGAGGACCAGCTGGGATGGGGCAGGGCAGTGGCATGGCCGGGACGGGGCAAGGCAGTAGGGGCCGCGCCGGGACGGGGCTGTGGCAGGGGGGCCGCGCCAGGGAGAGGCGCACCGGGGCGGGGCGGCACCGGGGGGGGGGGGGGGCGGCGGCGGGCAGGGTCCGCGCCGGGAGTCCACGCCAGGGCGGGGCCGCGCCGGGGCGGGGCCGCGCCGGGGTGGCCACACCTGCGGGCCGCGGCGTCGGGGTGGGCGCGGCGCGGCGAGTGCGGCGCGGGCGAGCGCGGCGTGGGCGGGGCGTAGGCGAGCGCGGCATGGGTGGGGGCTCCCGGGGGCGGCGTGGGCGGAGCTCCGGTGGCGGCATGGGCGGGGGTCCACCGGCATGCGGAGCGGGCGGCACAGGGGCGTGGGTGGGCGGGCGCAGCGTGAGTGCGGCGCGGGTGAGCGCGGCGCGGGCGAGCGCGGTATGGGTGGGGGCTCCCGGGGGCGGCGTGGGCGGGGGTCCGGCGGCGTGCGGACCGGGCAGCGCAGGGGCATGGGCGCGGGTCGGGTAGGTGGGCGCGGGAGTGACTGAGGGTGAGGAGTGGATGATGGAGAGGGAGTTCGAAACGGCTAAGTGAGTGGGTGGTTCGCCGTGTGCCAGATCCAGGACACACGGCGAAGTAATGAGTTCGCCGCGTGCCAGATCCCAGACACACGGCGAACACGGCATTTTTATATTTCATGTAAATGAAACTTGTATTCTTTTAAATTTTTCAATATCATTTTCGAAATTTGTTTTGAAATTGAAAACAAGATCTTAAAGTTTACTAAAGAACTTGATTATAATTTTTTCACTCATGTTAAATCATTATTTCATGTACTAATAGTTCAAATTCAATTTATATCGATTAAAGTTGTATAAATGCATTTAATATGTTAAAATTATCAAACGGATCCAAAAAAATGCAAAAAATTAACATGAAGTCATTTTTGTTCTCTATTGCCTATATAAAAAGTGTAGAAACCAAATTTAAATTTGAACATGTTTGCCCCTACAAACTTAACCGTGTCTTTCTCCATTACCCAGATCTTCTTCGGGAAAGTTTGAGTTTATAAGAAGCGTACGTGACAAACAGGTGCGGAACTCCCTCGTTTTTTACCATAGATTCTATGTATGATAGCATAAGAAATCGACAAATCTCATAATTTTCGGACTTCTTTTGAATTTTTTAAAATTTTACAACTATTCGGTTCTACATTCACGAGAACTTTTTGTGAACACCATTTTCGAAATGACAATGTCAACTACGACATATGGTCTTATTGTGCAATCAGAAACACGAATATCATTTTTTCCAAAAAAATTCTTCTATTATTTTATGTACTTGCATTTCAAAATTTGACTCATCCGAAAAATTCGTTTAACAGATACACAATTTTTATATATAGTGAATATTACGACAAAAATACCAAACTTTAATACAGAGTACCAAGCAATGTCTCTGCTGTGTAGAAAAAATTTCGAGTTTGAAAATTCAAAATTTTCAAACTGTTTGTCGTGTGCCAAGAAAAAGCACACGGCGAAGTGGCCTGTTTGCCGTGTGCCCCATGCGGCACACGGCAAAGTTGAGCGCCGTCAACCTCCGTCGCCTCTTCGTCCACCTCCGCACGTGAGTGGCACGTGCACGAGGTTTGCCGTGTGTTTTGAGGACGGCACATGGCAAAAATAGTAATATGCCGTGTGTTTTGTTTTTGCCGTGTGTTCTTGGGGCTGACACACGGCAAAGAGTCAATTTTCACCGTGTTCGGCGGCTATCTTCCGGGCTGCAGCAGCAGCAGCCAGCAGTCGCGAGCAGCCAGCAGCAGCAGCCAGCAGCCGAACGGCAGCAGCAGCTGCGAGCAGCCCGGAAGCTAGCCGCCGAACACGGTGTTTGCCGTGTGCGTGGAGTTTGTCGTGTGTTTTATTTTGGGCACACAGCAAAGTGGCTGTTTGTCGTGTGTCTGTCTTTTAGCACACGGCAAACTATCAGGCACACGGCATATTAGCCGTTTTCGGTAGTGCCTGTACCGTACCGTCCGCCCGCCGGCATGCCCTCCCGCCGCCGCGCCGACCGCGGCCCAGGCGCCGCGGGCGAGGTCGACCTGGCCGTCGAGGGCGCGCCCCAGGCGCCGCTTGGGCGGCCGCGGGGATGGCGACCTCGGCCCCGGCCCCCACCTGTGCTGGTCAGGGCACCGGATGTCGGGGGAGGTGCCGCTGGACTGGACGACGCTGGTGCGGCTGTTGCTGGGCGCGACGCGCGGGCTGGCGGGCATCCACCGGGAGTACCGCGCGTCCGGCGTGCCCCACGGCAACGTCAAGTCCACCAACGTCCTGCTCGACAAGGACGGCGGCGCGCGCGTCGCCGACTTCGGCCTGGCGCTGCTCCTGAGCCTGGCGCACGCCATCGCCCGGCTCGGCGGCTACATGGCGCCCGAGCAGCAGGATGACAAGCGGCTGTCGCAGGAGGCCGATGTGTACAGCTTCGGCGTGCTAGTCCTGGAGGTCCCCGTCGGAGCATGACCGGCAAGTCCCCGTCGGAGCACCTGCACCCGCTGCCCGACGACACGCCGCAGAGGTGGGAGAGGAAGGGCACAGCGGCGGCGGTGAGCCTGCCGGAGTGGGTGCGGTCGGTGGTGCGGGAGGAGTGGACGGCGGAGGTGTTCGACGTGGAGCTGCTCCGGTACTGGAACATCGAGGAGGAGATGGTGGCGATGCTGCACGTGGCGCTATGCGTGGCGCCGAATCCGGAGCAGCGGCCGTCCATGGGCAACGTGGTGCGGATGATTTGGAAGAGCCGGATCTTGCAAGCAGTTGCCACTCTCTATTTCAGTTCTTGGTATTCACTCCTCTCCTAATTCCGTTCAAGTGATAGTATCGGTGTTCTCTTTCCTTTTCCCTTTGAGAATACAGAATTAGTACTACTATACAGGATGATTAGTGAAATGTCTTCTCTTTGAAATCCTGAAAGCATGGCCCGCTGATTCCTGATAATGACTCAGCCTATATTATTTCTAATTTTTCCTTATTTTTCTAATTTATTTCTGATTTTTTTCTTATTTTTCTAATTTATTTTCAATTTCTTTCTTATTTATTTCCGCTTTTTTACTTTTTAAAAAATATTTTCGCTTTTCCCAAATTTCATTTCTCTTATCTCCTTACTCTTCAAAAACTCACGCAAGGTCTGGTCCTCACACACGCACGCACGGTCCAGACATAGAACCTCGCCTGGAGGACACGCACGCACGGTCCACACATGGAACACGCACGCACGGTCCAGACATAGAACATCGCCTGGAGGACACGCACGCACGGTCCACACATGGAACCTCTCCGTTAGTGTGTGTGAGGTCTCTTTCCGTTTTCCGTTTAAAGTGGCATGTGTGTTAAAAAAATTCGTGCAATGACATAAATAATTCATATAACTTTTTAGTAGTAGGTATAGCATACTCAACTTTTTTTTATGGCATTTCTTATATGTTAAACACGCACGCTTTCTCGGCCTCCCATTCGTCCACGTCGGCCAAAAAATTTTGCACCGTCCGATGCACATCCCACGGCTCTCCTCCCTTCCGCCGCCGGCCGAACCCCGCCTCCTCCTCCTTCCCACCGCCGTCCCGTCCTCCCCTGCTCTCCAACCCGCCGCCGACCCACCTCTCCTCCTCCCTGCCATCCCCGTCTCCGGCTGCTCCTCCTCCTCCTCCCCCCTCCCCACCGCCCATGCTGCAACCAAGCTCGGCGCCGGATGGTAAATCAATAGCTTTAGCCCGAGCTCGCCTCCACTCCGCCGGCGGCGCACCCTCCCCGGCCAGATCCGGCCGGCCGCCGCTCCTCCACCCCTCTCCGCGGCCGGATCCGGCGGCGGCGACCCACAGATCGGCCGGTGGAGGCGCGGATCGAGCGGCGGCGGGCGGAGGCGTGAGCGCGGGCGCGGCTGGAGCTGGGCGGGCGTGCGAGCACGCGGGAGGCGAGCAGCGCGGACCACGGCGCGAGGCCGAGGCCCAGGACACGACGCGGCTGGAGGTAGGGTAGCGCGGCTGCGCGCGACGCGGGCGGCGGCGGCGGCTCGGGCATGCACGAGCAGGCGCGAGCGGCGCACGAGCAGGAGGCTGGTAGGTGCGGGCGCGGCCAGTGAGGCTGCGCATCTGCGGCTGCGTGCAGGACCAGCGGCCGGTGGCGGCGCGGAGCAGCTCGCCCGCTCGGCAATCGCGGCCTCGCCTCCACCTCCCTGCTCCTGCTTGCCTCCCTCGCCGCCCTGCCTGTGGCAGACCTCGAAGGCACACGGCCGTGCACGGTCGGCGGCGCTCCTCACGCGGCGGCGGCGGAGCTCCGCACGTGCGCGCAGCGGCGCTCCCCGCGCGGCGGCTCCGGAGCTCCATACGCGGCTTGCAGCCCGCGTCGCCACCGCGCCTGCGCCAGCCGCCGCACGCCAATCGCGCCACCTCAACCCGCAGTTCCCCGGCCGGCGTCGCGTAGCCTCGCCTCCGTCCGAGGCTCGCGGCTCGCGTCACCTCCGCGCTCCCGCCTGCCACCGCTCGCGTCGCCTCCGTCCGCGGCTCGCGGCCTGCATCCCCACGGCAGTCGCGCCGGCCGCCTGCCGCCGACGCTGCTGTCCCTGACGCCACCAACATTGCGACGCCAAGCAGGGCAAGGCGGTCGGGCGCGCCTCATTCAGCCCCTCCCCTCCTTGACCTCCCTCCCCTCTGCTCCTGCGTTCCCAAGGGCAGCAAGCCTCGCCGGCCGGCCGGCCGCGGCTGCCGTCCGTCCCTCCCCCAACCCCAAGCTCCCAGAGATTGATCAGTTGCAGCTCCATGGTCATGAGGCCATGCATCGGTCTGTGCTAGAGCTAGACCGTGGAAGGAGCAGCGGGCAGCCGCAGCAATGCCTGGCCATGGGAATTCCAAGGTGAGCTCTCTCCTTCCCTGCTTATGCCCATCTTGATACCTCTCACCTCTGCCTCCTTCATTAAGTAGTGAATGGTAGGCCAGCTTTGCCGTGATCCTACATTTGTGTCGTTCTATGGTGCCTCCTGCAGTCATCACGATTCAAGTGCATACAACTATACACTATGGAAACAGCTTGCAAAGTGTTCGACAGAATGCTCATGAGGAGAATAGGGACAGCAACATGATGATAGTGGTTGTCTGATCTCCCTGTTGTGCTCTAATAACCACATCAAGAGCATGCCTACTTCTCTACCAGGTCAGATTCCCTCACCCTAATATATGTTTACAAAATTGGCATTGCGCACATATCCAGTTTCTTATTTGCATCTAGCATTCTCTTTGCTTGGTGTTTGTTATGTGGCTTTTGGAGGAAGACATTTTATTTTTCATCAATTAGATGTTTCGTTTAATGTGCCTGCAACTCATGCTCGCTACTTCCACTGCTGCAATAGGATCTCCTGAACCTTGGCAACATATTATTGGAAGTGAAGTCCAAAAAGACACACAGTGGCTACAAAAGATGGAGGAGAGCACCTGGCTCCTCCATGACCTGAAAATGGGCGAATAAAGTTGTAGGTGGATAAATGGTTAGAAAATTTGAACTAGAGATAAAATATGATCCAAATGGTAAGGCAAACTTCAAAAGGCAAATTTAGTCTCTTTCCTAGTTTAGTGGATAAATTTGCCTGAATCTTTGGCCTCATTTTATTTTCCTACACCATGCAGGAATTTCAGAGAATGCAGCTTCACTTATCCAAGTAGGTACTAAGGAAAAACTACATTTGCGTGCTAAATCATTTTCTTGCCCATCATAGGTTGCAAGTGCAATGAAATTTTCGAAACAGAAAAAAGAAGTGTGCAACAATATATTTACAAAATAATTATGCCTTATGTTTGCTGTTACCTTTTGTCATTGATTCTTTCACATATGATGCTTTTAAGTGTGACCCGCTTATTTAAGCACAATTTAATATGAACGACCCTTCCACCAGCTTGACAGATGGGTCAAAGATACCTGTAGTTTTTTTACCCGTGGCCTTTTTATATTTGAACTTTGACTAATTTGTTCCCACACCACATCATGTATTTTTCCGGATGAATATACGGAAATCTAATTCTGAGCTGCCACAATCACATTTGCCGATTATAGGTTAAATGGCAGAGATTTCTTCCAGAATAAGTGGAATGTGGCATGTATGGCCTGAGGTGAAACACTTCATATTGAAAGTTTTTTTAAGCAATTCGGCTCCTTCTTTGGATATAAATGCACACATCCTGTCTCGGTTGTAGCACGCCAATGCAGAGCTCTGGTGAGGCCCTACCTCACCAGCATCGGGGCACCGGCAGCAGGCTGACAACAGAGGTGGTGCACAGGTAGACGAAATTATAGATGTGAGATAGTTAAGAACTATATCTTTTCTTGGTTATATTTTTTTTTACAATTACTTCTATGCTTTGAATTGAATTTAATGTATGCATTTGCCATGTAAGTATAGCCACTGACATTCATAGGTCCTTATTAGTATTAAACTTGAGTGTCTATATACTTAACTAAATGCACACGGATAGTCAAGACTTGCATAGATTACTCAAAAGAAATATTATTAATGCCTTCTACCGAATATGCAGAAACAACATTTATATTGGCTCAACCCTGCTAACTAGAGTATATCTGCAGCACCTTTAGTTCGGTAAGTTTCGCTTACTCCATGCATGATCTATGCTAGGACCATTAACTGCTACTACTTATTTCCTTTTCCTTTGAAAAAATATTGCTGTGTTCATTTATATCAATTCACATCAACATAGCTTGTGATATTGATGTAAGATGGTCTAGGCTTAGTGTTCTTTATCTCTATAAAATATTTATAGGGAGAGATTATATAACTATATGTTTGCATACTACTGAGAGCTCCATCGAGAGCTCCTATATCATATTAAATTATTAAGAGTTCCTATATCCTCATTGTTCCAAAAAAAAACTAACTGCATCTAGAGTTAATGATTACAAGAATTCATTCATGGTGGACATATTCATATGTGAAAGATCTTTCACACAATTGGTTTAATAGACCCATGTAAAACTCCCCGCAGAAGGGATATACTTTTCAACGAAACACTAATATTTGTTACCATTCAAAGCTCTAATATTTTTAACTAAATTTCATAGTTTACAAAACTCTAAATAACCAAATTGATACAAAGTAAATATAAGCGCGTGCGAAGGCGCGCGTAATGTACTCGTGTATGTCAAAGACTCCCGCGAGGCTCCTGCCGCGTCCTCCCCGACGCCGCACGTGGCCGTGGTCGCGTTCCCGTTCAGCTCCCACGCGGGCACGCGGCGCTGCTACTCACCTTCGCGCGCGCGCTGGCCGCCGCCGCGGCGCCCACGGGGGCCACGCTCTCGTTCCTCTCCACCGCGGGCTCCATCGCGCAGCTTCGCGGAGCGGTCGGCGCCGAGCTCCCGGGGAACCTGCGCTTCGCGGAGGTCCCGGACTGCGCCGGGCCGCCCGCGGCGAAGGGCGCCGTGCCGGTGCCTGTGCCGCGGCAGATGGAGCTGTTCATGGCCGCCGCCGAGGCCGGCGGGGCGAAGGCCGGGCTGGAGGCGGCCCGCGCCGCGGCGGGCGGCGCCAAGATGAGCTGCGTGGTCGGGGACGCGTTCGTGTGGCCCGCGGCGGATGCGGCCGCCGCGGCGGGGGCGCCGTGGGTGCCGGTGTGGACGGCCTCGTCGTGCGCGCTCCTGGCGCACCTCCGCACCGATGCGCTCCGGGCTGACGTCGGCGACCAGGGTGCGTTCGCCGAATCCTCTCTTCCCTTCTCTTGTTTGCATCTGGTAGGTTCAACAAGACCTCACCTTGAGCAACGGCTTTGCGTTTGCATTTGCGCCGTCGCAGCCGGGAGCAGGGCGGACGAGCTGCTGGTCTCGCACCCGGGCCTCGGCAGCTACCGCGTCGGCGACCTCCCCGCCGGCGTCGTCTCCGGTGACTTCAACTACGTCGTCAGCCGCCTCGTCCACCGCATTGGGCAGCTCCTCCCGCCCGCCGCCCTCGCCGCCGTGGCGCTCAACACCTTCCCGGGCCTCGACTCGCCCGACGTCACCGAGGTCCTCACGGAGACGCTCCCGAACTGCCTCTCGCTCGGCCCCTACCACCTCCTCCCCAAGGACATCACCGACGCCGCGGCGCCAGTAGCCAGCGACCCACACGGCTGCCTCGCCTGGCTGGACGCCCACCCGGCGCGCTCCGTGGTGTACGGCGCCTTCGGCACGGTGGCATCGCCGCGCCCCGGCCCGACGAGCTCCGGGAGCTGGCGGCCGGGCTGGAGTCCTCCGGCGCGCCGCTCGTGTGGTCCCTGCGCGAGGACTCGTGGCCGCTCCTGCCCGCGGGGTTCCTGGCCCGCGCCGCCGCCGCTGGCACCGGGCTCGTGGTCCCCTGGGCGCCGCAGGTGGCCGTGCTGCGCCACGCGTCCGTGGGCGCGTTCGTGATGCACGCTGGGTGGTTGTCGGTGCTGGAGGGCGTGTCCAGCGGCGTGCCCATGGCGTGCTGCGCCCCTTCTTTGGGGACCATCGGATGAACGCGCGGTCTGTGGCGAGCGTGTGGGAGGTAGGCGTGTCGTTCGAGGGCGCCACGATGACGCGCGCCGGGGTGGCCGCCGCCGTGGGGGAGCTGCTGCGCGGGAAGGAAGGGGCGAGGATGAGGGCTAGTGCGCAGGAGCTGCAGGCCGCGGTGGCAGCGGCGTTCGCTCCCGGCGGCGCGTGCAGGAGGAACTTCGACGAGTTCGTGGAGATAGTCTGTCGCGTGTGAAGTCCTGTTGTCGGTCTATCGAACTGTGACTGGTTTTACGTATTCTGGGGTGCCAGTAGAGTGTTGACCTGAATGCTTCATTTCTCGTAATATGATTTATGATTGTGCCTCGTTGTCATCCCAGCCATGACGAGCTAAGCTATACCAAATGGGTTTCATACTTGTTTAGTTCCCAAAAATGTTTGAGCAATACCCGTCAGGCCGTCACATCGAATCTTCAAACAATGCATGAAGTATTAAATGCAGTTGAAAAAATAACTAATTACACAGTTTAACTGTAAATGATGAAATGAATCTTTTAAACCTAATTAGTCCATGATTGGACATTAATTATCAAATAACAACGAAAGTGCTACATTACCCAAATCTAAAAAATTTCACGAACTAAACATGGCACTCAAAGTCTCACTAACAGGAGAGTAACTGGAATTGGCAAAATGTTGGTAAAAGCCATGATGAAATACATATGTGTCATTCAATTGGATCGGGAAATCTTCATGTCAATTAAAGCACAACATCTTCTTTTGGTTGCTGCTAAAGGATAGACTCAGCACAAGAGATATTTTGATAAGAAGCAAATTCAATACTTACAAATTCTTTTAAATTTTTTTACTGTTACTAATTGGAGACTTTTTTAAGTCTCCAGTAGAATCCTAGGTGGACACTCTAAAATAATACAAAATCTAAGAAATTCTCACAAAAACCAAAAACATCCGACCATCAACTCAATAGCTCTAATCATAATAGTCATTGGATTTGTTATCATTCCTAATAAACACCCACCTATGTCATTACGAAAATAGACCAAAGTAACCTCGTAAACATATATCTAAATTACCCACATCTGTCATTATAAAAATCTAAATTAACCCCTTAATCGTCATATAAATTATCCACCTATGCTATTATAAAAATAATAGCAATAACCACCTAAATTTGCATATAAATTATCCAATTATATCATCATTCAAAGTTAATCTAAATTATATAATTATAACAAAATATTAAAGTGCACCAATATAAAATTCTAAATTACTACTTTTATAATTATTAATATATTATTTATGTTTTTATTTATAGAAAATACTATCCACGATATGGGTTCGCATGTATTCATGTATAATGGAACAGACAAGAACCAATTTTTAAACAAATAGTTCAATTAAATATATATCAAACACACATGAAGATATGGTGCAAAATGAAATCTATTACAATAAGATAATGATTTTAGAGTATGTGTTAAAATATCTAATAGATGAAAGTCAGCGTGAGATGGATAATTATAAATATTACCTATAAGCTAATAGTTCTAATTAAGATCGTTGCTTCAGGCGGTAAAAAGACAACCAGTGCAATACATAAATATTAAGGAAAGATGATACCCGATGCCTGTGCGGTTACTATAGGATTTTGAAAATTTTCAACGCAACTAAGAAAGATAATAAAAAACATAGTATACAAGATATGCATTTTTCAATTAAGACCGTATTATTTCTATAGATTCTAATCAAAGATATGTAAATCAAACTTTTGTGATGAGATAAATATCAACAATGTCATACGCAGAGATTTTACTTCATTTCATGTAAGCTAAATTTATAGCGATGCCACCCTGCTTAACACTGCCCACTCCTTTCAAAACCCAATGCTTCATTTGCATCTCCACCCGAGCTCCGCCATGCAACACTCGTGTCTCACCACCGACACCTCATCCTTGCCATCTCCAACGACGTCCTCCATCGATCCTACCCTCCTCTTCCTCAATGGCCTGAGCAGCCCGCCTCCTCTCAACTGTTAAATACACATTAATTTTTTATACTGGCATGTGAGGGTCATTTTATGGAGTCTTTTCGTGATAGACCAACCAGAATGTAAAAGAAATTATGCATACAAGATATTTTGAGCTATCAACATAAATCAGAGAAAATGAACAAATACTTGGACAACAGGTTCTCGACATACATTGGGCTGTTAACCAGACACACAACATCATCATCAGATTGTAGAAGCGAGGTTTCAAATTAATGTTATGAGCACAGGTGGAAAGTTCAGAATTACCATATGCTTCTCATTCACTTTTGATGACTGCAAGTCTGCAACTCCATGTTGAGGCACCAACAAAAATACAGGTGTTATCGTGTTCATTAGGATGTGAACAATGACCTTCAAATAGTTCGCATGTTCTTCAAATATTATTTTTCGGATTATAGTTTGTACTGAATTGATCAAGTGGCGGTGAAAATCTTCCCTTGCAAGAGCTTCTTGATGAATGGAATGTAGATCAGCAGCAACTCAGTTCCAAGGGCGCAGGTTAGATGTATATATATCCTTAATGCCTGAAAGACAATTATCTTTTGTGCTGCTTTCTAGGTAGGAATGATTTCAGAATAAGGCTTCAGAGAAAATGAGAAAATATTGAAAATAAAATAAAAAACAAATGTGTATAGGACTTTCTTATTCCTATATTAGATTCATTATATAACTAAAAAAGCCCACGGCTTTGCTGCACGAGGTCCGTATCCCATGCTGTAGGATTGTAATTAAAGCGAACTTTAATTGATGCATGTAGTAGTTTTTTAAGCAATATAGTTAAGATAAATCTGTCGACATTATTTTCGCATAGGTGTCATGGTCTGCAGCCCGTTGTTGCACTTGATTTACGTGAATACCTTGCTTCTGCTTCTACTTGACCGGTGCTTCTACTATTAGATTAGCTATTCCTATCTGTGGTGAATATCTGCTATCCCATCTCTTCTGATAGTTCTAGTTACATACCCTCGAATACCGTGCTTTCTTACCTAGCTATTATGCATAAACCAGTGCTGCTAAAACACCTAGTCCTTACTTCTATCTCTACTTCTCAGTCGATGAACTAGCCCTAGCTCATGCTTTTTACTATTAAATACGCCTAGTCCTAAACTAAACGATTTTGAAGCATTTCTTTGTACAGCACCAAATCATTCCACCTCGACTATTTCATCCACAGAAGCGTATCCGACAACTATTGGGTATTTATTATCATGATGCTATTGTTTAAGTACTATATTATTTTGGGTATTGAAATGGAGCTATGACATTTGTTGTTGTATTTATTGTGTTGAAAGAAGTTATAAAAAGTTAAGGTTTTATTTGTAAATTTCCTTAAATCTGGACCGTTGGACCACGGGTTGATTTTCGGAAAGGTTTTTCCCAAAATTTCCCGAGAGAGGAGCCCGGATTGCAGGTTGATTTCTATAGAGTCCAAGAACTTTTTTGTAAAATAACCGGAAAATGCGAGATCTGGACCGTCTGCTCGGCCGATCCGACAATCGAGAATGGCCGGTGATGTGGCCACGTTGGTTGGCCTTCTTTTTTGCAAGAATCATGTATACTAGTGATTGGTGTGCGTCCATGCACGCAAATAAGTGCGCACGAATAAGTGTTACATGGAAGGTGGTTACAATGAAGATGGTACGCGAAAGGTGGTTATATTTAGGAGGTGCCGAGTAATGGCAATATATTACATATATAGACATAATGTTTTCTAATACAAATAGCAGTATTTGTATACTCCCTCCGTCCCAAAAAAATAAATCATTCTAAGGATTTTAGGATAAATTAATAGGAAAATAAAATGATCATGTTTGCCTCCTATTTAATTTATTACCTATATTTGGCACTAACCGATTCTTACATGCACATGGACTTCTAAATAGAGTAAGATGATTATTTTTTAAGACAAATTTTGAATCATAGAATGATTTATTACACATCGGAAGATTATAAAAAAGTAAAGCACGAAGCGGGGAACCTCAGCTTCAACAGCAACCATGATAGAAAGTATCAGCGTACAAAGCAAGAGAAGCTGGAACATAACGACATGCAAAGTAGAAGCATGCAGATCATCAACTGACCATACCGAAGGAAAGATAAACGAACAGAACTAGGAAAAAAAGCCAAGAGCAGAGCGACGCCACCTCAGGAAAGGAAAGCCACGCGGCACGATAGAAGGGCACGCGACATGTGAAAATCGGACCCACACATCGACCGAACGGCCAGTGAGGCATAACGCGCCGCGAGCCACCCGATGGAGATCGCACGGGCGGCAGCTTTTCCTCTGACGTGACCCGGCCAGGCGACCGCCGAGCCCGCCACTAATGTTAGTATTGAAGAGATATGATTCTATCTTCTATGTGGAGTTGGAATCTATATCTAGTCCTATGCCGCATATATCAATTTTATATTTTTATGCTCCCGCAAGATTGGGGAAAAAACCCAGCTGCAGGCATGGCCCATTTTTGTTATCCAACCCTGAAAAAAAAGTAAGGAAAAAACTAACCCAAAGCATATCTATGGGTAACTAACTTCTAAACAAAATATATCTGATAATTCAAAGCCAAAATAACTAAAGGAATGTAATGGCATCTTAATTTTGATAAAATAGAAAATATCTTGCTAAAATAGCACACCAGTTTGCAGAACATACTCAGCTTGGTTGTATGTCTAAACACAGTTGCGAGAAGGTACAAGAAAATCAATGACGTGGACCCAGGCATGTGTCAACAGATGTACGAGGGCAGCGAGATGCATCTTTCAATCATCTTCGTTCACATAAATGACAGCTTCTGGGTGATGCAAATCGAGCTCTCCGTTTTTCTTCTCTTCAAGGGACGTGCCAAGGCCCCCCCCCCCCCCCCCCCCCCCCCCCCCCTCAAAATCGTAAGCAATTCCATCGTAGTGCTAACGTGCACTGTGACCCGTTCCCTCCGTACGAAATTATTTTCCAAATTATTTTAGTCAGGTGTGCGACCCGACCGCACGAGGCCGTGCCTCACCTAACCGGAGCGCCGGCTCACCAACTGATCTTCCACGCCTATTTCACGGCGACCGGCAGGTGCGGCGCGCGTGACCCCGCACCGCCCGGGTTTAAATGCCCCCGCGACGCGCCGCAACTGAAGCCGCACAGCAGGCACCCACCGACGCCAGCCTATTGCTTTCAACCGCCCGCCATGGCGCCCGACGCGTCCTCCCCGACGCCGCACGTTGCCGTGGTAGCGTTCCCTTTCAGCTCCCACGCGGCGGTGCTGCTAGCCTTCGCGCGCGCGCTGGCCGCCGCTGCTGCGCCCGCGGGGGCCACGCTCTCGTTCCTCTCCACCGCGGGCTCCATCGCGCAGCTCCGCCGGGCGGTCGGCGCCGAGCTCCCGGGAAACCTGCGCTTCGTGGAGGTCCCGGACGGCGCCGGGCCGCCCGCGGCGAAGGGCGCCGTGCCGGTGCCGATGCCGCGGCAGATGGAGCTGTTCATGGCCGCCGCGGAGGCCGGCGGGGTGAAGGCCGGGCTGCAGGCGGCCCGCGCCGCGGCGGGCGGCGCCAAGGTGAGCTGCGTGGTCGGGGACGCGTTCGTGTGGCCCGCGGCGGAGGCGGCAGCCGCGGCGGGGGCGCCGTGGGTGCCGGTGTGGACGGCCGCGTCGTGCGCGCTCCTGGCGCACCTCCGCACCGACGCGCTGCGGGCGGACGTCGGCGACCAGGGTGCGTTCGCCGAATCCTCTCTTATCTTCTCTTAATTGCATCCGGTAGGTTCGAAAAAACCTCACCTTGACCAACGGCTTTGCGTTTGCATTTGCGCCGTCGCAGCCGCTAGCAGGGCGGGTGAGCTGCTGGTCTCGCACCCGGGCCTCGGCAGCTACCGCGTCGGCGACCTCCCCGACGGCGTCGTCTCCGGCGACTTCAACTACGTCATCAGCCGCCTTGTCCACCGCATGGGGCAGCTACTCCCGCGTGCCGCCGCCGCCGTGGCACTCGATACTTTCCCGGGCCTGGACCCGCCCGACGTCACCGCAGCTCTCGACGAGACGCTCCCGAACTGCCTCCCGCTCGGCCCCTACCACCTCCTCCTCCTCAAGGACACCACCGACGCCGCGTCGCAAGCAGCCGGCGACCCGCACGGCTGCCTCGCCTGGCTCGACGCCCACCCGGCGCGCTCCGTGGCGTACGTCAGCTTCGGCACGGTGGCGTCGCCGCGCCCCGACGAGCTCCGAGAGCTGGCGGCCGGGCTGGAGTCCTCCGGCGCGCCGTTCCTGTGGTCCCTGCGCGAGGACTCGTGGCCGCTCCTGCCTGCGGGGTTCCTGGCCCGCGCCGCGGCCGCCGGCGCCGGGCTCGTGGTCCCCTGGGCACCGCAGGTGGCCGTGCTGCGCCACGCGTCCGTGGGCGCCTTCGTGACGCACGCCGGGTGGGCTTCGGTGCTGGAGGGCGTGTCCAGCGGCGTGCCCATGGCGTGCCGCCCCTTCTTCGGGGACCAGCAGATGAACGCGCGGTCCGTGGCGAGCGTGTGGGGGTTCGGATTGGCGTTCGAGGGCGCCACGATGACGCGCGCCGGTGTGGCCGCCGCCGTGGGGGAGCTGCTACGCGGGGAGGAAGGGGCGAGGATGAGGGCCAGGGCGCAGGAGTTGCAGGCCGCGGTGGCCGCGGCGTTCGTGCCGGGCGGCGCGTGCAGGAGGAACTTCGACGAGTTCGTGCAGATAGTCTGTCGCGTGTAAATTGCCCGATTCATCATTCATACTTGTTGTCTTTTTTTTGCGACTTTATTCAACCTGTTGTCGGGCGATCGAACTGTGACCGGTTTTATGTACTAGAGATGCACGTACCACATGTAAGTGTTTAAAAATAACATGAGATTCAAAATTGATATAACAAAGCAAAGTCTACTAAAATAATTAAATTCTGCTAAAACAACTAAATTATTTTTTTATTAAAAATATAACAATCAACTTCATTCTAAATATAATCTAATTTAGGTTCTCGTAAAAAATTTCTTCAGTTTTGATTTCTTGAAGATTCTCACAACATCTTAGTTAGCCGGAGGCGAACAACTGGCACGCGAGGGTCTTGCAGCGGGGGTGGCAGATCACGGGGCACAGCTCCTCCAAGCCGTGCGCAAACCTGCACCGCCCGTCGTAGGGGCACACACTGTGCTCCCACTTGTTGCATAGCTCTGTCTTCAGGGCACCCTGCCCGTACGCCTCCATCTCCACCTCCCCGTCATCTTTCTCCTTGCCCCCTGTGATGAGGTCCGTCAAAACATAAATCCATGTAACAAAAATTGAGTTCAGAATTGGCTTGCTGAATTAAGCCAAACCAACACCCTATCAGCTAACAGAGACTGCTAATCAGTTTGTAATCATTAAACATAGAATCCACGTAAATAAATATTAAGTTCAGGATTGGTTTGCCGAATTAAGCCAAATCATCAACTCATCTATAACAGACTGCTAATCAGCCATGTTTTCAAATCGTCTAGTCGGACCTAGTCGCCATGGGACCGATCAGACGACTAGTCGCGATTAGTCGTCGATCAGACCGATTAGTCGAGCCTAGTCGATCCCTAGTCGTCCTATGTGTCCCATGACCGATATGATATATATGCTATATATTACTTAATGTCAAGCAAACATGAAGGCAACAATGACAGTCGATTTTTGACTTACTGTGAGATATGATTTGTGAACTGTCCAGAACTCTATATTCCTGTCCCATAGTCCATATTCGAGCATGAGTAGGGGTGGTAAAGGGCCCAACATTTTGAACTAGAAAATCTAAGGATCGGGCCCTAAAAGGGCCGGGCTCTAAACATATGTATTTTTGAACTAAAAATTTTAAGGGCCCTATTGGGCTGTGAAGAGGCCACTAGGGCCATGGCCCATTACCACCCCTAAGCATGAGCAGGCAGACAGTAAAGCAGGGGAGGGGAGAGCACAGAGGAGAAGCATGACATTTACCGTCGGAGTAAGAGGAGGTCATCTTCAAGTGCTGCTGCTGATGGCAGCCTTGCGGAACGCCGGCGCCCAAGGCCTGGCGGAGGTGGAGGCGGGAAGCGGAAGGAAGAGGGTCGCCAGCCGCCGGGTCCTGCCGCGGCAGCAGCAGCAGGCCGCAGCTGCGCCGGCAGACGTGCAGCAGGCGGCGGCGGTCCACAGGGCGGCGCGATTTTGGCGCGGATTTGGCGATTTGGCGAGCGAACGGCGCTCGTGGTGAGCTGGGAGCTGCTCTGTCTCTTCTATATACCAAAAATCTAATGGGCCACCTCACCAGCCCACTACCGGCCGAGGCCCATAACTCAAACAGCCCACAAAAAACCCCAAGTCTGATCGTTTTTCAACCTGATCGGTGCGACTAATCGCGATTAGTCGACGACTAGAAAACTAGTCGCTCAGACCTACTCGGTGTCCCTTATCGAGGTCCCCGGACCGATAAGCCTGACTAATTGCGACTAATCGCGATTAGTCGGACGACTAGATAACATGGTTAATCAGTTTGTAACCAAAAAGAAGAAGAAAAAAGTTATGAACTGACGAATTAAGGCCATTTTTAACTGAACCTGCTACTTCAGCTTTTTTAGGGATAATTTTTTCTTATTCAGATTTGACCAAAACCAAGCGTAACATCACCACACTTTTTTGGGCATTCCCAAAATTAAAGATCATATCTCAACATCCAGTTGCAGCATAGGCAGATGCAAAACATGAGTAAAAAATTCGAGGTATAATTCCAATTTGTTGAATTCAGCAATGCCTGCCTGTGTAACCATGAACTGCGTGCTTTCAAATTTTCAGTACACTATTCTGAATTAAATCCAGTCAACATATCCTGACCATTTGTGCAGTTTTAAATGCCAGATGATGCCAATAGAGAATTACCAGTGCTCGTGTGATTTTGGAAGCTTAGTGTTGAGTTCTCCCACCATTTAATTGCAGCATAAGCCAGATTGCTTTCCGATTATTACCAAATTTCAGGAACCAGTGATTTGTTATGTGCAAATTTTAGCGAGACGAACATTGAACAGGCAAGGTTCTGGGCGATGTGAAATTGCAGCTATCAAATAGTGAGATTTCGGGTCTAACCTCCTTCGCTGGGGACGCGCGAACATGGAGGCGCTGTGGTCTGATCTCGCGCAGTGGCTGCTTCTGCTAGAAGCTCTTTGAGCGTATGGAGATGCTCTTCGGGGCGCATCCAGATATATGATATTTGCAAAATCAGACAGTCATGAGCCAGACTCTTAATATTTCTAGGCCAAATTTGTAGGCCCATTGGCCATTACCACTCTACTAATGAGCATGCAGATGCAAAGTATAAGAACCAAAAGAAAACAGATACTTGGAAAACTACCGCACCAGACCATGAAATACATTTAAACATTCAAAGCTCCTGGATATAGTTCAGTTGCTGGTGTAATTGAGCTTCTTTATTTGCATTGCAACAACAGCTCTCCCTTAGGGAGTTAGGGTTCCAATTGAAGCACCCAACATTCCAGCTAAACTGAAACAAGTCCACATGAATCAGAACTGAAACAGCGAACAAGATGATTCCTAGAGCAAGGTAGACCCAAGATTATCTGAACAAACCATGTTGGTCATGAAATCAAAGCTTAACTGAATAAACTGATGATTTTAGTTGCAACTACTTCTCATCTTCTCATCTTGAATTTGGTATATGACAGCCCAATGATTCCAAGCAGTAGCGACAAGCTCATCAAGTCATCAAAGCCCCCATGGGTTGAACCAGCAATCGTTCCCAACATTACAATGGCAACCCACCCACAAATCCAATTCAACAACAAGACAGATGAGCAATGCCAGAAGCAGTACACCCATCATGGCCTCCAGCTGTGTCAACTACTTCGCCAAAGGAAGGCCCAAATTATATTTGCATTGCAGCAACAATGACTATGAGAATGTAGGCATTCAGTCATGATACAAATGCAACCTTTAGGTTAAAGAAAAAGAACTTAGCAAAATGGGAACTTCAATGATGGATGACAAACCATTTAATCAACATTTCGCAACATCACAATTTAAGTCATGCAAAACACTAGAATGCAAAACACTAGAATGCAATTTTCCACTCTAAAAGGCACGAACTCCAGTCGTGTGGTGCAGCCTTATGACACTACTTACTACTCTCAAACAGAAGTGATTAATACTAAAAAAATGAGGATCGGATGTGAGGCGGACAAGCGTTGAACACCTGGCTGGCAGGCAAGCTTCCAGCATGAGGCCTTGATGTCCTGGTTGGGCTCAGGTTCCTGCAATTGAAAAGAAAATTAGTTCTCCTTGGATTGAAGTACTATAAAATGCTGATAAAAAATATAACTGATTAGATTGTTGCTAGCTTTGCCTTATTCTTAGGGTTAATCTTAAATACACTATTCCTTCACCTGCTTAGGAGAGTCAAAGGTGAAAGACTTTTAAGCATCCAGAGTGACAATCCATGCAATATTGTGGTACCTAGAGAAATTGTAAACGTAAGACCATACTAAAGTTTCAGATCGAACCCAAAAGCAAAAATGGAAGCACATATCTTAAGCGAGATATGTGCAGGGCTCCCAGTTTTTTTGCAAGGCATGGCTTAATTTTTTCACCAAAAATTCCTAAATTTCGAGGGTTTCAGATGCCATACTGAAGCTTTCCAGTAAAGGTCCAAGAGGTATAGTCTCCCAAGCCTGGATATCTCTGGCTGGTATATTACATGCAGTTCAGTATAATCACATCATGCATAACCACCAGACTGATGATTTCTTAAGTTTGACTAAGGATAAATAAGACACATAAATCAATATTTGAGATGGTTTTTCCCAGAACTAGACTGGTGAGTGTGGTACCAAAGATATTCTAGCTGGACCAATTTCCATAACCACCAGAAGCTAACTGGACGATAGTAATGGCAGGCCTGCTACAATCTAGGTAAGGCCTAGGCCTGTTAATTACCATTTCCCACTTCTATCAAGCTCAGATTTTACAGTGCAAATTTTGTGCAGAATCAAAGCCAACGATCAAATGTAGGTAGTTAAAATTATGCTTAAATAAATATACACAAAAATTAGAAAGGTATGATAGTTCCACACCTTAATTACATCAAGTTGCCTCTCCATTAACTCTTGATCCAATGTAGTGGTCAGATTACAAGCCCAAGTGAACACAATGTTTCCATCATGGAGAATGTTAGCAATAGGATGAATGTAGCAATAGGATGAATTCAATGTTTCCGCCGCGGTGCCGCGACGGGGAGCCGGCGTCGCGGCGTGCGGCGGCGTGCGACTGCGTGGCTGGGTGCGGTGGGGAGCACGTCGTGAGGGAAAGAATCGTTGATTGCTCCGTTAATGGCGCTTTGGGTACGGGCGGGCGGGTACGTTTCACGCGGTGAAAAAAAAAACAGATTCCGGCGGAATCATTACCAGTCCACCCCACCCATTTGGTCAAGCATCCAGTTCTTTCATGGGCCACTAAGAAATGTTTTGCGAGGAGTATGGATGGGTTAATTTTAGTGTAAAATGAATTAGAAAATTTCATCCTTTATAGTATAGATTCAGAGTGCCTGTAGAGTGTTGAGCTGAGTGCTTCATTTCTCGTGATACTATGACTTATGAATGTGACTAATCATCTCGTTGTCATCACGGCCATGACGAGCTATGCCAAATGGGATTCATACTTGGTTTCTCAAAGTTTCACTAAGACTAGCCACAGTGGCGCCGATGCTGAAATTAGCTGGGCTCACGTCATCTCAGACGATGCAGTAAAACTCAAAATGCACTCGGCATCAATTCCGAGCAAGAGTGGAGCCGACTCGTCAGACTTATTCGACGCCCTTGCCGTTGTTGGCCAGCTGACTAAAATATATTACTTTATTTACCCAGCATCGGTTCATCCACGTGCGTCGGTGCTCTCCATTTTGAATTCTAGGATCGGTAGCACAGTGGTTGCCTCGATACCTAATCCCTCTCTTTCCTGGTTCAAGCATCGATGGGTGCAACCGTTGTGGCCAGTGGCTGACTTCAACAGCTGAGGCAAAAGCTTTTTTTGCCTCGCCACATGGCACTGTGCATGCTTTGGCCCTCCTCCAACAGAGATGCAAAACACGGAAGGTATATTGTCTTCGAGGAGAGAGACGAAGCAAAATTGCATCGCCTCTCTCCTCAAAGGCATCCGCAGGGGAGGGAGAGGGAGGGGCCAGGGCGGCACGGGCACCGGGGGAGCAGAGGCTGGCGATGGCGGCGGCGCCCCGCGCGGGGCCGTCGAGGACGCGGGGTCGGGCGGGGCCATGGCGTCGAGCTCGAGCGGAACCGCCTCCGTGCAACCAGTGCCGCCTCCGTGCCGCGCGCAACCCGCCTCCTCCTCCGTGCCACCGGATCGAGGCTGCGGACGGCCGGTGCGGCAAGCGAGGGAGGGAGGGAGGGAGGTAGGGCCACCTGACTGAGGGAGGGAGGCCGGTGCGCTCGAGGGAGAAGGGAGGCGGCCATAGACGTGGGACACGCCGCCGCGCTCCTCCTCCGCGGCCTCGCCATCGCCTCCGCCGCGGCCTCGCCTCCGCCGGGCCTCGCCACCGCCTCCGCCGAGCGCACAGATCCGGTGGCGTGTCCTCGAGCACATGGATCCGGTGGCGTGTCCTCGAGCGCATGGATCCGCCTCCGCCGAGCGCACGGATCCGGCGGCGGCGGAGGAGCGCCGGAGGTCCTCAAGGTCGAGCTTGGAGGCGCGGAGGTACTCGAGGTCGAGCTTGGCGGCGTGGAGGTCGAGCTTGGCGGTGCGGAGCTTCCCCGCTGGCCGCTCCTCGCCGAGGACTCGCCGAGCCGAGCTCGAATCGGCGGAGGAGGGCGCCACCTGCCACGAGATCTCCGCCAAGGACTCGCCGAGCCGAGCGGGAATCGACGGAGGAGGGCGCCACCCGCCGCGAGATCTCCTTCACAAGCGGCGCGGGAGATGAACGGCCGGCGGGTTGCGTGTGCTTTTGCCTCCGTGTGTTGGAGATGACGATTTTTGTGGACAGGGTGCATCTGCTGTGTAAGAGGCAAAACGGAGGAATGGCTCTCCCTTTTGCATCTCTTTGTTGGACTCAATCTAATAGGAGAAGAATAGCTCTCCGCTCGCGTCGTCCCCAGGGGCGACCCACCCCGTCGGCCACTGGAGCGCCCTTTATGTGGAGGTCTGCCCGCGTGCAAGGAAGGTGGCGACAGGGCCTCCTCCCACGAGCTTCCTCCATTAATTTTCCTCCACCCCCATCTTAAAAGCAAGCATGGTGCCTGAGAAGTTCCAGTGCCAGTGACAGCGCTATGGGCCGGTTGACAATAGATCCACATGGTACACGGTCGGATCTGGCACCATCCACACTTTTATGCTTCCTCTATTATGCATCTTGCACCTTGTGCTTGTGGACAGCCATAGCTCCCTTAGGTGGAGCTTGGGTCGAGCGTCTCCGGGTCGGATCCGGTCCTTCCACGACCGGACCTGCCCGTCCCTCGGCTAATCTGCACTTCCCCTCGCCTGATAGCGGTGAGGGTCTTTTAAGGCCCACTTCTATGCGGTGTGGGCAGCAGCGGCGTGGGGCGCCAAGTGTGGTGGCTTGGCTGTTCGTTGGGCGTTGCTAGGTCGCTACTCCACCAGCGAGCACTTGGTGGTCGGTGGTCTTGCAACTGCTTCATCGTCTACTGGTGGAAGGTGCTTGCTTCTCCGGTGCAATGTGGTTGAGGGTCTCGGGGAGCTCGAGGCGAAAGCCATGCCTGACATGCTGCCGGAGCTTTCGACGGTAGCATCCGCGGATGTTGTTACGTCCCTGGAGACGTTGTGTTAGCTCTCTCTCCACCTTCAGTCATGCCATCATGGAGGAACTTGCCTGGCATGTGCTCCTCCTGCATGATCTCCAGATGAAAGTCCTGCTCTACTGAGCAAATAGCGACAACATCTTCAATGTTGCTTCCTTCATGTAGGCGTTGAGGTCTGTCGCTAGCTGCTAATTCACATGCTTTGCCTTCTCCTGACTCTTCATCAGTGAGGCTAGCACTGGTTGGTTGCTTTCATCGTGGTTCGGCGAGTGTCCTCCTCTGGCGCCTCTGCTTCATCGGCGTTCTCCTTGATGTTGCCAGTAAATCAATTATCGGGTGGTGTTTCCACCACTTCCATCATTTCCCTCTAAGGGTTCCTCCCTTGGATGGCGCTGGATGGCTTTTATGTGGAACCCGGATGCACTGTAGGTGTCGCCATCATTTACAAAGGAGGTCGTCATGTCCAGTGCACTATGGTTTGTGTGCTCTTCGCCACTCCTAGTCCCCATTCTACTGGGGGGTCCTCAGGGCTGTCCCGCAAAATATATGGGCCCTGTGCCAAATTTCAATTTAGGCCCTAACTATAGAAATAATATAACTAAGGTTTATTTTATAGCCACTTCAATCAAATAGTTTAATATAATGATTGTGTATGTTG
The DNA here is from genome assembly GCF_016808335.1 of Panicum virgatum. Lineage (NCBI taxonomy): Eukaryota > Viridiplantae > Streptophyta > Magnoliopsida > Poales > Poaceae > Panicum > Panicum virgatum. The sequence goes on from NC_053148.1 coordinate 7,250,083, forward strand.
CTTAATTGGATCCATTTGTTCAATGTCTTATGTTAGATAGGCTACTTTTTAAGCTAAAAGAATCTCAAAATCTAAATTTCGGAGTGAGATGAAGATTCTTTAATAATAAACCTACAGCTCCTTTCTGAGATTTAGTCCGCTCCTCTACTATTTTCTTATTTTTACTCTTTTTCTGGAGTAATATTTCCTAATGCGACTAATTAAATACTGGTGAAAAGTATAAAAAAGGTCAAATTAACATGGCCATTTCAAGAAGAAAACCATACTTTACAGTCATATCCATTCTGTACTAGTACGGAGGCCCTGGGATGCTATTGCTCTTGATGGGCCCGATCTAATACAATCTGATCCCTTTGGATTAAATGAGATGTTGGACCAAGACGTAAGAAACAAAAAATAGAGGAAGACTATGCCTGAGCTCACGCGCATACACACGCACACAAAAAAAAATGCTAGATTGGATTGGCGGCGATTTATGGTCCACAGGTCCAGGTGATCTTCTATGGGTGAACTCAGGGATTAATTAGGGGAGGAGAATTAGGCGCACGGCTGTTGATCTAAAGCAGATTGTTTGTATGCTGCAGGAAAAACTGGAAGAGATTTAGGAAGAGGAAGGAAAGTTATCAAATGCTAAGGTTGTAGAGTACTAGCACTAGTAGTTTTTTTTTGTTGAGAAACAGCACTAATAGTTTGCACATAGTTTAATTTGGGGGCCCCATATTTTTGGGGGCCCTGTGCAGGTGCACCGGTTGCACGCCCTTGGGGACGGGCCTGGGGTCCTTCAGATGGATGGTGCAGTGGAGCAACGTAGCTATGAGGAGTAGTGTTGGGAACACAATGTTGCCGGCTGCTCAGAATGAAATATTTAAAAGATAAACCAATATCTTCTTGTAATGGGGACAAAGGCTCCTACTTCTGGAAAGGGATCAACAAGATAAAACACCTGCTAGACTGGGGGGCAGCTTCACAGTAAATAACGGCAAAAATACTAGATTCTGGGAGGATGTCTGAGCATGTTAGACACCACTTAGACTAGCTATTCCCAAGCTGTACGAGTTCTGTTCTACTAAAAATTGTGTGGTCAGTGACTGTTTTGTTGGGGGGGAATGGAAGCTGCCTATCAGGAGAGCTTTTGGGGTAGAAGAAATCAGACAATGGGAGGAGCTGATGCAAATGCTGGAAGGAGTCTGCCTGAATGATAACATGGACCAGATCCGCTGGGTACATGAAAAGTCTGGCCAATATTCGACTAGATTAATGAATAGAGTGAAGCTTCACAGGGGAGTGGTGAACACGCAAATGCGGAGAGTGTGGAGTAGTCTACTGCCGATGAAGCTGAAGGTCTTTTTGTGGCTTGCGGCTCAAGACAGATTGCAGATAGGTATGGAGCTTAAGAAGAAGGGTTGGAAAGACAATGCCCGTTGTAGCTTATGCGGCAACTCAGAAACAATGGATCACATCTTTTTCGGTTGTGTCCTAGCTAGATTCATTTGGGTGTGCTTCAAAGCAGCACTGGGTTGGGAAAGGGTCCCTGTAGGGTTGCAGGATTTCATCGATTGTTGGACTCCATACGGGTGTTCGGACTACAACACTAAGATCCTGTTTAGTTTCCAAAAAAAATTGCACAGTACCCATCACATCAAATTTTCGGACACATGTATGGAGCATTAAATAGAGTTGAAAAAATAACTAATTACATAGTCTAACTGATTAGCACGAGCTGAATCTTTTAAGCCTAATTAGTCCATAATTGAACATTATTTGTCAAGTAACAACGAAATGTGCTACAGTATCAAAACCCAAATTTTTTCACCAACTAAACACACCCTTAAGCTTTTTCTTTTGGTGGTAGTTATGTGGGCTCTCTGGACTTCACGGAACAAATGAGCTATGGAGGGGAAGTTTCCACGCCGCCCATCAATTCTGACATTCTCTTCAAAATAAATTTCTTCTTGCAGAAATGGAAGGTGCTGTAGAGAAATCCTAAAAAAATTTAAAAAAAAATTGAACATCCGACCATAATTCCACAACTCTAATCATAATAGTTCTTGGATTTCTTATTTTTCCTAATAAACTAACCACCTCAACTATTACAGAAATAGACTAAAGTAATCCTCTAAACATGTATCCAAATTACCTATATTTACCATTGTAAAAAATTCTAAAGTAACCCTCTAACCTTCGTGTAAATTATTCACATATGCCATTATGAAATATTGAAATAATACAGATAACCCTCTAAATTTGCATATGAATTATATAATTATATTATTATTAGTATTATTATTTAATATACATTATCTAATTACAAAAAATATTAAAGTGCACCACCAATATAAAATTCTAAATTACTATTATTATCATTATTCATATATTATTTATGTTATTATTTATATTAAAATACTACCACAATATGTGTCACCATGTATTCATGTATGATGGAAGAGTTAAAAATATTAATTAATAAACAAATTGTTCAGTTAAATATATATCAAACATGCATAAAAGTGTGATGCAATGGTAAATATATATTTTAGGGTATGTGTTCGAATATTAAAAATACATATCTCACCCTACGATTCCTGGCCAATTCCCTGGCCTGGGAGCGCGCCATGTCGCCAGCCGCTCCCGGCCGTCCGATCGGGCGGACGAACGGCCCGGATCTTGTGTTTTCCAGTCATTTTGCATAAAAGTCTTCGAACTTCCTCGAAATACAACCCGTCGTCCACACTCTTCTCTGAGAAATTTTTTCTAATAAGTCCCTAAACTTTTTCGAAATCAACCCGCAGTCCACTGCACCTCCCGCCGGCCACCGCCGCGCGCCCCACGAGCCGACCGCCGCCACACTCCGCTGGCTCCGCGTCACCACCTGCCCTGCTTTCCTCGCGGTCTACTCCCGCCGCCGGCCGCAGGAGCTCCAGCCTCCGGCGGCGAGGTGCGCCGCTGTGCCGATGTGGCGCTGCTCCTGCCGCAGCCGCCACCTTCTTCCCCACCGTCGGCCGCCCTTGATTCATCGTCTCCGGTGAGGCTCCCTTCAATTCCTTACAAAGAGAACTTCCCCTTCCTCTCCTCGACCAATTCCGGTACTTACCCGGTCGATTCCCTTTCCGCAGGTCCTCTCGGCGGAGCTCCATCGCCACCGCCACCGGACGTCGTCGCCCTGCCTCCTCGCCGCCGCTCCCGACACTGCGCTTGGCCGGTGAGCTTCGCCGCGCCCTTGAGCCGCTGGTGCGCGCGCGCGGCCGGCCTCCACTCACTTCCTGGCCACCTACCCTCACCAAGCCACCGCGGCGTCGCGCGGCTCCGGGCGTGTGCGCCGCGTCACGGGCCGCGCACGCGCGCTGGGTCAACGCAGCGGGCCGGACACGAACGAAGGCGGCGAGACAGGGGAGGCGACAAAGTCAGGGGGCGGAGCGCGTGGCGGGGCTGGGGCGGGGGCGGAGCGCTGCCGCGGTGGAGACGGGCGCGGGAGGAGGCGGGGGATTCCCGTGGCTGTTGGATGGCCCGATCCGGCGACAAGAACAACCTCGCCGGCGTCGACCCTCTCGACAGTAGCAGCGCCTGGGGGTACCGGCGCTTCCTGCGTTCGCTGCGCACCGTCGACTCGCGAGACGGCTTCCTGCTGCTGGCGCTGCATGACAGGGCTTTCCTCATCTGCAACCCGACGACGCAGCAGCTGACCAGCTTGCTGTCGCCGGTGCCAGATCCGTGCGTGTCGGTGCTGGCATCCGGGCTCTATTTCCACCAGCCATCCGGCGAGCACCGCGTGCTGTGCATCGACCAACACTATAGCCATCGTCCACCGCCGATAGGCCAGGCTGTGCCACCCGAAGACGACGCTGCCGCCGAAGGCGGAGATTTCTACTACATTCTTTCGACGGGCGCCGCCGAGCCACGGCGGCTCGGCCTTGTCGCCAGGGGCAGCAGGAACCCTGTCCCGTCCGCCAGCGTCGCTCTTGGCGGGGTCCTGCACTGGTCGCGCCACCCCGAGTCCGGCGACAGCGGCGACATGGTCGCGTTCGACATGGCGTCCGAGAGGTTCCGGCAGATCCCGCCGCCTCCGCTGACCGACCCCCATACCCACCACCTTCGGGCATTCTACATGGGAGGGACGCTTGCCATCTCGACGGTGACCCAAGGATCGCCCAGCATGGACGTCTGGGCCCTCTAGAACACGGCGTGGCGTGGGCTCGCCGCCTTCGGATCGACCTGCCGCCGCGCCAGATCCCCGAGCTCCAGCCGAGCGACGAGGCCCTGGCCATCTTGGAGGGAGGCCTCCTCGTATTGGTGGGCGCCGGCTGGGTGGCACTACACGACGTGGTGGCGAAGACGGCGGTGAGCAGGGTCGACTACAGCCAGGAGATCGGCAACGTGTGCCGGTGCCTATACAGGACAAGCCTGACACCGTTGCCCAGACCCCGCGCGCAGCCGCCGCGCCATTGCCCCGGCGGCGAGCCGTCGCTGCACTACTGGTCCCCACATGATCCGTACATGTCCTCTGTTGTGCTTGCCTTGAACTCGCCATCAAATGGCTGCTGCTCACCAGATGCTCGATGAAATGTACAAGAGGGGCTTGCGTTGTGTTTGTTGACATACCATTGAAGGTTAAAATTATGCTGATTTGATTCCTGCCACTATTTCTTTCTCAAATCGACAATCCCTTCCACATTCTCTCAACTGCCCGCTCTCTCTACAGGTATTTAATTATGATATCCTTACCTTCTTAACTGAGTTTTGCTTGTTTCCATGACCCTCCTGTGTATACTTCTAATTGCACCAAGCTATTCAGTAGAACTCTGAGAAATGTGGACCTTGCTTTTGTTAGAAAAATATGTCTGACCAGCAGTGGTTACAAAAGTCTGCTTGAGATATACAATTGGTTGGTCATCTCTGATGTGCTGAGGGCTGAGAATTATGATTAATAGATACTTTTCTCAACTTTCATCTACCATTTCAGTACAAGTTTGCATAATAACACAATAGGCATGCATTCAATTACATAATAGGGCTCCACATATACCTAATATTTAGGTCAGCCCAATCAAAGTTCCCAATTTAGTTACAATTCAAAATTATTTCTGCAGATCAAGCTGATTTTTATTATGATTGCCTATTTCAGGTCCTGAGAATTGAAACACAACAAAATTACAAGACAAGTTATCCTATTCTTTCGATGTGTTCTACTTAGATTGTGCTCTAAAACGGACAAGATTAAGTATAGATATCATCTTTCGCTTAAATATAAGTTTATTTAAGAAGACTGTTTTGTTCTGCACTTTGGCCATAACAGCATTCATATTCTGGTACTTTTGTTACAACTGTAGACAATATAACTTCGCTGACAAGATCATTAGTTTGAGAATTATAGGGAAAACCATGTTTCGAGCTAGAAGTTGTGGGCAACATTTTTCTAATCGAAGTTACTGGTCGATGTACTTGCAACTCACAAGCATATGTCACAGGGTTCTTGAAGGGAGCACGGATGGAGGCTCCACCTGGAATACAATCGACACTCGCGGTTCTGAGATATTTGAGACCCGTTTCTTCCGGAAAACATTTACAGTGGATAAGAGATGTGAAGCAAATACTTTCAGGTATGTTCTATATTACTGGCTGATGCCACACTCTGTGAAGTAATTAGTATCTCTCCTGTTTGACTGAACTTTTCTTTTTTCCATTGCCAGGTTCAGGTTTCTGTGAGTAAGAGAATCTCATTCCAATCCAAGGTTTCAGATAGGATCTATTGATCTCTATGGGAGAACCGTGTGAACTTTCCCGAAATTGTAAAGAGCTGAGCAAGTGGTATTCATAGATTTCTAGAACTCCTGATTTCTCGAGCCTGTGCAGCATGAAGGCGCATCATAAGATTCTGGACAATCTTCCTCTCAGCAAACTTTGATTAAACAATCAGATATCTGAAGTTGGATTTACCCTTTAAAGTGTCAGACTGCCAAGTGCAAGGTTTAGTACTTATGGTTTGATTGAAAAATTTACATGTTTACAATTATGTCGGTACCCTGTAGCTAGGATACACACTCCTACTGCAGCAAGGTAGGACTCGTGTAGTCATCCATAACTACGCACTAAGGTGCGGAGCAGCCGGGCCCCAGGGGTCAGGCTCTTACCTCACCGGGCCAACGGCCCCGGACCCGCTCCCCGCTCTAGGACGGGTCCGGTGGCGCCACGTGTCCCTGAGGAGGGGAAGCTCCGCGCCAACAGCCGAGGGCCCGGACCCCCCCATATGGGTCCAGGACCTCCCCGCGTACGTCCGGACCTCCCACGCGCGTAGAACCAATATACCGCCGGGGCGGGGTCCGGGGGCACCACGTGTCCTGCAGGCGCAGGCACGGGCGCGAGTCTTCCGTTGGAAGACTTGCCCACCCACCGCATTCAATGCGGGTGGTAGAGGCGTGCTCTACCGCCGCGGCACGCGGGGCAGCTTTTGTCAGGCCTCACTGTAGACCGCATATTACCGAGGTACACAGTGCAACTGCATGCGCCGCATCCGCGCAGAGCACGTCTACCGCATTAAATGGATACGACGGCACGGCACCTTTTCATCATACCGCCTACGCCGCAAGCTACACGGCTTGTTCAGCTACGCGGCAGGCTACGCCGCAAGCTACGCCCTGGCGCCGTTTCGACAAGACAGGGCATGGCTATGCCGGACAGAAGATTCCCACGGGCAAAGCAAAGAAATCCCGGAATAAGATCTTTCCCAGGCGTAGCACCATAATAGCGATAGGCCATTCGTATTAAATACAACATTCCCTGTGGTCATATAAAAGGGAGGCGCCCGCTGCACACGGGGGAGACCCTCTCTCGACACTCTCTAAGGCCAAGGAAAGCCAGACACAACACAAGCTCGGATTCACTTCGAACAATCATGTTCTCAATCTCTTGAGAGCACAATCAATACAACACACAGTGGACGTAGGGTATTACGCTCCGGTGGCCCGAACCACTCTAAACCTGCTGTGTTCATCGTGTTCTTGCATCTAGATTGGGCTAATCCTAGCTACCCCCGAGTACTCACCCTCTTGGTTTAGACGGGTGCACTACGCCATCCGGCTGTGGGTTTGCACACCACGACAAATTATTAGATGAAGGGTAACATATAGTTGTCATGTGTAGGTGAAACATTCACCTGTAGTGCTTCCCGTACAATACCAGTTGCTAAATAAATTACTTCTATCAAAGCGGGGGCAATTTGTATAAACTGTAAATTCCTATCCTATACATGTTTTATCCATATTAAGTACTTATTTAGTAGCATACCTTATGTGATCTTCTATTGAACCTTTGGGAGAATGGAGACCCTGAAAAGCAGTGCGTTTTCAGGGACTTCGTGCAGTATTGGCTGGTTTCTGTGTTACATGTACATTTACTTTGGACGAGTTGCTTACATGTACCTTATATGATTTTGTTTGTTCGCTTACAATATCCCTTGTTGTATTTACATTGACAATTTAGTCTACCGGAGTACTGAAAAAAAAATGAGGTGATTAGTAGTCAATCATCAAATTAGGTGATTAGCAAACATGCAAATTATATCAAGATGGAAACTTTACATTTAACTTATCTGAAACCCATAAGATGCATACATGATATATGTACACGTGATTGAATCTCACAAAAAAAAGGAATCTGAACTATCATTGAAATATATAGTCCAATTTGTTGAAATATATAATCCTTATGGTTCATAGCTACAATTATTATACTAAATAGACGAATGTTCTAATCAATTGTTATTGATTTGTTCCTGCATTTGTTTTAAGCTTACCCGTGCATAAATAGTGCTTCCCCTCCATACAACAACAACAACAACAACAACATAATCTTTTTTCCCAAGCAAGTTGGGGTAGGCTAGAGATGAAACCCGAAAGAAATAAGTTCAAGGTTCAGGCACATTAATAGCTAGTCTCCAAGCGCTCCTATCCAAAGCTATCTCTTTAGAGATATTCCAATCCTTAATGTCTCTCTTAACCGACTCATCACACGTCAGTTTAGGTCTACATCTACCCCTCTTTACATTATTGACCCGTTCAAGAACCTCATTACGCACCGGCGCCTCAGGAGGCCTTCGTTGGATATGTCCAAACCATCTCAGCCGATGCTGGGTAAGTTTCTCCTCAATTGGTGCCACCCCGACCCTATCCCGAATAACTTCGTTCCGAACTCTATCCCTCCTTGTGTGCCCGCAAAACCACCGCAACATCCGCATCTCTGCTACACTCAGTTGCTGGACATGTCGCCTTTTTGTAGGCCAATATTCAGCACCGTATAACACATGAAAATATATATATTCAGCACCCTCCATACATACCATTATTTGCTATTACACGAACTTTCCTTTGACAGAGGCATGTACTACGAAATATATATATTCAACAACCACAAGACGGCAACATGCTAAGATGACTCATGACCGGCCCAATCGTTGGTGCAGCAATTTTAAAAAAAAGCCCTCAAAAGTGATGAGAGGAAACAACTCATTTACATGATATACAACTCCTTTTGAATTAGGATTTGAGTTTAGTTCGAACCATAAACAATCACATGAGTTCATTTTCATGTGTTTGACTTAAAGAGCAACATTGTGATAAAAATTCCAAAAATTCCATTATTCCCTTTTATGCATTATTTAGTTAGAATAATGCATTCTATAAATTTATCCAAACACATACAAATTAACCAAAAGTGATCAAACAGGTCTTCATGCCCAAACCCACTCAAATGAAAGTCTTAAAATTTAAAAGCATTTATAAAGGTTGCTCAAAATTCTAAAACCTACAACATCGCTACTGAGCAAATTTAGAAATCCAAATCTCTATGGTTAACTAAAATGTCTGCAAATAAAAAAGTGATCGATACTTTTCTCAAAATTCAAAGTGCTTCTGCAAATCATTTATAAAAATATTTATTCAATCATACACAAAACAACTAATGTACCACAGGTACACCCACTGGCCACTTGCGGCAAAGCCGTGAGGTTTTCTAGTTTAGCCTGATTTTGGATACCACGTCCATTCTACTCTCCTCTTCCTCTATGGCGTGAGCCGCCGGCCTCCTCTCATTAAATACACATTAATTTTGATACAGACATGTGAGGGTCATTTCATGGAGTCTTTTCGTGTTAGACCAACCTAAAAAATTATACATACAAGATATTTTGAGCTGTCAACATAAATCAAAGAAAATGGACTTAATCACTTGGACAACAATAGGTTCTCGACATACATTAGGCTGTTAACCAGACACTAAACACACAGCTGGCTGTGCTGGTAGTTGGTGCTGATTATTTGTCAGAGAAAAATACTAATTGACAAGCTACCTGAACGAAGAAGGTCATCAGCCAGCACGGCGCGGCGTTCGAGGGCGCCTCGATGACGCACGCCGGCGTGGCCCGCCGCCGTTGGGGCGCTGCTGCGCCTGCGCGATGAGGAAGGGGCGAGGATGAAGGCCAGAGCGCAGCAGCTGCATGCCGCGGTGTTCGTGCCCGACGGCGCGTGCAGGAGGGACTTCGACGAGTTCGCGGAGTCTGTCGCGTGTGCGGGCGATCGAACTGTGACTGGTTTTGCGTATTCAGGGGTGCCCGTGGAGTGTGGAGCTGAATGCTTCATTTCTCGCAATATGATTTATGATTGTGCCTGAATCATCTCGTTGTCATCACGCCCAACCATGACGAGTATGGCGAAGGAGATCCGTTGCTCGTCACCAGAAGGCGTGCCGGCGAGCTTCTGGGGGATGCAAATCGAGCTCTTCGTTTTTCTTCTCTTCAAGGGACGTGCTAACTGCAGATCCCCTGAAAATGGTAAGCCGTTCCATCATCGTACAAAGACGTGCTAACTGCAAATCCCATAAAAATGGTAAGCCTTTCCATCATCGTACAAAGTACGGGAAAAATCAAGTGGGCCCCGGGCGCACCGACACCTCCGTGCACCCCCACCTGGATGCTCGCCACGTCTGTAGGAGTGATGGCCTGCACTGCACCCTGTCTATCTGTCAGTGATTAGGAAAAAAAATGAGTGGAAAAAAAAACATAAATGCAGATCTGCCGAGTCATCGAATGCTGGATACGGAGGAGGTGGCAAGCATCCGGCCTCCATTCGAAATTATTTACTCCAACCGATTATAATTCTTTAGATATAGAGTATTTAATATAGGCTAAAGTCTGTTTTTCAGACGTAAGTATTATAGTTAATTAGACTCTATGGAGTAAGGGTTTACGGAGGATTGGTTTTTAGCTCGTCGTATCGAATATTTGGATGCTAATTAAAATATTAAATGTAAACTAATATTAAATTAAATTGTATAACCTTAAATTAATTCAAATCTACGAGCCTAATTAATTTATAATTAGCACATATTAATGATTGATGAAGGGCGGGCCTGGTGCAGCGGTAGAGCCTATCGTCTGTAACCGGAAGGTTCCGGGTTCCGGGTTCGAGCTCCAGCCTCTGCACATTTGTGTGGGTAAGGCTTAGGGCTTAAAAACAACCCTTCCCCAGACCCCGCACAGTGCGGGAAACCTATGGCACTGGGTACACCCTTTACATATTAATGATTGATCAATCATGTCATGGGGTCATGGCAGGCTGCCAGGCCAATAAAAGCAAGTATTATAAGAGGCTGGAAACCGACTGAGATCCGACGTGGGAAGGAGAGAGAGCGTGAGCGGGCTGCTGCCGAGTCGCCGGCTGAGAGAGCGAGCGCTCTCACTGCAACGCATTAAAACGAGCGCTGCAACCTGCTGGCGCGCGGGCTCCCAGCCGGCAGCGGGCTGGGACCATAAAACATGCTCTAAACCCTCCTCACCTCTCAGCGTCGGAGAGCTGCTGTCTCCTTCCGTGCGCCTCGCGTCCTCCCGGCGGCCTCTGGCAACGTTCAATTCGAGCACAACAATATTCAAATCGGCTCCGTGACTGTCAGGACCGGCTCGATTGATTGATTCGCTCAACTAAAACGCCGGCCGCAAGCAGGTCTCGGCCAGCTGCGCCACGTCCATGTCCTCCACCGCGGCTGTCAGGCACTCAGGCGTGAAGCCCGGCTGCAGCGCCGTGCAGCAGGTGGCCGTCTGCGGCTGCGTTGGGCCGTCGACGGCAGCCATGCATGCGGCTGCGGCGTCCCGCCCGTCGCGCAGACTCTTAGGTCTGTTTGGTTTACGACTCGCCAAAGCTGCCTGGGTCAGGCAGCGCTCCCAGACGTTGGATTTTGATCGCCTGGGGGCTGAGATTGCTGCCTGGCTAGCGAGCTGCCTGGCAGGCCACCAACCAAACAGGCCCACTCCGCGCTCATCCGCGACATCGTATCCTCGCGCGTCTCCTGCACGCTCCCCGTCCCCCCAGCGTCACGGTGAGCGCCTGCTTCTCAAGTAGCCCTCTCGATGGCGGGAGCTGCTGTGGCAGCGCGCAGGCAGGGGTGCAGAAGGCGGCGTGGAGGGGAAGCCAGAGTGGGTGGCGAGGAGACGAGGTAGTTTTAGGCTATCCGTACTTATCACATTTTAAATTCATCCTCAAAAAATAATACATCATGATCATCAAGATTTTTTTTCTCTGTATCAAATTTTCCCCGCACCGACCGTACTTTATATGTCATCCTCTATATCAACTCCATCAGTGGAACCCACGCGTCATACTCTCTTTCTAGGTCTGCGCACGGCAGTGGCCTCCTTCCTCCCCGCCCCGGCCCCTGCACGCGCCCCCTCCTCCCTTCCCACGGCGGTGCGTGCGCGCGCCCCTCCTCCCTCCCCGCCTTGGCCCCTGCGTGACGTGTTCCCCTCCTCTCCGGTGCCGCATCAGGGGGCAGCATCAGGGGGCAAGGGCGATAGCGGCCTGCGCACGGCGCAACCTGGGGTGGTGCGTGAGGGCGGACCGTGGCGAGAGGGCGGACCGCGAAGGTCATGGCGCGGTGGCGCCTTGCCGATCGGATCCACATGCGGTGGCCATGGCGCAGCTCGTGCGCACGACAGTGGAGGCCATGACGAAGCTCGTGCACACGATGACGAGTAGCGATGACACTGCCTCAATTTCCCCCAGCACGGCGCGTGTACAGGTATGGCGGGTCCTCCCTCCCTCCAGCGACGCTCGCCCCCTCCCTCCCTCACGAGCTCCGTCGCAGCCTCCTTGCTCCCACCCTCCGGCGCCGCACAAGCTGCGGCACCGCCTCCTTGCTCCCCACCTTTTCCCTAGCGCGGTGTAGTCCTGCCATCATGGGGCCATGGCGGCCGACCACTGCTCCCTCGCGGTGTCGGGCAATTGAGAGACGAGCGTATGCGCAGGCACATGGGCCCCACGCCAAGGCAATGCGTAGCGAAGGACTAGCCCCACTGAGGCTATCTGCACTCGTCATACTCTAAATTCATCCTCTAAAAGGAATGTTCTATATCCAGTTTCTCCGCACCAGTAATATTCTATACATCATCCTCTATCCCAACTACCCATCCGTAGGCCCCACATGTCATCCTCCCTTTCTCTTTTTTTTACTCTCCCCTTCTCCCTCCCACCCCCGTGCCTCCCTCCCTATTCTCTCTCTCCACCGAGCAAGACCTGCCGGAGCCCTTGCATGCCGCGGGCCGTGCTCGCCGGAGCCCTGCGCGCCGCGGGAGGCGCCGGAGCCGGCGGGGCGGCACTGCGGGTGCCCTCTCCCTCCCCTTTTCTCCGCGGATCCATGGTGGCCAGGCCGGCGGCGCCTCCCTCCGGCCGGCGAGCGCGGCGAGGAGGTTGGCGATGGCTCCCGCAGCCCGCAGGCGCAGAGCAGCACGCCGGCGCCGCCGACCAAGTCGCCGACGCGCGCGGCCCCGCGCGCTGCCCCTGCGCCTCCCCTGGCGAGTCACCGCGCCGCCCCTACGCCTCCTCGCCGTTGCTCCTCCCCGCCGGATCCGCCGCACCTCCCTCCTCTTCGGCGGCGAGCAAGCAGTGGCGGGCGTCGGCAGCGGGGGCGGCATGGCGCGTGCCGGATCCGCCGCGCCTCCTCACTCTCCGGTGCGCGCGGTGACGCCCGCGGCCTCCCCCCTCATGCTACGGCGCCCATGGCCGGGCGGAGGCCCAGACGCGCGGCGCGCGCCGGCCGGGCGGAGGAGCAGACGCGCGGCGTGCGGCGACCGGGCGGAGGACCAGACACGTGACGCGCTGCGGCCGGGCGGAGGGCCGGACGTGCGGTGGGCTAGACGCGCGGCAAGCAGGGGCAAGGGCGCCCACGGAAAGCACAAGCTGGAGCGCAGGCGAGCAGTGGCCGGCGAGCACGCCGCCTCGCCGAGCTCCAGCAACATCTCCTGCAGCCGTCTCTTCTCCACCTTCTCTCTCCCCGGAGTGCCGGTGTGTCGAGCTGGGGGGGGGGGGCGCTACTGCAGCTGCTCCAGGCGGAGCGGCGACCACGGCGTGGCGGCTCGGCTCCTCTCCAGCGTCGACCACGGCGTGGCGGCTCTTCTCCGCCGGAGCCTTGCACCATGCTCGAGCTCGCCGTCTCTCTCTGGTCGGCATAGCCGTGGCGGACGGGCCTCCCTCCCCTGCGGCTGCAAAGCGCGGCGAGCTACAGCTCCATCGGGCGCGGGTGCGGGGCTCCGCCGCCGGCGGCCGCGGGCACGGGGCGGCGCGGAGGCGGACGCGGGGCGCCACGTCAACCGGTAGCGGGTGTCCGTACATCCACGTTATCGACCGGACCGGGAGGCGTGTGCTATTTAAGCGAACCTTTTTCAATACCCCGCTGCAGCGTTCCAAAACGCTAAAAGCTACTCCAGAATGGCGTAGCAGTTCATTTAGCTAACCCAGTGCGGACAGCCTGAGTACCCGTTGCAGAACATTTTACGGCAAATGCATATTGGAGCTCGTAGCGGATGGGATCCCGGACCCACTGCGAACAGCCTTAGTCTCTGCTCATCAAAGAATTCCTTGGCCAAACTCCTCAACACAATCGCGTCAAAGTTATATCTCCCTAACCAAACAGGTTCATATGTCTTGACAAAAATATTGATTATGCCAATCAGGGTATGAAATGAATGGCTCCAACTAAACAAGCATTAAGAACGCAGAAACAACCCGAAGCAATTCTATGACAGTTGATTAGACACTATAGTAATTAGTACTACCTCCGTCCCAAAATATAAACATTTTTAGGTTTGGTCAAAGTCAAACTTGTTCAACTTTGACCATCAAAATTCTTATGAATGAATTATTTTAAATATAAACATTTATATATTATGAAAAACTTGACCTGCGGGGGGTAAGACCGCCCCCACTGCATTTTTTGAGAGGTAGAATGACCTTCTCACAGCAGGCCAAGAAAATCCCCGAACCACTGCCCCACCCGTACACGGGGGCCCGTCGCTTTGTGAGTTAGGCCGGGCTCCACAGTGCTTTGGACATGAGGCAGGCGAGGGGATTTTTTTAACCTCAACCTGAAATTTGCTCCCATGAGGAGTCGAACCCAGGACCTGAGGAGTGCCGCTGGATTCCCCTAACCAAGTCAGCTAGAGGTCCTTTGGCACATTTATATATTATGATAATTGCTTTCATAACAAATCTAGTAATATTATTTTTATCCTATAGATCTTTATTAATTATTTACAATTTATAGTTAAAATTGGACAAATTTGACTTTGACTAAACCTAGAAATGCTTATATTCTAGGACGGAGGGAGTAAAAATATAGCAACTTTCTTCAGTCAACCAGAATTATTAGGGCAAGAAATTCTACATACATCCTCAATGAAGGAAATGCAATGACTAATGGAACAAAAGCGAAAAAAAACATCACATCCACATTGCACGTTATTTGATACATAATATATATTATGGAGCATGAAAATGGCAAACTGACCACAGGGAAAATATTGCCGTAGGAAATTGAAGATAATAAAAAAATGGCAAGGCATCTGATGCTGAAAATAAGCTCTGGTGCTGGCATAACATTACGATAATGGTTCATCCTTTAGACAACAAATTTTGGCAAAACTTACACATGTTCTCAGTACATGAACAAACTAAGTTGCCAACACAGCAGTGGTTCACCAAAACATGGAATTTTCAGCTCAAGATAAGTAAGAAATAATCATGGCCATCCCTACTCCAACAAAACCTGCATTTAAAAACACAAGAATAGACGATACATGATTAGCAATGGAAACTTACATTGTAAGCTATAACCTGCCGTTCATAGATGAAATATAATTAGCCACATTGCTAACACTACATGCTTATTAGACCTCGCAAATGCTATTTTAGGTTTACAACTATTTCAAAAAGGATATACAATTCCCTAAAGTCCTAAACAACAGTACTTGGATCAGACTTATGATTTGCACTAATATAAGAAAATTGCATAACTATATCTGAAAAAATGACATATTTAAGGTGTTTGAAACTGGAATCAGTATGGCTATACATGGTGACAACACAATAAGAACTAATTCTGAACAATATTTAAAAGCTCCAGTATGAAAAAAACGACATGATCATTAACAATAACACCATGTAAAAACAAAACATGTGATAGAAAACAATTGTTGGAACAAAACTGCATACTATATATAAATATGTGGAATGAACTGTTATAATATATTCCATGTAATTGGGTTGGATTTAGACATGTAGAAACATTGAAATCTTCACCATCCCAAATCAGCAGTCAACAGATCTAATGTACTGTTTTCTGAGAAAGATTTCAGGGAAAATGGAAACAGAAAAATTGGGCACACTAATTTTTCTGAATGGCAGCACGAAGTTCAAACAATACTCAGTGAATTGTTTCCTCAGCAAAGGAACTTTACACTCACAGAACCCAGGCCATCTAATGCTGCTACATACAGACTCAATAAAAACCATAATGTGCCTCCTAATCAACCACAACAAAGCATAGCCCTAGGCCTAGGCTCTAAGAGCAAAATGGTAAATGCATTCTAAAGGTAATGAGAACATTCCCACAACATTCGATCACACACAAACAATTCACTAGCAACCAGCATAAAAAAAATATGAGCGGATCAGCCATTTTTCGATGCTAACCTTAGATGCTGCTCGGGTACATGAACACTCTGACCTTGCGTCCCTGCACCCAATACATAACTCCAGCGTCAGACAGCATCAATTGGGAGGCAACACATCACACAACGTAGTGGGAGAAGCAGGAGTGAGCGAATTACTAACCATGGACTCCGGCGGGAGGTTGGACTTGAACTTGGCGCGGACGACGCCGGAGTTGCCGTGCGGGCGGGTGACCTTGCCCCAGATGCACCTGTAGCGGGTCTCGCTGCTCTTGGTCTTGGCCTTGTAGATGTACGCCAAGCGCTTGCCGGCGTACCACGCGACGTCCTCCTTGGTGTTCACCCCCTCGATCTGCACCAGCGACGTGTTCTCGTACTGGTTCGACTTAGACCTACGACCACCCGCCACCACCACCCCATCAGCGGAACCGCACTAAGAAATGGCCAGATCCGGGCACCACAGACACAGAAGAATCGGCGACGCGAAGCTCACCTCTTGTATCCGAGGATAGTGCCCCGGACGTAGAGCCTGACGCGCTGCCCCGTGCGTCCCTTCACCATGGTGGCCGCCTGCTTCCTTCCGCTTCCGCCGCCGGAGACGAGAGCTCGTGCAGGTTGGGGAAGACGCTGAGACGGCGCGCGCCGGAGGCGGCTTATATGTAGCAGGGGACGGAGAGACCAACGTCCAGGATCAGCTCGCGGGTCCAAACGGACGGTGCGGATGTCTCGAAGGACTGACTAGTCGGGGAAGCTAGGGTTTAAGGTCGCGAGGTTAAACGGGCCGGATGGTTACTGGGCTTCGTGTTTTCGTCTTCCCATATGGGCCATTCTGGGCCTGCTCGTCCGTATAATGGGCTCGATTGCAAATGTAATGTCTTATCCCGTGCTATCTCTCTGACAGTGGTCCCAGGCACACAACTATAGTCGTGTCAGAATCGCAAGCAGGAGGGGAAAAAAAAAAAGACCCGAACCGGGCACCCAGCCTCCCTCTCCGACTTCTCCACGCGCGCACCCAGCCTTCCTCCGGCGCGGCCGAGCTCCACGCCGGTGCGGCCTCCCTCCGGCGCCGCTACTGACTCCGGAGCCGGCGGCGGCGCAGGGTCTCTTCTCCCGCGGTCTATTGGTGTGGAGTTGAGACCCATCTGGGCGTGGATCGTGTCCTTCTTCCGTGGGTAAGTAACCCTAGCTCGCTTGGGGTGGTTGCCCCTTGTTTACAATCAAGTTGGAAACTTCCGATCTCCATTTTGTTAGTTGCCGAATTGCGTGCAGTTTTGTGCCCTAGGAGCTTAGTCAATCTATCCATGGCTCGATTAGTTTCGTTTCCTCCTCCTCAGCGTGCAGGATCCATCGATGTCAGTTGATGCCACACCTTTTGGGGTTTCACCCTGAGTCCATCCCTTACCGCAATCTGCTCATCTAGCTGGAGTCTGCACCGCGGCCATTATCCGAGCAGTAATGCTTACCCTCTGCTCTGTGCTCGACTCACCCCCGTCTGTCCCCCTGTTTCTCTTTGTGGAATTTTAGTTGCTAGTGTCTGGACAAATTGTTGTTGCAATGTTATTGTGCTACAGCATTTTATTGTGTTAGAGAGTCACGGCATTTGGAAGGGCACTGAGATTACCAATTGGGGAATCTGTTGGCATGTTGTTGGGTCCTCATGTGAGGTTAGCATATTAAGTTGGTCATGTCAGAACAGAACTGTTACCTAAAAAGGATAGACTGGCATGCTTATCTTCTACAATTTTTTCATCCGTTTCACAAAATGCATTATGTGGACTCTTAAGATTTTACATTAAAGTGTGTTAAAACGAACTCCATTTGTGTTGTTGGTAGCAGCTATTGAAGTGTTCAATACAGCTGTGTAACCAACGAGCCCGCTACATCAGCCATAAGATGTAGTGCCATTCGTACCAATAAGGGGGCGTGCCTAGGCTGTAGGCTCCCACACAAGTTTGAAGTTGGGGGAAGGAATTTTAACCCTCTCTTATTTTGCAAGGAAGCTGATTCGAACCCAGAGCTCCTTGATACAATTGGAGAGAGACTCTACCACTGCACCAGGCCCTCCCTTCACTTTCATTTATACTAATGTATTTTAATTTAATATGAAGCAGCCACTTCATTTCTGCATAATCTGACCATTTTGCATTTAAATCTATTGTTCATAATTTTGCGGAATACATTCTCCAATATTGAAGCTTTATGTCATCCCTCGTTCTTATTAATGAAATGGTATTAGTGATATTTCTCTTTATAGTTATGTATTGCCATATCTATGCTGTAATCTTTTTGCAGTTTATATTTGGATGTTTAGCTTAGACTTATTTGAAAATTTAATTTTTTCCCATATATAGATGAGCGTGTTATCATATGCCTGCTATTCTGCTATGAAGGTGCACTTGGGACACTTCACAACTATGTTGCTGTTATGTGCCACTAAAAATTTTGAGCAATACCATCTTACATGTGTGCTTGTTGAAGTCTTTGTGTTACGATATAGTTTTACCATTGTATGTTCTTGTCCCTTTTTCTTGCAAAGTGCAACATGTTGTGTAGATCACTAACACAGTTATTTACACATTATGGATGGCAGGTTGTAGGAAATCCTACTGTGGGAAATCAAATATGGAAGTTGACGATGACGTGGAGGAGGATGACATGGATTTTAATCCTTTTCTTAGGGAGGGGTCTCCATCTGAGACCTCATCAAGCCTCACCTCAGAAGCAGAATGCGAGGAACATAGTTCTGGCAATCGACCAACTAGCGAGATATATCAGCAGAATAACATAGTTAATGAAAACACAAGTGACGGTGCACTTCCTCAAAATAAATTGTCATCTAAAGATGTTGTCAAAGAAAAATTTCCAGAAAAAACATCAACCCAGGTTAACCTTGAGAATGATGAAGATCGCTTGAATGTATTGGAAAAGGAGGTTTCACCAAGTGAAGCCGCTAGCTCTCCTACATTGCAAAACCCTCATCAACTATTTCTCACAGCTAGTGAGGAAGATGCAATTTGCAGACGGACGAGGGCAAGATACTCACTAGCAAACTATTCACTTGAGGAATTGGAGACCTTTCTCCAGGAATCCGATGACGATGGTGATCTGCAGAATGTTGATGAGGAAGAGGAATACCGCAAGTTTCTTGCATCTGTCCTGTCTGGTGTTGGCGATAACACACAGGCATGCCAGGGGGATGAAAACCAGGATGAAGATGATAATGATGCAGACTTTGAGCTTGAGATTGAGGAGGCCCTAGAAAGTGACGGTGATGAAAATGCTGAGAACTATGATGACACAAATGGTAAAAAGGGGAAAGATGGTCGTAGGCCTCAGACTAGACAGAGGCGGCCATTCACTGAGTTGCCTGGGGCAGGTAGCTATGGTCACGAATCCAATAAAACTCATTTAAGACCAATTCTGCCATATGTTCCAACTGCAGTGGTGACTCCTGCACAAACTTTTGGATGGCAATGTCCTACACAGAATGCTCTTATCCCTTCATCGTTGCTACCGGTAACTTGTGCACCTTTAGTATGCGGATTTACTGATCAGCAACTTGGCCAACTGCATGTGTTGATATATGAGCATGTTCAGCTCCTTATCCAAACCTTCTCCCTATGCGTTCTCGATCCATCTAAACAAGATGTGGCTAATAATGTTAAAAAGATGATAGTTGAGTTGATATGCTCTCGTGATCAAGCATTGGCTAGGAGTGCTCCTCATCGGCATATCTTTTTTGGATCCCAGCATCTCTCATCTAGTTTTGTTTCATCTGAGAGTTCAGAATGCCAATGGATGCCATTAATCAAGAGTCCTGTTATATCCATCCTTGATGTCGCACCGCTTCAGTTCGCCCTCGGTTATTTGAGTGATGTCGCAGCTGGTAAGTTCAAGATTGCTGCATGGGTTATTTTTTACTTCTTGTTTATTTTGTTTGCCACCACTTTAACTTTGCTTTCAATTGAATGAACAGCTGTCGTGAAGCATAGAAAAAGTCATGTGGATGGCACTGCTGACAAAAACCGCAGGAAAGAGCCTCTGTTTCCTTCACCAGTGATTAGCAATCGCCAAGAAGCAAGCAACATTTCTCAAGATAGATCAAATAGTGCGCCAACAGCGTCATCTGTTTCATCTGGGCAGTTACAGCAGAAGAAATCATTAGCTGCTACCCTGCTTGAGAATACTAAAAAGGACACAGTTGCTCTTGTTCCAGCTGACATTGCAAGATTAGCACAGAGATTCTTTTCACTTTTCAATTTTGCACTGTTTCCTAATAAGCCACCTACTGCAGCTATGGCCAATAGAGTGCTTTTCACTGATGCAGAGGACAGGTGTGCTTGACATCTTCTCCAACATTTCTTTTGAAAGTCGTGCATTGTGTTCTCAATTTTATCATATCCGTGGATTTGAATACTTCCTTGCCACCTTGACTTCAGAACATAGTAAATCAAGAATGCTGAGGTTTCGTAGCTTTTGTTGAGTTGCGTACTGTTTTTGTTTCTATATTAGTGGCATTGGTTTATGCAATTTTTGTATCAATTTCCTCAGCTGCTCTACCATTGCTATTCCTTTCATCTTTATATTCAACTTTCATTTTTTATGGTCAATGGTATTAAGGTTGCTGCACTGTTATTACCACCTGCCTATAAGAAATCATGTCTTACCCTCCTCACGTGTGTAGTTGATATGATGGCTAATACATTTTGTTTCACGGTTATTTCAATAGTATATTATCTGCCTGCAGATTATTAGCTCTAGGAATTCAGGAATATAATAATGACTGGGGAGCAATACAAAAGCGCTTTCTTCCTTGTAAATCGAAGCATCAGGTATTTTTTGTTACTCACTTTGCACATTGTGAAATTTTTCTTCAAGATTCAAAAGTTTTTTTCTTTAATGATTTGTCAGGCATAATCAATAGTTGGTACGTTTAAATCTTTATCATTTGTTTGGTGAACATTGTGCTTGTTAGTTGTTACTCAATGTAGTGAAAATTTACGAGGATGATGAAGAGCATGAAATGCCTTTAAGGAAACAGTATTATAGAAAGTGTTGTTTTGACTGAAGGGACATGGCAATGACATGTTTCACCTTACTGGCATTACTCATGGCCTAAATTTTCATGTCTGTTCTCAGTACTGCCAAAGCATGTCTTTTTCTTTCCATAAGGATTGAAGTACGAACATTTTATCTGTTTGTCAATATACTTTGCTTTTCTTTTGATTGTACAAACAAGTAAGCTTGGATCAAATCCTTCACTAATCTCTGCATACAATTGTAACCTGAGAACATTTGTTCAATTCCTATAATCTTTGAGAACTCCATGTTCTGGACTTCTGTTTTAAGCTTGCCAAGTGAAATAACTTCTTTCATGCAGATATTTGTGAGACAAAAAAATCGTAGCTCCTCCAAAGCTCCTGATAATCCAGTTAAGGTATGTATGGTGACCTTTTCTATTCACTGGTTTGGTTCAGCAGTATGTTCAAGGTATCTATTGAACTGGATAGTATAGCGTTACAGTTGATGCAAACAATATAGTAGTATGTTATTCTTGTTCTGTATTGTGTAGTATTGAAATAGTATAGTTCTGGTTCTTAACTGGTCTGTAAACAATAAAGCAAGTCCTTTATGGAATCCTTTATTCTGTAGGTAGTGAAGTTCCTGCAGCAGCACTTAACCTGCTGATAATTTTGATCAATTCTCATTCTGATATCCATACCATTTTATTTATGTGCCAACTAAATAGTAGTATGCTATTTAAATTTCTTGGCAGTATTAGGGAAACGCAAATTTTGATATTATGGACCATGTCACATTTTATTTAATTCCATATTCAGTAGAAAATTGAAAATACGATTTTTTTTTATGGTGCTATATGATTCAAGCTACTAAATGTTTCAAAGATTATGTATATGTGCTGTGAAAAGGTTTGTCTGCGTGTTCCCTCATTCTGATACCGACTTGGGTTGGGTTGACTTGATACTTGGATTGGACATGTAGTGTTTTTCTTTTATGGTCAACCATCAGGAGGGGAAATTTTGAGCTCGTTGACTACTATCTTTAATAGAAGCCATCAGCAAAATCAATGTGGCCTTCCAAACTAACTATATTCTCATCTGAGTTAAAATGCAGGAGGTGCGCCGTATGAAAACATCTCCATTGACAGTTGAGGAGAAGGAACGTATCCAGGAGGTGATTATTTGTGACTACAGGCTATCTCCTATTTTTCATGTCTGGTTTCTATTGCTTATTTTCTTCTATACCTGCTGTTGATTTCAGGGGCTGAGGATATTCAAAAATGATTGGGCATCAGTTTGGAGATTTGTAGTGCCACATAGGGATCCTTCACTGCTCCAACGTCAATGGAGAGTTGCAAGTGGAGTTCAGAAATCTTACACTAAAAGTGATGCTGAAAAAGAAAGAAGGCGAACATATGAAGCAAAGAGGAGAAAGCTGAGAGCATCAATGCCTGACTCACGAGTAGTTCGTGGGCAAGAGGTTAGTATTTTTTTTTCCAACTTGTAAGATATTCAAATAATATCTTAATATCCATCAACGGTGATGTCATTGAGCATACTTTTTAATGCTTTCATTACAGGCTGATAACAATGCTTCTGAGGATGTTGAAAATGACGATGATTCATATGTCAATGAAGCATTTTTGGAAGACACGGATAGTAGAAGCATTAACATGATGCCTTGTCATCTGCCATTACCAAGAAATGCTGGGAAAAGTATGACAATGCAGTCAGGCACAGGCCTCAATGAAGAATGTGGCACTACAGGTGGTTACATTGAACCACAGAAAGGAAGTGGTACAAGACTTGATGTAACCACCTCATATATACCTTTTATGTACTGCCCCTCTGATGGCCCTTCATATGTAAGAGCACCTTCCACTACAGCTCCAGTGGTATCATGTGGCTCTCTGGACCAACTTCAAGCTTCCCAAGTGAGTAAAGAGAAAGGTAGTTGTGTGGTCAAGTTGGCTCCAGACTTGCCTCCCGTGAACCTTCCTCCTTCTGTTCGTGTCCTATCTCAGGTGGCATTTCATCCAAATGCAACACAGTTACATAGCACATCAGATAATGCAGCAAATGATATGTATTCCGTGCCACCTCTATCCTTTACGGAAAGTACTTATAGACAACTAAATCTGTTTCCTGATCACAGAGCTAATTCCAGATTGCAGCAGAAAGGGGTCTCTAATGAAAATACTACAGAAGACGGTGCTGATCAAGATTTGCAGATGCATCCTTTGTTGTTTCAGTATCCTCGAGATGTGGTTTCATCATATAGTCATCATGTCCAAAATCTTATTAATCAGTCAAGAAAATATGATCTTTTCCCCTTTGAGAAAGTTCAAGTTGAGAGAAGTAACAAACAGACTACAGGTTCAACTGAAAACAGTACTGTAAATGCTAACACTATTGACTTCCATCCTCTTTTGCAAAGAACTGAAGTTGAGATGCGTGATGAAGTACCAGAAGATGACTACCATCAATCTGTTAATCAGTCCGAGTATAATATGAGGCAAGCCCCAGTAGAGTCAACACCTGGGCAAGCATCCACAAGCCTTTCTGAGAGGGAGACCAGTATTGACTTGAACATTCATTTATGTTCTCCAACGGAGATAAAAGATTCAAATGACTTCAGAGGTGCTTTTAGCAAATCAAATGTGCAAGATGAAGTTTCTAGGAAGGACAAAGCTGGTGTTCCAGAGCTAGAGGTTGCAAATTCCTTTTCTCATCATTGCATTCAAGAGCCAAATGAAGAATCAATGCAAGGGATTGTAATGGAACAAGAAGAATTAAGTGATTCCGAGGAAGACAGCGAACATGTTGAGTTTGAATGTGAGGAAATGGATGATTCTGAAGAGGAGCAAGTTCAGGGTCCAGAAGCCTCTCCAATTCAAAATAAGGTGATGTTTGCATATACATCTGTTAGCCTTATAATTCATGATCCTATTATGGAATTGTATTATGAACGTTTCTTAAAAGTTTTCCGTGGCATTGTTAAATAATGTTCTATTTTTGCTATTGCTTTGCTCTGATTTAAGATGCCAGGAATTTAAACTTGCATTATTAGTTAACATTCTTGGAGTAATTTATTTAACAAGGCATATTCCTCGCAATGCTAGATGATAGATGAATGTTGCAGAAGTCACCATTCTTATCCTGGTTGTAGTTAATATGTTTGAAACTTTCTTCTCTTCTTGTTATTACTCTTTTATTTCAATTTTCTGTTTTTCTTCTGATTTGCTGGTGCGTTACGATATTTCTTTGTTCAGGGCATCTTGGCATCAGTTATTTGTGAGGAATTCCATGCTAGCAATGACCGGAGTCAAATCCAGCAAGGGTCTGTTGAAATGAATAAACAGGGTCCAAGTTCAATGCAGAACTTGCAAGTTTCTTCTCGGTCAGCGAGGGTTAAGTTGAAGCCAGAAACTGCAAAGCGCACAGGATCTAGAGCGAACCAACGTTCGTCTTCTTCTCGCACAACTGAAACTAGCCGGAGCAAAACCAGAAGCTCTAAACAGCCGCAGGGACAGTCAAGTGCTGAACGCAAGCCCAATGATTCAAAAAGAACTAGAAAAACTCCAGCCCCAAGATGAAGGCCCATCAATCATTTTATTCCGGTGCTGCATTTGCCAAAGCTCAAAAGTGTGATGGCTCGGTTCAATCTATAACTCATGTTTTTGAGTTGATTATGGCCAACAATTATGCAGCGCATGCTGGAGAAAGGACCTATCGAACTTCTGTGGACACTTAGGTTGAACTGGTCGTGCGAATAGAGCAGCAAGAGGAAGAGACCAGATCATGGGTTTCTGCAGTTAAGTACCAAGACTGAAGTGGTGATCTTGGCCCACCATTAGGAAGACAACCTGTGTTTGAAAATCAGGTGGTTGAGAAAGCATTCCCATGGAATAAGGTAAACAACCATGACAGACAGAATGGGATGATGCGCTGAATAACGCCTGTGTTACCCGGACACCCGTGTCTACATTTTTTTGCAGAGTCGGATACCCCGCACCCGTGTCGGATTCCGAGTGTTATTTGCCGTGTCCCAAAAAATTCTAACGAATCGGACACCCGCACCCGAGTCGGACACCGACACCTGCACCCGTGTCCATGTAACACTGAATTCCGCAGATGGACTTGAGAGTTTGGTAACTTGACTTCATTAACGGTTAATTGTAACGTTAACCAATAATATTTGTAATTTCAATCATACGGGTTGGTTGGTGTATGTGCGTTCATTCTGTTTAACTGACTAACTGTGAATAGATGAATGTATCCAGGCCTGCTACCTGGAAATTTTGTATTGGTCTTTGACAAATACTCCGTCCGGTCCAAATTACTAATCTATGATGTCAAGTTCGGACTTGGATTTTTGGGTGTTTGTCCTCGCCACCTCCTGCAAGCACATGCATGTTTTTTCTCTCTCCTTAGTTGAGGATATTTCATAACTTCTAAACATATTGTTTAGAGGGGTTTCCGGATTCCACCGGATATTCCATACCTGATGTTGACTGACACTTCATATGTTCCCGACTGTGACATCGTCAATTCTTACTGGAACTTAGGTCCAACTGGTGCAACCGTGCAAGGCACGAAATCAAACCACAACTTAATATGAAGTTCACGGTTGATATAGAATATTTGGTGAAGATTAGTTGTCATGTCAGTAACAAAACTAGTGCAATGATACTCTGCCGTCAATCATCATAGTATACTTGCCATTTAAAATGTTGGGTAAACTTGAATCGTTGGGCTTCTATATGTAAACAGTTGCTTTCTCAAGCTGTATAGGCTGTGTAGCTCGGATATAAATAACGAGAAGTGAGCAGTCAAATGAAAGATATATTTGTCTCCAAGATTCTAAATTCCAAACTCTAAATTCTTATCCAGTTGACAATTGCCATTTTGAGAAGCAAGTTATACCTTGGATGGTTCAAGGTGGTCGTTGTACCCCTTAACCACCCGCTGCGTTGAGTGTCTTTGTACTATTGCTATTTCTTTAGTGTTAACCGATGTGTTCGTCGACGGTGAGACACTTACCAGTTCGTCAATATTAAGGTCTACATGTGTATGTTCATAGAAGTGAGTGTTTATGAGCATCTACATTTGTATTCTGTTTAAACAAATTTTTGGCAATGCCATCTCCTTCTAATAACATACATGGACCTGTTCGGCTGGCTGGATGGACTGCAACCAGCAGGTTGGGGATGGCGGGAGCTGGTGTTGGGTGGGCTATTCCAGCCCAGCTGGTTTTCCCCAGCTGTTCGGCTGCATGTCGCTATGAACAGGTCCCATGGGTGAAATAAATAACTTGGGGTGGAAGCAATCAATTGTAAATATTAGAATGCCACAGAAAATTTACATATTCTTCAGAAAGCCATTTGAGAAGCCCCTCTCTAGAAGCCGTACAGCTTGCTGGAGGGCCCCACCCTAGTGAGATTGAAGTGCTCCAACGTGTGTGCCCACCTCAAGTCCTGCTTCAACTGATGCACACCAATGGTGTTCTCCAAGAAGTCGTCAGCTTTGGCACTCTTGTAGTCATACATCCTGGGGAAAAGGTTCACCCTGTTCTTGCCCTTGTTGCCCATGTTCAGCCACTTCCCTGTGGTCAAATCTTCTACCCCTGAATAACATGAGTTGCTAAGCATTATTAAAAACATATAATAGTGTTCTGAAAATATTTAATTTTCATGAGAAAATGTATGCAGCAGTAGCTGAAAATTGTCGAAAACTACTCAAGGAGCAAGAACGGATGCATTCTGTGCAAAGTGCCTACCCATGGCCTCCTTTCTGACCATGTCGGAGCTGGCGATCCACTCGACGAGGTCCCATGAGAGCAGGTAGCCCATGCCGAGCATGAACGGCGGGAACTGCCGGTCCTGGAACGGGAGCCCCGCGCCGCAGTACATGTCCTCCCTCGGCGCCGCGCGGAGCGTCTCCACCAGCGCGTCCAGCCGGAGGAACGTGTCGTCGTCCACCTTCATCACGTAGTCGTACGGCCGGCCGCCGCCGCTGGCGGAGCCGAGCATCGCCGGCAGGCTGGCAAAGTAGGTGTACGTCTTCCCCTGCTCCGCGCTCTCGGCGCAGTCGAGGATCAGCACGTCGCCGTAGGCTCGGGCCTCGAGCGCCACGAACGCGCGGTGCTCGGGCGGCATCGGGCGCGCGCAGAGCGCGAACCGGACGTCGACGCGCGCCGCGGCGCGGAGCGCGGCCGTCTGCTGCAGCGCGTACGCCATGCGGATGAGGTGGCGACGGGAGTGCTTCCCGGGCATCGTGTGCACGCCGATCAGGACGCTCAGCTCCGGGCGGCGCTGGCTGCCAACACCGACGGCGGTGCCGCCTACGCCGCATCCGCTGGCAGCCGCGGCCGCGGCGAGCGGGTTGTTGAGGTAGGCGGACAGCGGAAGGAGGAAGGTGAGGCATAAGAGGGTGAGAGGGAGGAGGACGATGAGGGAGATGGTGTAGGACGGCAACGGCTTCTTGAGGTACGTCGACATTGCTGCCGCTGTCGTCGATCGAGGTCTCCTCTTCCGCTTCTTCCTCCTCCAGTTCTTCTTTGTGCTGTGTTAGTGATTAGACATACGTGTGTCTATATATAATCAAGCTGTGAATGGAATTGAACGGAAGTAGTATAATGTTTTCGGTTGCTTGTGATATATGTCACTAGGATGGGATGTTTCTAGGTGAATTTACAAATACTCGCCGTATACCATTACCATGTGTAGAGCAAGCTAGAGAATTCTCTTAGGTCGGCATACTAGTAGCAATGATTGCATTGGTTTATATATGCACATAAGAATGTACTCATTTTTATGTCTGGGTCAATGTAACAGAATGTCAGCAAACTTAAAAAGTTATAATGCGAAAATGCATTCTGTCGATGCAAAAAGAAAAACCCTAATAATAGTTGGAATACTAGCTAGGTTATTTTTAATATAGATAAATCTAGATATATAGTCTTCATATGTAAAAATAAATAAAAACTGAATGATGATTTGTTTTTTCTCAAAATGTCGCCTATTCATTGTGCAATGGCCAACTATGGAAGTGGAACTGGTCGGGAGTTGGAACCTAGTGATCGAGGATATTCTAGCGTGGCAGGCGTGGCACACTTAGCTTAAACTGGTCGTCTCCCCACTTGTTTTATTTATCATCTTAGACAGTGACAATCTAATTAAAATTAGAAGGAAAAAAAAGAGTATATTTTGCCACGGTTCCTTGTCCATTGCTACTTCTTCTCACTAATTATCTGATTATGTCAGTTGGAGACGTTTACAGCTCAGCTCGACGCATGAATCTCAACTCTTTGAACCGTACAGAAATTGCACACACGTGCAAGGGTGCTTAAGGTCACAAGACAAGAAATGGGCCTTCTCTTTCTGATTCCAACAGAGGCACGATGAAGGCAAGATTTTGGAGTGACTCGGTGGTACTATATCATCCTCGGCGAGATTTTGGAGGATTCCTCGCTGGCGAAGCAAGCCCGGATCCTTGGAGAGTCCAGCGACGGTAGTGGCGAGCCCCTATGCGCTTTAAGGTGATATCCGAGGAGTGGTTTGCGGCAGTGGATGTGACGAGACCCCCACGCGTTAAGTTGATGCTTGGGTCGATGTCCCAATCCGTCCTAGGAGAGGAGTTGTCTCGGAATTCCAGGATCCAACACTTTTTACGGTACTTCGGCGAGGGATTCTGCATGATGGTGGCTCTTTCGTGTGGTGTGATGGGCTCCTCTGCTGACTTCTGCCAACGTACAGGTTGGAGTTAGGAGATCGGCTATCGTGTCTGCGTGATATGAAGATGACAACGGCATGGTGGAGTCATGGTAGCTACTTGGCTTGCAGCGGACTGCAACAGCCAGTTCTGCATGGCAGCGGCTGGTTGGTGTGGGACATCATCGGGAACGACAGCGCTCGCGAGGTGGGCTGCTTGTCACCTTCTTCTTGGATAGTGGTGGCGCGGCGTGGTGAGCTTCTATGGAGTCGAGTTTGAGTTGCGCAACCGTGTTGACGTCCCAATCCAACTAGTTGTTGTTTGAGTCGAGTTCGAGAGGAGTTGTGTGGTCGTGTTGGCTGGTGGTGGTGTCTTTGTTGGTTGTTGTGGTGCCAGTCTGAGTGTTGTTTCTTCTTTTTAATAATATATAAAAGGCAGCTCTCCTGCCTGGTTTGTTTCAAAAGAAAAAAATGAACCTTATAAGTGGTTGTTGAATTTAAACAAAAAAGATATACTATAGAGGACGACACAACTACACGGTTATGCCATTCGTTGGACCAATGCTGGATGAATTATTTACGTGTTCTCAGTGCAAACGTCAACTTGATCGGGTAGGTAGGATGTCACTCATGCATGTTTTTTTAGTCAACCAATAAACTTGTAACTTGAGATTGTTCCTACGGAAATTCTTTGTTTGTTTCTTAAAGCGCTTTTGCTAACTTATACTTTCATCTTAATATATAACCAATAGGGGAGTCGAGCCCCTCCTGTTGCTTCAAAAAATAAAAAGATTGTTCCTACGGAAAACCAATGTTCTCAGCTGATAGTATGGTGTGTGTATTCACATGTTTGTTTACTAGAAAAATTTGTCGGTATTGTTACTACAGACAAATGCCATATCAATATATTTAGTATTTAATACATCATTAATCCAATAGCACTTAATTAAGAAGATATACCATTTGTTAAAAGTAATTTAGGAGTAGCCAAAACACTATTATTTAGACAATATTTCCTCCATTCACAAATGATAGTCTTATTTCAAAATCTGAAAATTTCAAAATTGATAGTCTTATTAGAGCAGAAGTCTGATTTTAATCTTCGAACTATCACATAAGTCCGATTTTTAACCATCAACTAAAAAACTAGATAACATAGACTATCCAACTGTCAAAACCGGACAAATTTGACTCTTGGAGTGGTTTCCAAGGTGGTTTTTTATTATTTTAAATTAAAAATTCTCATTATATTTAAAAAATCAAAACTAATTCATTTTAAATCGAAAAAATATGAAACTAATACCAAAATTTTTCTAAAAATGTAACTGATCTATTATTGCTCTATTGGGAATTTTAGTTATTCAAAATATAGACATAACTACAAGCAACCAAATATTATAAAAATAGAAAAATCTGATCCGAATTACTGAAAAGTATCATGCCAATAGATATGTTATATTTTTAGAAAACTTTTGATACCTATTTCGTATTTTCTTATTTAAAATAAATTACTTATGAATTTTTAGTTTAATTTAAATATTTTTAATTCTCATAAAATGGAAAACCACCTTCAAAACCACCTAAGAGCCAAATTTTCACGGTTTTAACAGTTGGATGGTCTTTATCATCTGGTTTTGTAGTTGAGGGTTGAAACTCGGACTTTTGTGTTAGTTCAAGGGTGTAAATCAAATTTTCCCTATTTGAGCCCACCCACCTATTGCCTCTCGGATCCAATGCCCATTAACTATGCAAGAGTAAATTTGTGCTTTGGAAAAGGATGCAATGTGATAAAAACTAGGTGCGTGCAGGGGAGCATTAAAGATCATTTGTTTTTACGAGGTTTAAGCATTAAAGATCGCTTCTTTTAACTAGATAAATAATGACGAGATAAGTAGGATTGATAAATAAAGTTTTTTTTTATCTTGGTTATTGTGCCCACCCCAAATAAGACTATTATATGTGAATGGAGGGAGTAAACCTTATTTACACACTTAAAATAATGCCTTAAATTGGGATAACACAATGAAATGGCACTGAAAATAATTAAGCCCGTGACCAAAACTCAATTCGGCGGCCTATTTACTCTGTGCAGCCCAAAGACAGAAATGATACAACCTACCAAAACAGGTCGTTTTTCGCCCGGCCCACCAAGGCTACCCTGCACGGGCTCGAAGCCTAGAAACCAAGGCCCTGTATCGGGAATTGCTTTGGGCCGCCTAATCCCTCCAGGCCCCTTGCCGTTCGGCCCGGGCTTCAGGCGCGCCCACGAAGCTCTGCTCTGTTGGTGCGTTGCGTTCTTCAAGCGGCGGCGGCGCTCCAGGATACGGCGGCGGCCTGCTGCTCAGACCGAACCCCCAACCTGGAGCCAAGCGTTTCGCCGGCGGTAATCTAGGCCACAAAACCATCTGCTGGAGCCCGGAGGCCGTGGAGGCACCACCTCCCGTCCGTCGTCGGAGTGGCCAGACGGCGACTCTTCTTCGTCGTCCCGCGCGGCAAGTTCTCTTCCGGTTTCCCTCGCTGCTAATCCGCAGCCCTGCCCATCGAAGCGAAGCTCTCGCTCGTTGGTGCGGCAGTGGAACCCCGACGGCCGCAGCGCCCAAAACCTACCCCCCCTCTAAACCTTCCTGCCTCCCCACCCTCCGCCGCGGACGCGCGGGTTCGGCAGCGCCGTGGCAGGTTTTAGGGCGCGGGGGTCGAAGGCGGCGTCCGAGATGCAGGGATGGCGCTAGGGGTATGCTTATGCTTAGGCATATCCAAGATTTAGAAAAAAATATCAATATGTATTCATATATGTATACTATCCTATACAATTAATGGGCCCAATTCAACAAAGCCCAGCAGGAAGCCCGAAATCCATCCCTCTATCTCTGGCTCGCGTGACCCGTCTCGCCCCGAGCGCCGAGCCCCCGCCCCCGTCCGTCCGTTCCCCCCCGTCCCCCGAGGCCCCGTCGCCCCGACCGCCCGGCACCGCCGCCCGCCGTCCGCGCAGCGCAGTCCGGCTCCCCCCAGTCCCAGTCAGGGCGGCTTCGCCTCCGCCTGTTCGGCTTCCGGGCGGTCCGGCGGCAGGGGCAGCCGAGCAGGCCCCTCGCGGCCTCGCCGCGAGCCCGCGACGCCGGGCGGCAGTAGAGCCCCGCCCCCACGACCAGCCGATCGGCGAGCGGCGGGCCGGCAGCCAGCGGCACCGACTGGCTCCACCCTCCCTGCACCCTCGGCTCTTCAATTCAAGCAAACCTGCAAGGTTAAGGTAAGAGAAACACCCTAGAAGAGGGTCACTTCTTTTTGTGTGAAGTACAATATTAAAGTTGTTGACATGGAGGGTCCTTATTATCCTGTTGGAAGACCTAAAAGAGGGTTCTATAATGGTGCAATGAACTATCATCGCTTCCATGTTGATATGTTTGTGAGTGTCATTGATTGGCAACTTCGAGAACTGAATGACAAATTTGATGAGGTAAACACAGAGCTACTTTCTTGCATGGCAGCATTTAGTCCACTTAATTCATTTGCTGCTTATGATCAAGCCAAGTTGGTCACACTTGCTACAGAGTTTTATCCTAAGTACTACACAACTGAGGAATTATCAAAACTTCCATGGCAACTTACTATGTACATTTCTCATGTTCGTAGAGATGAAAGGTTTAAAAATTTGAAGAACCTATGTGAGCTTTCAGTTAAGCTTGTGGAAACAGAAAAGGATGAACAATATCATGTTGTTCACAAGCTTCTTAAGTTGGTGCTAATTCTTCCCGTAGCCACTGCTAGTGTTGAAAGAGTGTTTTCCACGATGAATTTTGTGAAGAATAAGCAAAGGAACAAAATGGGTGATGAATATTTGAATAACTGCTTGGTTACTTTTATTGAGAGAGAATTCTTCAGTAAAGTGAAAGATCAGGATATCATCAATCTCTTCCAACAAGGGGATCATAGGGTTATATTGTAGTAGCCTTTCCTATTTTGTAATATTTTTTAATTATCCATGTTTAGAACTCGTACTTTGGTTATATTCATGGATTTGTTATGGCCGTTATATGTATTTGCTTCAAAAAAAAATTTTGTTTGGCATACCCAGCAACAAATTCCTGGCTCCGCCACTGCCGAGATGCCGTCCTTCTCTGCGGGTGCCTCCACGCAGAAGCAGCAGAACTACCAGAGGTGCCAGCTCTTTGCCTCCACGACGCCATTTTGTTGCCATCGTTTCATTCGCTGGACTGGGGATTGAGCCTTAGCTTTGGGTTGGCTTGTGCAGGTGGAGGCAGCAGATTCGGGAACAGCGGAAGTCGCTCCCCATTGCTTCAGGTTTGCTTGCCGACTGCCGAGCTTGAGATAACTGTTCACTCTGATTGTTTTGGGGGGTGTTAGCTCGGGGAGCTGAAATTTATTGTTTGTTTGTAATTGGTACAGTGGAGAAGAGGCTAGTTGACGAGGTTAGGAAGAACGACACCCTAATCATAGTTGGCGAGACTGGGAGTGGCAAAACTACTCGTAAGTTTGCTTCTGATCCTCCCCCCACCCCCTCCCCTTGTTTTCTTCAATTGTTGTTAGAAGCCTCTGGCTTTCCGATGCTTCAAATTGTTAGTTGGATATGCTCTGATCCAAATGTAACTGTGTTGGGCATAAGTTTCTGAAAGTGGTGCTGTGGATTGCTTGTGTTTGTGGATTTGGGAACATTTGGGTTCAGTCAGCTACAGAACTGATGGAAAGGACCATTGTAAAAGTGAAATGAGATATTACCCATGTAATCTCATAGTAATGTTGTGGCAATTGGGCGCTTTCTTAGGAAAGTTATTCTCGGCCTTGTATAGCATATTATGAAATTCGTTTGCTTACATAAATATTTCTTTCATCTGTAGTTGCAGAAGCAAACTGCACTAGTATTTGTTTTTCCCGAGATATCTCTTTTTTTCTCTACTTAGTTTCTTTGATGATTTTTTTCTTTATTTTGTCATGCAGAGTTACCTCAATTTTTATACGATGGTGGGTTTTGTCAGGATGGTAAAGTCATTGGCATCACTCAGCCTCGAAGAGTTGCAGCTGTTACAGTAGCTAAGCGTGTAGCTGAGGAATGTAACGACCAGCTGGGCAAAAAGGTTGGATACTCTATCAGATTTGATGATTCCACATCCAATGCTACACGGATTAAATATATGACTGACGGTTTGCTTCTGAGGTAATGCTTTACTTACTGAATTGTTGATTGCTTGATAACCATATGGTTTATTGTTAGGATGTACGTTAGTCTTTTGATCCTCTCAGCCACCGCTACACCTGCATAGAAACTGTTTAGCATAAGGATGAAATTCTTCAATTGCTTACCTTTTTTTGCTGTTGTGTAACTACATTGCACTTTTTCGTAACCTATTAGGCTTAATTTCTCACGTGTATAATGTTACTAGTGTGGAATACTTTTGTGTGAGATCTTCTTGTTCGAATCCTCTAAAGTGAATTTTCCATTGGATTATACTGTATCGTTTTACCTACTAACATATATGCTTGGAAAATTTCTCTTCTAGTTGATGCATGGCATTCTATTTTCTAATCGAAACATTGCTTTGGATTTCCAGGGAAGCACTTTTGGATCCACTTTTGTCCAAGTATAGTGTTATAGTGGTTGATGAGGCTCATGAAAGAACTGTCCATACTGATGTATTACTGGGTTTGTTGAAAAAGGTGCAACATTCCCGGGCCAATGCCAGTGAGAATGGGAAGACTTTGCCTAACGCGGGCCATTCTCAAAATTTAACTCAGAAGGCATGTCAAGGAACAAGATGTGCTCCTTTGAAGCTGATAATTATGTCTGCTAGTTTGGATGCCAAGTGTTTTTCTGATTATTTTGGTGGTGCTAAAGCTGTACATATTCAAGGTCGGCAGTATCCTGTTGACATACTATATACTTATCAGCCTGAGTCGGATTATCTTGATGCCACTCTAGTTACTATCTTTCAGGTGAGCAAGAATTTTGTTTGCATGCAACCTCTAGTTGGTTTAGGGACAAAGAAAGACAATTGAAATATACATAAATGGTATTTTCAGAAAGGAAAATTTGCTTTAGAAAGTTCTTTTCTTTCCTCTCGAACACACAGGGGAACTGAGAAAACATGATGACTAATTTATACTCCCGCCATTCCAAGTAATAGATTGTTTTGGCTTTTCTAGATCTATGTATCTAGACATAGCATATATCTAGGTGCATAGCAAAAAGTATGTACCTAGAAAAGCTAAAACAACCTATTATTTGGGACGGAGGAAGTACCTCCTAATTCGCATAAAGCTGTGGCACAATTGCATCCTGCTCTTTCTGTATGAACTTCATTTTAGATGTTTTTTTTAGATTCATTTGGAGGAAGGACCTGGAGACATTCTCGCATTTCTAACTGGCCAGGAGGAGATTGAATCACTTGAGAGACTTATTAATGAGCGTGCTCGTTTACTTCCACCAGAAAGTAGTAAGATATGGACCACACCTATTTATTCATCTCTCCCGTCAGAGCAGCAAATGAATGCTTTTAAGTCAGCATCAGCTGGAACCCGCAAGGTAAACAATAATGGGATACTGATGGTTCTGAATTCATCATGTTTCAGTAGGATCCTTATCAAAAACATCAGTCACATACCTTCATTTTCCTTTTTGCAAATCGCGGGTTACTCGATCAATTCTTTATGAATAATGTAGCATAGTTTATTTGTTTACATTCATCTTAAGGTGATTCTTGTCATCTCTCTACAGTTAATTAGTTTTCTTCTAGATAGATATGTGATACTGCTATAAATTATATGACCTTTTGTGAAATTATATCATTATAAGGAAGAATACAGAATTGGTATTGCTGCTGTTAATTCTCTGGGCAAACATTGTTGTAATAGAGACCAACTAAAACGGAAATGTATTAACTGTCATTTGATCACTTTGCCTGCCCCTAAAAGAGGAAAAGAACACAAGGTAAAGTCACTATGAACCAAAGGTCATATCATCACTGGCAGATGAAATTATTTACAATAGACTTAGGCTATTTGGTGTTCCCGACAAGAGTTACTTCTGGCTCTATGTTTTAGTGTTGTGCCCATTCAGTAATTTATTTTCCTTTGTAGTCATTTTTGGTGTTTCAATTACCCTTGGAAGTCCCACACCAGAGTCTGCTAAGCAAAGTTTGACTGTTTGCTGATTTTCATATGCCAGGTAGTTCTAGCAACCAATATTGCTGAGACTTCTGTAACAATACCTGGCATCAAATATGTTATTGACCCTGGGATGGTAAAAGCTCGTGCTTACAATCCTGTGACTGGAATGGAATCATTAATCATCATCCCAGTTTCGAAAGCACAGGCTCTCCAAAGGAGGTAGATTCTTTCTTTTTTGATTTTTTGTGCCCAATATTTGGGATAACGAAGAGTTCATGTGGTACATTACCCCCTTTCTGTTTTTTTCCTTGTTGATGTTTTTTTTGTCCATATGCTGATATACTTAAGTGGTTTGTCACCATGGTTTTCTTTTAACTATCCTATGTTACAGGTTGCTGTAGAATGAATTCCCATGTGATGATTGACTATTTTGCATCCTATTGCTTATATCTGTTGCACATGGTTCCACTAAATAATAAGGCTTATGGGCCTGTTTCTTTATTTTGCTCTTTTTTGATGTCATCACTCTACACTCAGTGGTCGTGCTGGACGTGAGGGGCCTGGGAAGTGCTTCCGGTTGTTCCAAGAAAGTGAGTTTGATAAACTGGTAGATTCTACTGTGCCTGAGATCAAGCGGTGTAACCTATCAAATGTTGTTTTGCAACTCAAGGCTCTTGGAATTGATGACATCATAGGTTTTGATTTTATGGAGAAACCATCAAGGTAA
Source organism: Panicum virgatum (assembly GCF_016808335.1). NCBI lineage: Eukaryota > Viridiplantae > Streptophyta > Magnoliopsida > Poales > Poaceae > Panicum > Panicum virgatum. Next base: position 7,286,641 of record NC_053148.1, read on the forward strand.
TTTTTTTTAGCCTGCTTCTATGTTGAAGAATATTCTCGAAGCAACTCTATGTTCAATGTCTGCTATTGTGCTGGGAAATAATATCTGTGATGAGACAATGCAATGTATGTTACTGTATTTGATGTATTTTATTGCTTGTCACATGTACCCAAGCTTTGGCATTATAGGAAAAGAAACCCCCTTGACCTGGATTTCTTTATGAACTTTATGACCTACGCTTTAACAGCTTCATTGAAGAAACGAACTGAGTTTTCTTGATGCTGCTCAGTAATATCCAGTATAAGTTAAATAGCTTGTTGCTTTGTATCGATGCTGAGTTATTGCTTATTGGTGCCCAACCTACTACAGGACTGCTATTTTGAAATCGTTGGAGCAGTTAATCTTACTAGGGGCTCTGACTGATGATTATAAACTGTCAGATCCAGTTGGCCATCAGATGGCTAGGCTGCCTTTGGATCCAATGTACTCCAAGGCACTAATAGTGTCAAGTGAATTCAAGTGCTTGGAAGAAATGCTGATTGTTGTATCTATGCTTTCAGTGGAATCAATCTTTTTCTTCCCACGCGAGAAGTTAGAAGAGGTATCTGTTTTCATTATTCTCTGCTCGTTAAATTTGTGTCAAATGGTTCAAGGTTAAATTTTGGCATGTTTCATTTCGATAACTGATGGCCATCGTTGTTTAGGCAAGAGCTGCCCGGAAGGGTTTTGAAAGCTCAGATGGGGACCATATCACCTTGGTGAATGTCTATCGCGCAGCTGCAGAATGCTTGGAGAAGAGCAAAAATGCAAATGCCAAAGAGAGAACAATGGACAAGGCTTTGATCAGATGGTGCAGGGAAAACTTTATCAACCACCGGTCTCTAAAGCATGCTCGTGATGTTCACAGGTTAGTTTCTGCTATCAGTTTCGCAATACCTTTACAGATTTTATCTATTTGAAAAAAAATCTTGAATACGCAGGACCTGTGTTATCTATTTGAATTAAAAACCTGGTTGAAAAATTATGTAAAAAATTGGAAGCCTGTCCGCTTTAGGATTTCCTGACCATGCTGCAAGTTGACATTGCAATTTTCTGTTTATTGCAGTCAAATTCAGGGTCATGTCCAACAGATGGGCCTCAACCTTTCATCATGTGGAGAGGACATGGCTCTGTTTCGGAGATGCCTCACAGCTGCCTTCTTCTTGAATGCAGCGATGCGACAGCCAGATGGATCATACAGGTAGTGTTTCATTCTCATATTTTTCAACCCATGCAAGTCATTGTCACCATCTTTCCCTGCATCATCGTGATCCTAAACTTCGACCATGAGCCAATCTGCATTGAGGCCTTGTTTAGATTCCAAAACACAAAATGCAAAATTTTTGTAAATCGCTTGCATGATGTACTAAATGTAGTCAAAAAATAAATCGCATTACACAAATGGGCTGTAAACTACGAGACGAATCTAATGAGTCTAATTAGGATATGATTAGACACTAAATTGCTACAGTAATGCTACAGTAAACAATCTCTGATGATGGATTAATTAGGCTCATTAGATTCGTCTCGTAGTTTACAGACGAGATCTGTAATTAGTCTACATTTAATATTTCAAATATTGAAGATTTTGTTTCAAAAATGCAAAATGCAAAGTGAAATAAACACACCCTGATTGTACCAACCAAAGTTCGAACTCTGGAGTTCTCATCAATCGTCTGGCATTTGGCAGGGCTCTTGCGACAAGCCAGAGCGTCCAGATCCATCCTTCTTCTGGGCTTTTCCGGACCAAGCCGGACTGTGTCATCTTCAACGAGCTGGTCCGGACAACGCAGAATTACGTCAAAAACCTGACCCGGATCGACCCATTGTGGCTAGCAGAGCTCGCCCCGCAGTACTACGCTACAGAGGATTGAGCTTGATTTATGAAACGGCTTGGCGAGTAAGGAAAGTGGAACGTTGACTGAATGGCTGTTGGGGCTTGGGAGTAGCCTGGGAAAACGGCTGAGTCTCAAGGTTTAACCCACCCCACATGCAAATCAAATTCACACGTATCTAGATTTCTGTGCAATTTGTTGTATTGTGGTGGTCCACGCTAGTATTAATCAAGTTTCATTATATTACAGTTCTATTATTTTATTTGTGATGTTCAACCTGTTTGCTGAGTATTATTCTAAAGGATCATTTTGTGGTTCTGCAAGTTCATGAGAATTGATAAAACATGAAGAAAAAGATCCCGAACTGAAAAATAAGAAATTGTGAATATGTTTTAATAAATAGCAAAAACTCATGGAACTACATTAATATGTTAAAAAAACATGATATTACAACATCAAATTAGAAAAGGAATACATTCTATAATAACCTGGGCTGGCGGCGGAGTCAAACAATCTACTTGGGCCGGGATTACACTCGTCAGTAACCTGGGCTGGCGGCAGAGTCAAACAAGCTGCTTGGGCCGGCATCGCGCGTCATTTGGGCCAAATAACACGCTTGGGTGGCGTTGGGCTTGGGCGTGCTTCGGGCTTCGGCAGCCTGGATGATTCCCGACGGCTTGCCGAGGAGGAAAGAAACGGAGAACGGCGGAGAGCGAGACGGGCAGACGGTCGCAGGGTCGCACCGCACGAGCTCGACACAGCAGAGCTCCCGACGCACTCCAGCCGTCGCCGGAGAAGAGCCAGCTGCGACGCCATGGCGCCGGAGCCCGATGATGACTTGCTCAACGAGAAGAACCCGCGGCCGCTCGACGAGGACGACATCGCCCTCCTCAAGACCTACGTGAGTGCCCCCGGACCGGATCGATCTCCATCGTCTCTTCCCTCTGCCGTTGCTTTTGTCGATCTTGAGTTGGTTCACGGCTAGGGTTTGGATTTTTCGGTGGTAGGTTAGAGCTGGGCGTAGATCTAGGGCTTCCGGTTGCCCGCTCCCTTCGACACACTTTGGGGAATGTTTCGGGCTTTCCGCCACTATGAATTTGGGGACCTAGCTAAGTCTGATTTCTTCGATGCCCTCTTGTTCAATACAATAGGGGCTGGGGCCTTACTCGACCAGCATCAAGAAGGTGGAGAAGGAGATAAAGGAGATGGCAAAGAAGATCAATGACCTTTGTGGTAAGTAGATTTTGAGATATTTTTGTTACAGATGTAGGGATGGATGTGCTGCTTGTAATTTCAGTTCATTGCCAAAAACGCGCAAATCACCTGTCTCTGTTCTGAGCATTTTTTATCAATTATGAATTGCATGCAATAGCTAGTGCAGTTGCATTTTGCACATTAGTGCATGAAATTGATCTGAACTGTAACTCTCCAGGCATCAAGGAGTCGGATACTGGATTGGCTCCACCAAGCCAATGGGATCTTGTATCAGACAAGCAGATGATGCAGGAGGAGCAACCGTTGCAGGTAAATTGCCATGACCTTTGCCTATTCATTCTTTCTTTGGCACTGTAATGCACGGTAATAGGTAGGGGTGGTAAAGGGCCTCAAATTTTAGCCTAGATAATCTAAGGGCCGGGCTCTTATCTTATACAATTTTGAGCTAAAAATATATAAGGGCCAAGTTGGATTGTGAAGAGAGCACTGGGGCCTGATACATTACCACCCCTAGTATTCGGTAGCTGCTTTGTGCCCTGCTCTTATGCTTTCTCGGTGCTGTTCTAACAATTTTTTTTTGTACATAGGTTGCCAGATGCACGAAAATCATCAGTCCTAATACTGATGATGCCAAATATGTCATAAACGTGAAACAAATTGCAAAGGTATGGAATGATCTTTATCGTACCAAGTTGATCATATCTTCTGGATGTTCAATCCTGATTGTTTATGATGAACCTTTGTATGTAGTTTGTGGTTGGATTGGGAGACAAAGTTTCACCAACTGATATTGAGGAAGGCATGCGAGTCGGGTGTGTCCCTGGTTCTCTTTACTGCTCTACCATCTTTGATTGCATTTAAAATTTTCATTTATTCAGTTAATACTTATCGATAATGGCATTGGTTTAAACTGCTATATGTAAAGTGACAATGAGATACAGTGAGTGCACACTTGATAATTGTTTTGGATAACTTTAAATGGAACTTTATTGATCAGGAATTGCCATGATGCTGGAACCTTTTCCCTAGTTATTCTCACTTCTCATCACAATAAGGTCCATAAAATGATATATGTTCTACGGCCTGGGATAATATGGAACATCGTATTAAAATAGGAATGACTGTGTGTAATCTTCATAACGCTAGTTTGAGTTCATGACATTTTATTGATTGATGTGTAAGTTCTCATGAAGATGTTATAGGCTAGAGCATTTATGTTTTGAATAATCAGGTTAGCTGCACAATGTGCTCAGACATCAAAACTTAACTGCCTAGCAAATTTTGTCCAGTATTTGAAATTGTTTATGTACACATGATATCAGCAATTAGTTGCATAAGTGGACCGACACATTATGTTGTTCCTGATTCAATTGAAGCTGATCCTGATCCTGTTTATTGTCGCAGAGTTGATCGGAACAAGTACCAGATTCAAATTCCTTTGCCACCCAAAATTGATCCAAGTGTAACGATGATGACAGTTGAAGAAAAACCTGATGTCACATACAATGATGTTGGTGGCTGCAAGGAACAGATTGAGAAGATGCGGGAGGTTGTTGAGCTTCCGATGCTTCACCCTGAAAAGTTTGTCAAGCTCGGTATTGATCCTCCCAAGGGAGTCCTCTGCTACGGTCCTCCTGGAACCGGGAAAACCCTTCTTGCTAGAGCGGTCGCCAACCGCACGGACGCTTGCTTCATCCGTGTGATAGGCAGTGAGCTGGTTCAGAAATACGTTGGTGAAGGTGCACGCATGGTCCGTGAGCTTTTCCAGATGGCCCGGTCAAAGAAAGCATGCATTGTCTTCTTCGACGAGGTTGATGCCATCGGTGGTGCTCGCTTTGATGATGGTGTTGGTGGCGACAATGAGGTTCAGCGTACTATGCTTGAGATTGTGAACCAGCTTGATGGGTTTGATGCCAGAGGAAACATTAAGGTGCTCATGGCCACCAACAGGCCGGATACCTTGGACCCTGCTCTACTGCGTCCGGGGAGACTGGACCGCAAGGTTGAGTTTGGCTTGCCGGATCTCGAGGGCCGCACTCAGATCTTCAAAATCCACACCCGCACCATGAACTGTGAGCGTGACATCAGGTTCGAGCTGCTTGCTCGGCTGTGCCCTAACTCCACTGGTAAGCCATGTCACGGTCAGTACATATGTTGCTAGTGCATGTGCGTGCCTGTTTCTGGTGAACAACCACAGTTAGATTTGTGCTTATCATTGCATCTTGCAACAGGCGCGGACATCAGGAGCGTGTGCACTGAAGCCGGCATGTATGCCATCCGTGCGCGCAGGAAGACTGTCACGGAGAAAGATTTCTTGGATGCTGTCAACAAGGTTATCAAAGGGTACCAGAAATTCAGTGCGACGCCGAAATACATGGTGTACAACTAGGGTGTCTGGTTGGCTTTCTGTCACTTTTCCTCTTGGGGGCTTTGGCACGAGTGTGTTCTCAGCTACCTTTTCTTCGACTCATAAATGTTTGGCGCATCAATATGTATTCTGGATTGTATGTATCCTAAAATTAGCAGGATCGTTTCCTTTCCACATTTGCCGTCGTTGTGTACATTTCCCGTTCGAGGCAGAGCGTTACCTTGTCAGTATGTTTCTCAAGTGTGGCCATGTAATGCACGTTGCACCGAGACCTTTGAGCACAGGAATGTGCATGGTCCGATGCCACGCATGACGCATGATCCCGGGCTCGGCGATTCGGCCTCATCGGGGCACCAGTAGATAGCGTGCCTAACTAGGAAAATATACTTAGTTATTTTTATTGTGGTAGAGAAACATGAGTGGTTGTGCCTTGTTAAATTTGCATGGATAACTGAAGACACTGTTAGTGCACACTGATTTGGTGGCAGATAAAAAAAGGGCAGCGATTGTTATCAGCCGTGCTCGTCACGCATAATGAGGTTTGTGTGTCCAATCACCGACAAAAAAAATGCAACTTTTTTGTTCTCCCACTTCTGTTTCGGAAAGTCCTTCCTAGTTCAACTTGGTGCGACGTGCACCCCGGCAGCTCTAGTGGCAACGGCCTCCGTCGTGGCGTCTCCCCATCCTCCCGGCTGACCAGGCAGGCGGCAGGCGGCAGGCGATGCTATGCTACCTCTACCTAGTAACTGACCGACCCCGCCCACCCGCTCCAGAGCGCGGCGCCCTCGCGTCACCATCGTCGTCGTAGTGGCTCCGCCGCGGAGGACCGAGCGCTCGCAGAGCGCCGCGACGAGGCCTGGCAATGGCGCCACAAACGCGGTGCCCGAGATGCCGCGCCAAAGGCTCCGGCATCCCCGCGGTCGGGCTTGTTTGGTTCCCGCCTGTGCAGAGCTGCCTGGCACAGGCAGCGTTCTCAGGCGCACGATTTCGTCGGCCTGGGGTTGAGATCGCTTGCTGGCGCCGCAGCTGCCCAAACAGTGCGCCTTTCCCCGCCTGCGCTTTCGTCCCGCCCGGCAGATCCCGATCCCGAGAACTGTCCGCCTCCGCTTCGTTCCTTCCCTTTCCTGCGCCGCTGCGCGCAGGCGGACACGAAGCACGATGGAGTCGGCAGACCGGGTCGTCCGGAGGATGACTATTGGAATTGATCTATGTTTTACTAAAAAAACATAGTTCTGAGAGTACTAACGGCCCATAAAAATTGGGCCATATTGGATCAAATCTAGCCCATAATCAGTGGGCCCATCCAACAGCTAAATGGGTCATGTCTCAAACCACCACGAGCTATAAATATGGCAACCAGCCCAGAGCAACCACCACTTTACTGAGATTAGTAGTGAGAATCTCTGTCCAATCCTACTGATCAGGTCAGCTCGTGAGTGGCTCTGAAGGCCTCTGCCCCGCCATGTACAACTACACCACGCCTGCATCAAGCAGGCACGGGTCGTCAGAGCGATCTGCTGATTTATGTGTAAGTAATTAAGTTCTCATTATCGCAGTTCACAGGTGTTCATGTTCTTAGACTAATTGATTATAAGATTAAGTCATGTTGTAAATCCAACAATGACGCCACAGAGTCCATCCTGCGGTCCTGCCTGGCAGCTTGGCCACTGAGGGCGCGTGGCCTGTGGCTGGCTCGTCTTCCTACTGTGCAAGGGAGTGAGTGTAGACTGTAGACTGTAGAGCATGGGACGACGTTGTACCGCTAGCTAGCTACTCTGCTACTGGTAGCTGCTGCCTGCTGTAACTCTCTCCTAGCCCAGCGCCCAGCGGCACCCTGGCCTTCCACGGTGCGTGCCAGCGTTTGCGTGCGCCGCGGTGCGCGTAATTCGCTGAGACCGTGAGACGTGCCAGCCACAGGCAGGCCCTGACTTGGGACTCGCAGGCCTGTCGAGTCGCCTCTGCCTGGAACGGTCAGTGTGCAAGACAAGACGTGACACAGTAAAGTCCACGCCACGGTACGGTCCAACCACGCGAAACCTGTTCCTCCCGTCCCGGGGCAGGGTTTTAAAATCCAACGGGACCGGCCTAACCGCCGCCCTCCGGTACCGGTTAGGCCGGTAATCGGAGGAAACCGGTTGAATTCAAATTCAAAAACTCCCATGCAACCGGTTCCGACCGGTTTACCGGCCGGTTTTACCGGTTTACCGGTCGGTTTGACCGGTTTGAAATTCAAAAGCTCCCGTGCAACCGGTTTACCGGCCGGTTTGACTGGTTTGATCGGTGGGCCTTCATGAGCCGGCCCATTTTTTTTCTTTTTCTTTTTTGATTTAACTTTAAATTCCCACAAACTATACTAAATGAATGAATTTTTGAGAAAATTTGACACCATTAGATTCATCACACCTTGAAGTATTTTAGAAATTTTTTGGGAATTTTTCATTTTTTGAATTCAAATTTAAAATTTGAATTTTGACCGGTTGGGTACCGGCCGAAACCGGAACCGGACCGGACCGGTTTGACCGGTTACCGGTCAAACCGGACCGGTTCCGTTAGGTTAACCTTGTCCCGGAGCTCGCTCCCACGCTCGTCGCAGGTGGTGGGGTGCTCTAGCCCCTCCGGAGGCGCGAGCAATTTCCCGGCAACCGCTGGCACGGCGAGGCCGTGATCGGCCGGCCGTGGGTCGTACGGCGGGGGGGCCGGCCGGGGACTGATGCGACGCCGGCCGCGGACGAGACGACCGGCTGATGCGGAGGATCCCCGTGCCGCCGGCGACTTCAATGGTCTCGGCGCGGCAGAGGCACGCGTTTCCTAATCCCGTTCCACGTTTCCAACCGCCGGACGTCTGAACGCACGGATCGATTCTTCCCCCTCTTTCCCCCGTCCCCTTGGTCAGGGTCACGGCTGACAGCACCCGCCTGCCGCGACGAAAAAAATACCCGTAAGCTGCCGTGTGAAGCGGGACTGCGGGAGTACACTGTGTGCGTGAGTGACGGCGAAATTCATTGACGGTGATGTAACATAGGTGGTCAATTGTAAATCCAAGGGCCTGTTTAGATCTTTACACTCAAAATACAAAAATTTTGTAAATCGATTGCATGGTGTACTAAATGTAGTCGAAAAATAAATCGCATTACGCAAATGGACGGTAAATCATGAGATGAATCTAATGAGCCTAATTAGGACGCAATTAGACACTAAATTGCTATAGTAAACATACTCTAATATCCTTTAATTAGACTCATTAGATTCGTCTCGTAGTTTACAGACGACATCTATAATTAATTTTGTAATTAGTCTACATTTAATACTTCAAATATTAAAAATTCCCTTATAAAAATGTAAAAACGCAAAATACAAAGTGAACTAAACAAGCCCCAAGGCACACCGTCCACAACGATTCTAGCATGCACCTGTATGGTTTACGTCTCCTTTAGTTGCAACTGTAAAATTTTGAAATGAAATCTTTGTATATTTAAAATATTAAATATAGACTAATCACAAAACTAATTACTGAACACGTCTGTAAACTCCGAAATGAATTTATTAAGACTAATTAATCTGTCATTAGTATATATGCATTGTAGCAATTAACGAAGCAATTTAGTGTCTAATCATAGTCTAATTAGACTCATTAGATTCGTCTCGCAATTTACAAGCAAACTATGCAATTCATTTTTTATTTCGTCTAGATTTAATACTTCATGCTGAGCTTTTTGACTGCCAGATTGGGACCTTCTCTATTGAATATTTGGGAGTCCCTGTCAGTCCTTGCAGATTACATGTCAAAGACTGGAATCTACTAGAAGAAAAAATGAAAAGAAATTGGCCATTTGGAAAGGAAAATATTTATATAGCTGGGAGAACTACCCTAATTAACTCCAGCCTTTCCAATTCTTTCATATACCACATGTCTATGTATCTCCTTCCAAAGACCACAACTGATAAGCTTGATCAGCAGAGGAGAACCTTTTTCTGGCAAAGTGGTAGAAAAAAAATACCACCTTGTTAAATGGGATATCATTAATAAGAGCAAAAAATTTGGTGGGTTGGGAATCAAAAACATCCTGCTAATGAATATTAGCCTCCTATGCAAATGGTGGTGGAAGCTTGAAACAGACAAAGGTCTGTGGCAAAGTATTGTGAAAATGAAATATTTACAGGATGAAACTGTTAGAACAGTCAAGCTCAATCCAAACATTTCTCCTGTTTGGCATGATCTGTTAAAAGTGAAGCCCATTTATCTAAAAGGAAGAGTCTTATCAACCAAAAATGGAAAAAAGACTTCATTTTGGTTGGATACATGGATAAGGGACAAGCCCCTCTGTAACATATCACCTGTTCTGTTTGACCTCTGTTGTGATAAAAACATCTTGGTTTTTCACTTTCTAAGGCGTCAGGGACAACTGCAGTTTAGCAGATGGCTCCCGCCTTTCCTGTTTGATCAATGGCTGAGTTTGATTAACAACATTTACATTCATAGCTTTGAGAATAATGAAGATATACCCCTTTGGAGATGGAACAAGAACAACATTTTCTCTACTAGTTCTGTCTATGACTTCCTAACTAAGGAAGATTCCAGGAAACATTTCAAACACATTTGGAAAGCTAAGATTCCCTATAAAATCAAAATTTTCATGTGGCTGGTGGAGAATAATGCAATTCTGACCAAAGATAATCTGCTCAAAAGGCATTGGTCTGGGGACCCAAATTGCCAATTCTGTATGACAAATGAAACTATTGACCACCTGTTTTTCCAATGCCCAGTGGCTACAATAACTTGGGGGACAATTGGACTTTGTCTCAGGGCCAATAATATTCCTCAAAATATACAACAATACAAGTCATGGATTAGCACTTGGTTGCCCGGGGGTAGTTCTATCTATACAAGTGGCTGCGCAGCAGTCTGCTGGGCAATCTGGAAATGCAGGAATAAAAGCTTGCTTCGACAAAAAAATCATCAAGAACCCTCTTGTGATCTTAACCCATGTTTGCTCTCTTCTTACTTATTGGGCAGGTCTTTACAACTCTGATATGCAAGGGAAGATTCTTGAAGGTGTCCAAGCCCTGCTGGTGTGCGCCCACAAGATGATGGCAAGTCAACCGGGAACTTCAGCATCTGCCAGGATCCTCCCTCCACCTCCTGAAGATGAACATGATGATGGCGGCCTTATCTGAGGAAGTGCTCGCCACTTGTGGCTGTTTCAACAAACAATCTGCATTCCCTGCTCGTGAGTTTCCTTTGTCTTACTCTGTTGGAAAACTTGTTGTGTTTTGTCTGCTTGGGGTGTCTGCGACCTGGGAAGCCTGGGTCTAACTTTGCAGTACTAGCTAATCTGAATCAGATTAGTTAGTCCCCTCCTACCTCCGTTTCTGAGTCTGCTGTTCTAGTTGCCTCTCGTTATACACTGTCTGTGTAAACTTTGGTATTTCCGTTGTTGAATGGAAATGGGGGCACCTCGTATCGAAAAAAGATTTAATACTTCATACATGTAAGATTCTTTTTCGATGCGATAGTTTTAGAATTTTAAATTTTGCAACTAAACAAAGCCTTAATGTTAGGTTTGTTTGGAACTATCTGCTGTGTTTTCCCCGTACTTCGGGTGTGTTTAGATCATTATGGCAAAAAAATTTGAAAGAGAATCTTGCTAATTTGGAGTATTAAATAAAATTTATTTACAATTTTTTTTTCACAGATGAATTGTAAAATGCGAGACGAATCTAATGAGCTTAATTAATTCATGATTAATCTATATTTAGTGGATGGTTACTATAGCATCACTGTTGCAAATTATGGATTAAGTAGGCTCAGTAGATTCGTCTCGCGATTTACAACACATCCATACAAAAAAATTTATAAATAGAATTTTTTTAATAGTTCATGCATGTGTCTAAATATTCGATGTGATATTTTTTGGTCTAAAATTTTAAGATCTAAACAAACCCTTCTTTTAGTGATACAAATACAAAATGACCAGTGTGTTCAACGAGATACACGTGTCTCAAAAAGCCGAACACGCCATATTGCTACTCCAGGAGAAGGTCAAAGTTACCTGCGTCCTGGAATTATTGGCTTCATTTAACTTTCACCGTTACCTCCAATTGTTTTTTTTTTGAGGGCACCGTTACCTCCAATTGTTGGGGAGGCTGATACCATCAGAGTTTGTCCCTGTTGGCAGCTACCGGGTACCTTCACGTAGACTACACATCCATGCTCGGTCAAAGCATGGCATCACCTTTCGTTTTCCTCTGTCATGTGATATGTGATGTCTACTCCTTCCGTCTTAAAAACTTAGTCATCCTGACATTTAAATTTTATCTCAAAAAACATATCATCCCACCTTTTGGGCAATCCTATGGGCCCACAATGGATAGGAAATGCATCCATGCAGCCTGTGATTTCCTTAATTGAGTGATTACGGCGCCAAAAAATCACTAATGGCGGTAGCTAACCTCCTGCATGCAGCTATGCAGATTTCCTTAATTGAATGATTACAGCGCGGGATCTCCTCCAACCGGTAGGGGGCTACATGGTCATTCTACTCTCTCACTAATCTGTCTGAAATTTTCTAAGAACATCTCCACCAGTCTCCCAATCCCCAATCCAACTACCGTATTAGGAGAGTAGATAGGAAACTAGTGCTCCAGCAGTCTCCCAAAATCTTCCCCTTTCCCTAATAATTATTGGGATATCCCAATAATTCACCTCCCCTCTCCCTAAATAAATGGGAAGTTGTGACTCTCCCAATAAGGTAGTTGGATTGGGAGATTGTAAAAATAACTCCCCCAATAATCCTAAAATTACTGTTGGAACATCTTAGAATACCAGTTATTGGAAAAGAATTATTGGGAGACGATAGAGATGCTCTAAAGTAACTAGATTTTTGGGACGGAGGGAGTACAAAGCAGCATCAGGTTCAGACCGCGTCCCACCAAGGAGGTTTTGACCATCTCATGATTTCGCATGCATGCAGGGGCTAAATCACCACTGGTTGACTACTTTACACACTCACTCTGAAAAAAAAAATGAAACGCGGTCCACGATCCGTAGATCCGATATCAGATGGTTCCCTTGGCGTGCTCCGCAGACAAGTGATCCCAACGCCCGGGCCGGCCGTCCACACACGTCTTCGTCCGTCTCACCATGTGATGTCCCCGAGCTCCACGAACGCACGCCGCCGTGGCGTCACGGGCCGACTCACGGCCCGGCTCCAACCGCCGCCGATCGGACCCGCACGGCCGCGGTTTCCCTCCACATGGACGCGCCGTTGGGCACGCTCCCTGCCTGCCTGGCTTACGAGGACAGCGACGGCGACGGCGACGGCGACGCCCGCCTCCTCCGGCACCTTGGCCGTGGCAGGTTCTCCGGTTTCCGGAGGCCGCGGTGGCCGCCGCGCCTGCCAGTTGGATGCTTCCGCGCCGCCGCGGCCGCGGGTCGTGGCGGCCAGCGGCCAGCCGGGCAGGCACGTAGAACAGGGTTCACCAAACCGGCCGGAACCGGTCCGGTTACCGCGGTTACTGGTCTAACCGGCCCGGACCGGTTCCGGTTCCGGCCGGTTTTAAACCGGCCCAAATTCAAATTTTAAATTTGAATTCTAAAAAATGGAAAAATCCCAAAAAAATCTTAAAAATACTTCAAGTTGCGACGAATTTAATGATGTCAAATTTTTTCAAATATTCGTTCATTTAGTATACTTTGCGAGCATTTGAAGTTAAACAAAAAAAACGTGCATACAAAAATATACAAAAACAATGTAAAAGTAGTAAAAAAAGGGTTGGAGGGTTCATTTAGGCTAAAACATGTTATACAAACATTCATTTAGTATACTTTGCGGATATTTAAATTTAAACAAAAAAAGAAAAAAAATTAAATTTAGCGTGTTACCAGTCAAACCGACCGGTTACCGGTCAAACCGGACCGGTAAACCGGTCTAACCGGCCGGTTAGCCGTTCGAAATCGGTATAACTACGGGTTTTGAATTCAAATTTGAGTTTGACCGATTTTTACCGGTAACCGGTCAAACCGGACCGGTTAGCCGGAACCGGACGCCGGCGGTTCGGTCCAAACGGTCGGATAAAAAAACCCTGCGTAGAACAGAGCACCGGGCAAGCGGCAGCGGAAGCGGCCGGCGGACGAGTCAAACAAACTGGGCGAGCCGCGTCCCGATCCGCGGACCCCCAACCATGGAGGCCAGAGAGGGACCCAAGCACGCAGCACGTCGTGGCCCACTCGCCGCACGACCGCGCCGCAGAGGATCCCACCTCTGCCATCACGCCAAAGCCGCCGCCGCCGCCTCGTGCCCACCTTCAAATACGGAGGCGTTTCCCTCCCTCCCTCTCCCAGCTCGCCACTCCCCTCAACATCTCTCCCCCGGCCTCCCATCTCCACCTCGCCGCCGTCTCGTCTCGTCTCCCCTCCTCGCGCCGGCGCCGGACCAAGGAACGCCGAGGCAAACGCGCCATGCTCCCCACGCCGTCCTCCTCGTCGGCGTCGCTGGCGCCGGCGGGCGCGCAGCAGGGGCTCCCCAGCGGCGCCGCCGCCGCGTGGGCGTCGGACGGCGCCGCCCCCTCGCACCACCAGCTGGCCATCAGCAACGGGGTGCTCCTGGCCGCGGTCATCTTCCTCTTCATGGTCGTCGTCTTCGTCTTCCTGCTCTACCTCTACGCCAAGCGCTACCTGGGCACCAACCCGCTGCTGGCGCCGTCCTCCCGGTTCCTCTTCGTCGCCGCGTCCCCGCTCCCGCAGCGCGGCCTGCCCGCCGCCGTCCTCCGCTCCCTCCCCGTCACGGTCTACGGCGCCGCCCGCTCCCCCGGCTCCCCAGGCAAGGACCGGCTCGAGTGCGCGGTGTGCCTGTCCGAGGTGGCCGACGGCGAGAAGCTGCGGACGCTGCCCAAGTGCGCGCACGCCTTCCACGTGGAGTGCATCGACATGTGGTTCCAGTCCCACGACACCTGCCCGCTCTGCCGCGCCCCCGTCGGCGCCGACCTCGGCGCCCTGCCGCGGGAGGACCCCGCCGCCGCGCCGCTCGAGTTCCCCGTCTTCCCCACCAACGTCCTCTTCTGGGGCACCCACGACCAGGTCGCCAACGCCGGCCCCGCCCCTCCGGCCGCGGCGGCACTGCCTCCCCCCATCGCCGGCACCTCCGCCACGAGCTCCTCCGCCTCCGGCCGCCGCAAGGAGAACCTGGTCATCGACATCCCGACGCGCGCCGTGGCCATCAACACGCCGCCCATGAACTCCCCGCTGCCGACGAGCCGGATGCCCGGGATCGCCGACGAGATGCGGTCCCCGGTCTCCGCCCGTCTCCGGTCCCTCCGCCGCCTGCTGAGCCGGGGCAAGCAGGCCGTGGTGGGCACGTCATACAGCCCGCGCGCCGCCGCCGCCGCCGGGGACATCGAGCAGGGGCTCGCCGGAACCGAGGCCGGCCGCCCGCCCAAGACCCCCAAGACCCCGAACTGATTCGTTGGGATCCCCGAGCTCCGGGTCGCATTTGGCCGACCTCGGCCGATCACCGGAGCCGCGCAGACATGTGTTCATTCTTTCTTTCTTCTCTCTCTCTCTCTCTCTCTCCCCCCCCCCCCCCCCCCCCCCCTCTTCTCTTCTCGATTTAAAAAGGAGGAATTTTGGCTCAAAATTCTGATCTGTAAACAAAAGCAGAGACATCGGAGTTGATTGGTTCGTAGTGTTGGTGGATGCAGTAATTGACCAATTTGTTCATACATGTTGCCGGGATCGTTCTTCAACTTTTTGACTACCTTGCTTCCTCGCTTGGGAGGAGCACGTGTTCCAGTTTAACACTCCTTCAGCAAGCCGTGTTTACATTACAATGTGCGACCAAACAAAGACGGGTCAGTCCCTAACCATCCTCATCATCAGGATCAGGACGCCAGAAATGTTCAGACCGTGCAGCAGGAACTCGAAAGGCAGTTCCTGACAGAAAGTCTGCACGGGACGAGTGCGAACGTGCTACGTGCCTAACAAAGTACTACGGGGATTTTTTTTTAAAAGAGAGGTACAGTACTCACTACTACTACTGTACTAGGGCGATTCAAGTGTAGGCTGACCGGAGGAGCAAGTGTGCAGGGTACACGGCCTTCGCGTTTCCGGCAATGGAGTTGTGTTCGTGCTGACAGGGGGGCCTTGTCCCCCCAACAGGCCGGCACTCCCTCCCGTACCCGCGTCGCCGTCTGAGATCGGCGCTGCAGAGCCAGGGTTCGGCCTCTCTCGCCGGAGCACGGCGTCGGAGATTAGGGCGAGTTTGCCAGGGCTCCGGCCCCACCAAAAACGGCTCCGGCTTTTTTGGTGGAGCGGCTTCTCTAATGGAATTGGAGCCGTTTTGTAAAGCGTTTGGCCAAACGGCTTCATGCTGATTTTTATGAATGGATAGAACATGTGAAATGTCCAATATGCCCTTTGCTATTTGACATGTTTGTGTACTAAATTATATATATTTGTACCGAGTTTAAACCTCGAAGTGATGTGAAAATAAATAAATAAATAGGTAAATAAATAAATAGAAATATTAGTTAGGTAATAACAATTTGTCTTCTCATAATAATAATTTGTCTTCTCAATCAACACAAATCATATAACCATGGATACAAGCTCATGATAATCTAGTTATTGCCCGTGCAAGGTCATCACAGAATCTATCCATAGACAAATCGCTAGATTCTGGAGTTGATGTATCTCCTGCATTTTGGATCCGTCGACTTCTTTTATACCTTTCCGGTATAGTGGGCACATAATTTGGATCCCGATCACATTTAGCAAAATGTTTATCTTGCGCATTATTCTCACGAATGAAGTTATGGAGGCACATGGTTGCAGCAACAATCATCTTTTGCTTTTTCATTGGGAAACTAGGCATCTTGAGAAGTAATCTCCACTTCATTTTTAACACACCAAAAGCACGCTCTACTGCATTGCGAGTACTTGAATGCAAATGGTTAAAGTGTTCATGCTCACCACTTGGAGCAGGACCTTTCTTCCAATCTGGAATATGATACCTTGCACCCTTGAATGGTGCCAAGTATCCAGGCCTATTTGGGTAGCCAGCATCAACAACGTAATATTTTCCTAAAATAAAGTAAAAAAAATTATATGAGCTACTTACAAATAATTTACATTACAACCAATGTCCATACCTGCAGGGGGTGCGGAAACGTGTCCTCATCATGCCTTAGTGCATGAAATAGTACATTAGTGTCATGCATAGATCCAGGTTGTCCAATTGATGCATATGTGAATCGCAAGTCAAAATCAACAACAGCAAGAACATTTTGTGTCGCTTTGCCAGTTCGGCCAATGTATCTAACAAGATCATGTGGAGGTGGTGTTGCCAAAATGTGAGTACCATCAAGAGCTCCAATGCAATCTTTAAAGTATGGCATTAGCCTACAATCATTAGTAATTCTTTGATGCGTAGTACGGAAGTTAGGATCAATTGGCCTTATGTAGTCCCCACACATAGCCACCACACAATTCAAGACCTCATCGAATTTTCTACTAATAGTCTCCCCAGAATGGCTGAAAATACCATGTATTGCACTATTGGACATACCATGCCCACATATAACAAGAAACATAGCAAGTGATTCTACAGAATTGATATGCAATGATGACCGGAGACCGTAGGTACTCACTAGCAAATTATGAAGCCGGTAAAACAGACGTGCATCCATCCTGAACATCTTAGGGCTTCATCCAGTGTTAAGTCTTTCCACAGTCCAACTAAAGCCACTCTGTATTGGAGTTATAGGATCATTCTTGTCATGATAGGTCATGAAATATTTGGAGGAAACAAGAGCAGTAGCAAATAGATTATTCTGAGCAGCCCTCATAAATGACATAGTTTTCATTGTCCAATCATCATCAGAACTAGTATCATCACTCTTATGAGAAGAATAATCAGATCTGTGCATGAGATAAAAACACTCATTAAAATAGTATCATTATTACAACAAATGTTCATAAAACCCATTAAAATTGTACCATACAAACCAACAGATAGACAACATGTCAAATGAACCACAAAGAGATCAAATTCGAAGGATACATTGGTGATGCCACAAAGAGAGCAGTAGCAATGCTTTCTACTTAGACACATCATTTCTTGTCATCCACTCATGCTTCCTTGTCAACCATTCAAATCTCTCTTCATGAGTTTCCAAGGTCATGAACATCTCTCGTTCAGCCCTTTTGGTAAAAACAATAGATGCTATGAAATGCTCATTTGTCGATGGAACAGCACCACATTCCTTAACCAAAGCCATGACATCCAGTGGCGGAACCAGGATTGAGTCGAACCCCGGGCCGAGTTTTAAGTATAGACGTCTACAAACTCATAGTTCAAAAGATACATGAAAATATAAACGGAAAGATAGATCCAAATCCTTCTTCAGCAATTGATCCAAATCCTTCTTCAGCAATTGATCCAAGTCCTTCTTCAGCAATTGATCCAAATCCAGATGTAGAAACTACTGCAAAATGAAAAAAATTTGGGCCGAACCCCGGGCCATGGCCCGGGTGGCCCGGGGTGTGCATCCGCCCCTGGTGACATCCTTAATGGAGCAACCAGATTTATCCTCCCTCCTTGCAATTGACTCACAAGAAGCGGTTGTTCTCTCATTCGTCTCCACAATCTTACCCATCTGTTCATGAAACCATTGCCCAGTACTTGTCTTCGGTTTCTTTTCTTTGTTGTTATCAGCCCCTTTACCTCTCTTCCCTTTCCCACTTGTAGGTGTTACCTCCTCCGGCTCACTATCATTCTCTTCGTTCACGGCTTCATCTTCATCATCAACAGGAATGGGAGATGGTGGCGAGCTGAACTGGGAAGGTGCTACACCACTAGAGGCACACCAATGGTCATCACCGGTGTTACGAATATCTTCAAACATAATTTCCAATTGTTCCTCATTCTGAATGCCTCTATTTTTTAATCCGGTATAACCCTTTATTTTCTGTAATGGAACAAATAATTTTCAGTTACATAACAAAGCATGACAATGGAGAAACAACTAATTTTCAGTCGCATACCTTTGCCGTTTCCTTCCACCAAGCCTCTGTCATGTCAATATCTTTCCCTGATGCAGAAACTGTTTTCTTAAACTGTTTTCTAGTATACAGAAACCCAGTCCTATCCTTGAACCTTGTTACTCAAATGAGTTGTATCACGATTTCCTTTTTCCACTTCGTCTGCAAAAAGCTCACACACTATTCTAGTGTTCTCATCACACCAATCAGCTTCTCTATTGCCAAGAATTCAGTACCATAAGTTTACTACATCAAGTTACTACACAATCCATTTGAAGTACTGCCCATTCCATTGTGAAAAAATGCAAGCACACAATGGGTTCCATGTTCACATTCTAATGCATGATATGGCACTCCAATATTATCTAGAAAATTGGTAGCAAGGAAAGTGTTCTTACATTGGATCAGTGAGATCAATGTCGACGGTAGCACTGGCAGCACGAGCCGCTGCCCGCGGCCTAGGTGCACGGCCACCACGTCCTGCTCGTCGGCGAGCAGGGACACCTTCAGCGGCCTCTGCTTCTCCTATGGTTGCATGGTTCCCGATGGATGTCGAAGCCGGTGCCGTCGCTGCAGTCAACACGCTAGCGAGCCACTCCGGCCCAAGTGCCGCCGCCGCCGCTGCGTTGGTCCACCAATCCGGCAACCCACCTGCCATGGCACCCCCTCCGCCAAGCACGCCGACACTACGCGGGAACGCGGTTGGGGTAGCCGCCGAGGAGTTCGGCCACGCCGCGTCCGCGCTCCTCCCCCGCGCTGCACCTTGGCCGGCCGCCGTGCCATGGCCGGCCGTCACGCCTCCTCCTGCACCTTGGCCGGCCGCCGCGCCATGGCCGGCCGCCGCGCCATGGCCGGCCGCCGCGCCTCCTCCTGCGCGCAGAGTGCCATCCGGCTCATAGGAGAACCCTCTGCCGCCCCCAATGCCCGGATCGACCTCTGCATGTGTGGATCCGTCGATTCCGGTGGCCGGGGAGCCCTCCCTGCGCGCCGCCGCCGGCAGCCGCCGGAGAGGATTCACCGCCTCTCTCTGGGAGCAGGGGAACGGGAGCAAGGAGCGCTCTTTTTTTTTTCTCCGGTCGGGCCTTGGAGGGTTGGGGGAGGGGCAGTCGTGGAATGAAGGGCGATGTCAGCTCCCGGAGCCGCGCGGAGCCTCGTTTCACTGGCTTCACGTCGCCTGTGGAAGCCGTCGGTGGCTCCAGCAGGGGCTTCACATGTGAAGCCGGTTCCCATTTGTCTGTTTGGCACGGCTCCTAGTGGAGCTGCTGGCGGAGCCGCGGGAAGAGCCGTGCCAAACGGGGCCTCAAGCGTCGCCCCATCAGAAATCTCAGACCTTTCGTGGGGCAGGCAGAGGCAGGTAGGAGCAGCCCAGGGCCCCTCATGGTTAGGTTGTCGCTTCCGTGAAGCCACTCTCCTCTCCTCCTCTCCAGTCTCCACCGCCGCCGCTTGCCCATCGCGCACGGCGAGGCGTTCGCCGGCGCGTTGAAAGTTGGACATGCAGGATGCGAATGTTGACCTCCCTCCTTCCCCGAATCGTCTACGTGGATTATCAAAGCCGCGGCTTGAATTGAAAGTTGAAGCCTTGTCACACGCGACGCGCATGCCTGCTCTCGTCTTCTCCAGTTCTCCTTCCTGGGAGCAACCAACGGTCGCCGGCCAGTCAACCACGTGTGCGAGTGTATACGTATGCATCTCGGTGAAGTCGTCGCACGTGACGTCCCGGCCAATCGCTCGCACGACCGGGGCGGGCGGCACCGCGTTGCCGGGCGCGCGGGCGGGACCGCGAAGTTTCTCGGGTGCAGGCAAGGTTAACCTAACCGGTGGGAACCGGTCCGGTTTGACCGGTTACCGGTCAAACCGGTTTCGGTTTCGGCTGGTACCCAATCGGCCAAAATTCAAATTTTAAATTTGAATTCAAAAAATGAAAAATTCCTAAAAAATTTCTAAAAATACTTCAAGGTGTGATGAATCTAATGGTGTCAAATTTTCTCAAAAATTCATTCATTTAGTATAGTTTATGGGAATTTAAAGTTAAATCAAAAAAGAAAAAGAAAAAAATGGGCCGGCCATGAAGGCCCACCGATCAAACCGGTCAAACCGGCCGGTAAACCGGTTGCACGGGAGCTTTTGAATTTCAAACCGGTCAAACCGGCCGGTAAACCGGTCGGAACCGGTTGCATGGGAGTTTTTGAATTTATTTGAATTTGGATTTAAATTCAACCGGTTTCCACCGGTTACCGGCCTAACCGGTCCGGTAAACCGGTACCGGAGGGCGGCGGTTAGGCCGGTCCGGTCGGATTTTAAAACCCTGGGCGCAGGTCGGTCAGCCGGGCCGGGGTCGGACGCAGGAACAGGTCGTCAGAGCCGGGGCTGAATCGTGTTTGCTCGGTCAGGCGTCGCTCTCCTGGCTCTGTTCCGTTCCCGTGCTTTGGTAGTGCCGTGCCTTTCCCTCGAGGCCGGAGCTAACCAGGCATTCAGCCCTAACGTGTGTACGGATACGATGGCACTGCATCTAGCGAGCTGAGGTTCGTGCCGGCATGATGCAGGCTAGTCGACCTTGGTTTTGATTAGGTGCCTTTTGATTGTTTGTTTAGCGCTTTGGACGCAGGTTGACCCCTGGGCCGTGGTTCTGGTATGATTAGGCCGAGTTGGTTGTTAATTACAGTATGTGCTTGGGAATCTGAGGGGGGCAGTTGGGAGTTGCCTACACGAAATCGGGAAGGGGAAGCCCAACCGACAACCGTGTGTGTGTGTGTCATGGCTTCACGTCAGACAATCTGCCGCCGTGGACGTGTGGAGCCGGCCGGTTGCGCTGCGTCAGCCACCACCTCATCTCACCTCACCTACCCCCGGCGCCCAAATTCTCAGTTGATTTACACTCTTGCTAAGGGGCCGTTTAGTTCCCAAAAATTTTCACTTCCCCTTTAAACAC
Organism: Panicum virgatum; assembly: GCF_016808335.1. Classification (NCBI taxonomy): domain Eukaryota; kingdom Viridiplantae; phylum Streptophyta; class Magnoliopsida; order Poales; family Poaceae; genus Panicum; species Panicum virgatum. The sequence goes on from NC_053148.1 coordinate 7,308,042, forward strand.
ATGTATAAAGCACTAAATATAATTAAATAATAAAACTAATTACACAGTTTGGATGTACATGACGAGACGAATTTTTTAAGCCTAATTAGTGCATGATTAGCTATAAGTGCTACAGTAACCCACATGTGCTAATGACGCGGTCAAATGCCTCAAAAGATTCGTCTCGTGGTTTCCAAGTGAGTTCGGAAATTAGTTTTTTAATTAGTGCCCGAAAAATCCTCCCGACATCTTGTCAAACTATTGACGTGACATCCAAAAATTTTCGCGTTTGCAACTAAACGGCCCCTGACATACTAGCAGCAGCACTTGCTGAACAGGGAGGGTTGGGTGGGCGGCCGGAAAACGCTGCGGCTCGTCCCGGGCTTTCCTTCCCGCTCCGGGCGATTACTGTGCCTGTGCGTGGACCGGGGTAACGGGCCAGCGGCGAACACGTCAAGTCGTGTGCGCAGGCGATAAAAGAAACCTGCCGCGAGGGCACGGCCGGTCCCATGCCGAGCGGCCGCCGTGCCGTGCGCTGGCATGAGCGTGGCCGCGGCGCACGTAGCCGTGCGGCGTCGCCCGCGCGCGCGGCCGAGTACGAGGGAGGGACTCGAAGGCGCAGAAGCGGCGCGGCACGTCCTACCCGACAGAGTGCCCGAGTAGTGGGGTGGGGTGGGGGGGGGGGGGGGGGGGGGGGGGGCTAGCACGACCGGGCGCCTCTGACAAATCCGCGATGTGTCAAGTAGTACGTACGTACGGTATACAATACAGACAAGTGTTTGATTACAGCAGCAGTTACACTAGCAGCTGGAGCTCCGTCCTTTTCCGTCGGCCACGGTTCACTTCGATAAATCTCCGATAAACAATTTGCACCAGGCGAGGAAACAGAATCTTACTGCTACAAGAAAAAACAAATTTACCTAAGCACAATAAATCTCCGTATAATTCGCAAAAAAAAAATCTCCGTATAAGAAAAGGACAATAATTTTCAGAAGTTTGTCTTCGCAGTGGCTTTATGACTTTATGCAAAACGGAAGATGCTTCCAAGTCTCGGCAAGAGAAATAAGGAGGAATTCCACAGTTTTTAGCAATAGCACCTGTGCCAGTGTCACCGTGTGCCACTTCATCATTTTCTTTCTAGGCAGCAAACAATAGTATGCTGTGATTTGGTGCTGTTTCCACCTTTCTAAAGCTAGCATCCAGATGTGCAACTTCCTGCACTCTTAGCAACAATTCAGCACTTGCATCATAAGCCCAACAATCCTGCACATGCGAACTACTTCCGTCTAGCACTCCATCTCCCCCGTAGGCAGTACCCTTTCTGATGTGCTGCCTCATATCTCGTGTGAAACCCACACCGTAGTGGTAAATGATCTCCAAATTTAGTCTAGATAATTTAAAAGTTTTTTACATAATTTTAAATAAAAAAATATAAAAATCATGTTGGATTGTGAGAAAACCACTAGAACCAATTACCACCACACCCACACGACAATGAAGGAAACTAACTCCCTCTACAATACTGCAAAGAAGACTCATTCGTGCTGGGTAGGGCAATTTTGCCTTTTATGAACTTTTTTCTTTTGCGAATATATTAACTGTTGTTTCTGCAGGTGCAGGAAGAATCAGACATACAAAACCATAAGAAAGATCAGACACTTCGTCGTGTCACTGCTCTTTCTAGGGTTCCTGCACATCTTTACTTTAGTTGGAATCAGACATTTGATCCCCAATGTCATCGGCATCACTGGAAACGGAGAACGGGAACCCATCACTAGCAGCACATCCAGTTCGAACCTTAAAACTTACTCATAGAACAGTATAGCAAATTAGCAATATACTCCCTCCATCCTGAAATATAGAGCATTCTATGATTCAAAATTTATCCACAAATATAAAACATTCTAGGTTAAAAATTGACCCAACCATCTTAATTGTGCATCGTTTTCAAATTTTTCCCGACAAAAAAACATGCATACAACCATGTAGGGGGGTGCATGAGAAAGGACATGCTACTTTAATTATCACATATATATTTAGTGACCCAAATAGAATCCTAATGCTTAATAATTAGAGGTAGAAGAGTCTTTTCTACATAGCCATAATCTGTCCTACAAACTTCAGAATGCACTACATCTCAAGACAAAAGAAGTACGCAGTTAGATTCATGGTTTTCTATCTTGGTAATATCCAATAATAATTTATGTTACAAACCACCAATTATTTAATCAGGACCTAAAACCAACAATACATCTTTGAGACACGGGCAGGCGAACGCAACCCTCCAAATATGGTTAATGTGAAGACTAGTAGACTACCCACCAACAGCCTACAACAGTTGAGCTTTCTTTATACAAATGGTATGGTGCATCATACACTGTACGGTAGAAGAAAACCAGAATGCTAGTAAGCTCCTGCCTTGTCCAGAAGAAACAGTAGTCCCTTTGTTGGCTGCAACATCAAGCTGCTATTACTATTAGTTATTAGCTGAGAGGAAATGCACCCGGGCAAGGGGATACTCCTTCCCAGCTACCCAAACACCGGTCTGTGACCACTGCACGTCCTCCCATTCTAGGTTATCCTGCAACACCTGCAACATCACCGAGGAAACATATGGCAATGTTAGTGTCTCTGCCAGCCAAAACGATTTTAAGTCTCACAAACGAAGCAAGAAATACCTCAAGTTGGTCTGCTGGTAGTGGGATACCGATGGAACGCATGGCACTTTCAGGCATGGCCTTCTTACAACGAGACCATCGGAACACATCCCTGAGTTCATGGTCCACGGAGCCTCTGTCCCCATTTTGTGAATGATGACTACTGTTCTGGTGTTTCTCCGGTTCTGCATCAGATGCATTGGAAATCAATCCAATACTACGAGGCTTATCTCCATTGAAGCAGAGCTCATACCTGTGAAAACTTGTAACAAAATTAAAAGGACAGTGAGTTCCATGAAAGGAAAGGACGACATGGAAAGCAAACAAAGTCCAAAGAAGCAAAGAATGAATCATTAGAACTAAAAAAAAATAGTGGGAAAAGCTCATACCTATTAAAGTGTGTTTCCAAATATATAACTTCTCCTTTCTTCAGTCTGGCCGAAGTATAAAGAGATTTTTTCAATCCCTTGTCTGCCACAATGCTTATACTATATTTTAACCTGAATGAAGAAGAGTGTCAGAACATACAAAAGGGCCAAAAAGGGTAGCCTGAAACTAAACAAGAGAACTATAAGAGAGCTTCTACAGGCAAACAACTAGGAGTATATTTTAGCAAGAGAAGATCTAAAATGTTGGAATATAAGTGAATTGTCCACCTCTCCCCATCAGCTTAAGCTTTTGGGTTGAACTGGTCAGTGCATGCAACTTAATATGGTATCAAAGCCAGAGGTCTCGAGTTCGAATCCTGATTAGCGCAGTTAAATAAAATAATTGCTGCCCGCTCCTATTCCACGTCTGGCCTGAGGGAGCCTCCACGTGAGGGGGAGTGTTGGAATATAAGTGAATTGTCCACCTCTCCCCATCAGCTTAAGCTTTTGGATTGAACTGGTCGGTGCATGCAACTTAATATAAAACATGCGATAGAGATGGCAATGCGCCAATACCAGTACAGGACAAAAATCATGGTGAACTAGTACAAATTAAAGATCTCAGGAACATACCATGGCTCATTGCAGAGATTGTACTGTATTGTCACTTCGCGAACAAATCTTTGTTGACGCAGTGCATTCTGCATCAATCGTGTTGGGAAACTCTTGGTTTAGAATAGAGAAAAGGTTACTGGTTATGAAATATAATGCAAACTTGTGCTTGAGAGAAATATACTGCAAACTTAAACAAATATTCATCAATTAGAGATAAAGTTGTGAAGGGAAAAAAAGACTGAGAAGAAAATTACAGAAGCTGCAGCTCTTGTTGTCATTGTACGCTCAACCGCAACTGGAGCAAGTGTAGGTTCCACAGCTGACGTATGGCTAAGGCGTGGTTCAAGATCAATGGTGCCACCACCTTTCTGCAAAGCAAGTAAAAGAAGCTAAGCAAACATTGTATGAGACAGTGATCAGTAAAAGGGTTCAAAAGTTAACCACAAGCCCAAGAAAAGGAGGCACGCAAAAGTTCTATATCGTCCGCACCCTTGATACCTTAACAATGCAGCAGCGTTCTATGCGAAAGCTACAACCAATCCCAGCACCCCAAGCACGTGAACGTACATTGTTCCTCAATGTTGAAGTATAACCTGGGATAAGTGCCAAGTTTTATGAGTCCTTGTCCAACCATTAGCCTATACCAAGTCTGATAGAACGGTATGGAAATGAATGGAAACTTACTCTCTTGTGGTGGTAGAACTCGAACAGTTGCACGAAGTTCTTGGATGGCAGATGGTGGAGGGGACGATGTAGGCGAGCAGTAACCGGTATGCATTAGAACTAAAACAAATACACATTAGAAGATAAAAAAACTTCCCGAACTATTTAGAAATTTGGAAAGTAAGCAGGAATTTACCAGCCACAAGATCTGAATCATTTGTGTATATATCTGTTCCCCAAAGCTGAGCACCCTTTACCTGCATAACAGAGATTTCAGCAAATGAATAAAGGACCAAAATGAGTATTGCAAGGATGGTCGATAAAAATTTAAGAAAATTCAAGACAATTGGAAACATGCTGGTATGCATAGATGCATCTGTAAGCCAAATAGCAACCACATCCACAGTTCAGAACAATCAAGTGAATTGAAAACAGAAGGAAGCTACAATAATACATATAACAGAGTCACTGACACTCTGACAGAGCTTCAGACTTCACAATCAAGATGGATCATGGAGATAACCAAAGTGACTAAAACAGAGATTGTCTGCCAAGTATGTATACTCACTTGACGATTAGTGGAAGTAACAAATTCTGCAGGTATCCGAATTTCAAGAGTAGGACAATTTTGTAGACTTTCAGCATTTTTAGCATCCTGGGTTGCTTCAAACTCTTTCCATGATTTCAGCAGCTCCTGCATGCACTCTCCAGCTTTATAAACAATGGCAGGGACCTCAGACTTACCTGCAATCAAGAGAAGACTTAGATAACAATACAAAACCTATGTTTCAGAGCCACCCATAAATCATTTTGTGAACTTTGCAACATGGTGCTTATCGTTTCTACAATGTACTACAATGTACCTGCTATGGGAAACATGCATGCATCAGTGTGAGGAGAGCTATTAGTGCTAGGAAGGTATTAGTATTTAGTACTAGAAAAGTTATCCTTGGGAGCCCAAGGCTATCCTAGTGCTGCAAGTTAGCTGTTGGGGGATTGGGGATTGGCAGTGGAGTTTGGAGAAAGGAGGATGATTTTGGCAGCTGGTTTTAGTGGGACAGTGGACTTTGATGGCAATAAACTGGATGCATCAAGCACAGCGACAGGGGAGGGCAGGTGGAGCAGCAATAACAGGGGAGGGTAAGATGGAGAGACAATAACAGGATGCAATTGTGGAGAAAACTGGCTATGAAGGACCAAGGGTATAAATTTGGGTGGCAGAAGAGGGGATTGGAGGGTAGGGACGGCAACAATTTAAGGAATGATGCAAGTAATCAAGGCGCAAAGCTGAAGAAGCAGAGCAGGAGAGCAACATGTAGAATAGAGTACAACAGAGAGATGGGATGAGGACGGGAGCAAATTGAGTGGTAGCAAAAATTTGGTTGCTAGCAGAGGCATCAACCGGTTTTTCAGGGTAGGAATGGCGGTTGTGGTTGCAATTTGAGGGTTTCTGGTCAATGGCAACAAGCACACAATGGCTGCAGCCTGCAGGAGCGGAGCAGAGCAAACAGGTGATGAGAAATGGCAATAATATTTTTTACGAATGGACAACAGAAGACATGGTGACTATGATACAAATATCACAGAACCAGGTGAAAGGCAAGATGGAGGCTGATCGACCTCTAATCTTCAGGTTTCCCCTGTTGACAAGATGCTCAGCCACAAGATTCCTTCCTCTCTGTCGGATCCATGGCCTGCCTTTGTAGTGTTTAGGCAACAGCCAATATATCACATCCAACTTGACTCCTAAGAATTAATTCCCTAATGCTAATAACCTTCCTAAAACTAGCATAGCCCTCCTAATACTAATAACCTCCCTAAAACTAGGATAGCCCTCCTAATACTAATAACCTTCCTAAAACTAGGATAGCCCTCCTAATACGAATAAACTTCCTAGTTTTGATGCACGCATTGTTTCCATAACAGTATCCATTTTCTCCACACAAGCTCAGTTAAACCAGAAGATGGAAAAGGCACTAAAACATGCATGCACTGTAAAATGTATTGCCTCCAACATAAAAATGAAAGGAACTTCCAATATTGGAGTGTAAGTTTGAGTTGTAAAGTCTTCTGAGAAGGAAATGTAAAATGAATATATAGAGACAAATTTTTTTATTACTCCAGCTCCAACTTGAAGCACCAGTATTCAACCAAGAATGTCGATATTTGACTAACCTTGAGCCCTGCACAACAAAACAAAGAAAATAAGATTTATTGATAGTCTAGTCATCACTTATTTAATAATCTCAAAACAATAAAACAGCATGTTCATATCTAGTTCTCAAGGAAGTCTGAATTTCCAGAAAAGGATAAAGTCATGAAACCTCCATTTCCATTATTGTGCTTTCAGAAAAAAAAATCGAAAAATATAGCTAGATGCAGCATTAAGCTTACACTTCGCCATCACGCATTCGGGATCGAAATCGAGGTTCACGCTGAGATGATTGACTACCTCCCCTCGGTCGCACCATCCTCCTGCGTTGGACACTTCCAAAAACATCCTTATCTTTCTCTATATCTCCTTCAGTGCCATTATCATCTGATTCTTTGTCATTATATTTGCTTCTTTGCTCATGCCTGTCTCCTGTATCCACATCCTTCTCTCTTTTCTTGTCCTTAGGATCCCTATCATGAGCTTTCCATGCATCATCCTTAATCATCTTAGATTCTATTGTTGAATTCTCATGCTCAGCACTCCTAACAGCTCCATCAGATGAAGCTTTTTCCAGTATTGTGTTATCCTTTTCAATTACTACAGATGAATCTTTCTTAGTATCGTTGACTTCCTTGTCTCTCAAGGAATCTTTTCTCTCCCTGTCCCATTTTTCAGCATCCCTATCTTCCCTTTGCATTTCTCTTCGCTCAACACCACTACCTCCAAGCTGTATACCGGTTCTACGATCATTTTTATCACTTTCTCTTGCACCAAAGTCCCTATGTTTCTCATCCTTCTTTTTTCTGTCCTTGTCTCTGAACTTGTCTTCACTTTTTGGTTCAGCTTTGTTGTCACCTGCAGGTTCATGTGCATCTTTCGAATTATGTTCTTCCACGGAAGTTGAACCTTTGGGTGTTTCATCAGTGCCTTGCAAACCAGGACGAGACAAACGCCAATCCACATTATCAGACGGCTGTTCAAAATACCTTTTACCCCTATGTTCCTTGTTGTCCTTCCAGCCTAAGTTTGATGGAACAGTAGGATGACTATCCTTGTCAAATTTGGTATCACCTTTGTAATCAGCATGACCCCTCCTGTCAGTCCTTATTTCACTTTCATCTGCTCTATTGTCTACCTTTACATCACTCTCAACTTTATTAGCCTGAAATTCAATTCTAGGATCACTATAGTCACGTGCATCAGCTTTCGTCTCTCGATCATCCGCCTTAGTATCCCTTGCATCTTTATTTTGCTTTGATTCTAATCTGCTGTCAGATGAGATGGGGTGGTCAACAAAGTTGGTGGAGCTACCAGGCATCCGATGGGCCAGGGGTGGCCTGGACTCAAGACGTTGAATTTTGACGAATCTACCATCATGTTCAAAAGAACCATGGACATCACCGCTGCTCGACTGAATAGCTTTCCCAGGACTCGAATACAAGCTGCTATCATCCAAATGCCGTTTCGTAGGTGTAGAGTGGCTACTCTCCTCATGCAACCTCTTTGGAGCACCACTCATTTTTCCTCCAGAATGCAAATTAATGCCTCAAGAATAACCCAGATACAAAAGGAAGGAGCTCAATGCCTTTAATGAAATTCACTGCAAGAAAAATCTGGATCAGGACAGGGCACACCAGTTACTCAATTTTTTTATTTAGAGACAAGAAATTTCAGAAAATCACAAATCTAGAACAAGTAGCAACAAGTTTGTTGTGAAGCGAGGTGCTCAATGTAATTCAAATATAACTTTATGGTCCATTAATTTCAGGATAGGGTTCTGAACACTAAATTGACCAAATCATTTATGGTAAAAAAATCAACCCAGCCTACTGTTGACAGGCCAAAAAAAAAACATTTCCCCATATTTATAATTGTAAAAATAGCATGTTACCTATACCAATCATAACCTATGAAAAAAATGGCAGCAAGCAGGTGTTCAACCAAGTGCACGGTGAAATTTAAAGGAATAGATCTAGAGTTGATCTTACATCATGGAAATATGCACACAGGAAAATAACTGTAACATGAACTGTAAAAATAGTACAGAATATGGTCACATCATAGCAGATTATCCGACCACAAACCCTAGCTAGATAATCGACCCCTACCCCAACAAGCACTGGATAAGCTACCATCATATCGTAAGAAATGGAAAAGGTGGAGCCTTGCAAGCTCGAAATGGATGCCGGAAACAAAAGGATGCTGCAAAATGGTTCGAGCCTCACGCTGCAGAATGCATAGCCTCCTTTCACTCCAGCGCATCACAAGTGCAGTCCGCATAAACCCTAACCATTCTAGCGGATCCACGACCTCCGCATAAACCCCAACCATCCTAGCAGATCTGCAGCTCTAGCTGCGGAGCCCCTAGCCGCGGAAGGAGAGCGTCGGTTTCTCGTAGGCCTTACCTCGAACCCGAAGCCGGGGAAGGAGAGCGTGCGAGGACGACGGCCGGAGGCGTGGCGAGGGGTCGAGGCTTCCAGGACGGAGGTCGAAGCGGGCGAGGAGCCGCGGGCGGGGGTCACGGGCGGCGGCGGCGGCCGGGTAGGAGCCGAGGACGAGCCGACGGCGGCCGGAGAGAATGGGCGGCGAGGAGGAGCGGCCGGGCCCCGGCCTGCCGGTCCTCGACGGCGGTGGGGCGGCGTGGTAGCAGCAGGGGTAGCAGGGATGGGATGGGAGGAAAGGGGAATTGGGGTATCGGAAGAACAGGGCAAGGTTGGGGACGAGCCGGAGGACGACTGACTAGATCGAGTTTGAGTTCAAGTCATGGCTCTCCCCCTATATTTGCAACTTGCAAGCGCGTTGAGCAATTCAGGCCCATGGACTCTGGCGCTGGGCTTCCGGGACCTAGTTCCCCTCCGCGGCGGCCCATCTTGTGCAACGTCAGTCAGTAAGGCTGCGTGGACCGACCGCTGTTGCCCTCTCGGGCTCCGGATGGGCTGAAGGGCCCAAGGTCGGCCCCGTCCACCGTTTGCTGACTGCCTGACTTGGAGTTCCCAACCACACCAAAAAAGAAGAGTTGAAGAAGTTGCAAATGATTTACTAATTTTATTTTTTATAAAAAAACTTGTGACAATGACTCCTGCAGTTTCTTTGAACTTTTATGCGAATTTTTGTCTTAGAGGGGGGACTCTTGTTCTGCGTGCTGCACTAATCCCTTTTGGAAGATACTTGGTACTCCGTCTATACTAATAACCTGCTAGTAATTGCAGCTGGACGCCGTCCCTTTGGACTCCTAATCGATTTAGGAGACTGCCTGCGCGAGCCTTGTTCTTGAACCGAATCTGAGATAAGGTACCCAGCATAAACAAAATGTTGTTTTGTCCCCGACACAGAGTGCACTCGTGTCGCGACAGTGCTGGCTCACTGTGCTGTGATGAGCGACTAGGGCCACGAATATTTGAGAACGGCGTCGCGACGAGCAGTCCACATCCCGAGATTACCTTTGGCCGAAACGAAAATTTTTAAAGTAGAACGAAACAGAGCTGAAAGCGTTCAACACAATCGCGGTCCCACCCAAAAAGAAACTAAACGCTTTTTAGATTAGGCCCTCCAAATATATGATTGTAACAAGGCGGTCCCAAGTATCTGGGTGTTCTGTACTCCGTTGTTTCTATTTACGTATCCAAATATATATATATGTGTGCATATATATATATATGTGTGTGTGAGCGCGCATGCGTGCATTATGATTTATGAGCGTTTGAGTTGTACGGTATAATTTTATAAAATCGAAAGAGCAAATAATAATTTATGAAATAAAAAGGGAGGATCAATGCAAACAACTCGCAACAAACAATATAATTCAATTCCATCATTTCTTCCGTGCCTACCCTGACAGACTGTGGGGAAGGGTAGCAAATAAAGGTAACCTCAAGCCTAGACACCACGTCTATACTATCGGTTACTGCTCTAGCTCCAACCATACTCCATCTCAAGACTCCAGTCCTTAAACTAGAACACCCATCACAAGATCGTACGATGATCCCACAAACGAATAAAGAATAGAACTTACTTAACCTAGAAACTCACCACCATAGGAGATCAGAATACTTACTTAAAAGGAAGCATTCGTCAAGGTATAAGGCCGGGGAAGAGTGCCGATAGGCTGGCACTTTCCGCAAACTACCCCTCACTCTCTCCCTATTCTAAGTACTACAGAGGTAGGACTTCGCCTTGGGGTGGAGCTCTTTTCATTGTTGTGTGTTTAATGTGCGTTTCATCTCCTCATATAGCGCTCCAAGGACGGTTTCGGCTGCCAAATATATGGAAACACCCGGGCATTGACTTTATGAGGATAAGCATGATCTTCCCACCAAAGTGCACCTCAACGGGGACCTGTCCAAGTTCGGCTGGCCCCTAGTGGGCTCCCAGGCACCACCTTCGCCTGGTAGATTGGTAGGTGGCCCTTTTTCATGATCGTCGATGGTTCCCCTCAAGTTATGGTTTTGTCCCTTTTGCGGGCCCTTGGATCTCTGTGCTTTGCCCTAATTTGTCGGAGGTGTGTTTTGTTAGTCTTTGAGTGTGTTTTGAGCACACTTTCCTCCGGATGCAGGTATGGTCTTCTGCTAACAGTGTGTCGGTGTTTACCGCCAAGCTTGCTCAGGGATACCCTTAGCAGTAGGGTTTGTAGGTAGGGATCGACGGCTCTGGAACTCGATGGTGCAAGGAACACAAAGATTTAGACAGGTTAGGGTCGCGAGTTGCGTAATACCCTACGTCCTGTGTGGTGGTTTGTATTGCCTTAGGTGTAGATGTGTTTTGAGGGGGTCCCTGCCCGCCCTTATATATCCGGGGGACAGGGTTACATGGAAAGTCCTAACTGAGTACAGTTGGAGTCCTTCTACAACACGATCGGGTAGTTTCCTTTTACTGCAGCTAGTTCTACGCCTATTCGGGTAGTTACAAAAGAGGTAAGGTACATCCATGAGCTATCCCTTACTCTAGAACATTCTATGTCTGTAAGTAGTCCCGCTACCCCGGGTCTGACAAGCCCCCGAGCTCTTCGTAGCCGAGTCCTGCAGGCGTCGAGTACTTGGCTGGACGTCTTCGAGTTCTTCGAGTAGTCAGAACATCCTTCTGGTTGCTTCTGACTCTTCCTTCAGATACGTCGAGTAGTCCTTCAAGTACTTCTGTTTGCTTCGAGGCTGTGAGGTGCTCAAACCCCAAAATCTTGATCATATATGGTGCGCGAAGTACTCGCGCTCCATATGGAGTAGCCCCCGAGCCTTAGGTTGAATCGTAGAATCAGGCTGAGGGCCACTTCAGTCTTTTTCTTCTTCTTTATTTTTCAAAAAAATTGAAAATAAATCTCTGATACATATATTCCGCAGCCCCCGAGTCTTGAATTTAAATCCCTCCATTTAGGTTTAAGAATCAATGTAAACTCGTGACAAAAACTGAAAACTTCCCTGAGAAGGAGAGAATCCGTTGGAATCCCAAATATTCACAAAATTGCCCCTGAAGACCGTATAAAGCCGATTGAAAACTTCCAAGGGTTTCACCCCTTGAATTCCTGGCCGCCGTCAAACTCAGATTTCACATTTGCCTCTTCTCAGTCAAAATCCAAAAGCCCCTCTTGTAACCCCCGAGCCAAAACTCGTGACTTTGAGATGGCTCCCAAGAAGAACAAATTCAAAGTTGATGAGGGATCTGTCGCCAATATGTCCATAGGTTGGCGTAAAAGCAAGATGTCTGAATCATTGGTCCGGGAGTTGGAGAATATGGGTCTCCTCCAAGAGCAGGGCGTGAGCCAATGGTGCGCTGGTGAAGGAGAAGATTACCCCATAGAAGGTACCCTTGAGACCATTATGTTTCGTGATTTTGTAGAACGTGGTCTCACTCTTCCCGTGTCAGAATTTTTCTATAGACTTGTTCAGTTTTAGGGAATTTAGTTACACCATCTCACTCCCCAATCCATCTTGCATCTTTCAATTTTCACTCATTTCTGTGAGGCATTCCTTGGACTTCTCCCCCATTTCCATCTTTTCCAACATTTCTTCTTTCTTGTTCCAATCTCTAATGCCGCCAATCCCGCCGTTGTCGGGGGATGTGAATTGGTACTCCGCCCTGAGAACCGAGACGAGTACTTGGCTTATGATCCGTCAGGTCAAGGAGCCGAATGGAAGAAATTCTGATTCCATATTGGGAACTTTGAATCCCCTCTTTCAGAAAGGACTGCTGGTGCCCCCCAAGTCCAGGAGAGCTGGTCGAGTAGAGGACCTGGTGGCAAGCAAATTGAAGCCATTCTTCGTGCGATTGCCATTATTAAGAAAAAAGGAGTCAGTGGAGATCATGTGGTCTTCTCATTTATCAGTCACCGGACGCAGCCCCTCCAGCTGCGAAAGCATCCTGCCTTTAGATATGAAGGTACACAGGATCCCACTAGGATGTCCTCAGAACCATTGGCACAGTCTAAAGTAATAAAGAGATGCTGCAAAGTACTCGATAACTTCGACAAGTCTTTGACACTTCCAACACTCTTCTCGGCACAAAATCCTCTCGAGAATGCCTGGGTACGTGCTTTGGATACCATGTCGAGTACTTGTAGTTAACCCGTTTTGATCTTCTTACTAAGTATTGGCTTCTTTCTGCAGAAGAATTATAAATCCTGGTATTGTATGCCTCCGACTTCTGCAAATGTTGATTCTGACGACAGCAAGAAATGGAAGGTAGCTCCCGGATCTATATTGCAGAGGAAAGTTCCTCGTCTCGATGCCGATGAGTAAGTATATAATATTTTGTTGATTGTATCCCATTTACCTCAGCTTTCTTATTCAGAATCTTGCTTGGCTAGGTCCAACATCTTTCGGCACATGAAAAAGATCAAATCCAAGAATTTGTCATATCAATATCTGTGATATCTTCCCATCAGGTTCTCCGAAAGACCATACTCGACTAATAGCAGCAGCTCAAGCTCTTGTGGATGTGGTTGATATTGAAGAAGAGTCATCAAGTATCAAGTCCTTGGTGGAGCGTTTGGAAGAAGCTCCCTAGAAAATTTTTGACGTTATGACGGCTACTTCCAAGAATTATCTAACCCACATGATAGGAGTTGTCAAGTCATACTTGCCTCAGTTTAATTTAGCTCCGATAGCTAAATGAATAGCTCCCAGTTGCTCTAATGAGAAATTCCGAGAGTATTGTAAGGAATCAGAAGTGATTGCGGAGGAAATTCTGAAGAACATGGCAGAGTAGACTGCTTGTAACAACTCTTATAATCTTCAGTGAGCTCTTGTCGTTGTTCATAGCTTGTATCCTGTTGGTGTGTCTTCAGAAGCATAATCTGATACCGTATGATAAGTATGAACTAGTCGATCAATCGAGTAGAATACCCTCATGGAGTAATCCTTAAAGTTAATCAGTTAGGATGAGTCCCTTTTGGACTATCCAAATAGAAAAATACTTGTAAAGATACCCATAAACTACTCGATCAGGCAAGTAGTGCGTCCTTACCAAGGACTGGAGTAATCCGTAAGACAAAACTGTTAGGTACGAACCCCGTCGGGTTGCCCAAGACGTAGATGTCATAGGGATATCCAAGGCTTACTCGAGCAAGGCGAGTAAGGTGTCCTTTAACCAAGGACTGGAGTAATCATTAAGGCAAAACTGTTAGGTACGAAACCCGTCGGGTTGTCCAAGACGTAAATGCCAGAAAGATATCCAAAACTTACTCGAGCGAGACGAGTAAGGTGTCTAACTTGTAAACTGGAGTAACTACTAAGATTGACCTGCTAGGGCGAACCCCGTCGGATTGCCCAAGATGGACAAAATGTAGTAGTATCCATAACGTACTTGAGCGAGCGATTAGTTTTGCATTGACAGCAATGTTGGAGTTCCTCATAGTTGAACTGTTAGGATGAACTCCGTCGAGTTATCCAAGATGGACAACTAGTAAAGGTATCCATTCACCTTCTCGAGCTAGGCGAGTAGGTTGTGCCCTTTAAAGGAAAGGATGCGGCTTGTGTAGTTGTTCTGATGGAAAACTGTGTAAGCTTATCCCGGACTGGTGATGCCGTCAAACTGCCTTTAATGTAATCGATATGTCAATAAGAATCCTCACTTTATGAAAGAAATCAACTGACACCACTAGTCTGCTTGGATCAAGGATAAAACTTGCGCATGTGTTCCATGTTCCAGGAGTTCGGTACCTCATTGCCATCTGCATCAGTGATTCTGTATGAACCTAATCTTGTAACCTTAGTTACGATGAAGAGACCTTCCCATCTGGAATTTAACTTGTGCAGTCCTATCTCATCCTGAATCCGGCGAAGTACTAGATCTCCAATGTTGAAAGATCTTTGCTGGACGTTGCGGTCATGATAGCGTCTGACTCCTTGAAGATATCTAGCCAATTGAGTTAAGGCGTTGACTCTGGCCTCTTCGACTGAATCTAACTCCAGTTGTCGAGCTTCATCTGCTTCTCCTTCTTGATAGGCTTCTACTCTTGGGGATCTCCACATGATATCCGCGGATAGTATAGCCTCTGATCCATAGGTAAGGAAGAAAGGAGATTGTCCAGTTGCTTTGCTAGGCTGGGTTCGCAGCCCCTAGACTACATGAGGTAGTTCTTGAATCCACTTGCCGTCTTTCTTGGTGTTGGCGTCGTAGAGTCTTTTCTTTAAGCCGTCGAGTACTAAACCATTGATGCGCTCAACTTGACCGTTCGCCCGAGGATGAGCCACGGAAGCGTATTTGACCTCGATGCAGGAGTTATCACAGAAATCCCAAAAAGATTGTGACGTGAAGTTAGATCCAAGATCTGTAATAATGGTGTGAGGAAAACCAAATCGATGGATAATGTCGGAGATGAAGTTCACTGCTCTATCTGATGAGATCTTGACAATGGGCTTGTACTCGATCCACTTTGTGAACTTGTCGACTGCTACCAGCACATGATTGAATCCTCCTGGAGTGACGGTTAATGGTCCGATCATGTCCAAGCTCCAATAGGTGAACGGCCATGATGGAGGGATTGTTATCAAGTTGTGTGTTGGGACGTGAGTTTTTTTGCCAAAGAATTGGCAGCCAGGGCACCGTCTGACCAAGTCTTCTACGTCCGAAATAGCTGTTGGCCAGAAGAATCCCGACCTATACGCCTTGCCGACTAGTGTCCTTGATGCAGCGTGATTGCCGCAAACTCCTTGTGTATTTCTCGGAGGATGTCTTTGTCTTCTTCAAGGGTAACACACTTCATGAGGATGCCTGAAGCAGAGCGCTTGTATAGGTTGTCGCCGATGAGGACGAAACCCTTGCTGCGCCTGGTGATGCGGGCAGCTTCAGCGCTTTTAGGATCAACATGTGGTGGAAACTTAAATTCCTTGATGAAATCAATAAACTGAGTTCGCCAGATGGAGTCCGGCATGAACTCGAGGGACTCCGTAACCATCTCGGAGTCCAGCGGGGAGGAGCCATCCTTGGGCACCACCTTCGACTCCGGCGGGAAGGAGTCCTGCAGCTCAACGAGAAGATCCGGAGCCACAGACTTCGGTGCGATGACCATCGAGTCCAGTGACAAGGAGGCCACGGCGAGCGGCGAGTCTAAGTCCAGGGCGAGCGGCAAGTCCGAGTCCATGGCGAGGACGAAGAGAAGCGCGACATCTCGGCCGAAGAGAGGCAACGGGCGAGGAAGGAATTCGAGGCGTGCGGCGTTAATGACGTCAGGGAACGAAGCGTGCGACACAGTGCAATTACTCCGTGTGCGGCGTGGCGCAAGTACTCAGGGGCAAAGAAGTCCAAGACCCATGTCTCGCCACATGGACGACTTCTAATCTGCTCTGGCCGACGGAGCGCAAGATGACTTCTAATATTAACCCGGAGGGAGTACAAGTTTAAACCTTGTAAGGATTAAGACTTTGAACCCCAGTAGCTAGCTTCAACTCTATAACTTGCCACTCTGACTAGAACCATTCCCATGAAGATATATGCAAGTTTAACAGTAACATAGTAGGTATTTGTCTTTTTTTCAAAGAAAAATACAAGGTATAAAAACTAGTTGCGGATATCTTAAGCACCACGGCAAATTATAAGATAGATTGTGTGTGAATTCAAATACAGTGTTTGATAACCATATCAAGTTAGAGTAATAAGTTCATATCTTTATGTCAATGCGATATTCAATTCACACTTTTTGCTATTGATATTCAAGTTAGAGTAATAAGATACAAATGTTATTTTTATTGTAAATATAGTAGTAAGTTCTTGTAGTTAGTGGTGCAAATGACACTCATTGATACTACCAGTAGTAAGTTCTTTAGGCTTAGCAAACTCTACCGTGTAGTACTATTGAGATATCCATTTTGTCATCAGCTTTCATTTAGAATAGCACGTTTGATTTAGAAAAGGTTTCAGCGCTGCATCCGCACTGACATGTTCGCTGTGTGGCATGATGTTTTTAGTACCATAAAACCAAAGCGTGTAGTAGGACTCATGAGAGCAAGTATAATAACCGGCTGAGAGCCGACTGAGATCCATCGTGTGGGAGAGACAAAGTTGAAGCAGGCGCCTGGCAAATCATGGCTCGCACATCTCACTGCAACGCATTAATCGTTGGTGGGGTCCGCCACCATCCGGCGTGCTCCGGCAAAGACTATTATCCTTGCTCTGAAGATCAAACACGTATCATATCATTAATACTTGCAATAGGATGGACTTCTTCGCAAAAAGCCATAACCCTACTATACCAATTTTTTTAAGGGCAACCCAATGATCGTTGAGCACAGCACAGCACCCCTCTCTCCAAAAAGAGGCGAGCCCACCACCAATCCACCATGGTCCCTCCACGTACACAAAAAATCACACACCAATTCCCAATGCCAAACGAGAATTATTAAAAAGCGAAGAACGAAAAAAAAAGAAAAGAAATACTAGAGGCCACCAAGAAATCCGCTTTACCATCTCCGTTCCGCATATAACCCCGAGATTTTCCACACGAATTTCCCCATCCACTTCCCTCGTCACGACTCGCGATCTCGGTTGAAAGAGATGCCCCAGATGGCAGGAACGGTGTGAGGACTGTAGAGGGAGAGGACTGAGGCGCCGACCTCGCCGCCGGGATCCTATTCGTCCTCATCCCTGATCTCGCGTGTTCAGGCAAGCGATTCCGCCGGGGATTGCGGTCTGCCGTTCTTTTCTCTCTCTCTCTCTCTCTCTCTCTCTCTCTCTCTCTCTCGATTGGGTTGTAACGGAATCTGAATTGCCGAATGCTGAGGCGTGCAGGTTTCTTGGGGTGGCCTTGGGAAGGAATGCTGGTGGCGACATGCTATGCCGCGGAGCCGTGCGATCGCTGTTGGATCGTCTTCGGCCGCCACCTCGGGGGTGGAAGCAGAACCCTAGCCCCGCCATGCCGACGGCCGTCGACCGCGCCTGCTTCTGCAGGTTCAGCCATTCCGCTGCGCACGGCGAGGGTCGCGCTGTGCTGCCGGGGAAGATGGGGTTCCTTCATCTGGCCGGCGGGCGGAGGTTTGCGCCGAGCGGCGCGCTCAGCTTGAAGGGGTGCCAGGGGTGGCAGGACGGCGGCGGCGGCAGCGGGTTCAGGAGGAGGGTCGACGGGGAGGCGGCGGGGATCAAGGCGCAGGTGCTCACCAGGCAGCGCCAGCTGATGCGCGATCCGGAGGTCCTGCCGCCAGAGGAGGCAGCCGCCACCGCGAAGACCCTGAACGGGAACGGCGCATGCCGGCGAGGGAGGCCGCTGGGCTTCCCTGAGCAGGCTGTGGCGGCTAAGATGGTGGTTGCTGTTGATGTGGATGAAGGTATTCTATTGTGAAATGTTAAGTGCAGTCTGCTCATCTCTGAAATCTCAGTTTTGGGTAGCTGACTATTCTTGCTGTTGCCTGTTTGAGTTGTTACCTTGTGGTGCTTAGCTGGAACCAAATTATGAACTGAACAACAAACACTGCCCCAAAACATACATGTAGTCATGACCACAATTTACAATATCATAATATTGTCCCCTCATGCCTACCTTGTACAGGTCAAGGAAGTAACGTCACTTGTGTTTTTTCTTATAATTGATCTTTCCTTACTATCTTGTTCGCTGTATCTTGTTGCAGTTCTTGGAAGCTTTCTTGCAGCACTGAACAAATTTATTGCTGATCGTTATTCTTGGAATCACACAGTATCCGAATACCATGTGTATGAGTTCTTTAGGGTGAGATACACTCCTACCTTCCTTAAAAGATACTCAAATCCTGCAGTTAGTTTTCTTTAGCTAGTCACATTTTCATTTCAGTTTTCTCCAATGGGGGAGTTCTAACTTCTTTTAAATAACATATCCAGATATGGAACTGTTCTCGTGAAAGAGGTGAATCCTGGTGCTACTTATTTTTATTTCATTTGGAATTACACTTCTTGGCCTCTTAATCCTGGTGAATCCATCTTGGAATTCACCATTTGGGCATTGCTCTGATACTCTGCAGCTAATTATCTTGTCCACGAGTTCTTCACAACCCATTATTTCCAAGATGGTATACAGCCTATCCCCGGTGCCCGAGACGCTCTCCAAAATCTTTCTTCATTCTGTAGCTTGTCTATAGTAACGTAAGTCCTTCCCAATAATTTGATTTAAAAGACTCAATGAATTTGGCTTGTCTTATATGAGTTAGCCTAATGGTATACTATTTTGAAAAGATCTCGGCAGGATGCAATTAAGAATCACACATTAGAGTGGATCGAGAAGTATTATCCAGGCTTATTTGAGCAGATCCATTTCGGGAACCATTTTGCTTTGGAGGGCAAGTCAAGACCAAAATCAGAGATTTGCAGGCAAGATACTGGCTCACTGAGGGAGGCTGTTTTCTCAATCATATTAGAGACTGCAGTAACATTGTAACATGGCTCCACATACCCAAAATGCACAACAGTTGTTAGAACTGCAGCAGGCTTGTCTGTTTTTGCATTTCTGTTTTAGATTATTTCTGTAGCAACATGCCTCAGCAATATTTCACATATCTTGTCTGCTCAGAACTGTTTCAAGTGGTAGTTTTTCTGTTTCTACTCATAAGACTAACTTGTTTGCCATGGCAATTCCTCCTTGCAGATCATTTGGCGCTCAGGTTTTAATAGATGACAACCCAAGATATGCTATGGAGTGCGCTAATGATGGCATGAGGGTGCTGCTCTTCGATTACGATAACTCATACCCTTGGTGCAAGACTGGAGTTGACGAGTCGCATCCACTGGTGACCAAGGTCCACAACTGGGAAGAAGTGGAGGAGAAACTTCTTTCTTGGGTAGTACCTGAGAGCTGACATTATTCGCCAGCGTGAGAAGCACTGCCTAAGATCAACAAGTGCTTCCTATTTCTTGATTTGTGAAGAAACATGTTAGGGGTGAATAGAACTTTATTTTTGATACACAAAGCATAGACGCTTCTATTGGCAGAGATCATATTTGTTCTTTTTCATCCTTCCGCCCTAAGGTGGGTGTAGTATGTATATATTGACATTGCCATATGGTAAGATGAATTTAGATGCTAATAATGGATCATCCACATGCCGTTCAGATGAATGCATTGAAGGTAGTAGGTACAACGTCGATGAAGTATCAATCCTTTATGTTGAAAATGAATGATGAAACGTTCCTTTTATAATTATAATTTTGATGAAACGTTACTTCAATTGTGGCGTCCAACCTGATCCTGAATTGGTGGTCCCAGCCAGTAATGTTGTTGGTTGCAACGTATCTATTCTGAGATTGCCGGATCATATTTGTGAGTGCAATAGTCTGACAGGAATCGATCACCCTATGCGAGTAACAGCAAAGCGTGGCGGCACATAAATTACAACTTTGCAGCTCCAGAAAAAAATCGTCCCAGGAAGAAGATGAAGTACCCAATCTGGGGAGAAAATTTAAAAGAGGAAGACCGATTACAAATTTAGGAAATGACTTATCTTTGAAGCTAGCAGACTACTGATAATGAGGACGGGAGCAAAGGAAGAAAACAAACAGAAGAAAATAAGCGACCTTCTGATGCTTCTTGTCAAGACTCGAGAGTGAGAATACGGTTCTACAGATTTACCATCACATGTTTACCAACATGACTCCCAAGAGGACAATTGAGTCACAAACCAATAGAAACTATACAAAATTACGCCCCAGTATCACACTTTCTGTCATTTATTATTCTCAAAGTTGCATTAGGGGCAAGGCCATCACGGCACCAAAAACTGAAAACATGACCAGAACCATCCAGAAGGGCACCGCTTTCTTCTGGTTCTTCTCGCGACGTGCCTCTGCTACTGGCTGCGCTCTATTGGCCACAACTGGAGCTTGCTGGACTGCAGGAGATGGAGCAGGGGCAGCAGGATTCTCACGGGGCTCTGGTTCTGCAGCGGTGTTCTCCAATTGTTGCTGTTGGTTGTACTTCTCAACATACTCTGGGAACAGTTTCCTGAAGTGTGGGCAGTTTTTGCTGCAAAGAGAAACACTTATATCAGTAAGCAGATAGTATGAACTGTAGGATCAAAAGTAATTAGGACAAATACTAGGAGCAAATGACCACCACTATCTAAAAGTTAGATAAACAAATGCTGTGATAGTTTAACAATGCTACGTAGGAACTTAACACAGTCAACAAGAGTTCCTTGCACTTTGCAAACACAGCCTCCTAACAAAATTAAGTAGTTTCTTTCATGTAGAAGTATATTTCCAACACAATGTGTTCAGAAGCTAGTGCACAATCTGTTTCTGCAGGGTTAGTTTGTAAACAATATTTTCAGTTATGCAGAATCAAAATGAATTAGCATCCAGATAAATGAATCTACCTCTCACAATTGTATGCAAGGGAAGCTTTGGCTAAGCGTCTCTTCTCTGCATCTGAAGTCTTGATGCTTCCTGTTGTCAGAGCATCATCCATCTGAAATTACGAGAATTAAACACATTGAGAAATAACATGGTAAACCAAGGGAGTTCTTGCAAGTGAAATGCCCAGCATTGCTTGGAAGATGTTGGGCACTTAACACATGGTGACGTGCAAGGAACAACTTACCATGAATGACAAGAGCCCAGTAAGAATGCTGCAGCACAAAATTTTACATGTCAGAATAACAAAGGGAAGAAAATGAAAAGTTTTTAACTGAAAAACATCAACATCCTGATAGTGAACGCTCACTGGAACAGGAGAACTAAACATAGATTTATCATTTCAAGTTCTCCCATCTCATGGCAAAAAAAAAAGTTGAAATAATTACACACTAACACAAAACATTGGTTTGACTATCAGTAATTAAAGAGTTTCTACACTGTACAGTAGCTGATAAAAATGAAAAGCATGCTATGGGTTCCAAAAAGATATTGCACATGTAAAAAGTTAGTTATCAATAAGTGTACCTTGCTACAGACCACATAGGATTCCAAGATTCAGGATGAACTGCAAAGCATAGTAATAATGAGCATTATTTCAGACCTCGTGTGATGCCAAAGCAACTATAACCCAGAAACAGTTCAGAACTTACAGTCACTCATTGACAGGCATATTCTTTTGTGTGGAGCAAACCTGCCGCTTGGAGTTGTCATGCTGAACAATGAAACAAGTTAGAAACAGAAACAAAAGAAATAATGTTTTTGTTAATTATAATACAAATTTTGTAGCTACAGTTTTCCTTCACACCCTAATGAGAAGCACCATGCCATTAAAACACAATTCTTTCTCATGTATAAACAACATTGAATGTTTCTGCACCTGATGCTTGGAGGTTTAAAAGGATAATCTGGTGGAAATTTAAGTTTCCCGTAGTAATATCCGCCTGCAGGGGAAAATATGAAACATGAAAACATCTTTAGGGATTAAGTAATGAATCAAATATCATACGAGTAGATGTTGTAAAAAGATAATGGTATATAGTATGCATGATCTTTACCTTCAAAGGGTGTGCCTTTACTTCCTTCAAGAACATAGTCTGGCATACAAAGTAAAAAAAAGCACAAAAGTTGGTACCAAATATAGCATTGAAAGTAAGCAAAAAGATTGGCATTACATTAAGAATAAGCATGACAATAATATATAGGAGATACAATCTGAGGCACCAAATGGTTTTGGTCTATTCAACAAAGTTACAAATGAGTGAATGCTCCTTTGGATATTCTGTTACTACTAATTAAAATAACAAAATATTTTAGACAAGTCATAATAAGTCATAAGTATAAACTTAAACGTTTCCATGTGTTCTATAGCTAACACATAGTTCAATATTACTCTTTTCCTTAATGCATATAAGGTAAAATGACAAATAAAGACAGTCTTCAGCATCAGCTATCCAAGAGGCAAGATGTAGGCTATGAGTTGTCAATGGTGCTCAATTAGTCATTTAATAATTTTGACCAAGAATCTACAATATCTAATCATCTATTACTATATGCACATAATTAGCACAAGCCATCTGTCACATGTTACTGTCGCACTTTATAATTGCAGTTATGCCAATGCAAATCCCGATGCTCACCAAAATATATAAATATAAACAAACATTTGGGGTTCCAGAGCCCTTATACCATAAGTAGGACAAGCAATATTTCACATGACGAAACTAGACAATGGTGCAGCTAAATAGGATAATCCAATGATTGTTGATCAAATATCTAGAAAATGCATCAAATATGTATTGGACATCAAGCATGCCAGGTGACCAACTCTATGCACATGCCCTTGACCAAAACAAGTAATGATCTCACACAATTGTTCCCTATTTGAAGATCTATTAAGTCACTGAACTTTGTATACACGTAATTATCAATCCTCACAACCCCAGGAACATTTGAATCTTGCTAATGTACTGTCCAGAGCCAGTCCATATAAGTGAACAGTTAGCAGGAGCCAAAGTTAAAAATTCTGGAGCTTACCACCCTACCAGATGCCAAATAGTAGCTTACCACCCTATGGGGAAAGATCTTAGCCTGCCATTCCTACTATGAGCTAAAAAGAAAGGCTGAGCTTATACACTGGTTTTCAGGGAACCCGCAAAATAATTCAGTTTGGACAAGAACTATTGATTGCCAAATACTCATAATCAATTTAACTCACTAACCAGAACCTCGGACATCCCACAATTCAAACTTTAAACCATAAATTGCTATGAGCATATCATGCAATGTGCAGAGCAACTGAAAGCAATCAAATGCATATAGAAACATAAAAGAACTCAAAAAGTGATTGCCACCACATCGTGAACCGTATGCGACATGAGTTACAACTACACCGCCGTCGCTTCCAACCAAACCAAGCTCAAAAAGTGATTGCTACCGCAACATGAACCGGATGAGGCATGCGTTTCACATACACCATCGCTTCCGACAAAAATAAATTACAGACAGTTCACCGTAGACATTAACGACCGAAAAAGGCGACCAATCTACTGGTAGGGTCGGGGGAGGCTACTTACGCCACTCCAATATGTCGTTGGGCAGCGGGCGAGCCACGATCTGCGGCGGCGGCTCCTGCAACCCAGCCAAAAAATCAACCGTCAGCAGTCGAGCCACACAGTCCAATCGGACCTATCCGCTGCAATCGACCCCAATCCATACCGAATCAAAACGGGAGCTCACCTTGCACAGCGCGTGGTACTCCTTCTGGAGCCGCTTGAGGCAGCTCTTCTCCGCCATGGTAAAACCCTTCCGCCCGCCCACACGGCGACCGCGCCCGCCGAAACCCTAGCGGCAACTCAATTAGGGATCCACAGCTCCGCACGGGGACCCAATCCAATCGAATCAAACCAGACACGGCCTGCCCCGCGGCTGATCGGGTGGTGCCAATCGAGCTAGGGAATCGAATTGGAGCAGCGCGGGCGCGGATTTGGTGGGATCGGGCGGCGGAAGGGGGAGGAGAGGGGGATCGGGAGCGGATCGGCGGCCGCGTTCCCCGGGGCGAGGGGAGAAAGCCAAGCCGAGCCAACGGGTGGTGGTCTAATGGGGTGGGGAATTTTTTTTTCTCGGATTGCGCGTGATCTGCCTGGAGATTCGTGTGGTGCTGTGAAGCTGGTCAAGGTCGGCTGCACGCCGTTGCAGCGGACGCTAGGGCCACGCGGTTTATGCGTAGGGTTCCTGTTTTTTCTTTTTCTTTTTTTGCCATCTCCTAAATCGAAGTCCTGCGATTACGAAATCTGTGACGCACCGTCAACGCTACCGGCGAGTTATAATCTTATTAAGGAGTGGTAATTTACAACAATCTTATTAGGGTTCCTGTTTGGAGTACATTAGGAATGTTTTTAAAATTTGTTGTAAATTATCACTGCTTAATAAGATTGCTTAATTTGCAATGCCAACACCTTGAACTGCTTGTAGGAGCAAACAGCTATATTGTTGAATCTTTTATAGTCCAAATACGATGGTTAAAAAAAAGTTTTTCATTTTTTCTTAGTCTCTTTAGCTTTAATGTTACTGTAGACCTTCAAAATAAATTTTTGGTTGTGTGAAAAAAAAATGGTGATTTTGGGTTGTACCAAGTCTGAACCTGAGTGGATTTATCTTTTATCCCATATTTTTCTATTCTATTTCTTTTTTTATTGGGAATCAAAATTTTGGATTGATCTAAAGATGATTTAGGTTTCTTTACTATATTTAGTACAATTTTTTTATATAAAACATGTTTTTTTTATAGAATAACTACGTCAAGCATCTAACTGACACTCAAATTATAGTGTTATAAGTATCTTCTTGATGGCAATACAACTCCTAGCAGATCTTCATTCTCGTGTATGTCGCTTCAAATTGAGACATAGTTTAGAACACGCTACTATCACATGACACACAATTATATTAGCACTATTTTATCAAGCTAGTGAACCTTGATCCATAGTACTTAGTTTTATGTAGAGTATGGCGTGACCAAAGGTCAAAATATGAACCAATAAATTAATTATGTATATAGAAGATCAAGATAATTTAAAAAATATTCCATACATTTTGTTTATAGGGTGATAAAGGATATATAGTGGCTAAGGTTGGAGTGGAAGCAATATTGGTAACGACGGTTGATAAAGGGGAAGAGAGGTAGCCATAAGAGAACTGCATGGGTGGAGTATAGAGTACCTTCAGAGCACCATGTTGGTGGCCACCGGAACGGCGCTTCAATGAGATCCTACTTGTTTTGCACTTCTGTATAGTAATATGTGGGGTGGTGGGCGGTGAAGGAAGAAAAAAAGTAGATGTATCATCAAATTCTAGAAGTCTACTCCCTCTGTCCCACAATATAGGTACTTGTTGAGTTTTTCGGCCAGGTTAAGGATAGAGAGTAAAGTCTATTTTACCCTTCTTTAGTTAAAACAAGCACTCGTTAAGAGAATATTTAGAGCTTTCCTATTTAGTTTGCATGCAGATCTGCATCCCATGATTAATTTGCATGTAAGGAGGGATATTTTAAAACCCTCATACTAAAAATCCACTTGGGAACTTAAAATTATAGCTATATTATAAGATATAAAATTTGATTCTGTTTTGCGGGGATTACTTTTCTAAAGACTACAGTATGTGTCTTAGTAGTTTTGAATGGTTTTGTAGGGATTTTCATATTTCCCCTCTATAAATTCTTCTATATTTCTAAAGAAAAAACAATTTGAAGAGGCCGTACCGACTAGAACCTTTGTCGTAGTTCACAACCTTATTATATACTTCGCATATCTTGGATTTTTTTCTCCCACTCCCACACCACACGCTTGACTCGCACTGTGTCCACGGCCATGGCGGCCGCGCTCTCGCCGCCGCTCCTCCTCCTCGCAGTCCTCCTCCTGATAACCGCCGGCACAACCCAATGCCACGGGCACAAGCGCCACCACCACCAGACTGGCGGAACTAGGAGGCCCAGCAAGGCTGCCGCCGCGGAATCCAGGCCACCGGCCGCCACCGCTCACCACGCCATCTGCCAGAAGACCCCGCACCCGGCCTCCTGCCTCGCGGCCGTGGCCTCGCACCTCGACGCCGTCGCCGGCGCGAGCGGGAAGGCGGCCGAGGCGTCCGCTGTTTCCGTACAGCTCCTCCCGCCGGACGTACTCTCCGTCGTGCTCGCCTCCCTCCGCGGCGCGGCGTCCGCGCTGTCGTCGCTCTCCCCCGCCATCTCCAAGCTCTCCGTGCGGGCCGCCTTCCCCACGGGCGCCCCGCTCCGCCGCGGCGCCGCGCAGGACTGCCAAGAGCTCCACGCCGCGTCGCTGTCCTCGCTCTCGCGCGCCGCCTCGCTGCTCGCGGCGCCCGGCGACGGCGGGGGCCTCCCCGCCGCGCGCGCGCACCTCGCGGCCGCGCTCGCCAACAAGGCCACCTGCCTCGACGGGCTCGGCGGCGCGTCGTCGGGCCCGGGGGTGGCCGGCCTCCTCGCGTCCTTCGACGACGCCTACGAGCACGTGTCCAACTCGCTCGCCCTCGTCGCCCGGGGCGGCGTGCCGTCGGTCGCTGGCTTCGCGAACGCCGTGGCCAAGGCCATCCACAACCGGCGGCTGCTCCAGGATGACGACGACGACGACAACGGCGACGGCGACGGCGACGACGGGGACGATGACAGCGGCAACAACGGCGACGGCGACAGTGGGAACGCCGACCAGCGGGCGACGAAGGTGATCACGGTGGCGAAGGACGGGACGGGGGACTTCCGGACGGTGGGGGAGGCGGTGGCGGCGGCGCCGAACAACAGCCGCGCGAGGACGGAGATCCGGGTAAAGGCCGGGACGTACAGTGAGAACGTGGAGGTGCCGCCGTACAAGACCAACATCGCCCTCGTCGGCGAGGGCCGCGAGAAGACGATCATCACCGGCAGCCGCAGCGCCGGCGGCGGCTGGACCACCTTCCGCACGGCCACCTTCGGTAATCACACCAACATCCTAACCAGTAACCACACACAAGTCCACAACAATTATCTGAACACATTTTGCATTTCACCTCGCGACATGCGAAACACAAGCATCCCTCGCTAGTCCGTCGCAGCTGCCAGACCCGGCCGGCAGCTGCATTGCAGAGGCCTCGTCGCCTTGCGTCTCTCGATGCAGGCACACATGTGGTCTTCAGACTGTCAGAGACGCAGAGTAGATAACGCGGCTAGTAAATTGTAGTGCATGTTAGTTCCATGGATGATGACCAGATTAGCTAGGGATGGGATCTAAGCCTGATGGAGGATTTAGATGGGCAGGGCAGGGCTGCATCTGCATGCATGGGATGGGACCAAGGATCCAGAGGTTTGAGTTGGATGTTTCTCCTAACTGATCACGTGAACATGTGGTGCCTTTGCTCCTGCTCCTTGTTGGCGCTAGGATCCGAGACACGCTCACGGCCATGGAGACCTCGCCAACTCGACAAGGGCCGGGTCGCTGACAAAACAGCTCTCGTTTTGGCCATGTCCACGAGCGGCGCTGGCGCAGGCACCGACGGGAAGTCACACCAGCGCTCCATGCCATGCCATGCCATCGTGCTCACCGATCGCCACGGCCCAATCTAACGCCAAAACATATGCGCATGTGGTGTCCTGGCAGGCGTCTCCGGCGAGGGCTTCCTGGCGCGCGACGTCACGTTCCGCAACACGGCGGGCGCGGCCGCGGGGCAGGCGGTGGCGCTGCGCATGAACGCGGACCTGGCCGCCGCATACCGCTGCGGCGTGGAGGCGCACCAGGACGCGCTGTACGCGCACTCGTTCCGCCAGTTCTACCGCGAGTGCGCCATCGCCGGCATCGTCGACGTCGTCTTCGGCGACGCCGCCGCCGTGCTGCAGGGCTGCGCGCTCCTCGCCAGGGCGCCGCTGCCCGGCCAGGACGTCGTGCTCACGGCGCAGGGCCGGGGCGACCCCAACGAGGACACGGGCATCGCCGTGCTCAACTGCACGGTCGACGCCGCCGCCGCCGCCGCGCCCCTGCCCGCCGGCACGCGCACGTTCCTGGGCCGGCCGTGGGGTGCGTACGCGCGCGCCGCGGTGATGGACTCCTACCTGGGCCCGATCGTGGACCGGGAAGGGTGGGCCGAGTGGCCCGGCGCCGAGCCCGGCCGCGGGGACACCGTGTTCTTCGGCGAGTACGGGAACGGCGGCCCGGGCGCGGGCACGGAGGGGCGCGTGCGCTGGGCCGGCGTGCGCCAGATGGACTACGACGAGGCGGCCCAGTTCGCCGTCGAGAACTTCATCTACGGCGACGAGTGGCTCGGCGCCACCTCCTTCCCCTACGACGACGACGTCTGAAGTCTGATTAACCTTGCTCTGTAAACTCTCAAGTACGCAACGGTTAATTGCAAGTTACTGTGTACCTTATGCATACCCGTCAGGCGTAAGTAAGTTTTGCTTGTGTTGTGTTCCAGTGCAGTGGAATTGGAATGGCTTCCTGTTCTGTTCTGTTGGAGAGCATCTCTGATTCTGAATTGTATCTTTTTCATGCCCTGTTCTGTTTGCAGCTTATGATTCCCATGTGATAGGAATGAATGTTTCTTGAAACTACGCATTCAGGAAGGCCCTGTATGGAACACGTGAAAACTTTCTGAACCCTAGAGGGGCTGACCTGTGTACTCTTGAAATTCTATCTTCCATTTCCAAACAGGGTTTAATTATACGTTCCTACATAATTTCCCTTAATCAACGACTAGCCAATGGAATCGCGACAAACTATAGAAACTCTAGTCTTTGCTAAAGCCAAAAAGACTTTCTTCTTGAGCCTGATAATTAATGCTGACAAGGTATGAAAGGATAAGGAGATGGCCCGGCGATATCTGCAATGATGTCGACATCCACAACGCCTCCAGCTTCAGGCTCGCATGGCCTCATGAGGGTCTGGCATTAACAAAGGACAGAAATATTCTGGTCATCAACTGACACCAGAAACCTTTCTTTCAAGTAATTTATTATTTCCTGTTGGTGTGTTTCCAACTTCCCAAAGATTAGCAGCGAATGTTGATGTTGTTGCCACCGGCTGAAGCCTGAAACGCATTGCTACAATGTGCTATTCAGTCAGATGAGCAACAGAGGTCAAATATTGCAGTGAACCCCAACTGTATTCCTGCAATCCAATAAACCTGTTGCCTATGGCATGCCCTGATCAGATATTCAGATCTCGTTGTCACTTTTTAGGCATATGAAGTTTTTTTTTCTTGACGGGCCATATGAAGTTATTCAATAAACATTCTCATCCTTGCAGAAAGTGATTCTTTAGAAACAAGTAAATCTGCTTCAGCAGTACACTGAGAACAATATCGTTTTTTTTTCTTTTTCTGTGAAACCCAAAGCTATGGACAGAATCTGACGAACTAATATCAGTAAGTACAACACCTTGCATACACGCACTTATTCTTGCAGAACATCATTTTACATAATTATGCTCACATGATTAGTTTCATGCTCAGAGCTGCCTCTTCTGATCACTCTTAAGCTGAAGAACATCAACGTCCTCACAAACCTGAAGAGTCGCCAGCTGGATGAAATCAGTGACCTGAACTCCCACGGGCCTACAGTATCAGAAATCACATCATAAGGAGGATTTTTTTTCCTGAAGAAACCGGCAGGAGTTCTTCCAATCATATTAGAGAACAGTAGAACAAAGATACAAAATATTTGTAACAGAGATCACTTGCCAACACACCGAGAACCAAGATCCAGAATATTCAGAAATTCAGATGCTCACCATGGGAAACAGGCTTTCTCCGGCAACCTTATTCCTAGCCTTGGGCCTTCGTCATACCCTTCGCAGATCATCTCCCCGTTCTCATCTCTATAGCAGAGGATCCCTCTCAATTGATCCTCAAATACCTACCAATTACAAGAACAGAGTAGAACAAGATCAAGCCACTGCACACACTTTCTTTATCATGTATTCCTGCATGTGAATGAAGAACAGCTGATCATGTTCTACTCCATGTGTATGTGCCTACCTTCTTGTTGTCCGTCGCAGGAGTTAAGGAGAGGTGTGATAAAGAACTGCTGCCATGAGCAGAGGTGCTGAAACTGAAGGCTACCTTCCTTGTACCAGACCTTGGGCTGATCATGGCCGTGTAGGAGGAAGAGGTAGAAGAAGGGTGATGATGGCAAGGCATCCTGGCTGCCATTTTGGTTTCTGGTGAAAAAAAAGGGCAAGGTGTTGGTGTTCACCAAACTACAAATGGGGCCTCCAGTCCTTCACTAGGCTGAGAAGTATACATATATAGGAGATGAACATGGCAGCATTCTACTACCATTAAATTATTTGTAAGACTGAAACAAGGAAGGTGTTGGTACTTCACATCATTATTGTTGACGGAAGATGAGCAGGGTGGAGATGTGAGATGTCAATCATATGTGGGAAAGGCCAAAGCTGTCAATTATTTTGGTTGCCGCACTCCATCTCTTGCCTCGTTGGGCTCGGCGGGCCCGGCCATTACCTCACAAACATTATCACCACAGTTGTTGATTGATAATGTTCCTTAATCGAACGCCAATGACTTTATTTTTTTATTTTAATAAGATTATAAAAGGCCAATGATTGTGTGACTAGGCTTATCCGCAGACGTCGAAGACTTGTTAAAGAATTGCATGTAGGATACACCAATTGTCAACAGGGCAACGTTCAAAAAACTGGTGGCCATCTTCTTGTCTGAGAGGGCAAACTGTTTTCATTGTTATACTTATATACTGGTAATCCTCACGTCAAGACTCAAGAGTAAACGAGGTTTCAAATAAACCAAACCAGTGACTGCTGTTATTGAAAGCGGCCCTGAAAACTATATTCAGAAAGGGGAAAACTATCACTCACCTGAGTGATTTGAGGCATCTCTCACTTGAATTTTTTTCACTCCAAATTCTCCCTTTTTTCAACTCCGGCGAGATTCCGGCGAGGTTAGGATTTGGGTTAGGGTTTTGGGGCTGCTGGGGAGCCGGTGCTTACCTCCGGCCTTAGAAGGAGGGCCGACGGTGGCAGGCCGGCTCGATGGTGATGGTGGACGCGGGGGTGACGAGGTCGGCAGCTCCGAGCAATGGAGGAAGGCGGTGTAATACCCGGGGCCTCGGATCAAACCAAGGCTTGAGAATCACAAGAGCACTCAGGATTCACAGGAACGAGGACAGATTTCCTCTTCCAATTTCTGTTTAGAATTCAACTTCGTTTACAAGAAAGGGAGCCACAGCCTTAAAACCTCACGCGGGAGACTTGGCCTCGGGCCCACTGTCAGTGACACACTCTCACAGAGTTCATTACAATAAAGGTGATAGTGAAAACAGAAACTACGAATGCGCCTCTTCCTTCAGACGATGTCTTCCTTCGCCTGGCGTGGTGTGGCCATGACATCTCCCCCCTCTTGAGTAGGAGCTTGTTCCCAAGCGATCGCCAGCGGAAAATGCTTCTGTAGCACGTACAGATCCTCCCATGTCGTGGTGTCTGCAGAGAAACCAGTCCATTGGATCAACACTTGAGGGATGACAATGTTACCTTTCTTGACCAGACAGCGCTCCAGGATCGCTTCAGGTTGTGGAGTGTGAACACTGAGATCAACCAGTTTAGTAATATCAGAGAAGACCAGGGTGAAATCAGGAGTGTATGGTTTCAGTTGTGACACGGTAAACATTGTGAACTTGACTGTCAGCAGGCAAATCCAAGCAATAAGCAGCATTGCCAATCCTTCCTAAGATAGTGTAAGGGCCAAAGAATTTGTAAGCTAGCTTGGGAAAAGGTCGATTGACCACTGAATGCTGAGCATACGGTTGTAACTTCAGCAATACCTATTCCCCCACTTGGAAGGATCGATCTAGCCGGTGTTTGTCGGCTTGCAACTTCATTCTGTTTTGAGCAATAGCTAATTGGGTCTTGAGCATAGCAGTGTGTGCCTCTCTGGCATGTAGAGTTTCAAGCACTGTGGAATCAAGAAGAGGAACATCTGATGGAGTAGTGACCAGTCCCAAATTGGAGTCATACCCATACAATGGTTTAAATGGAGAACACCCCAAGGCAGTGTGAAAAGAAGAATTATACCACAGCTCAGCCAAGGGAAGCCACTGTTTCCATTGCTTAGGAGACTGCTGGACTGCACATCTAAGATACATTTCGAGACATTGATTGACCCTCTCAGTTTGGCCATCAGTTTGTGGGTGATATGCAGTACTTTGTAGGAGTTTGGTACCCAAAATAGTAAACAAGTGTTGCCAAATGTGACTGAAAAAAATCCTGTCTCTATCTAACACATGGTCTTAGGAATGACATGAAGTCTGACCATAGAGTCTAAGAGCAACTTGGCCACCTGATGTACTGTGAAGGGATGTTTGAGGGGAAGAAAATGGGCATACTTGGTGAAACGGTCCACCACAACCAGAATAGTATTGGCTCCTTCAAAATATGGTAGACCCTCTATGAAATCCAATGATATGTCTTGCCAAGCCCCCTCTGGAATGGGTAAAGGTTGAAGGAGTCCAGGAACATGACCATGTTCATGTTTGGCCTGTTGACAAATGCCACATTGTTTCACAAATGTCTCCATATCCTGCTTAAGACCTTTCCAACAGAAAAATTGTTTGACCTTGTGGTAAGTGGCTGCAATTCTAGAATGACCCCCAATAGGGCTGGAGTGGAGGGCAGAAATCACTTTGGTTCGGACGGCAGAATTATTGGCAAGCCAGATGTGCTTGTCTTTCTTGATGACCTCTTGGTCCAAGTAGTAACCTTGCTCATTAGGTGAATGGAGAGTAAGGGATTGAACTAAAGCTTGAGCCTCTGTATCTGTGTAATAGGAGTTAAGTACTTTCTGTATCCACAAAGGAGTGGCCTCAAAGACGGCCTACAGTGCCATAAGATGGCCCACCCTGGACAATGCATCAGCAGCTGTGTTATCAACACCTTTCTTGTACAATATTATGAACTGCAGCTCCATAAGTTTGGTCATGGCTTTTCTCTAAAGGTCTGACTGTAGATTCTGCTCAGTCAAGTAGGACAGGCTCTTATGATCAGTCTGGATGAGAAATTCTTGCTTCTGTAAATAGGGCCTCCACTTTTCAACTGCCATGATCAGTGCCAGAAACTCCTTCTCATAAATGGACAGGTTTTGGTGTTTGGGTCCCAATGCTTTACTGAGATAAGCCATAGGACGACCTTGTTGCATGAGAATAGCTCCAATGCCAATAGAACATGCATTTGTTTCAATTGAAAAGGGTTGAGAGGTATGGCCAACACTGGAGTAGCGGTCATAAGTTGTTTCAGATTGATGAAAGCCTGATCAGATGCTGGAGACCAACTGAATTGATGTTTCTTTAGCAAATTTGTCAATGGTTTGGCTACAATACCATAGTTTTTCACAAACCTTATGTAGTAACCAGTCAAGCCCAAAACCCCCCTCAATTCAGTGATAGTAGTGGGGGTTGGCCAATGCAACATGGCTGCTGTTTTAGTAGGGTCAGTGGAGACTCCATCTTGTGAGATAATGTGTCCCAAATATTCCAGTGTAGTCTGAGCAAAAGAGCACTTGCTGCTTTTCAGATAGAACTGATGGTTTCTGAGCTGGCACAAAACTATTCTGATATGTTGGAGATGAGATTCCCAAGTTGGACTATAAATCAGGATGTCATCCAAGAACACTAAAACAAATTGCCAAAGAAAAGGTTGGAGAACATCATTCATGACACACTGGAATGTTGCTGGAGCATTAGTGAGACCAAAGGGCATGACCCTGAACTGAAAATGCCCATGGTGAGTCTTGAAGGCATTTTTAAACTCATCCTGTTTAGCCATCCTGATCTGGTGGTAACCAGCAGTCATATCAAGTTTAGTGAAAAATTTGGTACCTGCTAATTCATCCAGAATTTGCTCAATAATAGGCAAGAGAAACCTATTCTTGATAGTGAGGGAGTTGTAATCCATACAGAATCTCCAAGTACCATCTTTCTTTTGGACTAACAGAACAGGTGATGCAAATGGGCTAGTGCTGTGGGTAATCAGACCAGGTGCCGACAGTTCCTTCACTTGCCTTTCTATTTCATCTTTATGCAAAGGAGATTACCTATAAGGTTTAGTATTCACTGGTACTGCATCAGGAAGTAATGGATTGGTATGATCATAAGGTCTTTGTGGGGGGGGGGGGGGGGGGGGGTAAACTAGCTAGTTTGGAGAAGACATCTGCAAACTCCTGCAGTAGGATTGGACCTCCTCAGATTACTGAGGTGTAGCTGAAGAATGCAATTGGACCATGGCCAATGCCCAGACATCATTGCCTTTGTGTAACTTCATCAATTTTGTAACAGTCATAGGAGACATTTGCATTGGAGCAGGTTGGATCCCTTGCAGTTTGACCAGTCGACCTTGTTCCATAATTTCCACAACATACTGATCCCATAAACATGTCATAGGACTGTGCAACTTCAGCCAATCATAACCAAGAATGGCATCATATGCACTTAGTTCCAAGACCTGCATATCATGCACAAGTGTATTGCCCTGGCACCACCATTCCAACTGAGACACTTTCTCGTCAGTAAGCAGGAGCTCACCATTAGCTAATTGGACCCGCCTGGGAGTAGTAGGAGTTGGTGTAATTCCCACACGGTGCAAGAAGGAAGCACTGACAAAGCTGTTAGAGCTGCCACTATCCAACAAAACCAACATCACTTTGTCTTTAATCCTACATCTGAGTTGTAGGACATTCCCCATAGCAGTGCCAGCCAAAGCATTTAAGGATAAGTGTTGTAACTCCTCAGTGACAGAATCTTCCATGGCCAATTGGGTCAGCACATCTTCAGAGAGTGGCTGGTCCAAATCATTTACCACCAATGAATGAACCTGAGCTTGGGGCCGTTTAGTACAACTAGCAGCATGGGCAGCATCAAATTTATCTCCACAATACATGCAAAGACCATTGGCTTTCCTGAAATCTCTGAGCTGTCTCTCTTTCCACAAGGAACCATTACTAGCATTGCTCTTTGAATCAGATTTAGAAGCTGGAGTAGTACCTCTGGAGAACTGCTGTTGTTTTGGTGGTTTAAATTGTTTACTATTCACAATTTGTTGCTGTACTCAAGCCAGCATGATGGCCTTTTGCATGGTCTTAGGGACCTTTGACTGAACCCCAGCACGTAAGTCAGGTTTGAGCCCTTTGATGATCTGAGTCACAAAATACACCTGATCCATGCTAGTGTTATGCATAGTGAGCTGATACTGAAGATCCACAAAGGTAGAAATATACTCCTCGATAGTACCCTCCTGATATTCATAGGAGCCAAATTGCTGTTCCACTGCAGCAATGAACTCAGACCAAGTGCCTACTCCATTCATGATTTTGTACATCTTGTACCACTTAGCAGCATTTTCATCCATGTGTAGCGATGCAGTAGTGACCCAAAGACTCTCAGGGACATTGTAAAAATGGAAGAAATCTAAACATTTATCTTTCCAAATGGACGGATGCACCCCATTGAATAGAGGAAAGGACAGTTTAGGAAGAGCATGACGTGATGAATTGGGAGACTCTGCAAAAGATCGATAAGAGTCATGGGGAGGACGAGGAATTTGTACCTCCGACGCACGAGAAGGGGCACCCTGCTGGAACTCCCTGGAAAGAACAGGCTCCGCAAACTGACGAGGTGACTGCAGTAGAGAAGGTGGGTGATCTAAGGTCAATCACACCACTGCTTGGCAAGTAATCTCCATCTGCTTGGCGAGCGTTTGCTGATCCTGCAACACCCGCTCCATCACTAGGGCACTCAGATCGAAATTGGTGTTGATTTTCTATTGAGTCCGATCAATCTCCGCAACCTTGGAAAACAGAAGATCCACAGTCTCCATGAGATGACCCCACTTCTTGTCCTCACGACGCTCCGCATCAGCCATTGCATCGAGGAGGAGCTGTGATTGAGCCGAAGGTTTTGGAGGAGCCGTGATGAACCACCGCAAATCGACCCACGTGGATAGGAATTACAGGAATCGATCTCCACAACAGAGTGTTGCAGAGCCGAGGTAACCCAACCAAATCTGATTGCAGAGTCAAGATCGACGGAGTAACTGGTTCATCCAACCATGGAGCAGAAAACAACGCACTAACACATAGAGCAAGAGACAAATCCTCGATCCAAGAATGGAGATCACCCAGAATCCCCGATCGAGCCTACACCCTAAGAGGCGCGAGGGACACGAGATGGACGACGGCGGCGGAACGGCTGTCTGGCGTTATGCGGTGGCCGCTGCCGACTAGGAGTCGGTGGGCAGGGCGTGGATGCAGGGATCAGGAAAATCGCCGGCGGATTGCAGCTCGGAAACGGCGGGGAACAACAGAGAAATGGCGGAAAAAAGTTGCAGCGGCGTACCGAGGAATGATGAATCTGATACCACTATAATACCCGGAGCCTCGAATCAAACCAAGGCGTGAGAATCACAAGATCACTCAGGATTCACAGGAACGAGGACAGATTTCCTCTTCGAATTTCTGTTTAGAATTCAACTTCGTTTACAAGAAAGGGAGCCGCGGCCTTAAAAGCTCACACGGGAGACTTGGCCTCGGGCTCACTGTCAGTGACACACTCTCACAGAGTTCATTACAATAAAGGTGATAGAGAAAACAGAAACTACGAATGCGCCTCTTCGTTCAGACGACGTCTTCCTTCGCCTGGCATGGTGTGGCCATGACAGGCGGTCAGGTGGGGCTGGGATGGAGGCGACAGCGGTGGGAGGTGGCGGCGGGAGGGGCCGACACGGGCAGACTAGGGCTGCGCCGGAGGGGTGGCG
Organism: Panicum virgatum; assembly: GCF_016808335.1. Lineage (NCBI taxonomy): Eukaryota > Viridiplantae > Streptophyta > Magnoliopsida > Poales > Poaceae > Panicum > Panicum virgatum. Next base: position 7,345,084 of record NC_053148.1, read on the forward strand.
GCAGGTGGTGGCAGGGCTGGGCGCCGATGCAGGGAAGAAAAAGGTGTGTGTGTGGGGGGGGGGGGGGGGGGTGAGGAGGAGGAGGAAGAAGAAGGTGGAAGATATAAGATAAGGAGAGATGGCTGAGCCATCTTTATTTAAATCCAATGGTTCAGAAATTTGAGTGAGGAGAGGCTGTTCTTATGTTTCATCATCCTAACTCACATACACGAGCTCTATTTCTTATTGCTCATTTTCTTTTCCATCCTAACCCATACGTAAAAAATCGTACTATCTCTATTTGCATTGCCGCTTTCAATGAGCAATTCCTCGAGAGAGTTACATCAGTATAGGCACAATAAGTCATGACTGATTTGATTGACCAATGGACGCTAGAGAACAGCAGACATTAATAGTTTTCTCATATTTTTTCATTTACTTTCCTCGTATAGTACACCTGGAGCATTTGATTGATAGTTTTCAATACTATTGGAGATGTAGCACATATTTAATTTTCCTTCCATCAAGCAACGATAGCAACGATGCCATTTATTTTCCTTTCAAAAATAAAACAACTCTTTCTTTTTCTTGCATAAAACAATGAGTCAATTATTGTCCTTCCAATTAAAATAAAGACGCGAATTATGGGTCCTTCTATTAAACAATGATGTCAATTATTATCCTTTCAAAACAAACAATGACACGAATTATGGGTGAATGCATGTGCAAAGAAAAGTAAAGTGTGTGTCAAAGGAAAGTAATATGCGGGTACAAGAGGTGGGTGATGAATGCTTGGTGTAAAAAGAATTAAGATTTTGATGGAAACATTTTCCTTCTATCAATTTCGTGGGTCTACACCATCTTTCGTCAAACCTGACAAGTGGGACCTCCATGAGAGGTATCGCGGGCCTAATCTTGATGAAAAATGCTTTCAATTGTTTCAACTTTTATAGTATAGACTTGGAAGGTAAAAGGAACGATCATGACAATACCTTTCTTAAACACTATTGTTCTCTGTTCCAAGGAGCTCTAGATCCTCAATGTATATCATAGCGCAAGAGCTATATTGAGCATATATATGTGGCTTCAGGAAATTTAAATAGTGGTAACACGTTCAAGTTTCGAACTACCCACACCGTATGTTACATTATTTGGATTAAGGCAATCAGTGTTCATTTGCTTCTATAATTTGAATTGAGTGGACCTCTACTGTCAAGCTGTGCTATTAACTTGACATATTTCATAAGCAATCATTCATCATTGTTTCTTTTCCTCTACAACATCCTCAGCCATTAATTGGAATGCACGGTGAACCCAGATTTTTGTGGTGCTGCTATACTAGTTTTAGTTATTTCTGAATTTTTTTTAGCACACAGAGTCACAGACTATTGAGCATGCGACAAGTGAACCATGTTGATGTGATCAAGAATAGAAATTTTCAGCAAGTTAGATGGCCTTGTGAAAAATTCCTTGGTAGTGTGTAACCTTTGATATTGAGTCGCTGCCATTTACCACCATCTATATTGAGCTGAAGAAAGGATTGGACAAACTTCCAAGCTTTCAGCTCATGTGCTTTCAGAAGCTATCAAGATCAATGTCACCCATGTCAGAAGAAATATATAATGTTCAGAAATTATGGTGAGCTTGCACTATGTTTTCAAATCAATCTCTTGCATGACTCTGCATTTGTGCTGTTCGAAGTGACAAAGTGAGTCACTGCTCTAGCCTGTACATTCTGAAGCAACACTGGCTTCCAGTCTGGGCACGCTCTGTGCTGCTCACATCAAACCTTAATTCCGTTCTTCTTTTGAGAGGCGGTGGATAATGGGACTGTCTGCAAGAGTGTCTTCGGTGACGTCGACATCCACAAGGTCCTCTGTCTTTAGGATCACACATGGCCATTTCAACTAATCTCTTTGCATTTCATGGTTTAGTGATACTATGCCAGCTGAGATTCATTGAAGCAACAAGTGTTATTCATGGTCAGAACTGGGCATGAGGCAACATGACGATCTGCAACTCTGTTGCTGTGACGAGAGAAAAAAATAGAGGGTGCATCTGATGTGATGTCTGAAGTGCATCTAGGCCGATAGATGTTAATGGTAAGTTTCGGTGATTAATGACAACCGTATGCGACTAACGCGTGTTTTGAAGGAAAAATTAATGATTGATTTAGTCCCATATGAAATGTGAAAAGAGACCCCTCAATTCGGAACAATCATGCGTGCCAAGGACTCAATTTCAAAGATTAAGGACCTTTCTAGTCTCAAGTGTCACAAGGAGATAAATGACACTTGATTTAGATAGGTTTTATAGTTTTTAGTTCTTAACCGTACTATTAAGAGGGGTTCATGAGTTAGTAGCTTGATCAAAATTGAGTTGGCCTTAGAAATCTTGCACACTCGCTTAAAAACAGCTCGAGATGGTCAATAGAAGTTAACACAATACTTGGAAGAAGAAACAATCGAAGTTACATTGAAATCCAAGTCAATTCAGCTGAAAACCAGGAAAAACAGCAGTGAACCTCTTTAGCATCGGAATCAAAGCACTGGTGCATTAAACGTCTTATGTTCCAGAGAGCTTGTTTGAATTGATCAGTGAACCTCTTCAGCACCGGTTGAACCGATGCCCCTACGGAGCATGCACCGGTGCAATGAAGCAAGCCTGGATACTGTGTCAGAACTCCAACGGCTACAATTTGGACACAGAGAGACCGGTTGAACCGACGCCTCAAAACTGACACCCATCGGTTCTTCCGGTGCTCATGGTTTTTCTGCAGTGGACTTCCAACGGCTATGTAACTCCTTCCACTCTATATAAGGGCAGCCCATGGCTCATTTCAGTTGCCTTTGACACCCTGAATATTTGAGGCCACCCTTGAGAAGAAGAGAAAGTGCTTTGAGTAAACAAGAGAAGAACTAGCACTTTGTTTGTGCTCCAACCTTGAAGAATCCATCCTTTGCAAGTGTAGCAAGTGTGATTGAGCTAGGGCCAACTGAGTGTAGGTCAAGTGAAGGCTTATGAGCTTGTTACTCTTGGTGTTTGACGGCACCTAGCCGGTCTTGGTGATCGGGAGATTCTTAGTGAGCTCTTGGTGTTTGTGGGAGCCCCAAGACAAGAAGTTTGTACACAGTGTGAAGCTCGCCGTTCCGGAGATGGAGAAAGAGCATTCTTAGTGATCACTTGCTCCTTGGTGAAGCAAGGGAGCTATACCCTTGTGTGGGTGCTCCAACGTGGATTAGGGGGGAGCGTCAACTCCTCGATACCACGGGAAAAAATCCGGTTGTCTCGTGTCCCTTACTTTTATTTCAAGCAATTAAATACTCTTGTTGTTACTCTTGTCTTTGATTGCTTGTAGTTTGACTAGGACAACTTGCATGGTAGTGTGATCTTTTGCTTAGGTTTTGATCTTGCTAGTGTGATATCTTTTAAACAACATGATCATGATAGTGTGTTTACCTACCTAAGGACCTTGTGCTAGCATACTCTAGTAACTAGGTTTCAAATTTATAGATTGGGCAATACTAGTCTAGGTTAAGGACTAGATAGAAATTTGAAAAAGTCCCAATTCAACCCCCCCTTCTTGGGCCACGATCCTTACAATTGGTATCAGAGCAAGGGCTCTCTTTTTAGGCTTAAAATCCTAGAGTATGTCCGGGGGAAGTGGTGGTCCACCCAAGCTCGATGGGAGAAACTATGCTTATTGGAAAGCTTGCATGGCGGGTTACCTTGAGGCTATTAATCCCATCGCTTGGGCAGTCACGGAGAAACCTATAGTCGGTCCTTGGAATGAAAATCAAGTTAAATATGGTGATAGAGCAAAGAATGCTTTATTTGATGCTCTTAGTGAGGAGATCTTTGCTCGTGTTCATAGCAAAAAGACCTCTCATAAAATTTGGGAAGCACTTGAAGCTATCTATGTTGGTTCTAAAAAGCTTCGTGAAGAAAAATATCAAGTGCTTAAGGAAAAACTTAATGAATTCAAAATGCTTCAAAATCAGTTGGTTGAACAAATATTTGCTCGATTGAATGTGCTTGTTGAGGACATTAACGCTCTTGAAATTTCTCCTTTGTCTAACAGTGACATCATCCGGAAGATCCTACATTGTCTACACAAGCCCAAGTACAACATCGTCACCTCATTGCTCTATGAGAAGGATCTTGAAACGCCTGAAGTGAGTGATGTTGTTGGGAAGATTCGGTCTCATGAGATGTTTCTCTTGGGAGAAGTTGATCCACCGCAAGACAAGAGAGATCTTGCACTCAAAGCTAAGAGTGATCATAAGTCCAAGAAAAAGAACAAGTGCAAAGTTCCATCACCAAGCTCAAGCGAAGATGAAGCTAATGAAGATTCAAGTGATGAAGATGGTGACGTTGAGCTAGCACTCCTCATGAGGAAGACCTCCAAGATGATGTCAAGGTTGAACAAGAAAGGGTACAACTATGACCCCAAGAAAAACAAGTTTCGTACCCGGAAGAGCAAGGCCAATGTCAAGAAAGTTTGTTACAATTGTGGCAAATATGGTTACCTCTCATATGATTGTCCGAAGCCTTCAAAGCTCAACAAGAAACAAGAAGATGGTGACAATCAATACAAGACTTCAAAGAAAAGTTATGAAAAGAAGGACCACAAGAAGAAAGGATCTTTCACAAGAAAAGAGAAGGTCAAGGCTTTCCTTGGAAAATGGATCACGGATGGTGAATCCTCAAATGATGACTCAAGTGATGAAGAATCCAAGAAAAAGATTGTAGGGATTGCCATGCATGATGATGAAGATGATGGTGATGAGGCACCTCTACCTCCACCACCCATGTGCTTCATGGCAAGAGGTAACTCCAAGGTGAGTGATGATGAAGACTCCTCTAGTGATGAAAGTGAACATTGCTTATCTCCTAATGAAGTGCAAAACATGCTAGAAGAGTACCAACAAGTGATCAAGAAGTACAAATCAAAATGTAAAGTTCTTGAAATTGAATATGCCAAGCGTAAGGCCTCAAATAATGAGTTGATTGATAGGCATAATGAGGTAGTAGAAACTCATGATACAAGCATTGTTCCTAGCAAGCAACTTAAAGAGGAGCATAACAAGCTACTTGTTAAGCATGATGAATTGAATATTAAATATGAGGAAGTAGTTGTGCTTAACAAATCACTTACTTCATGCAACAAGAAGTTTAAGCTTGATTATGCTAACTTAAATATGAAATATCAAGAACTTGACCTTGCTTTTGATGCTTTGGATGAAGAACTAAAAGAAACTCAAAAGAAAGTCATCAAAGTCAATATAGCTACTTCTTGTGATGATCTTGTGGAGTTGCCTCACCCTATTATTACTTGTCATCATGCTTCTCCTTCTTGTTCAAAGACTAACCATGATAGGGAGAAATAACTTGAGGAGGAACTTGAAAGCATGACCAAATGCATGTTCAATGTGACAAGAGGAGAATACTTGCATAAGGAGATTCTCTTCCACAATGCAAGGCACTTTGGGACAAATGGACTTGGATCATTTCCCAACCCTCCGGAAAATTGTCCCAAGTCGCCGGAGCTCATGGCATGCTTCAACAAGGAAGTTGGCTCATATTGTCAACATTGTCAAGTCACCGGGCATCACACAAGGGAGTGTCCAATTCCTACTCGTTCACCTCCTACCTTGCCTCCTAATTACAAGTCTCAATTCAATGAAAATCATTTCTTGTTAAGCAAGCTTAAAAGTGGCAAGGTTAAGGCAAAGTTTATTGGCACTCAAATTAAGGGAAAGCTACCACGCCAACTTTGGGTTCCTAAAGCTTTAGTTACTCATGTCAAAGGACCCAAACTTGCATGGGTTCCCAAACCTCAAAAGTGATTCATTTGTGTGTAGGTGAACTACAAAGCCGGTGGCAAGCATTGGGTGCTTGATAGCGGATGTACACAACACATGACCGGCTATGTAAAGATGTTCACCTCATTAGATGAAGATGTGGGCGATTATGAACATGTTACCTTTGGCGACAATTCAAAAGGAAAAGTGATAGGTTTGGGTAAGGTAGCCATCACAAAGGATCTTTCTATCTCTAATGTGTTGCTTGTTGAGTTGGTTAGTTTTAATTTGTTATCTATTGCTCAACTTTGTTATTTAGGACTAATATGCACCTTTAGTGATAGTGAGGTTATAGTGACAAGCAAGGAGGACAAGAGCTTAATATTCAAAGGATTTCGACATGGTAACATTTACCTTGTTGATTTCTCATCTAATGATGCAAGTTTGGCGACATGTCTCTTCTCCAAAAACTCTATGGGTTGGCTTTGGCATCGCCGCATTGCTCATATTGGCATGAGCCAACTCAAGAAGGCCTTCAAACGAGGTATGGTGGTTGGTGTCAAAGATGTTATATTTGACAAAAACAAATTGTGTAGTGCTTGTCAAGCCAGGAAGCAATTTGCATCACCACATCCCATGAAGGCTTATTTGTCAATATCAAGAAGCTTGGAGCTACTACACATGGATCTCTTTGGGCCAACCACCTAAAAAAGTCTTGGCGGTAATTTCTATTGTCTTGTAATTGTTGATGATTATTCTAGATATACTTGGACTTTCTTTTTAGAGGACAAGAGCAAGACTATGGGGATCTTCAAGATTTTTGTCAAGCAAGCTCAAAATGAATTTGAGTCAAGTGTTGTGAAGGTCCGAAGTGACAATGGCACGGAGTTTAGGAACACTCAAGTAGAAGAGCTTTGCAACGACTTGGGGATCAAGCATGAGTTTTCATCAACATACACACCCCAACAAAATGGAGTGGTGGAGAGGAAGAACAAGACATTGATCACTCTTGCAAGAGCAATGTTGGATGACTATGGCATCTCATAAAGATTTTGGGCGGAAGCCATCAACACCGCATGCCATGCATCCAACCGAGTTTATCTTCACCGCTTCTTGGGAAAGACACCCTATGAGCTTCTCATTGGGAGGAAGCCCAACATCTCCTACTTCCGGGTGTTTGGTTGTAAATGCTACATCTTCAAGAAGAGGAAGCACCTAGGCAAGTTTGAAAGTAGATGTGATGTTGGTTTTCTTATTGGTTATTCATCAAACTCCAAAGCATATCGAGTATTCAATAGTGCTACAAGCAAGATTGAAGAAACTTGTGATGTGGAGTTTGATGAGACTAATGGCTCCCAAGGGGAAGTTTTCTCTTGTGATGATGTAGGTGATGAACCACTTCGAGAAGTCATGAAGAACATCACTATTGGGCAAGTCAAGCCAAATGAGGAGGTAGAAGAGCTACAAGCCTCATCCACTCAAGTTGAAGTCACTTCCAAGGATGACTCAAAGGATGAAGACAAGTCTACATCATCACATCACCATGATGAGTCATCCGATGAAGAAGATGATGCCTCACCACCTTTCCATGATGCCCAAGATGAACAAGTGGTTGAAGAACAACTTCTATTTGATGACACGCACATCACAAGTGAACAAGCCCAAGCTCAAGATCAAGATGACGAATCACTAGAAGAATCAACGTCTCAAGCACAAGAGAGGCATACAAGAACTTCAAGGAATCATCCGATTGACTTGGTCATGGGTAATCCCTCCGGTGGAGTAAGAACTCGTAGACGTCAATATACCTCCTTTTGTGAACATTACTCTTTTGTTTCTTGCTTGGAACCCACAAATATAGATGAAGCTCTTGAGGACCCGGATTGGGTGATGGCCATGCAAGAAGAGCTCAACAACTTCACCCGCAATGAAGTTTGGGTTCTTGAAGAATGTCCTCAAGACAAGAATATCATTGGTACTAAGTGGGTCTTCCGCAACAAACAAGATGAGCATGGTGTAGTGATTCGCAACAAGGCAAGACTTGTGGCAAAGGGCTTTGCACAAGTTGAAGGGTTGGACTTTGGTGAAACTTTTTCCCCCGTTGCAAGACTTAAAGCCATCCGTATCCTTTTAGCGTACGCTTCACATCATAATATGAAAGTCTTTCAAATGGATGTGAAAAGTGCGTTCTTAAATGGCTTGATTAATGAGTTGGTGTTTGTTGAACAACTTCCCAGGTTTGAGGACCCTAGATATCCTAATCATATTTATAGGTTGCACAAGGCGCTCTACAGGCTCAAGCAAGCGCCAAGGGCTTGGTATGAACGCCTTCGTGACTTCCTTATCAACAAGGGCTTCAAGATCGGGAGGGTGGATACAACTCTATTCACAAAAATCATCAATGAAGAGCTATTTGTATGTCAAATTTATGTTGATGATATCATTTTTGGTTCAACTAACCCCACTCTTTGCAAAGAATTTGGAGAAATAATGGCTAGGGAATTTGAGATGTCCATGATCGGTGAGCTCAATTTCTTCCTTGGGTTTCAAATCAAGCAATTGAAGGAAGGGACTTTCATCCATCAAGAAAAGTATACAAAGGATATTCTCAAGAAATTCAAGATGGAAGATTGCAAGCCGATCAAGACTCCAATGCCAACTAATGGACATCTTGACTTGGATGAGGGAGGTAAATCGGTTGACCAAACTCTCTATCGTTCCATGATTGGGTCACTTCTTTACCTAACCGCATCTAGGCCCGATATCATGTTTAGCGTATGCATGTGTGCCCGCTTTCAAGCTAATCCTAAGGAATCACACATAAGTGCCGTTAAGAGGATCCTTAGATATCTCAAGCATACGCCCATAGGCTTGTGGTACCCCAAAGGCGCTAGTTTTACACTTTTGGGATACTCGGATTCGGACTTTGCCGGATGCCGTGTGGATCGCAAGAGTACATCTTGTGGGTGCCACTTGCTAGGGCGTTCCTTAGTCTCTTGGTCGTCAAAGAAACAAAATTCCGTGGCCTTGTCAACCGCGGAGGCGGAATATATTGCCGCCGGGGCTTGTTGTGCTCAAATCCTCTACATGAAGCAAAGCCTCTTGGACTATGGTGTAATATTAGATAGGATCCCGCTCCTTTGTGATAACGAGAGTGCCGTTAAAATTGCTAATAACCCGGTTCAACACTCTCACACCAAGCACATAGATATTCGCCATCACTTTCTAAGAGATCATGTGGCAAGGAATGATATACTACTTTGTGGTGTTCGTTCCGAAGATCAATTGGCGGATATCTTCACCAAACCTCTAGATGAGAGCACCTTTTGTAGGTTGCGAAGTGAGCTTAACGTTCTAGATGCTTCTAACGTCATATAAATGCCTTGTCATATAGATGCATTTCATATGTACATGTGCTAGGGGCTTGTCTAATCTTGTCAAGATAGTGATGAACATGGGTCTTGCATGAGCCGGTGGTCTTGGTTTCGCTCATGGCATGAAGAATGGTTCATCATGAAGAAGCTTGACGAGGGTTCAAACTTGACAAGATAGATTTAAATTTTTAGCAATACATGTGCTTGTCATATAGAATGCATCCATGTTTAATTTCTCGCTTTGCATTGGCATTGCATCACGTTAGTAGCATCACAAGGGAGCAAATCACACTTTGAGAAAGATATTCATGCTAAATATGATATATCATCTCCACAAGAGTGATAAGATCAATGTTGCGCTTTCATGCCTATTGAGTCACGTCCTATCGAACTTAAAGTTTCTATCTCTAAGTTCATAGGCAAAGTGGCTCATACATTTGGTTTTTGTGTTTAAACCTCGCTTGGATCTTAATTTGCCTATGTCTATGTAAAAGCTTGCGAGCAATTAGTATGAGTGTTTGAGGGGTGAGGTTGTCTCTCGAAAATGGTCCAAATTGAGTGTTTAAGGCTTTGGTTTTGAAAATTTGGATCAGAAGTAGAGTTTGTAGTTCAGCAGAAAATTTCCTTAACCACCGGTTAAACCGACGCCTGGTTTTTTTCACTGCATCGGTTCAACTGGTGCTTAAGTCTTCGTGGCTCGGTCTCTGCATCACCTCTGGAACAACCTCCGACCGTTACACCGATGGCCACCGGTGCATCCGATGGTTGGCGGATGAACCGACGCCTTTGCATCAGTTCAACCGGTGCTAGTGCATGGAGTAATGGCCTGTGCAGAGCCTCTGGACCTTACGCCTGCCAATGCACCGACGCCCGTCGGATGTTCCGATGCCTCAGTGGCGGATCTTCCGGTGACCCTGTTGACCGCATTTTCAATCTCAATCAGATCTGGTCAAAGTTACACCGGTGGTTACACCGATGCCTTATTCTCTGAAACGTCGGTCTTTCCGGTGCTTAGGTTTTGAGGGCCCGCGCTCATCTTTTCCCTGTATGCTTGCGGGCCCGGCTCGTCAGTCTCTCAAATCTTTTCTTCCTCCACGAGAACTGCCGCGCCCGGACTCCCGCTCCACCGCCCGTACGCCGCCACCGCCGCGCCCGTGCTCTCCACTCCAAGCCGCCGCCGCAGCTACTCCATTATGCCGCCGCCCGCGCTCGCCCACACACAGCGCGTACGCTGCTCCTGTGCCGCTGCTTCGTAGCCGCTCGTGCGCCCACGCTGCGCCTGTGCCACCCACGCGCCGCCGCTCACCGCCGCCGCCGGCCTCTCTCCAAGCGCCAGCAAGCCTCCTCCACACAGTGCTGCTCCACTCCTTCTCCCACGCGCAAGCATTCACGCTCGATTTGAGTTCCCTCCTCCATTGGTTCGAGTGCCCGCAAGGTGTTCGAGAAATTGCCTTTTAGGCGTTTTCTTCGTTTACTTCTCGACCGATACTTGGACTAGCAAGGGTATGGTGCTGCCCCTCCTAGCATGTGATGTATCTTCATCTTCTTATCCTTTTTGCACATGTTTACATATAACCTTGCCTTGCTCACTCACATAAGAATCTTGTCACTTATCTTTGCACATGCTCACATAGATATCTTTTAAATCTTCTAGCATGTCATCGATATCAAGGCTGCTATCCACTAGATTTCACGTCATAGGCTCAAATCAAATCTTTGCTATGCTTCTATGACAGATGGCTGGTGACAAGAAGGGCAAGGGTAAGATGGTTGCGCAGAAGAAGAAGAAGCGCACCCGAGAGGACCACGAGCGAGAGCAAGCTGAGGCAGTTGCAGATGCTGTAGATAGGCAGGGTTCACTCAGGATCAGGGATCCTCAGGCTCAGGGGGAGCCACAGCAGCAGTTACGTCGCTTAGGACGTACTCAGACAGCTCAGACCACACCTGAGTCCCGCTCACGTCCACGGACTCGAGGTGGTGGTACTCAGAGGGGAGCAGGTCATGCATCCCAGCGGCACACCGACAGTGGCACTCAGACAGGAGGTCAGGACAGTGGTGAGGAGCTGCCCGAGGTTGAGCTATTTGATTTCAGGGGTATTCCAGGACCTAGGGTCAAGAGACTGAGATATGTCACCCCGGAGCAGTGGTTTCCCGAGCAGAGAGACATTGGAGTTGATCGTCGCTTTTACACTCTGCTTCAGGAGTCTTTTTACCACACCTACTGCCAGTTGGATATCAAGATTAGTGAGCATAAGATGCTCCACTGGGTGGCTATGCGTGTAGCAGCAGGTGGGACTCCAGTGCTTCCTCTCTTCGAGAGATATGTTGGATTGCCTGCTCTACTCAGTGAGAGGTCCAGATACATTCGAGAGTGGGTTCGAGTCTTCTACGCCACTCTGTTTATTGAGGAGGACCGGCAGTTTATTGATTTCATGTTCCAGGAGAGGCACTATCGTTTGACCCGAGCTCGACTGGCTACCCTCCTTGGAGTTCAGATTGCCGAGGAGCCACACTTCATGCACTATCAGGCTTATGGCAGCACGGTGCCTCCTCGTCGTCCTCATGAGTCTCACGTACCATCTGACGAGGAGATCAGTATTCTCTTTCAGCTGCCCTTCCTGCCTGGCACACCGAGGACTCCGGACAGGCTGACTCACGTGGCACACTCTATCCACCTAGCTCTGAGGAAGAGTCTGCTGTTCCGGATTGGATACAACGAGGGGATTACAGCTCTGCAGCAGTGGCTCTTACTATATATCATGACAGGTCATGACTTTGACCTAGTCGACTTCTTTATCTGCGAGCTAGAGGATGTGATTCTGGATGGGATGACAGTTCACCGTCGCCATCCGTTTGCTCATTGGATCTGCTGGATTCTGGATCAGCTAAGTCGGAATGAGCATATGGATGAGCTGGAGCACTCGAGGACACACTTCAGTTTTTACTCACCTGCTACTCCTCGAGACGGTCGTCGTGGCTCGAGAGGCCAGTGCAGGGCACAACAGATTCTTGATGAGCGTGTCTTGGCTGAGGGCAGAGTTGCAGATGATCCGGCAGCAGTCGAGGACGCGTCACTAGTAGCAGCAGAGGCCCAGCTCCCACACTACCTGGTCACAGACTCAGAGGACTCGGAGGATGATGAGGATTTCATACCCACAGTTACCGTCCCTCGAGGAGCTCATGACGCTGAGGCAGGATCCTCCGGTGCAGCACGAGCCACTACTCCTCCAGTTACCACTGCACAGGTCACACAGCCAGACTCTCTTGCAGCGATACTCACTCGGCTCTCTGACCAGCAGGACCGGTTTGCTGCAGCTCAGCTGAGCATGCAAGCCGAGCAGGCTCGCCAGCGGGAGGCCCAGACACTTGTTCTTGAGGGCATTCGGCAGCAGCAGGAGGCCATGAGGTTACAGCTTCAGCAGCAGTCCCAGATCCAGTAGCAGATGTTCACTTTCTTCTCGGGATGCTTCGGTCAGCTGTATCGTCACACTGGACTGCCTGAGCCTCAGCTCCCTACACCCCAGCAGCTTCAGTTCGACCCCACTGCTCCCGCTCCTCCTACTGGCGGTTTTGTGCAGACACCCTTGTCATCCTTCCCGATGACACCATTTCTTCAGACCGGGTTGTTTGCCAGTCCTGTACCTACTGCTGCTCCGGCTCCTGCTCCACAGCCTAGTGTTTGGACTGCCAAGCAGCGTGCAGAGTTTCTTAGGCAGCAGCAGATTCTACACCAGCTCCAGCACCCCTCGGCTCAGTCCCTCACTTTCGAGTCACCTTCACAGCCTGAGGTGCTCCGTCCGTCCGTCGTGCGCCCCACTCAGCCAGACCTGACTCCCGTCACGTCTGCTCCTCCGACGGACTCCACGGTTGTCGCCGCGCCAGCCTCTACCGCTACACCAGCTACTTCTGCTGCTCCGACGACTCCGGTCGAGCAGAAGTCCTCTTCGGTCGATGATGACTAGACGGACGCCGACGCCGATGACTCCGCTGCTCAGTTCTCCACCGGACCCAGCCGGAAGACCTCGCCTTCTCCAGCTTAGGATTAGATCGCCTTTCTTTTTGGTGCTTTGTTGCCAAAGGGGGAGATAGATAGGGGGAGTAGAGATAGGAGGAGCTTGGTGGTTTGTGGCGTGTTTGGATCTTCATGGTTTTTGTGTATGGACATGTTATTTAGATATTGTGTATGCTCTGTGTTGACATGTCCCTACATGTGCTTTTTTTCGAGTAATGCATGCTTGTTTATCGCTTTCAATTTCATATCTTGTGTATCTCTACTTTGTGTTGTCATCAATCACCAAAAAGGGGGAGATTGAAGTGCATCTAGGCCGATAGATGTTAATGGTAAGTTTCGGTGATTAATGACAACCGTATGCGACTAACGTGTGTTTTGAAGGAAAAATTAATGATTGATTTAGTCCCATATGAAATATGAAAAGAGACCCCTCAATTCGGAACAATCATGCGTGCCAAGGACTCAATTTCAAAGATTAAGGACCTTTCTAGTCTCAAGTGTCACAAGGAGATGAAGGACACTTGATTTAGATAGAGTTTATAGTTTTTAGTTATTGACCGTACTATTAAGAGGGGTTCATGAGTTAGTAGCTTGATCAAAATTGAGTTGGCCTTAGAAATCTTGCACACTCGCTTAAAAACAGCTCGAGATGGTCAATAGAAGTTAACACAACACTTGGAAGAAGAAACAATCGAAGTTACATTGAAATCTAAGTCAATTTAGCTGAAAACCAGGAAAAACAGCAGCACCGGTTGAACCGGTGCCCAAGCGTCGGAGCATCCGATGCTTGGCGGAAGGACCGATGCCCTGTCGGTCTATCTTCTCTGGATGAAGGCAGGAATCAAGTCAAAAATTCTATAGCACCGGTTGAACCGATGATCAAAAGATAAGCACCGGTGCAATGGAAGTTTTTTGTTCCAGAGAGCATGTTTTGATGGACTTCAACTTCTCTTCAGCACCGGTTGAACCGACGCTTCGGAATCAAAGCACCGGTGCATTAAACGTCCTATGTTCCAGAGAGCTTGTTTGAATTGATCAGTGAACCTCTTCAGCACCGGTTGAACCGATGCCCCTACGGAGCATGCACCGGTGCAATGAAGCAAGCCTGGATACTGTGTCAGAACTCCAACGGCTACAATTTGGACACAGAGAGACCGGTTGAACCGACGCCTCAAAACTGACACCCATCGGTTCTTCCGGTGCTCACTGTTTTTCTGCAGTGGACTTCCAACGGTTATGTAACTCCTTCCACTCTATATAAGGGCAGCCCATGGCTCATTTAAGTTGCCTTTGACACCCTGAATACTTGAGGCCACCCTTGAGAAGAAGAGAAAGTGCTTTGAGTAAACAAGAGAAGAACTAGCACTTTGTTTGTGCTCCAACCTTGAAGAATCCATCCTTTGCAAGTGTAGCAAGTGTGCTTGAGCTAGGGCCAACTGAGTGTAGGTCAAGTGAAGGCTTAGGAGCTTGTTACTCTTGGTGTTTGATGGCACCTAGCCGGTCTTGGTGATCGGGAGGTTCTTGGTGAGCTCTTGGTGTTTGTGGGAGCCCCAAGACAAGAAATTTGTACACGATGTGAAGCTCGCCGTTCCGGAGATGGAGAAAGAGTATTCTTAGTGATCACTTGCTCCTTGGTGAAGCAAGAGAGCTATACCCTTGTGTGGGTGCTCCAACGTGGATTAGGGGGGAGCGTCAACTCCTCGATACCACGGGAAAAAATCCGGTTGTCTCGTGTCCCTTACTTTTATTTCAAGCAATTAAATTCTCTTGTTGTTACTCTTGTCTTTGATTGCTTGTAGTTTGACTAGGACAACTTGCATGGTAGTGTGATCTTTTGCTTAGGTTTTGATCTTGCTAGTGTGATATCTTTTAAGCAACATAATCATGATAGTGTGTTTACCTACCTAAGGACCTTGTGCTAGCATGCTCTAGTAACTAGGTTTCAAATTTATAGATTGGGCAATACTAGTCTAGGTTAAGGACTAGATAGAAATTTGAAAAAGTCCCAATTCAACCCCCCTTCTTGGGCCATGATCCTTACAATGTCTAATGAATGACCGAGTACAGCCAACTATACGCAAGCCTATTGTGAATTACTCACAATCAAGCCAGACATGGACCTCACTTGCTCCTAAACTTTTGCCATGTGCTGCACTATATGACTCCTATCTGTAACCTAACATAATCTCTTTTTTTTTTTTTTTGAAAATGAACTGGTAGGAGGATCTTTTGTCAGAAAATGGATAAAGATTTGACCTTTTGCATTATCTAATGCGTACAACCATTGTCGATTATTGCATCATCGTACCAATGATATATTTGGAAAATTATAAAAGTAAATTGCTCTAGGTTATATGATAACTCATACCATTCACATAATCTAAAGAGAAATTGCCAGCCATTCTTTGCGTAGACCTCCATTGCCACCACCTCCACAACGTGGTAGGCTCTTTGGATATTGTCCCATTTCACCTCCTTTTGCAATTTCTTCCCGAATTTGAACCAATACATTTCACGGAATATTGCCTGCATAAAGATGCTATAGGTTTTTTGTTAAAAATAGTATCATTGCAACATAGCTGGATAGACCAAAACATAGCTGCTACTCCCACTAAGATTTTGTGCTTAGTTTTAGCATCTTTGTCACTTTGCCATCACTGCATAATATGACCAATGCGCTATTATTAGGTATTTTGATCTGTAGAGCAATATTTATAATTTGCCAAACTTATCTAGCCTATTGTACATTTTTTTTGGAGCACTCGCCCACCATTGTGGTTGTGGCATAGTCTCTGTAGTTTTTACTCTCTGAAGCGCTATCTAACCTCCCTCCTATTAAATAACATAATGTTTGTGTTCAATGCTTGTCACATTTCCACCCTATTTATATATGACTATGATCCGTCTGCAATAGGACATCCAACCCAAGAGGATTCTTTACCATCCCTTCTTGCTCTTGTCCAGCAACAAATTGTTGTACAATCAGTCAGTCAGTCATTGAATCACAATGACTTTCTCCACGTGGGTCGATCGTTGAACCATCATGAAGGGAAGACATGGCCCCCGTATATCCTGGAACATGCCCTCTAATGTGATGGTTGATGAATTGTACAACCACCTATGCGTAAGCCTTATAAAGATGTGTGGCATCATGAACATGCTCCTCATCGCCACCAACTGGATCATGACACCACAGCTATTACCAAAACATCATTGCAGCATCACACTTCTGACTTCTCCCTCTCGCCATGCCCAGTTGTTAGGAAGAACTACTTGGAATGCGCGGCACTCGGGAACCGGACATGGCAATGCTAAAACATTCAGCGGCGGGCTGTGGGCCCGGCAGCGCGAAGGCTGCCCGCTGGGGCACTCCGTGCTCCAGTTTCTCGAGCGTCAGAATTATAGGGCGGGCAGGACACTGACACTGACACAAGCTGAGCTTGCCAGCTGGCGCCTGGCGGCTTGAATGTTGAACGACCGAAAGCCATCAGGAGGCGCCTGGCGCCCGGCGACCCAATTCCAGCGCGCATGCTACCGCGACTTCGTCATGTTAAGTGCAAGCTATACTACCCGACGACCCAATTCCAGCCCACATGCTACCACGAGCCTCCGCGGTTTTTTTTATTTTTTTATTTTCATTTTTTACAAAAATATATTTTTGTTTTCGAAATTTACAGAAATATACCCCTGCCGCTCTGCTGCCGGGTGACCGGGACCTGGTCGCCCCGCTATATACCCCTGCCGCTCTGCTGCCGGGTGACCGGGACCTGGTCGTCCCGCTGCGGGGCGGCAGGGGCTTTTGTGCAAAAATTTTTGCGAAAATATTTGGGCGCAGGTCCCTGGTGGCCGGTCGCCCGGCAGCGGGGCGGCCAGCCCTGCCTGCCCGGCTGCAGGGCGACCGGCTCTCCCACCCTTATATGATATCATGCCTAATCCTACCGTGTTACACTCGTCATGTTTCTGCAGGACTGAATAAAGATACTCCATGAGGTATTTAATTGTGTGCCATGCTTGATTTTTTATCCTCATGAAATGAGAATTTGTCTGTTTGGAATTGTGACCATTTTTTTCTCCTTCAGATATTTTTTTTTGACTCATGGATGGAGCTCCTGCAAACTCTATCATTTGCATGCGTCCAAAATCTACTCTTATTCGAGGTGATAATTGACGCTACATATCAACGGATAATGATACTATATACGAAAGTGTCTTCAGTGACGCCGACATCCACAAGGTCCTCGGGCTTTAGGATCACATGTGGCCATTTCAACTAATCGCTTTGCATTTCATGGTTTAGTCATATAATAATGCCACCTGAGATTACTGGAATGGTAAAAAAAAATGTTATTCATGGCCAGAAGAGGGCATGAGGCAACATGACGATCTGCAACTCTGCAACACTCTGTTGCTGCGAGAGAAAAAAAATAGGGAGGGTGCGTCTATGTGATGTCTGATGAATGACTGAGTACAGCCAGCTATACACTAATACACACAAGCCTTGATTACTCACATTCTAGCCAGCCAGAGACCTCCTGATTTTTTCCCCATGTGCTGCACTATATATGACTCCAATCCGTAGCCTAACATAATGTTTGTGTTCAATGCATGTCACATTTCCACCGTACCCTATTTATATATGCCTTTGATCTGTCTACAATATAATAGGTCATCGTCCAACCCAAGGGGGCTTCTCTACCATCATCGTCGAAGCTCTCAACTGGCTGATCCACGTGACGAAGCATCATGCATGGTGCTAGATAGCTCTGTGTGATCAACACACGAACTGCTCGCTTGGAATGCGTGGCACCCGGAAATTAGACATGGCGATATTGTAATGTTGTTCGGCTCTCTGTGAGAGCTATCTTGTGCGGAGGGCTCCCGCTTGGGCACGGTGGTGCACTTGTTCCCTTGTTCTCTCCATAGAGAACTTTGTCTACAGAAGCCGGAGGGGTGGCAAGCCTAGACTGAACCTGATCTGTGGTAAACATGGTGTAGCTGGAGAGGATCTAGACTGGGATTAGCAAGGTAACTGGGGAAGGGAAAGCAAGTGGAATGAGTGCGTGTGGCTTCAGCATCTGCAGTGGACTGCACAAGTTTTTCCCCCCCGCCAGCGATGAACTGTTTCCTATGAGATTCCTGTATCCGCACAAAAGATTGTTTCCCTTCTTTTCCAAATAAAGTCTTCAGAATTAGAATGGTTGACGGTGGAGTTTGTGCCAAGCCTACGAAATATAATCTTTGCCAAAGTCCAAAAGGACTTTTCTTATTTGAGCTGATAATGGGCGAATGCTTACATGGTATGAATACACAATTCATTAACATGCAAATTAATGTAAATGTGAGGTGAAATAACTTCATTTGGAGGCTGTAGCACCTTTTTAGATCGTGTACATGAGCTGATACTTGAGGGGCCTACACGTCTGCGAGGGAGGCTGGTGACCCATATATGTTGGAGTGTGTATCATCTAGTGTGACAAGTACAAGCAACCATCTATACCTATTCCGAGCTACTACTCGCAGCAATCTACCATCAAGCGGGAAACATGTCTTTATAGGCTAACAAAATGCCAGTGCTCACAACTGCTATCCACCTTATTACCTATTCATAAATTGTCCAATTGTTGATACCTTCGGCCGTGTGTTCATGGTGCCGAGGATTTCGATCAGTTGCATCCTCAAAATGGAGCATCAGATGGATCTATATGATGAACAAGGGAACTCCTTTGGAATGCGTGAGGAACGAGAGTACTCTATCCTGCCTGTGATGAGTGAATTGTCAACCGTGCGGTGTGATCGTGCGCTTGGTCTTTGGATTGCAGGTACACGGGCGTCGAGTGTCGACGGGGAGCTGCCGTGGAGGTGTTGTGGCCGATGGACCGTGCGGTGGACAGCGGTGAAGGGCAACCGGGACCGGAGCTCGGACCGGGCGACAGCTGTGGCGTCCACTCCTGGATCGACGGCGCAAGCGGCGACGGAAGGCGGGTTTCTTGGTTTGCGCCACAAAACCAAGGAGGCGGACGGCGGTTGAAGACGCCGAGTCGTGGAGGCACGGGTGTCGGTCTCGGGACTGACGGAGGCGACGAGCGTCGACGGCGTCTAGGGCCTCGCTGCGGGCGAGGAGGTGACGGGCGTCGGGCGGCGTCTAGGGCCGTCAGAAGGCCGAGGCGGGAACGGTGTCTAGGGCCACGGCATGGAGGCGGGAATCTTCCCACGCGTGAAGTTTTGACGGTTTTCTCAAAACCGGCCACCTACCCGGGTTTCGCGGACCCTCCAAAACCGTGGACTGGTACTTCATCGACGTGGCGGCATCGCAGCAAAGACTTCGAGTCGAAGAAAGAAGTTCCGCCGTCGATCGAGTCTGTACAGCGGGCTGCTGCAGACCCGACCGGTCTGACCGGTCCCCTGGACCGGTCTGACCGGTCTGGCCGCAGCAGCTGGGTATAAAACCCCCCCACCAGCCCGTGGCTGGGTGAGTCTCTTGAGTCCTTTGTTTTCTCTGAGTTTTTCCTTCTCCCTGCCCCTGCTCTAGGTTAGGGCCAAGAACTCCAACGTAGAAGAGGGTTAGGTATAGCTAATCTCTCAAATCTAGAGGGTGGATGATGGGCAGATGGCTCTAGCTTTGTATAGGTGAATTCCTCCAAAATTGATGAATGAAATCCTGTTGAATTTTACCTTTGTGTGCTGAGTACTCGTCCTCTCCCCTCTCCTTTGCGTTTTGATCTTGATTTCTCCTCTTTTGGGATGTTTCATGTTTAGAGGAATCAAGCTCTTGGATTCGTATTTTGCCGAACTCGTTGTGACGATTCTGATCTATCTAGCTTAGTGGCAAAACCCCTAGAATCGCGAGTTCTCACGAATTGGAAATTTTGAGTTCTTGAGAAAACCCCAATCCTCTTTGGTCTTCCCTCGAATTCTCATGATCTGTTGATCTTTTGGGAAAGATCTCTTGGGGATATGTTCATGGGGTAGATGCGAAGCTATCCTCCAAGTTTCATCGAATTTGGACTTCGTTTACTCAAGATTTGACATTTAGAGCTTTGTTGGCGGGCTGTCTGGGAGCGACCGGTCTGACCGGTCTGAGCAACCGGTCTGACCGGTCTGGAATCTGAATTCCCAGCCCGACCGGTCTGACCAGTCTGTGCAACCGGTCTGATCGGTCTCTGCAGTCCAGTTCTGCGTTTCTACTCGCTTTGCTTCCGCGCTGCTATCTGGGTCTTCTGCTTCGAGATAGCTTGTCCATAGCTATTCTCGCTGACCTAGGTTCGAGGGCTTGCGGTGATTTTGGGATATAGGCCGACGTTTCAAATTTCGAAGAAATTTTGATCGGCTCCCATTCACCCCCCTCTGGTCGCCAGTTTCGGTCCCTCAATTGGTATCAGAGCTTGGTTGAGATTTTCAGTACCTTAACGGGTTCGAAAATCACTCGGCGACCATGGCGAGTCTTGGTAAGATTCCGGTGTTTTCCGGCGAGGATTATGCCTACTGGAAGGTTCGCATGAGAGCCTTCCTGCAGAGCATGGGAGCCGATGTCTTTGAAATTACCACGAACCAGTTTTACGAGGTGCTTGCTGTTCGGACCACACCTCTCCAGGTGACCCAGCACGAGGCTAACGCCAAGGCCATCAATGTCTTGTTCGCTGGCGTTTCTCATGCGGAGTTCTCACGCGTCCAGGGTTTTCAGGAAGCCCACAAGATCTGGACGTGCCTTGAGAACTACCACGAGGGTACACCTCAGGTGAAGGCCAGACTGTTCGAGACTCACCGGCGTGAATACGAGAACTTCACACAGGAGCCGGGTGAGAGCATTGACTTGATGTTCAGTCGTTTTCAGTCGATTGTGAACAAAGTCAATGCGAACAGATCTGCTGGTGCCCTTGAGTACACAGAGCACGAGAAGGCTCTCAAGTTGCTCTACGCACTTGACCGCTCTGTGTGGGATCTCAAGGTGAACACGATCATTGAGTCTGCAGGCTATGAGACTCTGACTGTGAACGAGCTTTTCAGCAAGCTCAAGGCCATAGTGGTGGATAACCAGGCACGATCCAAGCTCAATGGTGCCCCTCCTTCCAAGAGCGTCGCTCTTGTGACTGGCCCAGGTGGATCGAGCTCTAACGCTAACTCTGCTCTTGGCTTTTCTCTTGCCTCTTTGCCTTCTGTTTCAGATGAGCAGCTGGAGACGCTGGGCGACGACAACTTATGCCTCCTCATTAACAAGTTCTAGCGCGTCTATCACAACAGGCAGAGGAAGAAGAACCCCGGGTGCTACAACTGCGGCGATCTGAACCACTTCATCGCCGATTGCCCCAAAAAGTCCGGCGGTGGCCAGAACAACTCCTTCGACTACTACCGCCACCGCGACCGCGACGAGGGAGGCTCCAACAAGGAGCGTCGGCGCCACAAGCACCGCAGTCATGACCGGGGAGGACGCTTCGACAAGGAGTTGCTCAAGAAGCGCTTCCAGTACAAGGCCAAGAAGCGGGAGAAGGCCTTCCTGGTGCAGCTTAGCGACCTCGACAAGAGCTCCGACACCGACTGCTCTTCTTCACCGACCTCCGACGATGACGATAAGAAGAAGAAGAAGCGGGACAAGGAAGCCACCGGCTTCATCGGCCTTTGCTTGGTGGCCGGTCGGTGCAAGGGCTTCTGCACCATGGCGGGCGAAGCCGATGGTGATCGTGCATCTTCAGGTGGACATGCTACACCGACGCACGCCAACTCTTCTCCTGGATCCGAGAGTGATTCAGAGGTAAACTCCAAGATCGACCTGCAAGATACAGAGGTTAGGGAGTTGTACGCCGCTCTCGACAACCAGAAAAGGCTGCTTAAGGAAGCAGCTAGAGAGCGTAGAAAGCTTAGGGCTGAGCTGGCTTGTGCTAGGGAGAAATCTAGTGAGGATGAGTGCGCTGGCTGCATATCTCACATGAATGATCTTGTTGCTCTCCGTGCCAAGCATGATGAGAACGTCGCGAACTTAGATGTTGCTAAGACTTCGCTTGCTGACGTGTCTCATGAGCTCGCTAAGGCCAAGCATGAACTAGAACTGGTTAAGGACGTTCTTATCATTAGCGATGTGCTTGAATGTGATGAGTGTCCTATCTTTAAGTCCGATCTAGCTTCGTTGCAGTCCAAGTTTGCTATTGTTGTGTGCGAGCTAGAGGAGATGAAGTCTAGGCCAGTTCTGCTTGGTGCTTGCAAGGTTTGTCCCACGCTTAGGTCGGAGCTAGATGAGAAGAACGCCTTGATTAAGTCTTTGGGGAAGACTAAGGTCGTGGAGTCTAGCCCACCTATTGACTGCTCTGTTTGCCCTGGTTTGATCTCTGATTTGGATAATGTTGCGGTAGAGAAAGCCAACTTGGAGAATGAGAATACATATCTTAAGGCGATTCTTAGTTGGGTTTCTACTAGTGAGCCGTAGTTGGGCATGATGATTAAGCAGTTCAAGCGTGGTGATGGTTTTGGGGTCGGTAACACATACACGAAGTCAGACTTTGACAAGTTGTATGGTAAGATCGGCAAGGCTGCTGGAAACACTGCTAGTACGAGCACACAGCCTTCGCTTGTTGACCCCACAGATGGTGTGCTTAAAGAACCACCAAAAGCACATCCGCAGAAGTAGGTTTGGGTTCCAAAGCCCAATGAATTAAAAGAATCCCCTTGATACGCTCCGTGCTGCCGCAGCCCAGGTTGCCCAGAAGAAGGGGGCTGCTCCTCCCCGTCTGCAGGCTAGGTCTCCACCTCCCAAGCGTGAGGTGAGGTACCACTGCAAGTACTGTGACAGGGAAGGTCACCTGGAGGAGTTTTGCTTCAGAAGGAAGCGGGCTGTGAGGCGTGAGCAGGAGAGACGGAACGCGGACATGTACTCTGCTCGGGTGCATGGTCCTCCTCGGCGTGGTGGTAGGCAAGATGCTAGGGCGCGCCGTGTAGGTGGAGGTCAGGGAGACGGTGGTGGTTACCATACTCCAGCGGGTGGTCGCTTTGCCGGTCGTGCTCCTGGTCGTTTTCAGTACGGCTATGGACCACGGGACTGAGGCTTTGGAGGAGATTTCGATGCTCCACGCTTTCCTCGCAGTGGTGTTCGTCAGTCACGCGGCAGACGGGACGGGGGATACGCTTTGCCTGGTTTTGCTAACCCTTCTGTAGAGCAAATGGCTCGACACTGATTTGCTTCTCACTTTGCTAACTCCAGTGTTGAGACATTTGCTCACTCTTTATCTCACTACTGATGTGTAGGTTGGAGGCTTGGAGAACAGGTGGATCATGGACTCCGGTTATTCGCGCCATATGACCGGGAATGACAAATGGTTCTCTAGCCTCACCATGATGCGCTCAAAGGAGTACATTGTGTTCGGGGATAATGGAAGAGGAAAGGTACGTGGACTTGGCGCTGTTCGAGTTTCTGATCGCTTTACCCTGAGAGAGGTTGCTTTGGTTTCGAACCTTGGGTTCAATTTGCTTTCTGTTTCGCAACTTCTTGATGAGGGGTTTGAGGTTCACTTCAAAGAGGGCTGTTCGCGTGTTCTTGATTCCAGAGGAGATTTGGTTTGTCGGATTACACCTCACGATCGGGTTTTCTTGGTTGACTTCTCTGGAACTCCTCTTGGCCCTTCTCGTTGCTTGTTGGCTGGTCCTTCTTCTGATCTGTGGAAGTGGCATAGGAGACTTGGACATTTGAGCTTTGACTTGTTGTCGAGACTGAGCTCACTTGGCCTGATCCGAGGATTGCCCAAATTGAAGTTTGAAAAGGACCTTGTTTGCCATCCGTGTCGCCACGGGAAGATGATTGCCGCTTCTCATCCGCCTATTAATCAGGTGATGACCGTTCACCCTGGAGAGTTGTTACACATGGACACAGTTGGTCCTTCTAGGGTGATGTCTGTTGGTGGGAAGTGGTACATTCTTGTGATCGTGGACGACTTTTCTCGCTATTCTTGGGTCTTTTTCATGAGAACCAAGGATGAGGCTTTTGAGTTTGTTCGAGACTTGATCTTGAGGTTGAAAAATGAGCTACCCTAGGCCATGCGAGCGATTCGTAGTGATAATGGCACAGAATTCAAAAACGCTCGTTTTGACGCTTTTTGCAGTGATCAAGGGCTTGAACACCAGTATTCTTCTCCCTACACTCCACAGCAGAATGGAGTTGTAGAGCGGAAGAATCGGACGCTGGTTGAGATGGCGAGGATGATGCTCGATGAGCATAGGACTCCTCGCAAATACTGGGCTGAGGCGGTAAACACTGCTTGTTACGTGTCTAACCGCATTTTCTTGCGTGTTTTCATGCACTGGACTTCTTATGAGTTGCGGTTTGGACGCCAGCCCCGTGTTGACCATCTCAGAGTTTTCGGTTGCCGGTGCTTTGTGCTGAAAGATGGAAATCTTGATAAGTTTGAGTCTCGCTCGTCTGACGACATTTTTCTCGGTTATGCTTCTCACTCTAGAGCGTACCGTGTGCTGATTGCTGATACTAACATCGTCAGAGAGACTTGTGAGGTCACTTTCGACGAGACTACACCGTGCAATTCTTCTGTCTTTGAAGTTGCAGGGGATGACGAGCTCGGCACCTCCATCTTTGAAGATGAGAAGGAAGAAGCCGCGGAGGGCGACCCTGAGGCTATCACGCGTGCTGTGGACCCAGTTGCTTCCGCCACGAGCTCAGACGATGACGACGGCCCCGACCCGACTACGTCTACTTCCCGGGGGCCGGTCGAGCAGGTGACTCAGGCTTCACCAGATGTACCTGAGGAGACACCAGATTTGGTTGAGGTGGAGGCGACTTCGACAAGGGAAGCACCACGACACATTCAGCGCCGCCATCCACCTCAACAGATGCTAGGTGATCTCAATGAGCGAGTCACCAGGTCCAAGGTAACAAGTATCGCTGGCTTTGCTCATTCAGCGTTTGTTGCCTCTTTTGATCCCAAAGATATTAGACACGCTCTTTTTGATTCTAATTGGGTCAATGCCATGCATGAGGAACTTAAAATTTTTGAAAGAAACCAAGTTTGGGTTTTGGTCGAGCCTCCACCTGCTTGTAATCCCATCGGAACGAAGTGGGTTTTCAAAAACAAGCAGGGTGAGGATGGGTTGGTTGTTCGAAACAAGGCTCGTCTTGTTACCCAGGGGTTTTGCCAAAAAGAGGGTATTGATTTTGAGGAGACTTTTGCCCCTGTTGCTCGTTTGGAAGCTATTCGAATCTTTCTTGCATTTGCTACTTCCAAGGGTTTTAAAGTTTTCCAAATGGATGTTAAATCTGCTTTCTTAAATGGTTTCATCAAAGAAGAGGTTTATGTGAAACAATACCCTGGTTTCGAAAATCCCAAGTTTCCAAACAGTGTTTACAAACTTCAGAAAGCTCTTTACGGTTTGAAATAGGCACCTAGAGCCTGGTATGATAGATTGAAAACCTTTTTGCTGGCTCAGGGTTTTAAAATGAGATGTGTGGATAAAACTTTGTTCCTCATGCGGTCTGGCACTGACTTTCTATTAGTTCAGATATACGTGGATGATATTATCTTTGGTGGCTCTTCTCACGCTCTTGCCTCCAAATTTTCTACGCAGATGTCCAGGGAGTTCGAGATGAGCATGATGGGTGAGCTGCAGTTCTTCCTCGGGCTGCAGATCAAGCAAACCCCTCAGGGAACTTTTGTCCATCAAGCCAAGTACACTAGAGACTTGCTGCGGAAATTTGACATGAGCGACCTGTCTCCTCAGCCGACTCCGATCAGCATATCGACGGCGCTTGATGAGGACTTGGACGGCGAGGCGGTGGACCAGAAGGAGTACAGGAGCATGATCGGCTCCCTCCTGTACCTGACGGCGACGCGACCGGACATTCAGTTCGGCGTCTGCCTTTGTGCGCGCTACCAGGCTTCTCCGCGCACCTCCCACAGGTAGGTGGTGAAACGCATCTTCAGGTATCTGAAATTCACCCCTGAATTTGGTCTTTGGTATTCTGCGGATTCTTCTATGGTTTTGGTGGGCTTTTCTGATGCCGATTTCGGTGGGTGTCGGTTGGATTGCAAGTCGACATCCGGCACTTTTCAATTTCTCGGTACATCTTTGGTGTCTTGGTCCTCTCGCAAGCAGGCTAGCGTAGCGCTTTTTTCCACAGAAGCTGAGTATGTTGCCGCTGCTAGCTGCTGCTCCCAGATACTTTGGATGAAACAAACCTTGCAGGATTATGGCTTGAGTTTTGGTAGGGTTCCCATCTTTGTAGACAACATGTCAGCCATTAGCATTGCAAAGAACCCTGTCCTACACTCCAGAACCAAGCACATAAACATCCGATTCCATTTCCTGCGAGACAACCATGAGAGATGACACATTGACCTGATCCATGTCCCTTCAGAGAGGCAAACCGCAGATATCCTCACCAAACCGCTAGAGCAGGATACCTTTGCTCGCTTGCGAGGGGAACTTGGGGTTTGTTACCCCTTTTGATCGCTGACTTTTGTTTGGTTAGCTTTGTAGGTCTTTGTTTTTGCTTCTCTTGGTTTTCTAGGTTTGGTAGTTGCATTGTGCATATGCATTGTACATGTTTGCATTTTGCATTGACTCACTTGCACTAGCATTCTTGTATACATTGCTATGATCTTCTAGTACCTGCTAGTGTGAGTTGATAAATTTAATCATGTATAGCTTGCTCCATTGTGTATATGACATCATCTGAGTTAAGCTATTTTGATTTGAAAATCTGAAAACTTAATCACCCTGTCTTGGCTACTAGCATGTTAGGGCGTGTTGATGTGCTTTGCAATCTTATTCATGCTAGTGTAGCCTTTCTTTCAGCAATTCATACTTGAAATGATCTAAATTTGATAAAATTGCTTGAACTGCTCTTGAAATAGATTGAAAAGATCCAGGTGGGATTGCTTGTCGCACTGATCGATCTTTCGGGACGGCTCACTTTGCACTTGTGAGAACCCGGGCAATGCTGTGCATGACTGAAATGAGTGCTTTAAGCTTCTGATTGTCTTTTAGCATAGGCTTGGCCTCGTTGCTAAGTGAAGCATAATAAGCTTTCAACCCCTGGCATTAAGAATTGCTTGATATAAATTTGATTGAAAAATGAATGTGTGCAACTTGTTTTTGGCTGAGTTGGGATCACCGGTATGAGTACGATTAGCACTGCTTTCCATTCCCTACTTGTTAGTGCTAGATCTTGGGTGATGCTTTTATTTCTCCTAAACTGAACTTGCCTAGCTCTAGACTGATTTGATATACCCTGTTGAGCTAGATGCAGGTCTTGTTTATGGATGCACACATGCTTGTGACTAGATGTTTCTCATATCATTGTATCCCTGAATGCTTTCACTTACACCTCCTGCATTGCATTCATTGCATAGCATCTGTTCAGGGGGAGTCTCAGCTTCAGGGGGAGCTTTAGGTCTATTTAGGCTTGATGTGTGCATGTGCCAATAAGGGGGAGAATTTTGGGAGAAGTGATCGAACAAGGGGGAGTCTTGTTTGATTTTTGAAAAACTTGTTGTGCACAGGGCTTTGAGAGTGCATCATTTTGGGAGAGTTGCACTTGTGAGAGGGAAAAACTTTGCTTGGGGAGTTTCTGCTTTGTTTTTGGCTCTTGGTTTTCCTCGTTTTCCCTCTGCTTCTTGCATGACTGCGTCGAGCGTTACCTCTGTCTTTGAGGAGTCATGTTTTGGCTTTTGATCGATTGCGTCGAGCCGTTGTCCTTGTCTTAGGGGATCGATTTGTGCTTGAGTAAGTGACTGGTTTTGCCTTTCTGAGCTTTGTGTCACTTGCTTGAGTTCTTCACTTTCTGCTTCCTTTTATCACTGCTCTGGTTTCAGGTTGTGTGTTGACAATGCACTCATCAAGGGGGAGATTGAGGAACGAGAGTATTCTATCCTGCCTGTGATGAGTGAATTGTCAACCGTGCGGTGTGAACGTGCGCTTGGTCTTTGGATTGCAGGTACACGGGCGTCGAGTGTCGACGGGGAGCTACCGTGGAGGTGCTGTGGCCGATGGACCGTGCGGTGGACGGCGGTGAAGGGCAGCCGGGACCGGAGCTCGGATCGGGCGGCAGCTGTGGCGTCCACTCCTGGATCGAGGGCGCAAGCGGCGACGGAAGGCGGGTTTCTTGGATTGCGCCACAAAACCAAGGAGGCGGACGGCGGTTGAAGACGCCAAGTCGTGGAGGCACGGGCGTCGGTCTCGGGACTGACGGAGGCGACGGGCGTCGACGGCGTCTAGGGCCTCGCTGCGGGCGAGGAGGTGATGGGCGTCGGGCGGCGTCTAGGGCCGTAAGAAGGTCGAGGCGGGAACGACATCTAGGGCCACGGCGTGGAGGTGGGAATCTTCCCGCGCGTGAGGTTTTAGCGCTTTTCTCAAAACCGGCCACCTACCCGGGTTTCGCAGACCCTCCAAAACCGCGGACCGGTACTTCGTCGATGTGGCGGCATCACAGCAAAGACTTCGAGTCGAAGAAAGAAGTTCCACCGTCGATCGAGTCTGTACAGTGGGCTGCTGCAGACCCGACCGGTCTGACCGGTCCCCTGGACCGGTCTGACCGGTCTGGCCGTAGCAGCTGGGTATAAAAACCCCCCACCAGCCCGTGGCTGGGTGAGTCTCTTGAGTCCTTTGTTTTCTCTGGGTTTTTCCTTCTCCCTGACTCTGCTCTAGGTTAGGGCCAAGAACTCCAACGCAAAAGAGGGTTAGGTATAGCTAATCTCTCAAATTTAGAGGGTGGATGATGGGCGGATGGCTCTAGTTTTGTATAGGTGAATTCCTCCGAAATTGATGAATGAAATCCTGTTGAATTTTACCTTTGTGTGCCGAGTACTCGTCCTCTCCCCTCTCCTTTGCGTTTTGATCTTGATTTCTCCTCTTTTGGGATGTTTCGTGTTTAGAGGAATCAAGCTCTTGGATTCGTGTTTTGCCGAACTCGTTGTGACGATTCTGATCTATCTAGCTTAGTGGCAAAACCCCTAGAATCGCGAGTTCTCACGAATTGGAAATTTTGAGTTCTTGAGAAAACCCCAATCCTCTTTGATCTTCCCTCGAATTCTCACGATCTGTTGATCTTTTGGGAAAGATCTCTTGGGGATATGTTCATGGGGTAGATGTGAAGCTATCCTCCAAGTTTCATCGAATTTGGACTTCGTTTACTCAAGATTTGACATTTGGAGCTTTGTTGGCGGGCTATCTGGGAGCGACCGGTCTGACCGGTCTGAGTAACCGGTCTGACCGGTCTGGAATTTGAATTCCCAGCCCGACCGGTCTGACCGATCTGTGCAACCGGTCTGACCGGTCTCTGCAGTCCAGTTCTGCGTTTCGACTCGCTTTGCTTCCGCGCTGCTATCTGGGTCTTCTGCTTCGAGATAGCTTGTCCATAGCTATTCTCGCTGACCTAGGTTTGAGGGCTTGCGGTGATTTTGGGATATAGCCCGACGTTTCAAATTTCGAAGAAATTTTGATCGGCTCCCATTCAACCCCCCTCTGGTCGCTAGTTTCGGTCCCTCAATGCGTGGCACCGGGCAATTAGACATGGCTGTTCTGTACCCTCTAACTTGGAGGCATTTACAAATGCACCGGGTGACTCTGACAATTGGATAATGGTTCGGTGGAAACCAGGTCCAGCGGTTTGGATTTTACCTTGGAATTTGGATAACTGATTTCCCAAGCTAGAAGCTACCAGTTTGGTTTGGTTTGTTTTTTTCACAAAGAAAACAGTCTGGCTTGGTTTCGTTTGAATTCGTGCATAGGTACTGTGGAATGTAGCAGATATTGTTTGGAAGTGACCTTGCCAAGTGATTTACCAAGAAAGCAATATGTTTGGAATTGAAAGGATCCCTTGATCCTCTAGGTGCAGGAGATGTGGTGATTCTCGAGGATGATGCCGGCATCGCCGCTATCTCCGCATGTTGGAATAAACCCAGCACACATGTGTGCGTGGCTGGGATGTGTGTGGGCGTGTGTTGCGCGACGCGCGTGTGTGTGCGCGGGCCTCGCGTGCGTGGCGCAGTGCGCGTGTGTGCGCGGGCGTCGTGTGCGTGTGTGTGCACGCAGAGCATGATCGTGAGCGCGATCAGGAGGTGGAAGTCGTGGTGTGATCCGTGTTGGTCGTGCGGACGTTGAAGCCGTTGAAGCTCCGCATTGGGCGCGACATCTCCGGGTGCGTGGCGAGTGCGCATCAGAGCGCGTCCGCGCCCGCGGCGGAGCTGGTGAACCCGTGCCGGTGAAGTAGGGCGTCGAGTGGGTCGTGGGTGCGTCCTTTGGGCTATAAAGGCCAGTTGTACTCCGATTGTGATCTGTGCGAGGTGAATTGGAGAGCGGTGTGCGGCACCGTGCATTCGTGCACAATCTCGTCCCGAGTTACTGTTCATCTTCCTCCTCCCACAGCGCCAAATTCGTCGTCTGTGTCCGCGATCTCGTCAAGCGTGCGGGTCTGTGAGGTTGAGGGAGGTGTAGTGGGTCAGTTGCACGTGAAGTTTTGACCGGGGGAGCGCCGGAGGTGCGAGTTCGACTGTGACCCCCCGGCGGAGCTCTGCGGCGCTCTGTTCATGCTCGTTGCGGTGCGAGAGCCGAGCGCCAACACCGCAGAGGTCATCAATGGCCACCGAGTTTGATCTCATCCTTAACAGCGCTTATACGCCCCTCGACGGCGGCCACAACCACACGTCGTAGGAATGAAGCTGCGGGTGCCATCTCGCTCGCCGGCTCACAACCACACGCCGTAGGAATGAAGCTGCAGGTGCCATCTCGCCGGCTCACCACCACACATGGCGACAGCTAGCGTTGACGCGTACTGGACAGGAACGGCCTGTTGCTGAACTTTTTTCACATGTGGGAACACGTGGTCTTTCCTAGGATTCCGTAGCCTAATAATGAAAATCTGAATGTCATACTTCCACCCTATATATACATGCCCAATCAGATGCACATCTTTGTCTCCCCAAAGGCTTCGGTTGTGCCATTCAGGGGTTATATAGGTAGTTTTATCTGAAGTTCTGAACGCATTTATCTAGTTCTCACCTAGAGTTCATGCTAGCTAGCTAGTAGCTTCCTTGCCGCTGCCAGAGCTTCCCGCTGGTGGATCCACGTGATTCAGCATCCGGGTGCTTCGTGTGATGTGTTGGACACATCGATTGCTTCAGAATGTGCGGCGTCAGGAAATCAGACATGGACAACGTCGAATGCATGGAACAGCAACCACGGCCCAGTAAACCTTCCTTGCGGAGGTGTTCTTGCGGATCTCCGGAAAGTAGCGGTTGATCAGAAGTTGCCTCGTTCCACGAGATGTTTAGTTGTGTGACATGCTAGTTCTGCTTAACTGCACCTCTCTTTTCTTTTGTGTGTTTCCATCATCATGAAAATTAAAATCTTTAGAACTATGTGTCATGGTGAGGATCTTACTATTACTAAGGGCACCCGCAAAGGTTATAGAGAGCAGCTCTCTATATCAAGTTCCATGTCATCTATAGACCATATTATAGTAAACCAGTTCAATGGGGTATCTATAAAAGTGTCTATAACTACTTTTAATGTCTGCACATCCACATGAATGACAACAATCTGTCATGAACACCATCACAGTAGCTATATATGTGGCTGCAGGAAAACAAACACAAGAAACCAAAACTAAACACTTTGAAAGAAGCTTTGCAAATGCCACAATACCAATTAATGGCCAAATTAAAAATAGATAATTGAAACATCTCTATTTAACAGGTGCAAGAAGTACAAATACAGTTCAGCTAGAACTTTAAGGTGACTATATCAACTAATCGATAAGTAAAATGATCTCCATATCACTACATTCAAGCTAGTACTAGCTAGCTTGAGGAATGTAAGTACTCTATCCTGCCTGTGATGAGTGAATTGTCAACCGTGCGGTCTGATCGTGCGCTTGGTCTTTGGATTGCAGGTACACGGGTGTCGAGTTTCGACGGGAGCTGCCGTGGAGGTGCTGTGGCCGATGGACCGTGCGGTGGACGGCGGTGAAGGGCAGCCGGGACCGGAGCTCGGATCGGGCGGCAGCTGTGGCGTCCACTCCTGGATCGAGGGCGCAAGCGGCGACGGAAGGCGGGTTTCTTGGATTGCGCCACAAAACCAAGGAGGCGGACGGCGGTTGAAGACGCCAAGTCGTGGAGGCACGGGCGTCGGTCTCGGGACTGACGGAGGCGACGGGCGTCGACGGCGTCTAGGGCCTCGCTGCGGGCGAGGAGGTGATGGGCGTCGGGCGGCGTCTAGGGCCGTAAGAAGGCCGAGGCGGGAACGACATCTAGGGCCACGGCGTGGAGGTGGGAATCTTCCCGCGCGTGAGGTTTTAGCGCTTTTCTCAAAACCGGCCACCTACCCGGGTTTCGCAGACCCTCCAAAACCGCGGACCTGATCTTTATCAAGATGGCGGCATCGCGGAGAAGACTTCATTTCGAAGAAAGAACCTCGGCCGTCGGATGAGATCGTGTACAGGGGGTGCTGCAGGCCAACCGGTCTGACCGGTCCCTGGCACCGGTCTGACCGGTCTAACCAACCGGTCTGACTGGTCCAGCGTACCGGTCTGACCGGTCTCGCGGGTATAAATACCCCTTCACTTGTGTTAGGTTGAGTGCGGCTTTTGTAATCTGTTCGTGGACTCCTCTGTTCTCCAATCCGCCGCCCCTGCGTCTCCCTCCCTCTGTTCTTCTCTTTAGAGTAGATTTGTTATCGATTTATGAGACTTTGTATTGGAATTGATTGGGAAAGGAGGCCCCATCCTCCTTGTGCCCTCTGGGCTTTTGAATCAATCCAATCCCGTCCTTCTTGTGCTCTTTTGGGATGGATTTTCGTTTTGATTTTGATGCACATGATCGAGACTATTCTTTGAGCTCTTCGTAGTGATTCCCATGTTTCTAGCCTCATGATAAACCCTCTGGAATCACCAGTGCTTCAGAATTGAAGTTCTTGAGCTTTCGAGAAAACCCCAACCCTTCTTGATCTCCCATCGAATTCTCAAGTTTCTTTGATCTTTAGGACGAGATCTCTTGGGGATATGTTCACGGAGTAGGGGCGAAGCTATCCCCCAAGTTTCATCAATTTTCGTGGTCGTTTGGTTGAGATTCATCGTTTGAATCCAAGTTTTCGGGGGGTTTTCTGGGTGCCACCGGTCAGACCGGTCTGCTAGTTTTTGAACAGCCGCGACCGGTCAGACCGGTCCAGTGAACCGGTCAGACCGGTCCAGACAGATCAGTTCTGCAGCTTTCCCGATTCGCTTCCGATTTGCTTCGTGGTTTTGCTCGCTCGTTCGAGACCTTTTGTGTTGGTTTAGCTTTTCTATAGCTATTCCAAACTCTGGTCAGAACGCTTGAGTGCTTGGGTGATTTTCGGGATAGGCCGATGGTTCGAATTTCGAAGAAATTTTGATCGGCTCCCATTCACCCCCCCTTTGGTCGCCGGCTTCGGTCCCTCAATTGGTATCAGAGCTCGGTTGAGGTTTTCAGTACCTTAACCGGTTCGAAAACCACTCGGCGACCATGGTGAGTCTTGGTAAGATCCCGGTATTTTTCGGCAAGGATTATGCCTACTGGAAGGTTCGCATGAGAGCCTTCCTGCAGAGCATGGGAGCCGATGTCTGGGAAATTACCACGAACCAGCTTTACGAGGTGCTTGCTGTTCGGACCACACCTCTCCAGGTGACCCAGCACGAGGCTAACGCCAAGGCCATCAATGCCTTGTTCACTGGTGTTTCTCGTGTGGAGTTCTCACGCGTCCAGGGTTTTCAGGAAGCCCACAAAATTTGGACGTGCCTTGAGAACTACCACGAGGGTACACCTCAGGTGAAGGCCAGACTGTTCGAGACTCACCGACGTGAGTACGAGAACTTCACACAGGAGCCGGGTGAGAGCATTGACTTGATGTTCAGTCATTTTCAATCGATTGTGAACAAAGTCAATGCGAACAGATCTGCTGGTGCCCTTGAGTACACAGAGCACGAGAAGGCCCTCAAGTTGCTTTACGCACTTGATCGCTCTGTGTGGGATCTCAAGGTGAACACCATCATTGAGTCTGCTGGCTATGAGACTCTGACGGTGAACGAGCTTTTCAGCAAGCTCAAGGCCACGGAGGTGGATAACCAGACACGAGCCAAGCTCAATGGTGCCCCTCCTTCCAAGAGCATCGCTCTTGTGACTGGCCCAGGTGGTGGATCGAGCTCTAACGCTAACTCTGCTCTTGGCTTTTCTCTTGCCTCTTTGCCTTCTGTTTCAGATGAGCAGCTGGAGACGCTGGGCGACGACGACTTGTGCCTCCTCATCAGCAAGTTTCAGCACGTCTACCACAACAGGCAGAGGAAGAAGAACCCCGAGTGCTACAACTGCGGCGATCTGAACCACTTCATCGCCGATTGCCCCAAGAAGTCCGGCGGTGGCCAGAACAACTCCTTCGACTACTACC
Source organism: Panicum virgatum (assembly GCF_016808335.1). Classification (NCBI taxonomy): domain Eukaryota; kingdom Viridiplantae; phylum Streptophyta; class Magnoliopsida; order Poales; family Poaceae; genus Panicum; species Panicum virgatum. The sequence continues at coordinate 7,379,640 of NC_053148.1, forward strand.
GCCATCGCGACCGCGATGAGGGAGGCTCCAACAAGGAGCGTCGGTGCCACAAGCACCGCAGTCGTGACCGGGGAGGATGCTTCGACAAGGAGTCGCTCAAGAAGCGCTTCCAGTACAAGGCCAAGAAGCGGGAGAAAGCCTTCCTGGCACAGCTCAGCGACCTCGACAAGAGCTCCGACACAGACCGCTCTTCTTCACCGACCTCCGACGACGATGACAAGAAGAAGAAGAAGAAGCGGGACAAGGAAGCCACCGGCTTCATCGGCCTTTGCTTGGCGGCCGGTCGGCGCAAGAGCTTCTACACCATGGCGGGCGAAGCCAATGGTGCTCATTCGTCTTCGAGTGGACATGCTACACCGACGCACTCCGGCTCTTCTCCTGGATCCGAGAGCGATTCAGAGGTAAACTCCACGATCGACCTGCTTGATACAGAGGTTAGAGAGTTGTACGCCGCTCTCGACAACCAGAAGAGGCTGCTTAAGGAAGCAGCTAGAGAGCGTAGAAAGCTTAGGGCTGAGCTAGCTTGTGCTAGGGAGAAATCTAGTGAGGATGAGTGCGCTGGCTGCATATCTCACATGAATGATCTTGTTGCTCTCCGTGCCAAGCATGATGAGAACGTCACAAACTTAGATGTTGCTAAGACTTCACTTTCTGACGTGTCTCACGAGCTAGCCAAGGCCAAGCATGAGCTTGAACTTGTCAAGGATGCTCCCATTGTTAGTGATGTGCTTGAATGCGATGAGTGTCCTATCTTCAAGTCTGATCTAGCTTCTTTGCAGTCCAAGTTTGCTACTATTGTTTGTGAACTAGAGGAGCTTAGATCTAGGCCTGCTTTGCTTGGCGCTTGTAAGCTTTGTCCCACGCTTAGGTCGGGGCTAGAGGAGAAGAATGCCTTTAATCAAGTCTTTTGGAAAGACTAAGGTCGTAGAGTCTAGCCCACCTATTGACTGCTCTGTTTGCCCTAGTTTGATCTCTGATTTGGATAATCTTGCGGTAGAGAAAGCCAACTTGAAGAATGAGAACACATACCTTAGGGCGATTCTGAGTTGGGTTTCTAGCAGTGAGCCGCAGTTGGGGATGATGATTAAGCAGTTCAAGCGTGGTGATGGGTTTGGGGTCGGTTACACATACACGAAGTCAGACTTTAACAGGTTGTATGGTAAGATTGGCAAGGCTGCTAGAAACACTGCTAGCACGAGCACGCAGCCTTCGCTTGTTGACCCCGCGGATGGTGTGCTTAAAGAACCACCGAAAGCACCTCCGCAGAAGCAGGTTTGGGTTCCAAAGCCCAATGCACTGAGGAATCCCCTCGACACGCTCCCTGCTGCCACAGCCCAGGTTGCCCAGAAGAAGAGGGCTGCTCCTCCCCATCCGCAGGCTAGGCCTCCACCTCCCAAGCGTGAGGTGAGGTACCACTACGAGTTCTGTGACAGGGAAGGTCACCTGGAGGAGTTTTGCTTCAGGAGGAAGCGGGCTGTGAGGAGAGAGCAGGAGAGACGGAACGCGGACATGTACTCTACTCGGGTGCATGGTCCTTCTCGGCGTGGTGGTAGGCAAGATGCGAGGGCGCGCCGTGTAGGTGGAGGTCAGGGAGACGGTGGTGGTTACCGTGCTCCAGCTGGTGGTCGCTTTGCCGGTCATGCTCCTGGTCATTTTCAGTACGGCTATGGACCACGGGACTGAGGCTTTGGAGGAGGTTTCGATGCTCCACGCTTTCCTCGCGGTGGTGATCGTCAGCCTCGCAGTAGACGGGACAGGGGATACGCTTTACCTGACTTTGGTTACCCTTCTATAGAGGAAATGGCTCATCACTGGTTTGCTTCTCACTTTGCTAACCCCAGTGTCGAGACGTTTGCTCCTCCTTTGTTTCGATGGTGATGCAGGTTGGAGGCCTGGAGAACAAGTGCTCCATGGATCTTGGTGTTAGGCAGGTTTGATCAAGACTTGATGGTTCTCCAAGGCTGATAGCCCATGATGGCTGTTGTATCCTCTGTACATTTGAGTTTGTCTTTTGAGTTCTATGTACATTGTCTGCGTGTGACATGTTGTAGATTCTACATCTCTACTTGTTTTGCTTGCTAGGTCTGTGCTTGTGCTATGGAGGACTAGCCACTCTGTATGCTAGTTTTTGTGATTTTCGTATTATCATGATTCTTGCTAGCTCAGGGTGTGTGCTTTGTCCAGTTTCCTATGCTTGTGTAGCTTTTGCTTCTTAGTTCTGGTTGCTAGTTCAAGTATCTCCTTCGTATCGTCTAGCTACATTGGTTCTTGCTATTGAGTGCCTTTAGACTTTTCTAGGAATATCTTCTGTCTTGTTATGTTCTAGAGTGTCTTTTGGTATACTTTTGCATGTAGCTTGACTAACACATAACCGTTTGCTTGAGTCTTGCTCTGGATCTTTGGTGTTTGCTATTTCCTTGTGTCCTAGCTTCTCTTGTGCTAGGTATCACTTGTTGAGGGGGAGCTCTACCTCAGGTGCCGATGATGATCCGGAGTTACTGTGCCGGCTGCAGGCTCCGGCCCCTTCTGCTTCGACTACCTCAGCTCAGGAGGACGATCCAGTACCACTACTTCCACTTCGATCTTTCACCTCTACAAGAACCTGTTCGAGCAGAAGATGGATCCGCTGAGGACGTAGGGGAGGTGACCTCGAGCTTGCTATGCTCCAGGTCCAGCGGGATCTTCATTGAGGTATGTGAGCGTTCGGTTTGTACGTTTTCCTCTCAGGATGGACATGTGGTTTTCTGATTGTTGCCTTTTTCATGGTACTCAGTTGGATCCATTTGGTCTAGTCCTGTGTGTCTTTGAGCCGTTGTATTTGCTGAATTCTTCAGTTGCTTAGCTTTTGGCTTTTCTTTGTCTTTCTCTTAAGTTTTAGCTTGGTTAGTTGCATTGTGCATATGCATTGTACATGTTTGCATTTTGCATTGTCTCACTTGCACTAGCTTTCTTGTATACATTGCTATGATCTTCTAGTGCCTGCTAGTGTGAGTTGATAAATTTGATCATGTATAGCTTGCTCTACTGTATATATGACATCATCTGAGTTAAGCTATTTTGATTTGAAAAATATGAAAACATGATCACCCTGTCTTGGCTACTAGCATGTTAGGGCGTGTTGATGTGCTTTGCTATCTTATTCATGCTAGTGTAGCCTTTCGTTCAGCAATTCATACTTGAAATGATCTAAATCTGATAAAATTGGTTGAACTGTTATTGAAATGGATTGAAAAGATCCAGGTGGGATTGCTTGTCGCACTGATCGAGCTTTCGGGACGTCTCACTTTGCACTTGTGAGAACCCGGGCAAGGCTGTGCATGACTGAAACGAGTGCTTTAAGCTTCTGATTGTCTTTGGCATAGGCTTGGCCTCGTTGCTAAGTAAAGCATGACATGCTTTCAACCCCTGGCATTAAGAATTACTTGCTATAAATTTGATTGAAAAATGAATGTTGGCAACTTGTTTTGGCTGGTTTGGCTCACCTGTATGCTTTTGAGTAGCACTGCTTTCCATTCCCTACTTGTTAGTGCTAAATCTTGGGTGATGCTTTTATTTCTCCTAAAACTGAACTTGCCTAGCTCTAGACTGATTTGATATACCCAGTTGAGCTAGATGCAGGTCCTGTTTATGGATGCACATGTGCTTGTGACTAGATGTTGCTTATATTCTTGTATCCCTGAATGCTTTCACTTACACCTACTGCATTGCATTCATTGCATAGCATCTGTTCAGGGGGAGTCTCAGCTTCAGGGGGAGCTTTAGGTCTATTTAGGCTTGATGTGTGCATGTGCCAACAAGGGGGAAAATTTTGGGAGAAGTGATCGAACAAGGGGGAGACTTATTTGATTTTTGAAAAACCTGTTGTGCACAGGGCTTTGAGAGTGCATCATTTTGGGAGAGTTGCACTTGTGAGAGGGAAAACCTTTGCTTGGGGAGTTTCTGCTTTGTTCTTGTCTCCTGGTTTTCATCGTTTTCCCTCTGCTTCTTGCATGACTGCGTTGAGCGTTACCTCTGTCTTTGAGGAGTCATGTTTTGGCTTTTGATCGATTGCGTCGAGCCTTTGCCCTTGTCTTAGGGGATCGATTTTGCTTGAGTAAGTGACTGCTCTTGCCTTTCTGAGCCTTTCGTCACTTCCTTGTGCTTCTTTATTCTTTTCTGGTTTCACTTCTCTTGGTTCGTTTGTGGTGTGTTGACAATGCACTCATCAAGGGGGAGATTGATGAATGTAAGTACTCTATCCTGCCTGTGATGAGTGAATTGTCAACCGTGCGGTGTGATCGTGCGCTTGGTCTTTGGATTGCAGGTACACGGGCGTCGAGTGTCGACGGGGAGCTGCCGTGGAGGTGCTGTGGCCGATGGACCGTGCGATGGACGGCTGTGAAGGGCAGCCGGGACCGGAGCTCGGACCGGGCGGCAGCTGTGGCGTCCACTCCTGGATCGAGGGCGCAAGCGGCGACAGAAGGCGGGTTTCTTGGTTTGCGCCACAAAACCAAGGAGGCGGACGGCGGTTGAAGACGCCAAGTCGTGGAGGCACGGGCGTCGGTCTCGGGACTAACGGAGGCGACGGGCGTCGACGGCGTCTAGGGCCTCGTTGCGGGCGAGGAGGTGACGGGCGTTGGGCGGCGTCTAGGGCCGTCAGAAGGCCGAGGCGGGAACGGCGTCTAGGGCCATGGCGTGGAGGCGGGAATCTTCCTGCGCGTGAGGTTTTGGCGGTTTTCTCAATACCGGCCACCTACCCGGGTTTCGCGAACCCTCCAAAACCGCGGACCTGATCTTCATCAAGATGGTGGCATCGCGGAGAAGACTTCGTTTCGAAGAAAGAACCTCGGCCGTCGGATGAGATCGTGTACAGGGGGTGCTGCAGGCCAACCGGTCTGACCGGTCCCTGGCACCGGTCTGACCGGTCTAACCAACCGGTCTGACCGGTCCAGCATACCGGTCTGACCGGTTCCGCGGGTATAAATACCCCTTCACTTGTGTTAGGTTGAGTGCGGCTTTTGTAATCTGTTCGTGGACTCCTCTGTTCTCCAGGCCGCCGCCCCTGCGTCTCCCTCCCTCTGTTCTTCTCTTTAGAGTAGATTTGTTATGGATTTGTGAGACTTTGTATTGGATTTGATTGGGAAAGGAGGCCCCATCCTCCTTGTGCCCTCTGTGCTTTTGAATCAATCTAATCCCGTCCTTCTTGTGCTCTTTTGTGATGGATTTTCGTTTTGATTTTGATGCACATGATCGAGACGGTTCTTTGAGCTCTTTTGTAGTGATTCCCATGTTTCTAGCCTCATGCTAAACCCTCTGGAATCACCAGTGCTTCAGAATTGAAGTTCTTGAGCTTTCGAGAAAACCCCAACCCTTCTTGATCTCCCCTCGAATTCTCGAGTTTCTTTGATCTTTAGGACGAGATCTCTTGGGGATATGTTCACGGAGTAGGGGCGAAGCTATCCCCCAAGTTTCATCGATTTTCGTGGTCGTTTGGTTGAGATTCATCGTTTGAATCCAAGTTTTCGGGGGTTTTCTGGGTGCCACCGGTCAGACCGGTCTGCTAGTTTTTGAACAGCCACGACTGGTCAGACCGGTCCAGTGAACCGGTCAGACCGGTCCAGGCAGATCAGTTCTGCAGCTTTTCCGATTCGCTTCCGATTTGCTTCGTGGTTTCGCTCGCTCGATCGAGGCCTTTTGTGTTGGTTTAGCTTTTCCATAGCTATTCCAAACTCTGGTCAGAACGCTTGAGTGCTTGGTTGATTTTCGGGATATAGGCCGACGGTTCGAATTTCGAAGAAATTTTGATCGGCTCCCATTCACCCCTCTCTGGTCGCCGGCTTCAGTCCCTCATAGCTTCATCCAAACCACAAAATAGATAGAAGATGCTTTTCTTGAGGAAGTTCCAACAAAAGCAACACGTCCAGAGCCATCTGACAGGAACCTCCTTCAGAACCTATAAGAAAAAAAAATTAGAGTTGTAAGCTAATGTACTCAATATAACTATGAGAAATTTTACAATGATTGAAAAAATAGGAGCAGTCCATCTGATAAAATCCTACGGTGGTGAATGTAGTAAGTACCTAGAAGTACCTAGGATAAAGTATCTGATACTTCCAAAAAGTGGGACCAAGTATCAAAAAGTGGGACTGAATACTAATTTAATTCAATTTTTATAAATACTTTTCGTAGATCAACGGCTAGGAAAAAGTTTAAGGAAAAAGTTCATGAAAGTACCCATCGGTACTTTACAATCATTGTAAAAAAGCTCTATAACTATTTGTACTGTAACAAGAATGCAAGAGCTTATACTTATAAAAAATTCACAAGTTATTTCCCCTACTGCCATATCGTTGTCGTATCAATTTTTTTACCACTCAAATGGGTCCAGATTGCCTTTGCCATCTTGTGTGTCGTATGCACAAATAAACAGTAGCAGGTATTGGAAAGACTAAGAGAAAAACTATTTTATTTACCGCTCTAATGGATCGTTGGATGTATTAGTATAGACGCACGTGCGGCACACACATGATTAAAAAATCTAATTAGTTTTCAATTCAAAAATGCATTGAATGATAGAAAAACATGCAACATCATAGACATCACTGTTAAGGTCGATATGAATCTATTGCAAATACAAACGACGGTTGAGATTTAAAGGTATATGAATAGGGATTAAGCGGTTGAGATTTTTCACATGAAGGAGGGGAGACCTGCGGTGGCGGCGGCAGTGAGGTCCGTATCGTGTGGAGGAGAAGGGAGGGAAAAGGAAATTAAAAGATGGTCGCGGGACAGGATTGAGCGAGCGCCTCCTTTGGTGGGGGTTATGTGCGGGCAGGTAAGGGTAAGCGAAACATGCATGTGGTGAGAAAAAATTCACCTTTTAGCATAAACGTTTTTGACAATGCGATTTCTGGTCTGCTCTTCCTCCTACATCCCTCAACCCTAACATGTGAGTCAAAAAATCACTTTTGCTGCTTCTTTTTTTATCCAAATTTGTAGCGTCTCCATATTGATCCCGTTTAGACTTGTTTGGACTAAAAATTAAACTTGCTTCGTCGATGTTGTGATAGGACACGGACGACGCGAATGAAGAGTGTCAGAATCTCCTTCCCAAATGCTACAACAGGGGACTCGCAGCTTGTGTGGACCTGACACGTTGGTATTGAGGAAGTCTTTGCCAAGTCGGAGAAACACGTAACAGTCGCGAAAAAAAGTCGGAGAAACACGTAACTTCGAACAAAAGACATGCAACAGGTAATGTGGTAGTCATCTATTAGGTAAGAAGTAGTATCAGCCCGGGAATCCTCCTTTTTCTTCCGGTCGCAGGCCTCTATTTCTTGCAAAACACGGGCGGGTAAGCAAACTTGTGGTGAGAAAAATAATTTGTTTTGGGCAGAAACATCTTCTAACTCGCGATATCTATGGGTCTACTCCTTGTCCCATCTCCCTTGGCCCCGACACGTGGGTTCTCTGTGAGGGGTACGATGGGTCCGATATGAGTGAGAAAAGTTTTAAATTATTTTCAATCTTTATAGTATATATATTTTGACTGCCTTGGCCATCTAGCGTTGGTACGGCACCCATCCAAGGCCTTGTTTAGTTGCACCCGTAAAATTTTTGAAAGAGAATCTTTATACATTTGAAGTATTAAATATAGACTAATCACAAAACTAATTACAAAATTTATCTGTAAACTATGAGACGAATCTAATGAGCTTAATTAATTCATCACTAGAGCATGTGTATTGTAGCAATTTAGTGTCTAATTATGGCCTAATTAGGCTTATTAGATTCGTCTCACAATTTACAAGCAAATTATGCAATTCATTTTTTATTTCGTCTAGATTTAATACTCCATGCATATAAGATTCTCTTTCGATGTGATAGATTTGGAATTTTGAATTTTGCATCTAAACAAGGCCCAAGCTTCATATGGGGAACCAAATGAATTACTCTGCAGCGGAGGTGTGAAAGACCCTTGTTTGGTTTTGGTAATTGAGAGACAACTTAAGTGGACTAATAAGTATTTATGTTGAGATATACAGGTGATTAGTCCACACAAAGACACTAGTATGAGCAACATGTGCCATGGAGGAGAAATGACTAAGTGTTGAAGCTATGCTCATTTAGTGTGATGAAGGAACTCATTGCATATGAGACATGACATGGAGTCATGTGACCAAAGTGGAGAAGATCAAGACAATGTTTGGCTCGATGGACCGGTTGCAATAGTGAAGAGCAAGTCAAGGTTTTGAAGCGACGGACCGTGAGGCAGTGAAGCTTGGGCAAGACTTGGCACCGGTGGATCGAGGCGACGGTGAAGAGCGAACAAGGTCAAGATAGATGGACCAAAGAGGTCATGTGATGATATGAAGTGGATCTCTATCATTCAAGGAAGATCAAGCCAAGTGTTGACGCATGACGATGATCAAAAGGCTTGATGAAGATTGGTGCTTGAGTGGCATCAACATTTGGGAAGATGAAATATAATGCGTAAGGCAAAGGTATAACTTACTGGGCATTTCATTTCACCGGTCAAAGGTTGTGTAGAGAAGTGCATGACCAGATTTAGGATAGATGGCCATACTATCAAGAGGGACAAACTTGTTTGCATGTCGGTCATCTAGTGCCACTTGAGCGATCTAACATTGCGATGTTGCTAGGATTGAGTGGCGTGGTGAGATCAAGTGAAAATCCTTTGAAAATGATTGTGAAAATACTAACACACATGCACATTGTGGTGTACACTTGGTAGTGTTGGCACATTTGCAAAGGAGAAGGTGTTGGAGTTGATGTTGATCAACTTGTTGAAGGAAGAAAGGCTTTTTGGTGTTCTCCGGAGACTAGGTTGGCTCTTGGAGTGGAATACTACTTTGATCCATTGTGTTTTGGATCAATTATTCAGTTGGGATGTGTAGCCCTGTGAATAAGCTTTCCATAAAGTCCAAGATCATCTAATTTGGACATCGGAGCTAAGAGTTATGAGCATTTTACTGAGGTAAATTTCTGCTGGAAACGTACCCTACAGACGGTCCGCTACTGGGGGGGCAGACAGTCCGCTGTTGTCTTGTTTGAGCTCGAACAGAACCGTTCTTGGCTCTGGATGCTGGTCCAAAGTGAACTATGCACCGTCCAGCCCATGGGGGCAGACGGTCCGCCTTTAAAAACTGAAACAGGTGCAGAAACTTGGTCTTTCTGTATTGGGTGTCCAAATGAAATGTGGACCATCCGCCATTTGTGAGGCGGACCGTCCGCCCAGGCTGTAACAGTCGACTCCGAGAAGCATTTATTGAGGATATAGCCGTTGGGTTTGAAATGGCGGACCGTCCTGGCCCTGTGGGGCGGACAGTCCGCGAAACCTCTGTTTTCATGGGATTTGAGTGTAGCAGCTAGTTTGGGGCCTCCCACTTTAAATAGAGGTAGTGGCCGGCCATTTGAGAGGTTGATCACCTTAGGGACTTGGTGTCCTTGTGTGTGAGTGCTTGAGAGCCCTCCAACTCACTTGTGTTTAGAGGAAATCATATCCGCTAAGTGAGAGAGCGATTCTAGTGCATTGCATTGAGAGATTGCAAGGGATTGGCACTAGGTGATCGAGTTCCAAGCCGGTGGTGCTTGTTATTCTTGGAGGTTGCCACCGCCTAGACGGCTTGGTGGCATGTCTCCGTCGTGAAGCCCGCAAGAAGATTGTGCGGTGCTCCGGAGAAGTGATTGTGAGGGGTATTGTGCTCACTCCGCGGGAGCTGTGAAGAGCAACTCTAGTTGAGCGAGATGCGAAGAGCAACAAGTGGTCCGGCCGGATCATGTGCTATAACTCGGTGTGAGCACTCCACGTGGGAGAGTGTGACTTCACTAGTAGAGAAGTGCTCATCTACAACATTCACCAAACGTCACTGAAGTCGCCAAAATCGTCACGCAATGTCATCTGTGACGAAGTTATGACGAATTTCACTTCGTCATTGGGGTCGCGTCACATATGTTAATCTGTGATGAAACACTGGTTTTCGTCACTGATTGGATTCTATTCTATGACGAATATTACCTCGTCATTGAATTGATTTTCAATCTATGACGCTTCTGATTTCGTCACAATCTGCCGTCTGTGCCCGCCGCCATAACGGTGTCATTAAAGGCGTTTACAATCGGTGACGAACCTAATTCGTCATAAGTTTCGTCACAATTGACTGTTTGGCGGCGTCCGGCCCTGTTTGCCACGCTGGCTGCTGATGATGTGGCGGCTGACGTCATCGCCGACGTGTCAGCTATCTATGACGAAGCATAGAATGTCACTGATTCTATTTTCATTGACGTGGCTGGTGACGCAGCTATCTGTGACGAAGCATAGACCGTCACTGATTCTATTTTTTTGCCACATGGCATCATTGGATTGGTTGCAATTTCATCACAGATTTCACTTACAAATCGTCATACATGTACCACAAATTTCATCACAGCATTGCAGACGATAATGCAATTCAGAATTGCAAATTGGTACTATAATGACCACACAATTCCTTATATAGATAATTAAAACCAGTATTCAACCAAGCATATAACCATGTTCACAGCATGACCACTTGACACGACTTAGTTTTCAGTTTGCAAATCTAAATAACAGCATATAATATAAAGTCCCCCCACCAGCAACTTAAGTTTTTGTTCCTTCAAAAGAATCAGCCAAACACCAGCACAGCAGCAGCCTTCAAGTTGAAGACTTGTTAGCATTGTTGGCCAACATTTGCTTGATGAGGTCCAGATCCTGCTGTGTCTTCGCCATCTTTGCCTCAGCTTCTTCACTTCTCCTCCTCAGGTCATCAAGTTCATCTTGGACAGCAGCTCTTGCTTCAGCTGCTAGTTGTTCTTGAAGCTCGCTTTCATTTGTTGATGTAGATTTGTTGGATCCAGGAGTCGTACTATTCAGGAATTGGTGGCTGCTGTTCTGGGGGAGCACCTTGGAAATGACCTCCACACTGGACACTGGTGCGTCACCTTCAGGAACAGGTTGTGCCCTCAAAGCTTCCATATCAGACTAAAACAATCAAAGACAAAGAGTTAGACATTAATTGATATGACCATCAACAACATTTGAATTGCTACATGTTGCAATAATTTATGGAAGACATATGACACAACATGTTTATAAAGAAAAGAAAACCAATGCTCAAAAGACATGAACTGATTTCCCTCATGATCTGATAGAAATAGGTTGAATAAAGCAAACAAATGTTCTTACAAGTGCTTCTCTTGCTGGTTCAGTGAGGCCACGTTTGGAGCTGGTGTGGCAGCTCTCGAAGGCCTCCACCGCATCTATTTAATTTCTTCACTCTCTTCTAAGCTGGGTTCTTCTCTGATCCTCCTCTGCTTCTGTTATGTAGATAAACAATAACAACAAAAATCTCTCAGATGGAATGCAAATGTGCAGGTACTTTAGTACTAGCTATTTTTAACTTACATATTCATGTAGGTGTACCATATAGCTTCGAGAACATGTTGCCTGATGAAACTTGACTTTACTGCGATTGCACTTGTTCGTGTCACATGTTTCCTACAGGAGAGTAAACATGTCAGATTATAGGTTAAGAATGACAAGATCCTTTGTAAACAGATTGTGTAAGAAGAAAATTTGACAAGATACACATACCATGTTCTTTGGATCAGACCAATGAACTACCAATGCCCTCCACTATGCATCAGTCAGTTTAGGAACTGGAGAAGTTGCACTAATCTGGTTTGCAGGTACACCATTGAAGTATCTTGCCTTGAGCCGATAACGCTCTTGTCGCTGCAAGGAGCGCAGCATATCTGTGACGGCTTCTTTTATTGGCGGGTGTCTATCATCAACAGCCAAGCATCCCTAGGCATATGACAAATGCAAATTGAGTTAGTAAATTCAGGTTAACCATGTATACACGTGTACCATACAAACAGTAATGCACTTACAGATAGCTGTGACACAAAGCTTTTGTAGTACTTCTCATCTTTCTTTAAATCCTTCCAATGTGGTAGGACAGGTAAGCTCTCCCGCATGATGACGCCAGCCTCTGATGCAAACTTGTCAGCTTGCACAGGTACATGAGGTCTTCTTTTTCCCTTCTTCAATAGATACGGGCAATCTCCTTCCCATAGCTTTAGTCATCTTGTCCAGCTGTTTTCCATTTGTTGGTGGTCTGGGCCTCCTTGGATCTCGCTGTGAAGGACCTACAGAATGGAATTTGCATTGAATTAAATGTTTTAGTTTGTTGCAAATCAGCAAAAGAGAAGTCATATCTGACTGTAAAAAAAACTATTGCTTGCCTTCGGTCTCCTTCCCATATCACATTGTCAACTGGCTTCCTCACTTTCTTATGCCATTGAGTTTCCTCAGAAGTTCGTTTTGAAGCAAAAATTCTTTTAAACCTCGGTATAAGTGGAAAATGCCTCAAAACCTTATGTGGAACCTGCTTGGTCCCAGTTTCATCTTGCCATCTAGACTCCTTGCATACTGGGCACACATTGAATTTTTCCTTGTCCTTCCGAAACAACACACAATTGTTCTTGCACACGTGGATGTTTTCGTATGCAAGTCCCAATTCTCGAAGGTATTTCTTGGACTCGTCATATGATTTTGGCAAATCACTCTGAGGGTATCCATCTGATATCAGCCTCAATATTGTGGAAAACCATGTATTGTTGATTCGATAACGAGACTTGACATACAACATCCTCACCAAAAAAGAAAACTTTGAATGGCTAGAACCCGGGCTAAGCGCCTTCTTCGCATCTTCAAGAACTCTTGCAAACTTTGGCCGTTCTCCATCAGCCTCTGCCGCTGCATAAAGCTCTCCTATCATCTCTAGCACTCCATGATCATCATCGTAGACATCATCGTCCACATCCACATGTATCCCAAACTCATGATCTGCTCCTCCAACCTCGTGCTCTAAATTCTCAACTACATTAATATCACCTGGCTCCCCATGATGAATCCACCTTGTATATGTAACTGACATTCCATAAATGTGTATATGGTTCTCTACTTCAAACTGAGGTAGCATCCTTTGATTAAGGCAATCGCGGCATGGACAACGTATCTCGGTGTCTTCAGGGAACCTTTCACTAACATGTTTCATGAACTCTTCAACTCCTTTCATATATGCAGGTGTGAATGGTTTACCATAAACCCAACTTCTATCCATCTGTTTTTCCAATAAAAAAACCTCCTATTAAATCCCTAAATTTGATTAACCTAACAATATTCAAAACCACAACGAACACATGCAAAAATGTAAAAAAATTCAAACATAGATGAAACCTTGTAGTCTGCGTCGCCGCCGTTTCAGTTTTGACCACGCCAGCCACACCTCTGCCGCCCCGACACTGCTGTGCCCACGCCGTCCACACCTCTGCCCGCCCCGACACTGTTGTGCCCACGCCGGCCACACCTCTGCCTGCCTCCACGCTGCTGTGCCCTCGCCACAAGCGCCGGTGCTGCTGTGCACTTGCCACACGATTGCCGGCGTTTCTGCCCCGCCACGATCACCTCCAGCCGCCGCGACCTCACGCCACCTCCGCCTAGGTCACGATCACTCACAATATCGTGGCTGTAAGGCCCAAGGCCTCTGATCAATTCAATTAAGGGACCCAACATTCAGTTCTCATGTACAAATTCTACTAATAAAAATCTTTCAAACATTAACCAAGAAAGCGCGCTTAGTGAAGTGGTAGGGTGCAAACTTGTTAATCTGCTGGTTGTGGGTTCGAAGCTCACCGCCACTGCTAATTTTTTGCCCAAAAAACAAAAAAAAGCCGGCAGATCCAGATCCATTAGGTGGGACCCGCTCTTAACATCGGGGAGTGGGACCTGCTAACAGGACGGTAACGGCAAAACTAATCTGTGACGAATTGGTTTCGTCACTAAGGTGCTGCAAACTGTCCATACAACTGTGACGTTTACCATTTCTAATCTGTGATGAAAAATTTCATCATTACAATGCCCCATCAAATCTATGACGATATAGTTTTTAATTCAGTGACGTTCCTTTCATTTTCGTCATTAATCTTCGCGGCAAAACTTTGTCAGACCTAACTCATGACGGAAATGAAAATTTTGTCACGGATTAGAACATGTTCTGTGACGAAACTCAGCCGCGTCATGAGAAAATCGTCATAGATGAGCATATTTCTAGTAGTAGCTTGAGAGTCACCACTAGCAAGAGGATCGGCGGCAACCTTGGAGCTTGTCTCAACCGGGACTAGCTTGGTGGCAACCAAGTGAACCTCGGGATAAAAATCATCGTGTCAACTTTGTCTACTCTTCTCGGTGGTTTGCATTCTCCAAATCACAAGTCTTGTATTTACATTCATATATATCTTGTGATTGTGTAGTTACTCTAGTGATTAGTTAGCTTGTATACCTTGCTAATCATCTTCTTGCTTGTGTAGCATAGAAGTAAAGATTCTAGTGTAGCAAATTAGCTTGTGTAGCATAATTAGTTGTCCTGCTTAGTTTGTATAGCTAAGTTAGTTTGAGCCTTTGGATTTGGTTTGTGTAGCCTTTTCCATTGTGGATCTAGTGAGCTTAGGTTGGCTTTGTGCTTTTGCTCATTAGAATTGTGTAGGAGCTCCCCCGGTGTGTGAAGTACTAGTGCTTAGATTTGAGTGACCTTGCATTAGAATTTGTTAGGTGAACTCTAACTAACCCGGCACTCCTTTTGCTTTGTGTAGGATCTTTTGGAGGTGCCTTAGCGTTATAGTTAGAGGGGTGAAGTCTTGGCTAAGCGAATAGTTTCAATTCCGCATAAGTTTCGGTTAGCCGGCACAATTAGTTTCAGAAAGGACTATTCATCCCCCCACTAGTCCGCCATCTCGACCCTACAAGGTGCTGTCCACCAACCTACGTCATCAGAAGCACACCATCAATATTCCTCTGTTGATCAACTGTTCACTAGAGGCTGGAGGCTAGACCAACAGAGACGACGATGGAAAGGGCGATGCTACCTGGAGGTACGGCCATGGCTTCACCAGACGGAGGGAAGGCAACGCCAGGCTTCGCTGCACTGTCCCACCAAGGAATGCCGGGAGGCAAAGCTTGAGGTTTGAGGATATCAGAGGCTATCCGCACTTGTCATACTATAAATACATCCTCTAAAAAAATATTCTGTCCTAGTCATCCATATTCTCTCCTCTATACCCAGTTTTCCCGCACCGATCCATACTCTATATCTCCCTCTATACTAACTACCACGTGTGGGATCCACGCGTCAGATTATTATTTTTCTTTTTCCCTCTCCTCTCACCACGCCCCTCTCCCATCGGCCACACGCGGTCTCCTCGCCCCTTCCGCCACAAAGCCGGCAAGCGGCCGGCGCCCCCCCCCTCCGCCCCACCGCCGGCGAATGGCCGACGCCCACCCCTCCTCCCCCACTGCGCACTCCTCCTCCCTCTCCTGCTCGATCCCCTGCACGGAGCGGCGACGGGGCGGTGGCCCGCGCATGGGGGCGTGGTGGGATGGTGGCTTGCTCGCGGCGGCGAAGCATGCGTGTCGGCCAGTGCAAGGCAGCGAATGGCTCCTCGCGGCGCCGACACGCAACTCCTTGCGGAAATACACGCCGGTGGGGCCCTCCTCCCTCCTCCTCCATGCCGGGCAGAGGCCCCTCGTCCACCGGTGCGCTGCCCCTCCCCACGCCAGATCCAGGAATGCGCCTTGCGGCAGCCATGGGTAGGGGATGAGCAGGGGCCTTCCTCCTGGGCGGTCGCCCTCCCCGGCGTGGTAGCGAGCTCGGAGCCGAGTCCCAGCGGCCATGGGCGGCACTGCCCTCCCCCGCTTCCTTGCCCGGTGGCCAGCACCGTACCGGAGGCCCGCGCACTGGTCATGGCAGCGGCCAGAACCGAGGATGCGAGCGCCGAGCACCAGCACGGCGTCGCTGAGGACGAGCAAGCTGAGCACCTCCCTGGCGCCGCCCCTCCTCCGATGCGACGCCCCTCCTCCGATGCGACGCCCCTCCTCACGTAGGCTGCCGCCGCTAAACTCGGTCTCGTTCATGCCGCCAAGCTCGGCCTTGTCCACGCCGCCGTAACCCTCAAGGATGCCGCGGCCTGGCCTGCGCCACCGCCAACGGGAACGAGCATCACGAGCCAGCCCAAGGGGGTGACACTCGCGCAGGGCAACCGGGCTCCTCCCTCCTCCCTCCATGGCTGTGACGGTGGATCTGGCGCCGTCCCTCCCTCGTCGCGCTCCTCCCAGGCTTCATCTCATCGCGGCAGCGGCTCCTCGGCGCGGTGGTGCGGTGATGGCGTAGGCGCGATGGAGCCCCTCCCCGGCGGCTGCCCGTCCTCTGCTCCCTCCCCTATTCCCTCTCAGGGCGTGAACGTGCGGTGGTTGGAGCGAGCGTGCAGGCCCCGCGCCGCGTGGAGAGGATAGCGGAGTCCTGCAAGCGCAGTAGGAATAGGGCTAACGCCATCGTCCGCTACCGTAGCATAGCAGTTTAGAGGACCCGTTGCAGCCTTTTTTTTCCTATAAATCCATACTGGAGGGAGGAATAGTGTTTGCTATCCCGTACCCACTGCGGACAACCTGAGGATTAGGGATGAGTTTCGGTGAGAACGATCGGCAAGGGGTGGATTTATGGATTGCGGGCAAGCTTGGCTTAGGTATACCGCGGGAATAAGAGGGTGATTTGGCGCATAAATTACGCGGGACGATGAGGAGCCATGGGGATTTGGCGCGCTGGAGAAGAGGAGAGCGCACGAGGAAGACGCAGCGGCAGGTAGGGAACACCCGATCCCCTTGGGCGAGAAAACGCGTTGAATAGCGGCATCTTGTGTCGTACTGTCGATACGGTGTCACTGCGAGCCTCGATTTGTGTATATCGGCCCTCGCTAGGTCTGTAGAGAGTTGTGTTCTCTTTCCTTATTTATTGTTTTCCACTAGGAGAGATTGATGACATGGATTCCTTGTAAGGAGACTGAGGACATCTGTTGCGGGTGTCCTAATTAGAGGCTTTAAAAGGAGCCTCTACATAAAACCACATAGGATCCTAAGTGAACACTCTAAAAAATAGAGAAATCCTATCTGGCTATCAATCCAACCATTTCTAATTATAATAACCATCGGATCTGTTATCTTTCCTAATAAATTACCTACCTTTACTTGACTAAAGTAACCCCTAAACATATATCTAAATTACCCACTTCCAGCATTATAAAAATCTAAAGTAATCCTCTAATCTTTATGTAAATTACCCACCTATGTCATTATAGAAATAATACAAATACCCCCTTAAATTTGCATATAAATTATCCAACTATGTCATTATTAGTACAAATTAAATTACTTCTAAATATGAATCTAAATTATATAATTCTAATAAAATATTAAAATACATCAATATAAAATTCTAAATTATTGTTTCTATCATTATTAATATATTATTTATATTATTGTTCATAAAAAAATACTACCCACGATATATGTTACCATGAATTCATGTATGATGGAGGTGTGATGCAAAATGAAATCTATTATAACTAGATAATGATTAATATATGTTTTAGAGTATAATTGAAATAGCAGGTCGAGTCTATCATTGAATAGTTACACATCGACACAATGCAGCAGCTAGCGTTCGCTTAGTGGTCAATACAAAGCCAAATCTGCCTAATGCCTGACAATGTTGCTAGTAGGAAATTCATTACCTAGTTGCTATACAACGACCAATGCCTGAGATGAATTTGTCCCTACATCACTTCTTCTCCACGTTTTTACTAGATCCAACACTTGCAACCATCTTCAGGGCCCCTCAAGTCAGTGCGGCTTGTTCTAGAGAGAGACTGGTGAGTGGGCCACACATCCTGGAGTGTCACATCAATGTGCGTGACGAATGACGACAATATTGATGAGTGTCACAAGCCGAGTTTTTTTTTCGAGAATGTGCAACAAGCTGAGTTATATATATATATATATATATATATATATATATATATATATATATATATATATATATATATATATATATATATATATATATATATATATATATATCTCCTGGACCCTTCGCCATGGGCTGCACCATGACTCCATAGGCTGGCAAAATGTTGTTGTTTAGTACTGAATATAACACTTGCACCTTCCTTATACACCTTCCTCAATTTCCATGATAGATCTATCTTCATCCCAGCAGCAGCAACAGGCATCTTTGCTGTCGGAGCTTTCTACCTAGTGCACTAACATGATCCGATCTAATGAATGCACGAACTGCTTCGGAATGCGTGGCATTGGGAAACCAGATACATGGCCCAAAATGCCCAAATGCACCATACATCAGCCACAACTCACAAGTAAAGACAGCGACACTGGTCTGGGCCACCTTCTTGTTGTGGGACGAGGAGGATAGGTAATTAGACCATGCCTAATCCTACCGAGCTACCGAAAAATAAATTCGTCTTTAATTGTTGTTCTAGAACTATCGAAAAATACTCCATATAGATGAGGTGTTTAGTTGCGGCATGCTCGATCTTTGATCCTCACGGAATGAGAATTTCTCTCTCTTTGGAATTGCAACAATATAATATTTTTCTTCTCATTCAAATAATTTTTTTGAGTGACTCATTGATGGAGTTCTTGCAAAGTATAGCTTTTGCATGAGTCCAAAAGATATTCTTGCTCCAGATGATAATTGATGGCTTGACGCTACGTACCAAAGGCTAATGAGATGGTCTGCGACAGTGTCTTGACGTTGGCATCCACAAGGTCATTCAGGCTCTAGGATCACACATGGCCACATGAGTGAGTTGCATTAGCAACTAACTGCTGACCATGCATTTCAGCTGATTACTTTGCATTGTCATGGATTAGCGACATAATGCCAGCTGAGATTTATTAGAATTACAAAATATCTTATTCATGGTCAGAATTATCTTCCATGAGGCAACATGATGATCTGCAACTTTGTTACGGTGGTGAGAAAGAAAGAAAGAAAGAAAGAAAGAAAGGTGCATCTAATGTGATGTCTGATGAATGACCGAGTACAGCCAGCTATACGCAAGCCTATTGTGAATTACTAACAATCTAGCAAGACATAGACCTCATCTGCTCCTAATAAATGTTTTTACATGTGCTGCACTATATGACTCCAATCCGTAGCCTAACATAATGATGTTTGTGTTCAATGCACGGCACATCTCCACCCTATTTATATATGACTTCGATACTTCTGCAATAGGTCATCCAACCCAGGCAGCTTCTTTACCATATCACTCTCAACCGGCTGATCCACACCACAAAGCATCATGGTGCTAGTTCTGTGCGATCAACACACGAACTGCTTGCTTGGAATGTGTGGCACCTGGGAATCAGACATGGCGACACCGGAACCGTGCTCAGCGGTGTGTGAGCTACCTTGTGCGGAGGCTGCCGCTAGGGCACATCGCCCTCATAGCATGGTTCTCTCCGTAGAGAACTTCGTCTACGAAAGCCGGACGGGTGGCGATCCGACGTGTTATATATCTTCCTGGTAGCCTGAATCTGATCTGGAGAGGAGCAAGACTGGGATTAGCAAGGTGCGGGGAAGGGAAGCAAAAGGAATGGGTGCATGTAACTTCAGAGTCTTCAGTGGACTGCACAAGTTTTTTTGCCGCCAATGATGAGCTGTGGTCTATGACTATGAGATTCCTGTATTTGCACTAAAGATTGTGTTGCTGCAAAGCCTACGAAATATAATCTTTGCCAAAGTCCAAATGAGCTTTTTTTGCGGGTAAAACAGATTTTCTTCTTTGAGCTGATAATGGGCGAATGTTTACAAGGTATGATTACGTAATCATGCATATGATGTTTATGTTTTGGGTAAATTCGGTGCGTTGTAGATAGTCTTAAGACATAAATGGCTTCGTCCAAAGGGTGTATGTGTTGTTTGTGCAGAATGCAGATACATTCCATTATCATGCTGCCCGATGTCATTAGTTTCCTGAATGGGCATGGAATTTTTCTTGTTACCCTCTTGATGGCTACTAGACACAAGACAACACAAGCAACTAATTAACACTGATCTCTCTTCTCTCTTTTGTATGCAAAGCCGAGCAAAGCGTTGTATAGGTCTGATAAATTAAAATTGTTGGAGTAGGAGTTGCATTGAACTAGGACTAGAACATTGTACTCCGAGTAGGTCACTTCGAGATTAGGACCAGGACTCTTATGAATCCGAACCGTATAATGAAAGCCCAGGTGACCCTAGAGGTCATTCCGTGTAAAGTAGTCTAATAATATATTCTACATAGTATCACAGTTATAGACCAATGTCTCTTGATTCTTTGATAGCCCACACCTTCCACTCGCGCCGCCCAGGGAGATTCCGCCCAGGGGAGATCGATCTCCATAATCTCCCTAGGGCATCGCATCAATTAGCTAGTTTCTCCCAATAGATTAGATTAGAGTAAATTGCACCCTGGGTCCTTAAACTTGTCTCGAAGTTTCACCTAGGTCCCTAAACTCTCAAATCATCCATCTAAGTCCCTAAACCGTGTTAAGA
Organism: Panicum virgatum; assembly: GCF_016808335.1. Lineage (NCBI taxonomy): Eukaryota > Viridiplantae > Streptophyta > Magnoliopsida > Poales > Poaceae > Panicum > Panicum virgatum. The sequence continues at coordinate 7,400,117 of NC_053148.1, forward strand.
GGTTCATCTAAGGTCCCAAACGTGCCACGCCAGCTTCCGATGCTGATGTGGCATGCCACGTGGTGCCACACTGGCACACATTTATAAAAAAAACCTTGCATACTCTAATCTTCTCTGATTTGCTCCTTTCTCCCTCCCTCTCCAATCTTTTTCTCCTAGCTAAGGCTGAGGCGCTGAGGCGCTAGTGCCGCACAGGCCACGGCGGCACAGGTCATGGGGGCCGCCGCCGCATCGGTCGTCTAGGACGCTGCCGCGCCGATCGTCCTAGGCCGCGCCGGCACCGGCGCCACTGCAAGACGAGCGCACACTATGTGCTCAAGGTCCTGCACGAGGGCGACGCTGCCAAGGCGGACATCCTCGGCCGCACCGCCTCGTCGTTCGTCATCCGGTGCCACTCCATCGTACCGGCCGCGTTGGGCGACGTCACGCTGCTCCTCTAGCTGGCAGATGGCGGGTCGCTGGACTCTGTCAGGAGCCATCGCGGGGCATTCTCGAAGCCGGCGCTCGCAGAGATGATGGCGCAGTCTCTGTCCGACCTAGCCTACCTCCACGCCCGCTGCATCGTGCTCCTCGACATCAAGACAGCGAACATTGGGCTCCTCACGGGCCGACATCAAGGTGGCGCTGGGGCTACATGCTGCTGAAACCACGCGTCAGCTGCCTCTCGCTATTTTCTCCTCCCATGGCTGAGCCTCATTTCGTCAGAGAAATTCAACGCTGGTGAGGCACCTTCGTCCAATTCCTTGCACCACCCGCTTCTTTGGGCACCCAAGGATACATTTGAAACGTTCCTGAGCCGAAACCATTGCCGCAACACCGTTCCCCCCATCTTCTTCCTCCTTTTGCATAACTGTACCATGCCGTGGCATGATAGTTAGCAGCGTTTTTCCCGTGCCTTTTGTGTAGTTCTGGTTGTTCGGTGGGAAAACAATAGCACACCTAGGAGCTCTAGCTGCTACTTGCCGCCCTGTTCCAGGCCGGAGTGGCCGGAATGCCTACGCCACCGCGAGTTCGAGCCGCGGCCCTGGGTGCCGCCGCACAGCTCCCTGCTCCGGTCGTCCAGGGGCCCGGCTTGGAGGTGCAACGTGCTCAGGAGGGTGTGGAGGTGTTGTAGGTGCTGCTGGTTGGGGTGGAGAGGGGCTGGCGAGGTGTGTCTCCATGGTTGGAAATCTGGTTGGCCGCCGGCATGGGTGGACCTCTTCTTCCTCCTCGCTGCGCGTGCTCACACTCGTGCTCCATGCCCGCCTCCCCCGCCACGCCGGCCCTAGGAGCGCGAGGGGCAGTAGGAAGCAGCAGTGAGAGGAGCGCATGCGAGAGAGAGATTGGAGAGGGAGGGGGGAGAGGAGCAAATTAGATAAGCTAAAACTATATGGGGGGATTTTTATAAATTTTTACCAGTGTGGCATGCCAAGTCGGCGTCGGAAGCTTGCGTGGCATGTTTGGGACCTCGGATGAACCACTTAACACGGTTTAGGGATCCAAATAGACGATTTGAGAGTTTAGGGACCTATGTGAAACTTCAGGATAAGTTTGGGGACCTGGAGTGCAATTTACTCATTAGATTATATCTTTTTCTTTCACAATCATAATCTTCAGCATATCTTCAACAATGGTGTTCTTAAACGTGGTCTTCGTCAATAAGCTGCTGCCACTTCGTCCACAAGATGGACTCACATCCTCTGACAGACAACTCTGCAAGACACTTCATCAACGACAGCAATGACCACGTCTTCTACACGACAGAAAAGACTGCATCAACACATCATCCTCTTACATATGCAAGACTCAATTATCCTCTGACATATGCAAGACACTCTGTCAACTGGCATTCTCTTACATACGCAAGACACAATCATCCTCTGACATATGTAAGAAACCAATAATGGTATCCTCTGACAAGTGCAAGGTGTTTATTAGATTGTAGCTCCGTCTCTAAAAAATTACACAAAAATTTTGCGCCTTCAGCTATATGTGGTTATATCAACAATAATCACTGCATCGACCATGTTTACTACAACATTATGATCGGCTACATCTACACCAACTCATCGACAACAACTCCAATCAAAGCATTTGTGTCATCATTGTCATCTAAGACACTCCCGCAATGACTACAGGAGGGAATAGAGGAGGATACAAGGGACAACACCAAAAAGATCGTAGACGAAAGCAGAGAAGATGAAGAAGCACAAGGCTTTGGCTATACGCGGTTACAGCTACGACCACCACTACATCAACCATGGTTATTACATCATTATGATCGGCTACGTCTATATCAACTCATCGGCAACAACTCCAGTCAAAGCATTTGTATCATCACTATCATCCAGGACAGTCACACTACGATTATGGGAGGGAATAGAGAAGAAGACAAGGGACGACAATAGAAAGAGCAGAGATGAAAGCAGAGAAGATGAAGGGAGCATAAGACTTCGAATCCAGTCACAATCGTCCTCTTCGCTCCCGCTACGACTATACCTGATCACGGGCTACCCGACTCGACCCGCCTGAAAAAAAACCAACCCGACCCAACTCAAATAATCCGTGGGCTGGGCTTGGGGCAAAACTTTCAACCCGACAAAAAAATGGGTTGAGCATGGGCTGATTTTTTACCTGAAACCCAACCCAACCCGATCTGACCCGAATTTTATACACAAAAAATCGGGTTTGACCCGACCCAACCATATGTCGGGTCAGGGTTGGGCAAAAAAAATCTAGCCTCATGGTCGGGTCGGGTAGGGTACGGGTTTAAGAAAATTAAAGTGTTGTGTTCTTTTGACCCGACCCGACCCAACCCGATAAATGATGAGGTCTAGCTATGACTGAGGGGGATGTTAGAGTATGAGTTGTATTAAACTAGGACTAGAACATTGTACTCCAAGTAGCTAGGTCACTTAGATTATGTAATTAGACTAGGACTCTATGAATCCGGGCTATACAATGAAAGCCCGATGACCGTAGAGGTCAAGCAGTGCAAAGCATTTCTAATAATATTTTCCACACTCTACATGGTATCACAGCCATAGACCAATGCAATAACGTGTGATTCTTGGACAGCCCACACCTTCCGCTCACGTCGCCCTAGGGAGATCAATGTCCATAATCTCCCTAGGGCATCACATCAATTAGCTAGCTTCTTCCAATAGATTAGATTAGATTCTCTCTCTCTCTCATCATAATCTTTTAGCATATCCTCAACAGTAGTCTCCTAAACAATAGTTCTAATAATATGTTCGGTCTTTGATCCTCACGAAATGAGAAGCTCTCTATTTGGAATTGCGACAATAATCCGCCTAAACGCATTATAATGTGATGTTTTGACACATGACGATCTGCAACTCTGTTGTTGTGCGAGAAAAAAGAAAGAAAGAAAGAAAGAAAGAAAGGAAGGAAGGAAGGAAGAAAGGGTGCATCTAATGTGATATCTAATGAATGACCGAGTACAGCTAGCTATACACAAGCCTATTGTGAATTACTCACGATCTAGCTAGATAGAGACCTCATCTTCTCCTAAACTCTTTCCCATGTGCTGCACTATATGACTCCAACCTAACATAATAATGCTTGTGTTTAATGCTTGTCACATTTCAACCATATTTTTATATGACTTTGATACTTCTGCAGTAGGTCATCCAACCCAGGCGGCTTCTTTACCATCGCCCTCAACCGACTGATCCACAACACAAAGCATCATGGTGCTAGTTCTGTGCGATCGACACACGAACTGCTTGCTTGGAATGCGTGGCACCCGGGAATCAGACATGGCGACTCCAGAACCGTGCTCAGTTGTGTGTGACCTACCTTGCTTGGAGGGCTGCCGCTGGAGCACGATCGTGAGCTTTTTTCCGTAGAGAACTTCGTCTAGAGAAGCCGGAGGGGTGGCGAGCCGACGTGTTATCTTCCTGGTAGCCTGAACCTGATCTGTGGTAGGCATAGATATGGTGGAGAGGAGCTAGACTGGGATTAGCAAGTTACTGGGGAAGAGAAGCCAGATGAATGAGTGCATGTAGCTTTAGTGTCTTCAGTGGACTGCACAAGGTCCCCCCCCCCCCCCCCCCGCCAATTATGAGCTGTTGCATATGACTATGACATTCCTGCATTCACACAGAAGATTGTGTTGCTGCAAAGCCTAAGAAATATAATATTTGCAAAAGTCTAAAAGAGGTTTTTTAATTTTGTGGGTAAAAGGGATTTTCTTCTTTGAGCTGATAATGGGCGCATGTTTTTTTAGTGGATAATGGGTGAAAGTTTACAAGGTATGATGATGTAATCATGCATGATGTTTAATGTTTTAGGTAAATTCAGTCCAAGGGTGTCTGTGCTGTTGTGCAGAATGCAGATGCATTCCATTATCATGCTGCCCAACGTCATTAGTTTCCTGAACGAGCATTGGATTTTTTTTGTTACCCTCTCGATGGCTACTCGACACAAACGACACAAGCAACTAACTGATCTCTCTTCTCTCTTTCGTATGCAAAGCCGGGCTAAGATACAGGTCTGACAAAATAACTTCACCTAAAGGCTGGAACATCTTTCGTTCACAATTTGTGTACCTTTAATGGGCCCACATTTTTGCAAGTGAGGCTGGTTAGATGGTCCCACATATCCTGGAGTGTATAGCAACTAATGTGACGAGTAGAACCACCTAGGTGTGTCCCAAAGCCAATCCTACAGTTTACGACTTACTGCTTACTAGTGGCCAGTGGCCAACTTATTTATACTTCTTCGTCATCATGTCCAATAGTTCATCTCTCTTATTGTCGCCAAGGTTTTTCGAAGACTTAGATCGTGTCGTCCATCGGATCACACATAGCATGTTTCCCCTCCGTCTGAAATAGATCATCCAACCCAGCCGGCTTTACCATCACTGAAGCTCTCAACCTTCCGATCCACATGACGAAGCATCATGGTGCTAGCTCTTTGTGATCGATACATGAACTGCTTGGAATGCGTGGCACCTGGAAATCAAAGATGGCAACAGTGGAGCGAAACCTTTACCCGGCTCTGTGTGGGATTCCTGGCGTTTAGGGGGCCCCTGCTAGGGCATGGTGCACCCAGGCAAGCATGGGACGATGGGACGGCCATGGCACAAGGCATATCGTCTACGGCGAGGCTTCTGGTTCTCTCCGATAGAGAACTTCATCTAGCGAAGCCTGTTGAGTGGCCAGTCTACGTGTAACATTGTAACGAACATGGCACCATTTATGCCATTTCGAGTAATTTTGGTGATCATATGACAACGCAATCAATGGGACTAATAGTTTTGTTAAGTGAACATTTGTAGATCCCAGTGATGAAGTAAAAAGGCCATACAAACAATACACGAAGAAAGAACTCAAAGAAACGCAGAATTGGATGAGTTCTGCAGAAAACAGGAGCACCGGAACAACCGATGCATGTAGCATCGGTGCATCCGATGGTTGTCGGAAGTTCCGACGCCCTGGCATCGGTGCAAATCTGAGCACCAAATGGAGATCAAGCGAAGACCAAGTCAAGATAGCCAAGTCACCAGTTGAACCAACGGCGTCAAACTAGGCATCGGTGCATTGGATGTACTATGTTCCAGAGACGATGTCAAGCATGCAGGAGCCAAGTCTTCAGCACCGGTTGAACCTGTGGTCCATCGGAGCATAGCACCGGTGTAATGACGTCAGCAGGAGAGAAAGAGGCCAACGGCTAGTTGAGTGCTATGAGTGACCAGTTTAACCGATACACAGTCATCGGTTAAATCGGTGGTGTCGCGGACAGTGCGTTAGAAGCTCAATGGCTACTTTAGGTCTGAGAGTGACCGGATGAACCGACGCCGCCCCATACAGAGGCATCGGTTCATCCGATGGTATGCTGTTTTCTGCTGACCGTTAGAGCAACGGCTACAAGACTTGGTGGCCTATATATACGCCTCACCCCGGCCATTTGAAGTTTGCTGGAGTCCCAAGACATCTCATACATATCCAAGAACACCACCAAGCCATCCAAGAGCATAAAGATCAAATCCTTAGTCCTTAGCACAAGCTTTGTGAGTGTTAGTGCAAGGTTAGCTCTTGAGTGAGTTATCAAGTAAGGTTTAGATCCTTGTGCTGTGGTTCTAGAGTGAACCATCCTTGTATCTTGGTGCGCCGGTCATCCTTGGAGCTTTGGTGGCTCGCCGGCAAGTCAACGACCCTCCAGCTTGGTGTGGAGCGGCGTCGACGACATTGTGCGGGGGACGGAGAACCCTCCTTCGTGGGCAATCTCACTTAGTGAAGATCGGGATCAAGGTGACGTGATTGTGTTCATGGAAGAGATTTGATTGCCGGAAAGCGATACTCTTCGTGAGTGCTTCAACAACGTGGACGTAGGGGCGCCTTTGTGGCAATCCGAACCACGGGATAAATCCTTGTGTCGAGAGTTCGCTATCTCTAATCCTTCCCTTTAAGCTTCCGCATTTCATATTGCAACTTATGTGCCTTTACTTTCTTTGTGTAGTATCTTGCTAGGATTGGCTATAGGTTGCAAAACTCTTTTGGGATGAGGGTTTCACACTAAGGTGAACCGTAGTTGCACATCTAGATAGATTGATCTAGTTTAAGTTTTGTGCAAACTAGTTGGAGCCATATGTTAAGGTTTTAATAGTGCCTAATTCACCCCCTCCCCCTCTTAGGCTAGAGCACCCGATCGCTTTCAAACGTCTACCGGTACTGGGAAGGGAAGCACTTGGGAATGAACGAAGTAGCTTGGTCTTCAACGAACTCCACAGGCTTTTTTTTCTTGCCACCGATGATGAACTGTTACCTATGACTATGAGATTCATGCATTCGCTGCACAGAAGATTGTGTTTCTTCTTCTCAAAATAAAGTCTTCTGAATTAGAATAGCTGGACCCTGGATGGTGGAGTTGCTGCAAAGCCTAATACAAAATATAATCTTTGCCAAAGTCCAAAAAGGCTTTATTTTCTTCTTTGAGCTAATAATGGGTGAATGGTTACAAGGTAAGAATACGCAATCGTGCGTGATGTTTTATGTTTCAGGTAAATTTATGTAGAAGCTAATAACTAGGATCTGGCAGCCATAGAGGAATTGAAGTTTCTTCTATTTTACTTACGAAGAAGCTTTGTACACTTGAGCCACTCTTTCTCTTGTATGTATTCACCGTCTTGAAGATTCAATTCTTGAGAAAGATTTCACGTTGCTGCACCAGCACTCTCGTTATTGAATGTGTTCTCATTGGAGGAAAAAAAAAATCACATGGAAAAGTGGATAGAGTTGTTGCAATATAGACACTTGCTTCCTATGTCCACTCAAGCTACTTGCATCGATGCAGGGCAGCAAATATAACATGAAAATTGATTCAATGACAGCTATAAGATCAGAATACTGACCAGAAGTCCAGAATAAAAATATAAAATTGGCCGAAAGCTAGCCTACTACAACATATTTTCCATCAAAACACTTCATTGAAATTATCAAAAATTCATGTTTTGTTGCACCAACCCAAAAAGAAAAGAATCTACATCGCCGCAATGTTCCTACGGAGAATGCAATAGTTATGATTTATGAACACGTAGGAATAAAACTAATTTCGCATGAAATGATTGGGGGATGTGGATTATAAGTGCATAGCTTTCTTAGATAATGATATATGTTCATAGCTTGAAGCTAGGGTGGTATTCAATAATTCAAGGGAACATATCCGTTGGTTTCCAAATGTGCAAAATTTTTCAAAAAGCCAATTATAAGAAATCACGAGAGAATTGTACAACATCTGATTGTTGAAATTCAGCGTATTGTGGATAGTGTTAAATCATAAAATAGCTTCGTCCAAGGGTGTATGTGTTGTGCAGAATGCAGATATGCAGTCCATCATCATGCTGTCCGAGTGCCTGATGTCATTAGTTTCCTTAACAAGCATTGATTTTTTTAGCCTCTCGATAGCTACTCAGCACAAGACAACACAAGCAACTAACACCGGTCTCTCTTTTCTCTTTCGTATGCAAAGCCGAGCAAAGTGTTTGCATAGATCTGACAAAATAACTTCACCCGAAGGTTGGAGCACCTTTCTTTCACGGTTGTGTACCTTTAGTGGGCCCACGTGTCTACAAGGGAGGTTGGTAAGGTGGGCCTACATATCCTAGAGTGCATTGCAACTAACATGACGATCGAGTACAACCACCTAGGTGTGTTGCAAAGCCCATCCTAGTGTACAAGTTACTGCTTACCAGTGGTCAGTGGCCAGCCAGACCTGCAGCTGGACACTTGTTGTCCTGCATGTGTTGCACCATGACTCCATAGCCTAGCAGGTTGCTAGTGCTCACTGCATGTCGCAATTCCATCCTATTTATACCCACATGCACCTCCCCTTTTTTTCTCTCTCCCAAGCTTCTCAACTGTGTCCAACACTTCATCCCTTCTTGTTCTTTTTTAGACTTTTCCTAAGGTTTCACCGTGCAATGCTTCACGGGATGACAGGAAGGTACGTGTAGTTGTCGGGAAACTAGGAATGCATGCTTTTTTTGCATTGCTCAGCGGCCTGCTAGCTCGAGCCGGCATCTTTCTGGCTGTGGCATGGAGCTTTCCATGACCATGAGATGTCTGATGAACACATAGGAATGTGCGGCATTGGGAAGTTAGACCCGAGCGGATACCGGGAGCCCACAAATACGGATACTGGGAGGAGTGGCTCAGCACAACCTTCTTCCTGGACAACAACATTTACCAGATCTGTAATCGTTTTGTGCTTAGACTCGTGTCAATGTAACTGATGATGAAGTTGGAAAATCTGCGGACGTGTCACACCCGGTTTAAAGAGGAAAACCGAATGCATAACTATATGTATGCCAGGATCAAGTTTCATACATATAGAGATATTATAAGTGAATAATCAGCAACAGTATCACGAAAAAGAGAAATACAACAAATAAAAGACTTTAAGAGTTATACAGCTTATCCTGGAAACGAAGTCTTCATACTTCACAGGCAATCGACTGGGGGCTGCGTACGCCTAGAACTCAGCAACATCTTCAATAGACTCCACCATAACTTTCTCCTTCTGAGCAGCAGTAAGCAAGTGTGAGTACACTTATGGTTGGTACTCAGCAAGGCCACAAGAAATAACCAGAATTTGATTTATATCCATCTTTAAGTTTATTAATCATGTGAGGGTCCAAGCTGCTCTTGACTGAGCACGGCTAACCGGTTAGTTTTAACTCTGCAGAGGTTGTACACTTTCACCACAATTCGTGTAAAAGTTCCGAAGAACTTTGAACCCAACCACGCAATGTGCTAGCTAGGCACAGTATCACACTTCCGAGGTGTGATTGCATAGGGACGCTATGAGGCCTTTACAAAGATTCCCTAACCCATGACAATCCGCTAAGGTTTCCAGTCAAAGTGGTCATAACACTGTCCTAATGAGGTGGTACCTTGCCAAAGGACCATTAAACAATATCAATTGCCCCAAGAGGACCGAGCTATACCCCATCGATGCATCCCCTCTTGCCCTTTCGGTAAGATTGTCACAAGCTAGAGTCTCTAATTAATCAGCCAAGACCAGAGCCATATAGTATTGTGGTTGTACTGTTTTCTTGGGTGGTTCTCCATGTTCCAATTAAATCATCATACTCTTGTAAATAAGCATAGACAGAAAGATGGCTAGGGTCACTTGCCTTTCTCCAACGAAAAGCTACTCTTACTGCTCTTCACTGCTCTTCAGCTTTTGCTCACTTGCAATTCTTGATCTTCAATCTTCGAACAACGATCCTTCTACTCGGAACAATCATCGGGCAAACATACAAAGCAAACAAGAAGATACAACTAAGAACATTACACCATAACAAAAGAAAGGCTTTAAAAGAACGTACTAAAGGATAGGGCTTGCTTCTATGGTTACGAGAGCGCAAGAAACTCGGAAAACGGAGCTAAAACGGCGATTCTATCGGATAAACGGTGCTTCAGAGATCTAGTTGCGATTAACTAAAGAGTTAAGAGCTAGCGGAAAAGATTTGCAAGACACAGAAAACTGTGCTCACAGAGGATAACAAGGTCTTAAAGCTATTGCACACGTTGCAAGGATCATGTGAGCGCGAGAATCGATGAAAACGGAGTTAAAACGTGAAAGATATGGCTAAAACAGTGCACCAGGGACTTGTTTGTGAGAGTTTTGAACTTCCAGGGGCTAGCATCAAAGATACCAGGGACTTAAACATAATTAAACCTAACTCGCGAGGGTTAGAAAGCAAAACTACACTTCCTGGACGGCGGATTCTATTTCCTAAAAGGTCAGGGTCTAAAACATAAATAAAAGGGCTCTTTTGTAAATACTTTTCAACTGCATAGGACAGCGGGTTTATTTTGATAAAACCGAGGGGCTTATTTGCAAAAAGGACACTGTTGACCGGCATCCAGGACATTGACTCAGTTTTGGATCTAATCTCATCCGTTGGATCAGGATCGGGCGGCCAGGGATCGATTGGGCGAGCGGACGGCGGCGCTGGGCGACCGGCGGCGAGGCGTGGTGGCGGCGGGTCACCAGAGTTGGCGTTCTAGGCACCTCATGCTCGATTTGGCTCGGGACCAGGACGGGGAGCACGAGTACGCCACAGCGAACTCAATTTGGGCAGCGGCGCGGGCTAGAACGGGCGGGGTGGATCTCGCGGCAGCGCATGGCGAAGCGACGGCAACGGCGAGCGGTTCCAGGCGGAGCAGAGTGAGAAGGAGGGGGAAAACGAGCCTGCGGGCTCCACTACCTCGGCATGAAACTCCTGGGAGGCTTGAAGTCGACAGGGAGCGGCGGAAACGGTGGCGTCACGGAGCTCCAAGCGAGTCCAACAATGGCGGCGGCCGCGGCTAGGGTTGTGCGAGGAATAGAAGGCGGCGCTCGATTCGATAGGGTTCAGGGGGGTGCGGCGCCTTAAATAGGGGTGGCTGGGGTTGCCTTGGCGTGCGGGCCAAGCCACGGGGCGGCGCGGGGCGTGCGGCGGCCGGACTCCGCGGGAGTCCGTTCGTCGCGGGGGAGACGACCCCGACAGGCGGTCCCCGCCTATCGGTGGGCTGCGGGAGGAGGCGGCGTCGGGTTGGGCCGGGACGAGGAGATGGGCCGGCGGCGACGCGGCGTTGGTTTCCTGGGCCGCGGGAGAAAAAAAAAGAAAAGAGGGAGAAGGGGAGCTGGGCCGGGCTGAGATCTTGGGCCGAAAAGAGATGGGGAGAGGGAGAAAGGTTTTGCATTTTCTTTTGAAATGGATTCAAACATATTCAATTCAAATTTAAATTCAGGAGAATTCAAACTTGAGTTGAATAACAAGCGATGGAATAATGCATTGCGGCATGCATGCAACACAAAAGAACAATCTTATTTAATTTTTGAAAACAACCAATTATTTTCTTTTATAACAATTTCCCTGTGAAGAAAATAAATGTTGGCAAATTTTTAAAATTATGAGAAAATTATTGTTTTATTTCTAATTTTAATCACATCCTGAAATCCAAAAATTTCAGGGTGTGACAGGACGGGACACGGGAGTTGTACTATCCACTACAAGTTCAATTGAAACTGTATGGTGGTAACTCATAGTTTTGCTGTCGTGGTTCAATTGGAACTATAATGGAATTACAATGATGATTTGTTCGGAACTGCAGTCTCATTATGTCCTGTTTTTACCTTATGGTCATCTCTCCTCGTATTAGGAATTTCACGGGAAGGAATTCTGCTCGAAATGATGAAGAATTTGAGGGCCTCAAAGATGGAGTTCCACCAAAGTCAATAAACTCTAATCTTTGCCAAAGGCCAAGAGACGACTTTCTTATTGAAAGTGATCGGATCGTGTGCTCTAGCCTAAGAGGGGGAGGGGGAGGGGGTGAATTAGGCAACTTAAAATATTAACTTATGGCACCAACTAAATTGCATAATCTTAAACTAAAACATGCTATCTATATGTGCAACTATGACTTTTCTAGTGTGAAACCCCTATCCCAAAAGAGTTTAGTAACCTATAGCCTTTTGAAAGCGATCGGGTGCTCTAGCCTAAGAGAGGGAGGGGGTGAATTAGGCAGTCTAAAAACCTTAACATATGGCTCCAACTAGTTTACACAAAACTTAAACTAAAACAAGCTATCTAGACGTGCAACTACGGTTCACCTTAGTGTGAAACCCTCATCCCAAAAGAGTTTTGCAACCTATAGCCAATTCTAGCAAGATACTACACTAAGAAAGTAAAGGCACACAAGTTGCAATATAAAATGTGGAAGCTAAAAGAGAGGGATGAGAGAAAGTGAACTCTCGACACGAGGATATATCCCGTGGTTCGGTTTGCCACAAAGGCGCCCCTACGTCCACGTTGTTGAAGCACTCACGAAGAGTATCGCTTCCCGGCAATCAAGTCTCTTCCGTGAACACAATCACGGTCACCTTAATCCCGATCTTCACTAAGGGAGATTGCCCACGAAGAAGGGGTCTCCGTCCTCTGCACAATGTTGTTGACGCCGCTCTACACCAAGACGGAGGGTCGTTGACTTGCCGGCGAGCCACCAAAGCTCCAAGGATGGCCGGCGCACCAAGATACAATGTTGGTTCACCTTAATCCCGATCACTCACTCAAAAGCTAACCTAGCACTAACACTCACAAAGCTTGTGCTAAGGACTAAGGATTTGATCTTTATACTCTTGGATGGCTTGGAGGTGTTCTTGGATGTGTATGAGATGTCTTGGGACTCCATCAAACTTCAAATGGCCGGGGAGCTCATATATATAGGCCTCCAAGTCGAACTAGTCGTTTGTAGCCGTTAGCAGCTTTTCTGCGTGGGCATCGGAACTTCCGGTGCTTCTACATCGGTTCTTCCGGTCACTCACAAGCTGAAACTAGCCGTTGGCTTCTTTGACGCTTCTGCAGCTGAGTTGGCAACCACCGGTTTAACCGATGACTCAGTGTCGGTTCAACTGATGCCTCTTGATCTCCATGTAGCCGTTGCCCTTGCTGACGTCATTGCACCGACGCCTTGCTCCGACACTCCACCGGTTCAACCGGTGCTGAAGGCGTGGCTTCCTCGCGCTTGGCATCGTCTCTGGAACATAGTATGTTGATTGCACTGACGCTTCTCTTGACACCGTCGGTTCAACCGGTGCTTCATTCTTTCTTCACTTGATCTCCAGAGGCGCTCAGTCTTGCACCAAAGCCAGGCCATCGGATCTTCCGGAGCATCGGTTCTTCCGGTGCTACTGGTTTCAGTAGAACTCGTCCAATTCAGCGTTTCTTTGAGTTCTTTTTTCGTGTTTTGCTTTGCATGGCCTTTTTACTTCATCCCTGGGATCTAAAAATGTTCACTTAACAAAACCATTAGTCCCATTGATTGCAATGTCATTTGATCACCAATCACTCGAAATGGCATGAATGGTGCCATGTTCATTACACCTTTCCTATCAAGATATCACTCTATGAAAGTAAAGGCACACAAGGAAGCTAGTATAAAACGCGGAAACGTAAGGAGCAGGATAGGAGGAAGCAAACTCTTGACGCGGGTGTTTATCCCGTGGTTCGGTTAGCCACAAATGCACACCTACATCCATGTTGATGAAGCACTCACTAAGAGTATCGCTTCTCGGCAATCAAGTATCTTCCGTGATCAAAATCACGGTCACCTTGATCCCGATTTCCACTAAGGAGCTTCTCCCCAAAGGATGAGGGTCTCCACATCCCCCGCACAAGATCGTCCACGCTGCTCCACACCAAGTCGGAGGGTCGTTGATGTTGCCGGCGAGCCTCAAAGCTCCAAGGTACCGGCGCACTAGGATACCTTGTTGGTTCACTAAAGAGGCTAACCTAGCACTAACACTCTCACATGTGTGCTAAGGACTAATGATATGATCACTAATCTCTTGGATGGCTTGGAGATGTTCTTGGGTGTGGGTGTGATGTTCCTGAACTCCAGCAACTACAAAATGGCCGGGGGATGGCATATATATAGCCCACCAAGTCAAGAGAGCCGTTACAAGCCGTTACCCACTTTTCTGCAAGGGCACCGGTAAACCGGTGGGTAGGCACTGGTGTAACCGGTCACACATGGCTTGCAACTAGTTGTTGGCCTTCTGACAGTCGACATGGCTGTCACCGGTTAGACCGGTGCATTGCACCGGTGGTGCACCAGTTCAACCGGTCCTGAAGAATTGCGTCCTGACCACTTGACATGCTCTCTGGTCAATATTGCACCGGTGCCTCATTTGCACACCGTCGGTTCAACCGGTGCTACTTGGGCTTCTTCACTTGGCTCATCTCTGCACAGACCAAATGCACTGGTGATAGGGCATTGGTGTATCCGAAGCCAACTGGTTAGACCGGTGCTTAGTCACCGGTTCAACTGGTGCTACTGTTTTTTGCAACCTTTTGTCCAACTCGTCGCGACGATCATTTGGACACCTCATAAATATCTCTGCTATTTCACTATGGTTTGGCGTCTCAGCAGTGGATTGGACACATCTCAACAGTGAATTGACATCTTGGAGATGGTTTGGATATCATCCATGGGACCTAATAAAATCTACAAATGTGATCTCACCAACTTGTTAGTCTCATTGATTATGTTGTCACATAATCACCAAAATCACAAACAATGGCCTAATAGGGCCATGTTCCTTACAATCTCCCCCTTTTTGGTGATTGATGACAACATAATCAAAGCAAGAATAAATTTTGCAAAAATTGATAAATTGAACCACTACACTTGCTTGGATGCTTACCATCATCCAATAATAACTTGGCCTCACCCTAAATCCAATGTCGTGGTGTGCAAACCCACAGCCGGGTGGCGTAGTGCACTCGCCTAAACCCAGAGGGTGAGTACTCGGGGGTTAGCTAGGATTAGTCCAATCTAGATGCAAGAATGCGATGAACACAGAGGGTTTAGAGTGGTTCGAGCCGCCAGAGCGTAATACCCTACGTCCACTGTGTGTTGTATTGCTTGTGCTCTCAAGAGGTTGAGAACGGGATTGTTCGGAGTGAATCCGAGCTTGTGTTGTGTCTGCCTTTTCTTGGCCTTGGAAAGTCTCGGCCTTTGCCTGTGTGTATCTGTGTTCTAGCGGGCGTGCTCTCCCTTTTATATGTCCAAGGGGAGCACGTACACTGAGCAGGGCCCCGACATGTGGACCCGGCGATGTATTATAAACTACACTTTGGCCTTCAATGCCTCAGATCCGGAGGTCTTGTCGTCGGCTTCCATGCGTAGCTTCTGACCAGGGATGGTCTTGAGCTGTCCTGTCAGAGTAGAGTCTAGTCTCTGTAGCCGCGCGTCGAGGTTATGATGAAGCGCCGAACTACTGACTCAGTCTGCTGTAGCAGCGTGCACTGTTGCTCCAGTTAGTAGCTGGTCATCATGACTCGTCGCCCACGCGCACGGCGCTGAGACACTGCTGCGTGCCTCGGTAACAGACGAGCCGCCTCGGTAACTGGCGATCCACAGAGTGGACTGACAAAAGCTGCCCCGTGCTCAGCGGCAGCAGAGCACGCCTCAACCACTCGCACTTAATGCGGGTGGGTGAGGGAGCTTCCAACGGAAGGCTTGCGCCCGCGCCCGCATGACACGTGGCGGCTCCGGAACCCTCCCGAGCAGCTAGCTGAGCCGAGAGCTCACGGGGGTCCGGATAGGCACGTGGAGGTCCCGGACCCATCTGCGGGAGTCCGGATGGCATGTGGAGGTCCCGGACCCACCTACGGGGGTCTGGGTCCGCGGCCACAGGTGCTGAGCATTTCTGCCTCTGGGAAACGTGGTGATACCGGACCCGTCCCCGAGCGGGAAGCGGGTCCAGGACCGTTGGTCCGGTGAGATGGAGTCGGACCCCAGGGGTCCGGCTGCTCAGCTCCTTAGGGCGTAGTTACGGATAATTACGCGATTCTTGGCACAGTAGGAGTGGGTACCCCAGTTGTAGGGTACCGACAGAGGGCCCCGGGCCCGCCTCGGGAGAGGCAACGAACCCGCGGGTGGGGCCACTACTGTGAGCAACTTGGCTGCTTCTGGCGTCCAGCGGTGCGCGCCGCAAGGGTCTTGTCCTGCATCGTCAATCCTTTGGGTCACCTGCTGCATCATCACGTTTTGACCTGCACATGACTCAAGGTAGATGCTTAGTAGCGTGCCCACGGGTCCCAAATCCTGTTGGCTGTGATCCTTTGAGATAGACAGCTAGGCTCAGTGAACAGAGCTCAAGGGGCCGGCCTTTAGGTTAAGAGAAAGTCCGGACCTCCAGGTTCCCAGTCCTAGGTACTATGGCACTCATTCACAGGAGGTGGTGCGTGTAGGCTTAGGGTACGGAACCAGGCTAAGCGGCTACACGGCTCCGGACCTCCCCGGAGAATGAGTGCGCTTCCCTGAACCTGCAGGTTCCCAGGGGTCCGAACCCCTCTCTTCCAGGAGGGGTCTCGAGATAAGTCACTAGCTACCCAACTCAATTCGGACCACAATCACCGCACAAGAGTAAGAAGCCACGTGGGGGTTAGCGCAAACAGAATGCGTAGATTGAAATTGGAATGTAACATCCTTAGAGGCAAACTGAGAATAAACTTTTCCTTTATAACTAGATGTACATGAGATGTGCGATGTAAGCCAGAACACGGGTTTATGAGGCCGGAGCTGTCCGAACGTCCGGGCCCCCAGTCTTAGGTACTACGGTACTCGCCCTAGGGAGGTGGAGCATGCAGGCTTAGGGTACGGAACCAGGCTAAGTGGCTACACGGCTCCGGACCTCCCCGGAGGGTGAGTACACTTCTATGAACCTGGTTCGCAGAGGTCTGGACCCCTCCATGGTGGAGGCTCACCGGACTGGACCACACGGAAGTACTACCTAGTTACAAAGGAAAAAATTTTATTCCCTGCTGGGCCTCTAAGGGTAGGACTTACAGAGATGTAGAGTCGGGGGTGCGACCGGAGTCGGCTTAATGTCGGAGAGGGCAACCAGAGTCGGCTTAGCGCGACCGGAGTGGGCTTTCCGTCGGAGCGGGCTTGGTGCGACCGAAGTCGGCTTTCCGCCGAAAAGGGCTTGGTGCGACCGGATTCGGCTTTCCGCCGGAGCGGGCTTGGTGCGACCGGAGTCGGCTTTCCGCTGAAGCGGGCTTGGTGCGACCGGAGTCGGCTTTCCACCGGAGCGGGCTTCCTCACATGAGTGAGGTATGCTACGAGCTGGGATTTGTCGCTCTGCCGCTAGCAGCTTGTGAGGGGCCCTTGACGGGCGCCCTGACTCTCGCCGACGTGCAGCGCACGCCGCTGCCGATGGTGGCTGCTCCACGGGCACGGTTGCCCCTGGCACAGGAAGGCGAGAGGCGTGTGGCGCGGATGATGCCACACCCTCCGTCATCTCCACGTCGTCGTCGTGGTGGGAGTGATCAACCACCCGAGCCATGGAGATGAGCAAGAGATGAACTAAGACCAGCTAAATCCCCCTACCTGGCGCGCCAAATGTCGTGGTGTGCAAACCCACAGCCGGGTGGCGTAGTGCACCCGCCTAAACCCAGAGGGTGAGTACTCGGGGGTTAGCTAGGATTAGTCCAATCTAGATGCAAGAGTGCAATGAACACAGAGGGTTTAGAGTGGTTTGGGCCGCCGGAGCGTAATACCCTACGTCCACTGTGTGTTGTATTGTTTGTGCTCTCAAGAGGTTGAGAACGGGATTGTTCGGAGTGAATCCGAGCTTGTGTTGTGTCTGCCTTTTCTTGGCCTTGGAAAGTCTCGGCCTTTGCCTGTGTGTATCTGTGTTCTAGCGGGCGTGCTCTCCCTTTTATATGTCCAAGGAGAGCACGTACACTGAGCGGGGCCCCGACATGTGGACCCGACGATGTATTATAAACTACACTTTAGCCGTCAATGCCTCAGATCCGGAGATCTTGTCGTCGGCTTCCGTGCGTAGCTTTTGACCAGGGATGGTCTTGAGCTGTCCTGTCAGAGTAGAGTCTGCAGCCGCGCGTCGAGGTTATGATGAAGCGCCGAACTACTGACTCAGTCCGCTGTAGCAGCGTGCACTGTTGCTCCAGTTAGTAGCTGGTCATCATGACTCGTCGCCCACGCGCGCGGCACTGAGACACTGCTGCGTGCCTCGGTAACAGACGAGCCGCCTCGGTAACTAGCGATCCAGTGTGGACTGACAAAAGCTGCCCCGTGCCCAGCGGCAGCAGAGCACGCCTCAACCACTTGCACTTAATGCAGGTGGGTGAGGGAGCTTCCAGCGGAAGGCTTGCGCCCGCGCCCATGTCTGCGTGACACGTGGCGGCTCCGGACCCCTCCCGAGCAGCTAGCTGAGCCGAGAGCTCACGGGGGTCCGGATAGGCACGTGGAGGTCCGGGACCCATCTGCGGGAGACCGGATGGCACGTGGAGGTCCCGGACCAACCTGCGGGGGTCCGGGTCCGCGGCCACATGTGCTGAGCAATTCCGCCTCTGGGACACGTGGTGACACAGGACCCGTCCCCGAGCAGGAAGCGGGTCCGGGACCGTTGGTCCGGTGAGATGGAGTCGGACCCCAGGGGTCCGGCTTCTCAGCTCCTTAGGGCGTAGTTACGGATAGCTACGCGAGTCTTGGCACAGTAGGAGTGGGTACCCTAGTTGCAGGGTACCGACATCCATCATTCCTCCTTTGTTTCTCCCCATGTTTGCTACTTCATTCATTTTGTTGTGATCATTTGCTTTGATCACTTGCTTCATTTCTCCCCCTTTGTCAAAGCCACTTGCTTTTAATCCATATTTACCTTGCTTTGACCCAAACTTCTCTCCCTTTGCAATCAAATCACCTAAAAAGGTCTTGCAAAACAATATAGCTCAAAGGGAAAAGCTAGTAGTCTAGGGAGTTAGTCCCATGAATTATGATCCAATTATATGTTATCAATGAAGATACCAATTTAGCAATTACTAAGGTGGATCACTGTGGCGGAACCGCCCAAATTAACTGGGCCCGGGTGCTCAGATCATTGTTGCTAGGCAACGCTGACCCAAAAATGGCACTCACTGGCAGTTCCTCGAGTAAAGTCTCGATTAAAGCCACGTTTTCCAGGATCAAACAGACAACACCCACACGAAGGTGAGCCCAGACATTACAACACAGATCATTTCATACATCTCAGAGTTGCAGCGAAAATTTAATTATTACAAAACAATTCTGAAAATAAGAAAAGTACTACAGAGGTCTTATCTACAACAGTTCATTAGAGTTTATATTTGTAGCGGAAGGATGAAAATAGCTAACGCCATAATGATGTCACGATGAAGCCCGTACAAGACACTAATCAGTAGAGTTAGTGTTGGCCGGGGAAATAACCCACTCCACAGACCAACCCGGAGGTAAAGTAGTTAAACTAGTAAATATATCTTCTACAGCAATACCTGAAAACAAAGCCACAAGCAAGGCTGAGTATACTAATACTCAGCAAGGCTTACCCGTCTCCGGATATACCTTAGTCCGATAACTAGACATGCAAGGCTTTTTAGTTTGTGGGGTTTATTTTGCCAAAAACGCCACTAAAAGTAGATCCTTGTTTTCAGATTTCAACTTTGCCATATTCTAGTTGAATTAACCGTTCTAAATTTTCATCTAACTCTAAACAAGCATGGTAGAGAAAACATTAATCATTCAATAGTATTATTATCATCATATTCCACTTGTTACTCTATGTAGCAGAAGTGTTAAGCAGTCTTATTATCCGTGAGCGGTGGAACAATTCGAATCGAGTTTATTAACCTTGCAAGGCAAACCTAACACACACGCCCGGGGCACCGATGGGTCACCCCATGCAACCTTTCCCCTTTCTTCCCGAGTCGTGGATCAGGGCCACCCCCCTCAAGTACATGGCCCCACGGACTACAGACGGCGCCGGGTCGTGCCAGCACGTGCACTTGCCAGGGAACAAATTCAAGAGGGTGGGAAAAAGTCCACTTGCCGGTCCAATCAGGTACCGAACTTACCGATTACCATATTCTCGGCATGTGGCTAGTACGTTCAAACGCTTAACAACCACTACCACACATTGCGGCCTTAGTACATTATTCCTACATGGACGGGGTCCCATGATCCCGCCGAAAACCTTATGATTGCAGTATGTGGTAAAACAGTCAAATCCTAAAATCTCGCGAGTAGCAGGAAACCACTCGACTTCTACCGTACCTAGGTAGCGGGGCAACTAGTCGAGAAAAAAAAAAGGGTAACAATACATAGATACCTAGGGATCATGCATCTAAGGTTTTCGATCAACACATAGAAAACATAAATGCGCAAATAAAATTATTACAACACATATGAATAGTTAGATGAATAATAACGCTGAAAATAATGGGATTATGCACCAGGGCTTGCCTTCTTGGGCACTATCAGGCTGAGAGTCTTCTGGGGCTTGGCCCAGGTCTTGAGCTATGTTAGTACAATTAAGATCAATGCCCATCGCAGCAAGAGAGTCCGAAGGAATCAATTCGTAATCGCCGTCAACGAGATTAACCGATTCTATATGCAATGCAAAGATTCAATATTACAATATGATATGGTCTTTCTTTCCTTCACGATAAAGTTGTAGTCCAACAAAATGTTGATTTAGAGATGATCTTGTGATTTCATTTCATGGGTAGTCATTTATGGAGTAGTAATTATGATTAACCATCTTCATGAATGAGTGTGTTGGGGTGCTTAGTTTCCTAATCTTAAACATAAGCATATGTTCCTAATTTCAGAGCAGAAAATATACACATTACCTGATGATGAAAAATTTATGTTTAGCAGATTAGATAGTCTAGTATTTACTGTAAAAATTTCAGACCTTAACAGTAAAGCATCTAATCATGAAAAATCCTGTAAACAGATTAACCTAGAGACTTCATGAATTTTCACAGGTTGTTAGGCATGGCTTCTGGAGCTACATAGTTTACAGTAACATCAAGATAGGATATACTCAGTACTGTAAATTTTTCAAATTTTATCTACTCAAGCAACAGGAGTTATAAAATTAACAAAACTAACAAGCTAACAAAAAAATAAATTCCACAGAGAGCTAGGAAAAGGTGATAGATCTCAAAATTTTACCAGAACCTAGATATGGTCTAATAATGTTCCAGAACAATTATTAAGCATTATTTTACCATATTAATTATTTATACATTAAACTAAACATGAACATGCATATTTAATTGGGCTTTAATATGACTAGTAATGCACATAAACTTTTTACTACAGCAAGAATTCATTCCAACTAAGAATGTGTCCAAATATCATGACCAGATATGAAGTGTTGCATTCAGAATGAAATTAACAATTCTAGGCATGATATAACAAGCATGGATTATAACTGGAGAAATACATGGTATAATTATCTCAAATTTTGCAGACATGATCACAAGGCTAAACAAGGTTCCAAAAATAAATCTAGATTTTTCCACTCACAGGAACTATATACCATGAATTAAGTTCTTCAAACAAGCATTAAACAGGATATATAGAAAACTAAATCTAAAATTTCTCAAATTTGTATACATCAAGGATTCAGTAGCATGTTAATGCAGTAAAAATTTCAGAGCTAAAACATGTCTAAGTTTACCAGCATTAATATATGAAGTTCACTAGTAGATCTAGGAATCTTTGTGATTTGAGCAAGTAAATGACTTCAAAATGAGTTCATATTTTTATCACACCCTATAAATAGTATGATGCACATTCTAGCCAAAAATCGCCCATAGGTGATGAGCACAACTCCTAGAAAAAATATGAGCTATTTAAACTAACTTTATTCATGGATTAAAATAGAAGTAAAATATGAACATATGACTGTAACAAAAGTTGTAGTTCTTGTTCTAAGGATTCCAGAACAGTTGAGTATTTATTTTTCTGATTTTTATAAGATTTTATATGTATTTTACAAGTTTGCTGTTTTGAAGTTCATGTACATTTTGCACTTTAGCCCCTGGAAGTTTTGTTTCTTTTAACTAGAGATCCCTAGCGGACAACACAGAACAGAGGAGGGAAAAGGCGGCCGGATTCCGGCGAGGAGAGTCACCGGCGGTGAGGGTAAAGTGGGGGAAAAGTATGAGGGGCTCGGGAGATACCTTTGGGTGGTTGTGGCTCGTCGAGAGAGGGCCGGAGGAGGCGGGTCCACGGAGAGGGGTGGCCGGCGGTGGCTCTGGTGGACGGCGGCGATGCTCCGGTGGGGATTGGATGGAGCGGACGGGTCGGATAGCTTCAGGAGGCCGAGGAGCTTCCGTTCCAGGGGTTGGTTCACACGGAGGAAAGCCGGAGATGGGGGTTCGTCGTTGGGCGCATCTCGCCGACGGTAATGGCGGGTGTGGCCTCCCTGGAAGTGAAAGCAGGGGCGATGGGAGGGGGTGATCGGTCTGGGAGGATCAGTACGGCGTGGAGAAATCGGTGGGCTACTTGGATTGGAGAATGTGGGGTTGGAGGAGGTGGTTCCACGGTGAACCGATCTCGCCGGAGTTGAAAGAGGTGGGGAGGGCGTTCTGGGCAGATAGGGGCTCGGGCGCATGCGATGGCCCGCAGTGCCTCTTATAGGCAAGGGAGGAGGAGGTGGAGGGCTTTCTGGGCGCGGCACAGCAGGGGGAGGGCGCGGCCGGAGGTGAGGCGTGGCATGGATGACCGCCGTGGCGTGCGTGCGCAGGGTAGCGCCCGTGTGTCGAGCGAAGGCAGGGCGAGGTGATTTCCTTCGGGGCTAAGGGAAATGGAGGTCTGGGCAGGTGGCAAGGCAACGCAGCTGGCCGGGGCTGGGCGTGGCGTGTGGCTGGACAGGTGGCCGCGCCGGCGTACGGACGCCGTCGTGGGCACGGTGGAGGGAGGCAGAGGTAGGAGATGCTGGCAGTGGCAGTCTCGTAAATAGTCCGAAGTTCAAAATGCAGTTCTATAATTTCAATTTCCTCCCTCTTCTTGGCCTCAAATGAAAAATTGTTGAATACCATTTTTGTTCAGTTTTTCGAGATCTACAACTTTCGTGTTATGCACTTTTTCATTTGAGTAATGGTTTGAAAACTATTTTCAGATTACAAAAAGACTTAATGATTAAGGAACTTATCATTTCATGTGATTTTTGTCACTTTCACCTCTAGGCTTCAACTAGACTTTTGTTGAACATGACATGGTGAATGTGCCTATAAATTTTTAAGGACTCATTTGATTTGGTTTGAAAAGTTACTTTAACTGCCTTGCTACTAGAATTTGAACTTCTTTTTATTTAAGTTGTTTACATTTTGAATTTGCTAAAAGCCTTTTAAATTAAAATATGTGTCCCAAAAATATGAGGGTGTTTTCATACTATATTTTTGTGACAAGTTGAGCTTGAAATTTTTAGGACTGTTAAAGGAAAATATGTGTCCCAAAAATATGAGGGTGTATTCATTTATAAGGATGCATTCTTGTTTTCTATAAATATTTATTATTATTGTGTGCTAAAGAAATGTTTATGGTCCCTTGTTCAAAATTTTAGTTTGTTCACAACTCCAATTTGTCATTTAAGGAAGAACTAAATATTTTCTTATTAGTCCTCCGAAGTAAGTATGTTTTATGTCTTCTTTTCCTTAAAGAAATTTCAAGATTTCAAACTACTTGTGTGTTGAATATTTGTGGCCTCCTTTTATTATTTTGTTTGAACTAGTAGCTCTTCATAAATCAAAGAATGGTTCCATTAATCATTTCAACTGATGGTTTTCCAGTTTAAATTTTATTTGCATAGAAAGTTTATAGCTCATTATGAAAGGTTTATTTCATTGCCTTATTACCACACATGTCAAGTCAAGTTTAAAAGTGTACCAAATATTGTTTTCAAGCACTTTGCACTCAAACACATGCACACATACATTTACACACAAGTTTGCAAAAACTAGATATAGGGTTCTTATTTAAGTTTTCTTAGCTCATTTGTGTGCTGAAGTTATGTTAATTGCCTGGCTTTGGTTAAACTGACACCAGAGGTGTCACAATCACGAAACATGAAACTTGCACGATATGAGCTAAGCTTTCCACAAAGTGTGTGCACGAAATGATAATGTGAAAATTAAGTGCACAACTAGATATTTGAACAAGAAAGCTTAGATCATATTATGCACGGAGGTAGCTCTATGAAAATAAAGAATTAACAAAGATACCAATTGAATGAGTTTTAGAACCTTGCATACCTCCGGGGAAGGTAGTTACCTTACATGTACCAATTTGAAAGTCTTGAAGTGAAGAACACTTGATACACCAAGGTGAGCAAATGTATCAGCACATAGCCTATGAACTTAGATATAGAAATTTAAGTTCAATAGAGCATGGCTCAATATGCATGAAAGCACTCTACTTTATCTAATCACTCTTATGAGTTGTTAATTCACATTGAGAGTGAATAACATTCTCTTAGAGTGTTAACTCCGGAAAGAGACTGCAAAAGATAAGCTTGAAAACATGTTAGTCTCAAAATCACAAATCATAGGATGAACTACCCCTAAATGTGTGCATTTAGTGTTTGAATCACCAATCAAATATACGCACATTGTTTTTGACAACAATGGGAAGTTTACCCTATAGCTTGTGCTCATGGTACACAAATGAAATACATACCTCATGAAGTCCATGTACCATGAAGGGTAACCTTGTGTAGCTTTCTACACACTTATCAAACCATGTAGGTTGCTCATGGGTTAGATCATGACACAAGCAACCCACCATATCAAGGCGATGCAATGCAAACAACCTAACAAGGGCAATGGAGCTACATGATGATTGAATTGAAGTAGGCCGTTTGTGCAATAAGGGCTGCTCACCTTTCCTTTTGATGGGTTGGCTTCCTACCATACCATCACCGAGAATTGCATTTCCGCTTCAGCTTCCTTACATCCAACTTTTTCTGGGTCTTCCTTACAAGAATTGACCATTACCTTATGGGGGATTTGGACAACAAATGTCCAAGATGCAAGCTTGGCTTCTTTAGCTTGAATCCTTCATCTTCTAGTTAGCCAAGCTTCCAAATCCCCCGAAGCCATTCTTGGGCTTCAAGTCTCCTTTGGAACCCACACCATTTGAGGTCCCTTCATATTGGTGATGATTTCTTTGGCCACCCAAATAGAGTGATTCCAACTCCTTTCTTGCTTCCCAACCTTGTGAGCAACCACCTTGCTATTTGTCTTCTTTTTTATCACATAGGAGGTGCTATGGATCTTTGTAACACCCCAGTGTTAGTTGTGACGCTAATGCCGTGATTAATCGCTAATTAAGGTTAAACACAATTGTTAGCGTTAATCGAGTTCGTGGTAAAACATTATTTAGCAGTGTTCGATCTCGTTTTTCTCCGGGATCCGAGCTTCAAATCAACTTTCGCCCAAAACAAAAGTTGTAGCTCTTATCATCCTCTACAACTTTTATTTTGGCCAAATTTCATGTTCCAATGTAAAATTTGGAGCTTTGGACGGTCAAAGTCGGCTAAAATCACACAAATTCGGTTACTGTGCCCCCGTTTGGTCAGTGCATCGCCGGCCTCGACGTTGGGGTCGCCACGCGTCGCGCCGACGAACCTCGCCCATCGTGCACACACTCCCATCCTTATCCGCACGGAGTCGTGCTCGTTTCCGCCTCCCCGTTCCCCTTTCCTCGCCCGTGCACGGAGTGCACAGCGGAGCCAAGCAACCCTAGTTGCCGCTCGCCGCGCCGACGTCCGCGCCGGCCACCTCTCGCCGCCTCACCTCGATTCGGTGCACCCCGACCTCCCTCGCCTCGCTCCGCACGTGTTCCGCCCCTCCCTGAGCTTGGCCGTGCAGTACCCCACCCGAATCGGCACCCCCCGCCATCGTCGGCCGGCATTGCCACTCACGGAGCTCCGCCGCGCTCGTCGAGCTTCCCTCTCCGGCCGTCCTCCGTCCAAATTGAGTCGCCGGTGAGCTTCTCCGCGCTATCCTCTCCCTTCCCAACCCTATCCCCGCTCGATTCCGCGGCCGCCGGCATTGAACCACCGCCGCGCCGCCGTGAATGGCCGAGCGCCGCCGCTGTGCCATCGCGGGCCGCCTCCGCGCGGGCTCCCGTAGCGCCGCCGTGCGCCCCTGGGCCGCTTGGCCTCCCGGAGTGCCGCGCCGCCCCTCCCCGCGGCCGCCTTGCCCCGCCGCGGCTGGAACGGCGCCGCCACCCCACGCCGCCGCGAGCTGCCGCCGCCGCGCTAACGCCGCCGCCGGCTCCGCCCTAGGCCGCCCCGCGCGCGCCCCTGCACCAGCCGCGGGCGTGCTGGCCCCTGCGCATGGGCCCTGCCGCGCTCGCGCGGGCGCGCCGCCGCGCGTGGTCAGGAGCAGAGCAGGGGAGCCGCCCCCTCTCTCTGTTTCACCGCCAAGTAGGGCCCACGGGTCAGTAGAGTTAGGGTAGTTTTTATTTATTTTTGTTATTTCGGCTGAAAGTTTGATAATTTCTACAAAAATGCAGAAAAATCCTAAAAATGCAAACTAAATTTTGTTGGGTTTCTTAGGTGAAGATCTTTAGAAGAAAAATACTTGTACTTGTGAAATGTCACTTTTGCCCCTGCTAAAATTAGGGTTTGCGTTAAGCTAGATTATTTTGTATCGGTTGTTTGGTTTATCTAAAAATCCTGAAAATTTTAGGGCAGCTTACTCTTTGCCTGTGTAGTCCGCTGGAAAATTTTCAGGTGCTTAACCTATGTGCATGTTCGTGGATCTAGTGTTGTTTAATTTCTTTTCTAGGGTTAAAATGACTGCTCTCGATCGTCTTTAAATGTTGTTAGTTAATTGTTCCATGCTTGTGTAACCTCATCCACGCAAGTTTCTGTTTTAATCCATGCTGGTCTAAGCGAGTTTAATAGTAGCTGTTTCGAAGGAAACACTTCAGGCTAAAAGGAATTAGCAACCGAAACCCCATTTCAGCACGGCACCTTTCCTTTGAACCATAGTTTTGGGATGTTGTTTATCAGTCATGCCTATGCCTTTAGCTGTGTGTGTTGCATTTCATTGTATCTTTTCTTGAGTCTCATGCATGGCATATTTTATCGTATAGACGCAGAAACCGAAGTCGCATACGAGCTGATTGCCGAGCCGGTCCAGAAGCCTTCCGCAGAAGAACCGAAGCCAGGAGAAGTCGTTGATCAAGCTCCCGAAGAAGCCACTAACACTGCTGACTTGCAAGGCAAGCCCCGGAGCATATCCCTTATTTTCATTACTCCATGTTATATTTAAAGTATTGTGCATTTACGTTCAAGGTATTGATTGGAACCATAGATGCATAATCTTGATAACCCAATGTCCTTACTAGTGTAGTTATCGCTAGCACCGCTATGCTTAAGTAAACTCGGTAGAAGACGGGTGATTTCCTGTCACCCGCGAGATATAGGGTTGTTACTTCAGCCAGTATTTTGAGTAATAATGCAATGAGAAGGAAATTGGAGACCGGGCGGAGGTAAAGTTGGACATGATTATTGATTAAGGAAAGTTGAGTCTCCGCCTGCGTCGATTGAGGACCGTTCCGTTGTTGGCCCTTTGACAGAGGATTGAACAGTACTAACCACATGCCGGAAGTAGGAGGTAGTCGAAACCGGTAAGCTAATTACCTTAATTGCGTCGGAATCTGGGTCTCGACCTGCGGTGCTGGGTAGGGTTGACGGATGGTGAAGTCGCCCACGGGTTCACTGGGTGTTCGCACGTGCGGGGCTCATCATCCGGGTATTTGCGGGCTTGATTCAGACTTCGGGGTAATTATGGGAACAGTTGACGTGTGTGGCCCGACGGGGTTTTCACGTGTCGTGTGAGTTAGGTCCACCTTGCAAGATTAAATCGGATCGATTCGCCGTGACTCGCGGATATGAGAGCCTTGGTCAATGCGTCGCATCGTAGTAAGGATTGAAAGGACAGCAAGAGAAAAGTTGGACTTTTGTTGATATTCTTGAAAAGATAATATGATTAACCATGTGTGCTCTAGAGAATTAGGCCAATCTAGTTTCTAGCTACCAATACAATTGGAGCTAAAATATTGAAAGTAAGGATCCAGTATTAGTAGCTTTTCAGCAAAATAACCCAGAGCCAAAGAGCTATGCATGTCTAGGTAATGGGCTAAGTATACCCATAGACGGGTAAGCCTTGCTGAGTATTAGAATACTCAGGGTTTGGTTGTAACCCTTTTGAGCAGGCTGTGTTCCGGAAGACTTCGAGGAAATCGGTGCGTCCTGGAGTAGTCAGCCTCTTCCTCCAGGTTGGACGTTCGAGTGGGTTCCTCCTTCTCCGTGAAGTGCAGGCAGGTTAGCCTCACATCAGTGGGCAAGATGTGAAGCTCTTCCTTTGTCATTGACGTTACCTACCGTAATGTATTTTGAAACTTGTTTTAATCTGTTTGTACTTTCCGCTGTGTTTAAACTCTGTATTCGAATGTAACTCTGGCTTGTAAAACTTTATTGTAAGTTAATTTGAAGACTTTTGTTTAACTCTGGTTGTAAGTTTGTTTGAAAACTTTTTGTTGCTTGTAATCACATGTGCTCGTCTTTTGGCGAGAGTTCCTGTGCAATCGATCCTGGTTAAAGCAGAC
The DNA here is from genome assembly GCF_016808335.1 of Panicum virgatum. NCBI lineage: Eukaryota > Viridiplantae > Streptophyta > Magnoliopsida > Poales > Poaceae > Panicum > Panicum virgatum. The sequence goes on from NC_053148.1 coordinate 7,428,577, forward strand.
AGTCTGAGTGTACTGGTGAAGTGCAGTAGCGGAGGATTAAGTTAAATGGTTAGTTAGTGCACTTGATCGGTATTATTTGGACTGTTCTGTGACAGCTGGCATCAGAGCTAATTGCATTGGGGGTGATTATTTGAGTGCTTAACTGCAAAAACTTTTGGGTTTTTCGAAAAGTTGACGCTAGATGCGCTAAGGAATAGGATAGATAGTTCGTATGCCCTAATTATGTGTTATAAGTTAGGAGGCATCTAAGTATCTATTCATTCCAGCACTTCCAGCATTTACTTCTCGTTAAACCTTACTTTTGTGCACAATTACTATTTTGTAACGACGCACCTACGCTGAGGTAAGTAAGGTGAGCATTCTGATAGTTCTTAGAATAGCCCACGTGTTTCATACGTGCGCGGGTCCCGTATGATGAGCATACGAGGAGGTGATAAGGCTCAATTCAAACGAGCCTGTCACTATCTGCCGTCTGATATGGAGCGCGGATTTCTTACCGTGTGATTGTGATCACGGCCATTTCGTAAGGCAATGTTACGAGATGTAAACCTGTCATGCGGTTGGCCATGACCGTGACCCTTGGGACACGTCTACCCTTGGATGTCCCGTAAGGCGAGTGTACGGGAAGTGAATACGTTGTTATGATGTATGCAGCGCTGCCCATTCAGCGTCGAACGTTTGGGTGCCGTCTCTATAGTGGACGGTAATGTATGGGTGAATATGTGGGAAACTGCATATGTGTTACCCGTGTGGCGTAGGACACATGGGGGCCGTTCGTGTGGGCTGGCACGAAGGGTCCAGAAATGGATAATTAATTCTCTCTTGTTGTTTTGGTTTGTCTGCAGGAACACTAACTCCGTTAAGCGCGTTATGAAATCCTTGATCGTAGGAACGACTAGTATATATAGGGAGAGTACGTAATTGTGCCACTAGTCGTCTTCGTATACCATATTTGGTACTTGTTTGGGTGAGAAACGATAGAACGTGCATGCATCTAGCATAATTGAGTTGGTTGATCGCTTTGTTGTTTGCGGTTGCGTCTCATCAAAAAAGGTTATTTTGATCGCTTCGTAGTTAATAGTTGTGCAACCCCGAGTTACCAATCTGTGGTTCAAGTGAGTAGATGAGGTTTCAACCAAAGCAAGTCAGTTTATTTTTCCTTGGTGAACCATATCGCAAGGGAAATGATTCATGCCGTGTGTTCATATTAGATATGCACATTCTTTAATTGCATGAATTGGTCCTGATAGCGGAATGGCTAATCAAGGGGTGGTTATTTTGCAGATGGGCGATAACCACGCTGCCCACTGTGAAAATGAGAATCACGGAGCACAGCCACAACCACCTCCCTCCTTGGCTCAGGCTATTGCAGCTCTTATTGCTGACCGCAACGAGCAGACCGAGTTGATGAGGCAATTGGTGCAAAACAATGCCGGCAGAGGTCGACAAGCTCCACCAGCAGAAACTGATTATGTCGGTTTTCTGGCCACCCAACCACCTCTGTTCCACAAGGCAGATGATCCTCTTGAAGCCGATGCATGGATTCGCACCATTGAGGACAAGTTCAGTATCCTCAATTGCACAGAAGTAGACAAGGCAGCCTTTGCAGCGCAACAACTAAGAGGCCCAGCGAAGATATGGTGGGTTAATCACAAGTCTCTACTCCCCGCTGGTGCGCGTCTCACTTGGAATGAGTTTGTGGCAGCATTCAAGGCCCATCATATTCCTACTAGTTTGATGAGAAGGAAGATGGCAGAGTTCCTGGAATTGAAGCAAGGAAACAATACTGTTCTTCATTATGCTCAAACCTTCAACCAGTTAGCTCAGTATGGTGGTTTTCATGTGGATAGTGATGAAAAGAGGCAGGATTGCTTCAGGAGAGGACTGAATACCAAGCTGCAAGACAAACTAGCTCTAACAACCTGTGCCAACTTTACCGAGCTAGTTAATAAGGCTATTACTCAAGAAGATGCTACCTTAGCTCATAAGGCCGACAAAAAGAGGAAGGCACCTGTTGGATCTTCCAGCAGTGCGCCCCAGAAGTACAAGCTAGTACAAACAGGAAGTCAGCGGACTCCCAGTCATCCACCGCAGCAAGGCCGTTGGGTCGCTAGGCCGCCACAGCAGCAGACGTGGGTACCACGTCTCCCAGCAACACAGCAAGGGCAGAGACCTCCCGCTTCGCAGTTTGTACGCCCCAGTAACTATCCTTGCTATAACTGCGGGCTTTCTGGGCATTTTGCACGTGAATGTCCCATGCCACGCCGACAAGTCAATTACCAGCCTCCTACACCAATTTCAACTTCTAGTACCCAAGATAATAAGAAGAAGACTGTACCTGTCAAAATGGGTCGTGTGAACTACACCACATTGGAAGATATTACCGACGGTACTCAAGTAATGATGGGTATGTTTTCCGTTAACCAGCGCCCTGTTGTTGTGTTATTTGATTCCGGAGCATCTCATACATTTATCAGCGAAGCGTGCGTAGCACGACTCAACTTACAAGTAACACACATGAAAAGACCATATATTATTCATGCACCGGGAGCACCGTTAAAAGCCGGTCAATGTGTTCCGGGTGTATCCCTTGACCTAGGTGGGAAAGTTTTCCAGACCGATCTCATTGTTCTTCCAAACCAAGGAATAGATATCATTCTTGGAATGAATTGGATGGAGGAACATCGTGCTATCCTAGATACTTCATCTCGCATTGTCCGAATCAATTCTTCCACACATGGCATTTTGAATATTCATCTTTCCCAGCGTGAAATTCCAACCACTATCATATACCATCTTGAGGGGAAGATTCTAGAAATAATTCCGGTGGTTTGTGAATACCCCGATGTGTTTCTGGAGGACTTGCCAGGCATGCCTCCCGATCGGGATATTGAGTTTGTCATTGAGTTACAGCCCGGCACAGCGCCCATATCTCGAAGACCATACAGAATGACTCCAAGTGAGTTAGCTGAGTTGAAAGTTCAGTTGCAAGAGTTATTAGATAAGGGTTTTATCCGACCCAGTACTTCACCATGGGGTTGTCCAGCCTTGTTCGTGAAAAAGAAAGATCATGGGTTACGATTATGTGTGGACTATCGACCTTTGAATGCGGTCACCATTAAAAACAAATATCCTCTTCCTCGCATTGATATCCTCTTTGATCAATTAGCCGGTGCCAAGTTCTTCTCAAAAATAGATCTTCGATCTGGTTATCATCAAATCAAAATCCGGCCATCAGATATACCAAAAACAGCATTCTCCACTCGTTATGGTCTTTATGAGTATTGGTCATGTCCTTTGGATTAACCAATGCTCCAGCCTACTTCATGTATCTCATGAATTCGGTGTTCATGCCAGAGCTGGATAAATTCGTCGTGGTATTCATTGATGATATCTTAATCTATTCCAAGACGGAAGAAGAACATGCTCAGCATCTTCATATAGTACTCCAACGTCTCAGGGAACATCAGCTATATGCTAAGCTCAGCAAGTGCGAATTTTGGCTAAAAGAAGTTCCATTTCTAGGTCATGTTATTACGACTGAGGGTATTTCTGTTGATCCCAGTAAAGTACAGGATGTACTAAACTGGAAGGCTCCCACCTCAGTGGCTGAAATCCGAAGTTTCTTAGGGTTAGCGGGTTATTATCGTCGGTTCATACCGGAATTTTCCAGAATTGCTAAACCTATGACTGAACTTCTCAAGAAAGGTACCAAATTCTATTGGAGTGACCAATGTGAGACAGCTTTCCGGAAGTTAAGAACTCTACTTACTTCAGCACCAATCTTAGCTCAACCAGATACTACAAAGCCATTCGATGTTTATTGTGATGCTTCGGGCACCGGAATTGGCTGTGTTCTGATGCAAGAGAATCGGGTGATTGCTTATGCTTCTCGATCACTCAAGCGTCACGAAGAGAACTATCCCACACATGATCTGGAATTAGCAGTTGTAGTCCATTCTTTGAAGATCTGGCGACATTATCTTCTGGGCACGAAGTGTAACATTTATACAGATCACAAGAGCCTCAAATATCTTTTCACCCAATCTGATTTGAACATGCGTCAAAGACGATGGCTCGAGTTGATTAAAGATTATGAGCTTGAAGTACACTACCATCCAGGAAAAGCAAATGTGGTTGCTGATGCGTTAAGCCGCAAGGCTCACTGTCATTGCCTCTCTGCTATACCCCTGAGTGAGTCTCTCTGTTTTGAGATGGAAAAGCTAAACTTGAGCATTGTACTCCAAGGCACATTGGCTCATCTAGAACTTACTCCTACCCTTCGTGATCTGATCATTGAAGCACAAAAGAAAGATAAAGGAGTAAAGGAAATTCAAAAAGATTATCAGAAGGAGATCCGAAAGTAAACTGTTTTCACCAAGATAGTGAGAATGTGTTATGGTTCAAGAACCGAATAGTGGTACCTAAGGATTTTGAACTCCGAAAGCAAATTCTTGATGAAGCTCATACTTCCCGACTGTCCATCCATCCTGGTAGCAACAATATGTATCAGGACCTGAAACAACGATTTTGGTGGACTCGGATGAAAAGAGAGGTCGCTAAATATGTGTCCGAGTGTGACATCTGTCGCAGAGTTAAAGCTAGTCATCTCAAGCCAGCAGGAACCCTGCAGCCTTTGAGTATTCCTGAATGGAAATGGGAAGATATTAGTATGGACTTTATAGTTGGGTTACCTCGGACCCAAAAAGGTTACGACTCGATTTGGGTTGTGGTTGATAGACTAACCAAGTCGGCACATTTTATTCCAGCCAGTACTCGTTATTCCACCAAAAGATATGCTGAGTTATACATTGAGCGTATCTTATGCCTGCATGGTATACCCAAGACTATCATCTCTGATCGTGGAAGCCAATTCACTTCTCGCTTTTGGGAACAATTGCATACTTGCTTAGGAACTCGTGTGATTCGCAGCTCTGCTTACCACCCTCAAACAGATGGCCAAACAGAGAGAATCAATCAGATTTTAGAAGATATGCTCCGTGCATGTGTCTTAGCCTATCCACAGAAATGGGATCAATGTTTGCCATTAGCTGAATTCTCTTATAACAATAGCTATCAAGAGAGTATCAAAATGGCACCATTTGAAGCATTATATGGTCGTCGATGTCGAACACCTTTGAATTGGTCTGAAGCGGGTGAAAGAACTATCTTTGGCCCCGACATGGTTCAAGAAGCCGAAGAACAAGTCCGCCTTATTCAAGAAAATTTGAAAATCGCGCAGTCTCGGCAGAAGAGCTACGCTAACAAAAGGACTGATCCACTCGTCTTTAAAGTGGGTGACCATGTATACTTAAAAGTATCACCTTGGAAAGGCATTCAAAGATTTGGAGTAAAAGGAAAACTAGCTCCCCGCTACATTGGTCCATACCCAATCGTGGAGAGATGTGGCCCTGTAGCTTATCGGTTGAATCTTCCAGCAAAATTTTCGGCAACTCATAATATCTTTCATGTGTCACAACTGAAGAAGTGTTTGAGAATTCCAACTGAAGCTATTGATAGTGACTCAATTCAACTAGAGTCTGATCTCACTTATCCTGAGCATCCTATCAAGATTATTGATCGCAAGGATCGGATTACTCGTCGCACAACTAATCGATTCTACAAAGTTCAATGGAGTAATCACTCCGAAGAAGAAGCTACTTGGGAGAAAGAAGAATTTCTGAGATCCAAGTATCCGGACTTTTTAAATGCTCATCAAGGTACTTCTCACTTGCCCCATCTCATCTTATATGTTTCCTCGTGCGTGAATCTCGGGACGAGATTCCTTTAAGGGGGGAAGGCTGTAACACCCCAGTGTTAGTTGTGATGCTAATGTCGTGATTAATCGCTAATTAAGGTTAAACACAATTGTTAGCGTTAATCGAGTTCGTGGTAAAACATTGTTTAGCAGTGTTTTCTCCGGGATCCGAGCTTCAAATCAACTTTCGCCCAAAACAAAAGTTGTAGCTCTTATCATCCTCTACAACTTTTATTTTGGCCAAATTTCATGTTCCAATGTAAAATTTGGAGCTTTGGACGGTCAAAGTCGGCTAAAATCACACAAATTCGGTTACTGTGCCCCCGTTTGGTCAGTGCATCGCCGGCCTCGACGTTGGGGTCGCCACGCGTCGCGCCGACGAACCTCGCCCATCGTGCACACACTCCCATCCTTATCCGCACGGAGTCGTGCTCGTTTCCGCCTCCCCGTTCCCCTTTCCTCGCCCGTGCACGGAGTGCACAGCGGAGCCAAGCAACCCTAGTTGCCGCTCGCCGCGCCGACGTCCGCGCCGGCCACCTCTCGCCGCCTCACCTCGATTCGGTGCACCCCGACCTCCCTCGCCTCGCTCCGCACGTGTTCCGCCCCTCCCTGAGCTTGGCCGTGTAGTACCCCACCCGAATCGGCACCCCCGCCATCGTCGGCCGGCATTGCCGCTCACGGAGCTCCGCCGCACTCGTCGAGCTTCCCTCTCCGGCCGTCCTCCGTCCAAATTGAGTCGCCGGTGAGCTTCTCCGCGCTATCCTCTCCCTTCCCAACCCTATCCCCGCTCGATTCCGCAGCCGCCGGTGTTGAACCACCGCCGCGCCGCCGTGAATGGCCGAGCGCCGCCGCTGTGCCGTCGCGGGCCGCCTCCGCGCGGGCTCCCACAGCGCCGCCGTGCGCCCCTGGGCCGCTTGGCCTCCCGGAGTGCCGCGCCGCCCCTCCCCGCGGCCACCTTGCCCCGCCGCGGCTAGAACGGCGCCGCCACCCCACGCCGCCGCGAGCTGCCGCCGCCGCGCTAACGCCGCTGCCGGCTCCGCCCTAGGCCGCCCCGCGCGCGCCCCTGCACCAGCCGCGGGCGTGCTGGCCCCTGCGCATGGGCCCTGCCCCGCTAGCGCTACCCCGCCGGCCGGCCGGCCCTTGGCCGCCGCGCGTGGTCAGGAGCAGAGCAGGGGAGCCGCCCCCTCTCTCTGTTTCACCGCCAAGTAGGGCCCACGGGTCAGTAGAGTTAGGGTAGTTTTTATTTATTTTTGTTATTTCGGCTGAAAGTTTGATAATTTCTACAAAAATGCAGAAAAATCCTAAAAATGCAAACTAAATTTTGTTGGGTTTCTTAGGTCAAGATCTTTAGAAGAAAAATACTTGTACTTGTGAAATGTCACTTTTGCCCCTGCTAAAATTAGGGTTTGCATTAAGCTAGATTATTTTGTATCAGTTGTTTGGTTTATCTAAAAATCCTGAAAATTTTAGGGCAGCTTACTCTTTTCCTGTGTAGTCCGCTGGAAAAATTTTAGGTGCTTAACCTATGTGCATGTTCGTGGATCTAGTGTTGTTTAATTTCTTTTCTAGGGTTAAAATGACTGCTCTCGATCGTCTTTAAATGTTGTTAGTTAATTGTTCCATGCTTGTGTAACCTCGTCCACGCAAGTTTCTGTTTTAATCCATGCTGGTCTAAGCGAGTTTAATAGTAGCTGTTTCGAAGGAAACACTTCAGGCTAAAAGGAATTAGCAACCGAAACCCCATTTCAGCACGGCACCTTTCCTTTGAACCATAGTTTTGGGATGCTGTTTATCAGTCATGCCTATGCCTTTAGCTGTGTGTGTTGCATTTCATTGTATCTTTTCTTGAGTCTCATGCATGGCATATTTTATCGTATAGACGCAGAAACCGAAGTCGCATACGAGCTGATTGCCGAGCCGGTCCAGAAGCCTTCCGCAGAAGAACCGATGCCAGGAGAAGTCGTTGATCAAGCTCCCGAAGAAGTCACTAACACTGCTGACTTGCAAGGCAAGCCCCGGAGCATATCCCTTATTTTCATTACTCCATGTTATATTTAAAGTATTGTGCATTTACGTTCAAGGTATTGATTGGAACCATAGATGCATAATCTTGATAACCCAATGTCCTTACTAGTGTAGTTATCGCTAGCACCGCTATGCTTAAGTAAACTCGGTAGAAGACGGGTGATTTCCTGTCACCCGCGAGATATAGGGTTGTTACTTCAGCCAGTATTTTGAGTAATAATGCAATGAGAAGGAAATTGGAGACCGGGCAGAGGTAAAGTTGGACATGATTATTGATTAAGGAAAGTTGAGTCTCCGCCTGCGTCGATTGAGGACCGTTCCGTTGTTGGCCCTTTGACAGAGAATTGAACAGTACTAACCACATGCCGGAAGTAGGAGGTAGTCGAAACCGGTAAGCTAATTACCTTAATTGCGTCGGAATCTGGGTCTCGACCTGCGGTGCTGGGTAGGGTTGACGGATGGTGAAGTCGCCCACGGGTTCACTGGGTGTTCGCACGTGCGGGGCTCATCATCCGGGTATTTGCGGGCTTGATTCAGACTTCGGGGTAATTATGGGAACAGTTGACGTGTGTGGCCCGACGGGGTTTTCACGTGTCGTGTGAGTTAGGTCCACCTTGCAAGGTTAAATCGGATCGATTCGCCGTGACTCGCGGATATGAGAGCCTTGGTCAATGTGTCGCATCGTAGTAAGGATTGAAAGGACAGCAAGAGAAAAGTTGGACTTTTGTTGATATTCTTGAAAAGATAATATGATTAACCATGTGTGCTCTAGAGAATTAGGCCAATCTAGTTTCTAGCTACCAATACAATTGGAGCTAAAATATTGAAAGTAAGGATCCAGTGTTAGTAGCTTTTCAGCAAAATAACCCAGAGCCAAAGAGCTATGCATGTCTAAGTAATGGGCTAAGTATACCCATAGACGGGTAAGCCTTGCTGAGTATTAGAATACTCAGGGTTTGGTTGTAACCCTTTTGAGCAGGCTGTGTTCCGGAAGACTTCGAGGAAATCGGTGCGTCCTGGAGTAGTCAGCCTCTTCCTCCAGGTTGGACGTTCGAGTGGGTTCCTCCTTCTCCGTGAAGTGCAGGCAGGTTAGCCTCACATCAGTGGGCAAGATGTGAAGCTCTTCCTTTGTCATTGACGTTACCTACCGTAATGTATTTTGAAACTTGTTTTAATCTATTTGTACTTTCCGCTGTGTTTAAACTCTGTATTCGAAATGTAACTCTGGCTTGTAAAACTTTATTGTAAGTTAATTTGAAGACTTTTGTTTAACTCTGGTTGTAAGTTTGTTTGAAAACTTTTTGTTGCTTGTAATCACCTGTGCTCGTCTTTTGGCGAGAGTTCCTGTGCAATCGATCCTGGTTAAAGCAGACAGTCTGAGTGTACTGGTGAAGTGCAGTAGCGGAGGATTAAGTTAAATGGTTAGTTAGTGCACTTGATCGGTATTATTTGGACTGTTCTGTGACAATCTTGTTCCTCCGGTTGGGCTTGGTGTAGATGAGAAAACTCTTGATTGTAAGTTTCTTCTTGTTCTTCTCATCTGAAAGCTTCTTCTTTGGTTGAGGGCACTTATTGGACTTGTGTCCTTTTTTATGGCACTTTGAGCAAGTCACGGTGGACCCCTTCTCAAGCTTCTTCATTATGTCTTTACGGTTATCTTGAGAAGGTTGGACATTGCTCTCCATGCTCTTGCCCTTCAATCTAGTCAAGTCCTTCATGAGCCTTTCTACTTCTTACTTGAGCTCATCATTTTCCTTGGCAATGAGGTCATCACATGATTCTACAAAAACATCCTCATGGCATTTCTCATTGCAAGGGTTAGAGCAAGATTCATCAATTAAATCAATGCAAGAAGTTGAAACATCTACCTTAGAAATTGGGTTTGTACTAGGGGTAGATTGCTTAGTTTCCAAAGAGTCATTAATTTTTGTAAAGCTCTCAATTTTTAAATTAAGCTCTTTATGCTCCTTGCCAAGTAATTGGAATTTGCGCAATAAATCATCATAATTTATGGCAAGAGTAGCATTAAGACTATTTAGAGCTTCACATTTTTTAGATTGCTTTTTAATGGCTCTTTGGTGCTCATGTACTAGGTTAAGAAACTCATCATATGAAGGAGAGTTGGAGTCATCATCACCTACATCGCTTTCCATACCTTGGGCCATAAGACAAGTGTTTGATGATGATCCCATGTTGGAGCGGGTGGTGAATTTCTTGTTTGATTCATCACTTGAGCTTGCGCTTGATTCTTCACCACCACTAACCCATTCACCAAAAATGGCAAATGATTCATGTTTGGGTTTCTTTTCCTTCTTTTGTTGCTTCTTCTTGAACCTCTTCTCAACCTTCATGAGTTGATGATGATGACCATCCTTGAAGAAGACCATATACCCCATTAAGTTGATTTCCTTCAAGCATTTGTTCATCTTTTTGACTTGCTTGTAGAGATTGGGGTCCATTGACTCTTTTTTATCATTTGAGGAGTTTTGGCATGCCTTCTCTTCTTCCTCTTCACTTGAGCTACCTTTGATGGCCATCTCCTTCAACTTCTTGATTTGCTTGCATGCAAGTGCACTATGTGTTGGTGAAGGAGGTGGCGCTCTTGGCTTGATATCATGGCGTAGCTCATGGGATATCACCTTGTTGAGGACTTGATTTGGTGTCAATGTATCGAGCTCCTTCTCATAAAGCATCGTGATCACCAAATCATATTCTGGCCTCCGTAGTGAGTGAAGTATCTTGCGAATGAGTTTCATATCATCAATTTTCTTCACACCTAAAGAATTGATCTCATTCACAAGAGTGTTTAATTGTGAGTACATAGAATCGGCGTTTTCATCATCAAGTTGCTTAAAACTATTAAGCCTATCAATGAGAATATGATATCTTTCGTTGGCTACATCCTTTATGCCTTCATGGTTCTCAATGATAGTTTTCCATAATTTTTTAGCATTTTCACAAGAATAAACACGATTGAACACATTTTCATTTAGAGATGACAAGATAATGCTTTTGGCGGTGGCGTCATATTGTCTCTCTTGTTGACTATTGCTTTTAGTGCCTTCACTAACTACTCTCCAAGCATTTAGGATCGTTGCTTGGAGATGAGTTTCTATTAAAACCTTCCAATATTGGAAGCCCGTGCCATCGAACCGTGGAGCATTTCGAAAGGGATTCATCCCTTCTCCAAAGAGCTAACTCACTAGGCGGTGAAGCCTAACCGATCAAGTGAGCCGGTAAACACAAATTGCCAATGGAATTGGCATTCTTTGTGAGAGAAGTGAGTCCCGGCTCTGATACCAATTGAAAGTGATCGAATCATGTGCTCTAGCCTAAGAGAGGGAGGGGGTGAATTAGGCAACTTAAAACCTTAACCTATGGCACCAACTAAATTGCACAATCTTAAACTAAAACATGCTATCTATATGTACAACTATAGCTTTTCTAGTGTGAAACTCCTATCCCAAAAGAGTTTAGCAACCTATAGTCTTTTCTATCAAGATACTACTATATAAAAGTAAAGGCACACAAGGAAACTAGTATAAAATGCGGAAACGTAAAGAGCGGGATAGGAGAAAGCAAACTCTTGACGCGGGTATTTATCCCATGGTTTGGTTAGCCACAAAGGCACACCTACATCCACGTTGTTGAAGCACTCACTAAGAGTATTGCTTCTCGGCAATCAAGTTTCTTCCGTGATCAAAACCACGATCACCTTGATCCCGATTTCCACTAAGGAACTTCTCCACAAAGGATGAGGGTCTCCACGTCCCCCGCACAAGGTCGTCCACGCCGCTCCACACCAAGTCGGAGGGTCGTTGACGTTGCCGGCGAGCTTCAAAGCTCCAAGGGGCCGGCGCACCAAAATACCTTGTTTGTTCACTAAAGAACCACAGCACAAAGGCTCAAAGCCTTACTCTCTCACTCTCTAAAGAGATAACCTAGCATTAACACTCTCAAATGTGTGCTAAGGACTAATGATATGATCACTAAGATCTTGGATGGCTTGGAGATGTTCTTGGGTGTGGGTGTGATGTTCCTGAACTCCAGCAACTACAAAATAGCGGGGGGATGGCATATATATAGCCCACCAAGTCAAGAGAACCGTTACAAGCCGTTACCCACTTTTCTGCGAGGGCACCGGTTAAACCGGTGGGTAGGCACCGGTGTAACCGGTCACACACGGCTTGCAACTAGCCGTTGGCCTTCTGACAGCCGACATGGCTGTCACCGGTTAGACCGGTGCATTACACCGGTGGTGCACCAGTTCAACCGGTCCTGAAGAATTGCGTCCTGGCCACTTGACATGCTCTCTGGTCAATAGCATGGTGCTTGCACCGGTGCCTCATTTGCACACCGTCGGTTCAACCAGTTCTACTTGGGCTTCTTCACTTGGCTCATCTCTGCACAGACCAAATGCACTGGTGATAGGGCATCGGTGTATCCGAAGCCAACCGGTTAGACCGGTGCTACTGTTTTCTGCATCCTTTTGTCCAACTCGTCGCGATGGTCATTTGGACACCTCATAAATATTCTCTCTGCTTTTTCACTATGGTTTGGCGTCTCAGTGGTGGATTAGACACATCTCAACAGTGAATTGGACATCTTGGAGATGGTTTGGATATCATCCATGGGACCTAATAAAATCTACAAATGTGATCTCACCAACTTGTTAGTCCCATTGATTATGTTGTCACACAATCACCAAAATCACAAATAATAGTCTAACGGGGCCATGTTCCTTACACTTATTTAAACTGATAATTTTGATGCTGACAAGGTATCAAAGGATTATGAGATGGTCCGCAAGTATAATCTTTAACGCCTCATAACCTCTGGCCATGCATTAATTCCAAGCCTGGCGCCTTCGTTGTACCCTTCGCCGATCATCTCCCCTTTCTGATCTATATGCAGCACACCATTCCTCTTAACTGGTCTTCAAGCATCCATAATTTTGTATAGAAAACAAATCAGAACAACTGAACTAGAGCCTGTAGTTGCATACCTCCTTGATCACGTTCTACTCCATGTGTATGTGCTTACTATGTATGTTTTCTTGCAAAACAGAAAAAAACATTAATGGAAAAAAATCAAACTTCTTTGTTTCTACCAACAAAGAAAAACATCCTGACATCCCAATGAAGAATTCAATAATTGTGAATATGCGTGAGATGAAACCAACGACATGAAATGGGTCAAGATAATATCATACAAGTACCTTGTGTGGGCAAATTAAAGGGTATGATTAGGTTCCTAGAAACAAAAAAATTACAGAAAGCCCTTTGAAAAAGCAAATATATATACATATATTTTTGCTCTTCTGGAAAATGAAAATGACGTATTTTTGCTTGCACATTCAATGTACGAAATTAGCAATTTTTTTCTCTTCCAAAATGAAATTCAAACAAAAATAAGAATTTCATTTATTGGATGTTCGAAATCAGTCCATCCTAGCTTTTTTTTAAGGAAAAAACACAACTCTTTCATATAAGTTCAGTTGAAGATAATTTTGGCATGAAAATTGAGCTCTCGGTGTGATCTACAACTTTGCAATTAATAACTTTTCAATTTAAAGTTATTTGGGTGCTCCAAAATATATATTTTGGCTTGTGCATATCCATGGTAAAATATATCACTGTCAGATGACGCACCATGATGATCTGCAACTCTCTCATGTGGTCATGTTCTGATTATTAGATCTCATTTGCATCCAAATGTGATGGCTGATCAACGAGGACGAATACAGCCAGCTATGTGCAAGCCCGTTGTGACTTGTGAGGTGTTATTGGCGATCCAGATTTGCTCCTCAATTGCAATTGAACATGTTCAATGCCATGTTCATAACACAGCCTAATATATTGTTTGTGTTCAATGAACGCGGTGGCGGTAGTAGTCGAAGGAGTTGTTCTGGCCACCGCCGGACTTCTTGGGGCAATCGGCGATGAAGTGGTTCAGATCGCCGCAGTTGTAGCACCCGGGGTTCTTCTTCCTCTGCCTGTTGTGGTAGACGCGCTGGAACTTGCTGATGAGAAGGCACAAGTCGTCGTCGCCCAGCGTCTCCAGCTGCTCATCTGAAACAGAAGGCAAAGAGGCAAGAGAAAAGCCAAGAGCAGAGTTAGCGTCAGAGCTCGATCCGCCACCTGGGCCAGTCACAAGAGCGACGCTTTTGGAAGGAGGTGCACCATTGAGCTTGGCTCGTGTCTGGTTATCCACCTCCGTGGCCTTGAGCTTGCTGAAAAGCTCGTTCACGGTCAGAGTCTCATAGCCTGCAGACTCAATGATCGTGTTCACCTTGAGATCCCACACAGCGCGGTCAAGTGCGTAGAGCAACTTGAGAGCCTTCTCGTGCTCTGTGTACTCAAGGGCACCAGCAGATCTGTTCGCATTGACCTTGTTCACAATCGACTGAAAACGACTGAACATCAGGTCAATGCTCTCACCCGGCTCCTGTGTGAAGTTCTCGTACTCACGCCGGTGAGTCTCAAATAGTCTGGCCTTCACCTGAGGTGTACCCTCGTGGTAGTTCTCAAGGCACGTCCAAATCTTGTGGGCTTCCTAAAAACCCTAGACGTGTGAGAACTCCGCACGAGAAATGCCAGCGAACAAGGCATTAACGGCCTTGGCGTTAGCCTCGTGCTGGGTCACCTGAAGAGGCGTGGTCCGAATAGCAAGCACCTCGTAAAGCTAGTTCTTGGTAATTTCCCAGACCTCGGCTTCCATGCTCTGCAAGAAGGCTCTCATGCGAACCTTCCAGTAGGCATAGTCCTCGCCGGAAAACACCGGGATCTTACCAAGACTCGCCATGGTCGCCAAGTGGTTTTCGAACCGGTTAAGGTACTGAAAACCTCAACCAAGCTCTAATACCAATTGAAGGACCGAAGCCGGCGACCAGAGGGGGGGTGAATGGGAGCCGATCAAAATTTCTTCCGAAATTCAAACCGTCGGCCTATATCCCGAAAATCACCCAGGCCCTCAAGCGTTCTGGCCAAAGTTTGGAATAGCTATGGAAAAGCTAAACCAACACAAAAGGCCTGGAACGAGCGAGTGAAACCACGAAGCAAAACGGAAGCGACTCGGGAAAACTGCAGAACTGATCTGCCTGGACCGGTCTGACCGGTGCGCTGGACCAGTCTGACCAGTGCGATGGACTGGTCTGACTGGTGCGCTGAACCGGTCTGACCGGTCTTGCCTACCGGTCTGACCGGTGGCACCCAGAAAACCCCCGAAAACTTAGATTCAAACGGTGAATCTCGACCAAACGACCTCGAAAATAGATGAAACATGGGGGATTGCTTCGCCCCTATCCTGTGAACATATCCCCAAAAGATTTTGTCCTAAAGATCAAAGAAACTTGAGAATTCAAGGAGAGATTATAAGGGATTGGGGTTTTCTCAAAGCTCAAGAAATACAATTCAAAAGAGCTCGTGATTTCAGAGGGGATAGGACAGGGCTAGATGCACAAGAATCACAGCTAAGAACTCGTAGCCTCCTCTCAATCAAGTGTGCCAAAAACGAAATCGAAAATCCATTGCACAAGGCACAAAACCAGGGGATTGAATCGAATCAAAAGCCCAGAGGGCACGAGGAGGATAGGGCCTCCTTTCCCAATCAAATCCCTTACAAGGTTTCAACAATCCATGGACAAAATCAACTCAAACGAGAGGAACAGAGGGAGGGAGACGCAGGGGCGGCAGCCTGGGGAAATAGAGAATTCACGGACACAATACAAAAGCCGCACTTGACCTAACACAAGTGAAGGGGTATTTATACCCGCGGGACCGATCAGACCGGTACGCTGGACCAGTCAGACCTGTTGGCCTGCAGCACCCCCTGTACACGATCTCATCCGATGGCCGAGGTTCTTTCTTCGAAACGAAGTCTTCTCCGCGATGCCGCCGTCTTGATGCAGATCCAATCCGCGGTTTTGGAGGGTCCGCAAAACCCGGGTAGGTGGCCGGTTTTGAGAAAACCGCCAAAACCTCACGCGTGGGAAGATTCCCGCCTCCACGCCGTGGCCCTAGACGCCGTTCCCGCCTCGGCCTTCTGACGGCCCTAGACGCCGCCCGACGCCCGTCACCTCCTCGCCCGCAGCGAGGCCCTAGACGCCGTCGACGCCCGTCGCCTCCGTCTGTCCCGAGACCGACGCCCGTGCCTCCACGACTCGGCGTCTTCGACCGCCGTCCGCCTCCTTGGTTTTGTGGCGCAAACCAAGAAACCCGTCTTCCGTCGCCGCTTGCGCCCTCGATCCAGGAGTGGATGCCACTGCTGCCGCCCGGTCCGAGCTCTGGTCCAGGCTGCCCTTCACCGCCGTCCACCGCACGGTCCATCGGCCACAGCACCTCCACGGCAGCTCCCCGTCGACACTCGACGCCCGTGTACCTGCAATCCAAAGACCAAGCGCACGATCACACCGCACGGTTGACAATTCACTCATCACAAGCAGGATAGAGTACTCTCGTTCCTCACCTTTCCCCTGGGCCAAGGCTTCCAAGATCTCTAATCCTGCTCTGCCTAGACTCGTGTGTGTTTGGTTGGTTGTTCTTGTTTCATACAACCACGTGTCAACTTAGCGTGAGCCTGTGATGCTTCGCGTTGTGTAACCAAAATTTATTTTCTTCTTCTTTATATACAAAGAAATGCAACTCTCGCGTGTTTTCGAGGAAAAAAAACTCGTGTGTGTTCATGCGGATGTTAGGGGTGGTTGTCAGTGACAAGTGCCTAGACTCGTCGCTGAAGCCCAAAGGCCAAGAGACTCTTCTTTAAGGTGATAATTGACGCTGACAAGGTCTCAAAGGATGATGCGTCTGCAGGTGCCTCAACTGATGTCGACATGCACAAAGGCCCACCACCTTGACAGCTTCTTGAGACATGAGAGAGCTGCATTAACAATGGACTGCAGTATATTGACCATTTCAAATTATTTCTTTTTTTAGCATGAAAATTGTAGCTCTGGATGTGATCTACAACTTTGCAATTAATAACTTTTCAATTTAAAGTTATTTGGGTGCTCCAAAATATATATTTTGGCCTGTGCATATCCTTGGTTAAATATATTACTGTCAGATGACGCAACATGATGATCTGCAACTCTCTCATGTGCTCATGTCCTGATTATTCAGATCTCATTTGCATCCAAATGTGATGGCTGATCAACGAGGACGAATACAGCCAGCTATGCGCAAGCCCGTTGTCAGTTGTGAGGAGTTATTGGCGATCTAGATTTGCTCCTCAATTGCAACTTTCTGTATGCCATGTGCTGCACTATGACTCCGAAGCCTAATATATTTTTTGTGTTCAATGCACGTTACATTTCCTCCCTATTTATGCTAGTTTGCCTCCCGCGAGCTTCTCTCTCAACCATGTCCAGTTGTTCATCTCTCATGGCTCTAGCTTTGTAGATCAACCGTACCGACTGCTTGGAATGTGCGTCACTTGGGAATCAGACATGGCTAAGTCCGTCTGGTAAACTGCCTGGTGACTAATAAATTTCTGAGAGCAGATAGATTTTTTGGAAAAGGGAAACTGTTTCCGGCCGTAGGGGGCCGATAGATGATCGAAGCAGTTTTCTTGAGTGGATCCATTGCCTTGAAGATTCCATTCTTGAGAACGATTTCACGATGCATTTTGTTCATTCTAGTTATTAAATATTGTATTAATTTCAGGCATAAAACAAAGGAACTCAAGTGGAAAAAATAGATAAAGTCGTTGGGTTACACAGCGTATGCTTCCTTCCAATGTTCACTACAAGCTAATTCCACCTGTGTAACCAGCAATTTTAATATCAAAGCTGCTATTCAAAAACTGGTATAAGATCAGAAAGCTGACTAAAAGTTCAGAATAAAATAATACAATGGTAAAAAGCAAAGGGCCAAAATTTCTATTCTCTTGTCCCAACAAAAAAAATGTACATGCCCAATGTACCCAATGAGAGCATAATAGTTATGAACATGTGTGAAATGAAGCCAATTTGACACGAAACGAGGTAGGAAAGTTAGATTATTTAAAAGCGCATTGTGTGAAGGGTGGTGTTCAGGGAACACATTCGTTGGGTTAAAAATGTGCAAAAAATTTAAAACGGCAATTACAGGTAACCACAAGAGAATCATACAACAATCTTCAGTGCGCTATAGGTAGTCTAAAGGGCTGTTTGGTAGCCGGTCGCAGCTTGACATCGCAGCAGAATCCACAAGGTACTTTGTTTTGAACATAGAATCTATGGTGGCGAGAAACCAAACACCAGTCGTGGGTCTGTGGCTGCCGAACTTTACGCGTGGCGAGTGGTGGCTGGGAAGCAAACAGCCCCTAAGGCCGTGTTTAGATGTTTACCCGTAAAACTTTTGAAAGGAAATCTTGCTATTTAGGAGTACTAAATGAAGTCTATTTACAAAACTTTTTGCACAGATGGATTGTAAATCGCGAGACAAATCTAATGAGCCTATTTAATCCATGATTAATCCATAATTAGTGGATGATTACTGTAGCATCATTGTTGCAAATTATGGATTAAATAGGCTCATTAGATTCGTCGTGATTTACAACTCATCCGTGCAAAAAAAATTTGTAACTAGACTTTATTTAGTACTTCATGCATATGTCCAAATTTTTGATGTGATGTTTTTGGCAAAATAAATTGCCACCTAAACACGGCCTAAGTCAAATGGCTTCGACCATGGTGCTTGTGCTGTTGTGGAGAATGCAATCCATTACCATGCTGTCTGATGACACTACTTTCCTAGTCTCTGACGAAATAACTTCAACTGGAGGCTCGAGCACCTTTCACAATTTGTGTACCTCAAACAAGCCCACATGTCTGCAAGGGAAGACTGGTGAGAGGGGCCCACATATCTAATGTGACTACTGACGAGTACAGCCACTTAGGTGTTGCATGCATAATCGATTCTATCATGTGTGAGTTACTGCAATGGCCAACCAGACCTGCTGCTGAAAACTTCTTGTCATGCATGTGGTGGCCCCATGGTTACACTTGCACTGTTGCACAGCCTAACAAATTGGTAGTGCAAACTAGACGCCAAGCTGCTACCCTACTTAAACAAACAAATCCTTATTTATCTCCCCTGCAAACTTCTCCCACTGCCTCCAATCGCTCATCCCCTTCCTTCCAAAGGTTTCAAGCGTGCCATTTCTACATGGGAGTGTACTTTTTTTCGCTCTCAGCAATCTTCGAGTTCCGGCTTCTTTGCCGACGTTGACGGAGCTTTTTTACCCGTGGATCCACACCATGTGATGACTGGTTGAAAGTGTAGTGAGCTACTGTTTCGGAATGCGAGGCATTGGGAAGTCAGACGCGACGAAAGCTCTCGCTGACCCAGGAACCTGCAGCCGCAGCCAACAAGCGGCTCGGGACTGCCTTGAGCCTTTTGAAGGACCGAAGCCAGCGACCAGAGGGGGTGAATGGGAGCCAATTAAAATTTCTTCTGAAATTCAAACCGTCGGTCTATATCTCAAAAATCACCCAGTCCCTCAAGTGTTCTGGCCAAAGTTTGTAATAGCTATGGAAAAGCTAAACTAACATAAAAGGCCTAGAACGAGCGAGCGAAACCACGAAGCAAAACGGAAGCGACTCGGGAAAACTGCAGAACTGATCTGCCTAGACCGGTCTGACCGGTGCGCTGGACCGGTCTGACCGGTGGCACCCAGAAAACCCCCCGAAAACTTAGATTCAAACGGTGAATCTCGACCAAACGACCACGAAAATCGATGAAACTTGGGGGATTGCTTCGCCCCTATCCCGTGAACATATCCCCAAAAGATTTGTCCTAAAGATCAAAGAAACTTGAGAATTCGAGGAGAGATTATAAGGGATTGGGGTTTTCTCAAAGCTCAAGAAATACAATTCAAAAGAGCTCGTGATTTCAGAGGGGATAGGACAGGGCTAGATGCACGAGAATCACAGCTAAGAACCCGTAGCCTCCTCTCAATCAAGTGTGCCAAAAATGAAATCGAAAATCCATTGTACAAGGCACAAAACCAGGGGATTGAATCGAATCAAAAGCCCAGAGGGCACGAGGAGGATAGGGCCTCCTTTCCCAATCAAATCCCTTACAAGGTTTCAACAATCCATGGACAAAATCAACTCAAACGAGAGGAACAGAGGGAGGGAGACGCAGGGGCGGCGGCCTGGGGAAACATAGAATTCACGGACACAATACAAAAGCCGCACTTGACCTAACACAAGTGAAGGGGTATTTATACCCGCGGGACTGGTCAGACCGGTACGCTGGACCGGTCAGACCGGTTGGCCTGCAGCACCCCCTGTACACGATCTCATCCGACGGCCGAGGTTCTTTCTTCGAAACGAAGTCTTCTCCGCGATGCCGCCGTCTTGATGAAGATCCAATCCGCGGTTTTGAAGGGTCCGCGAAACCCGGGTAGGTGGCCGGTTTTGAGAAAACCGTCAAAACCTCACGCGCGGGAAGACTCCCGCCTCCATGCCGTGGCCCTAGACGCCGTTCCCGCCTCGGCCTTCTGACGGCCCTAGACGCCGCCCGACGCCCGTCACCTCCTCGCCCGCAGCGAGGCCCTAGACGTCGTCGACTCCCGTCGCCTCCGTCAGTCCCGAGACCGACGCCCGTGCCTCCACGACTCGGCGTCTTCGACCGCCGTCCGCCTCCTTGGTTTTGTGGCGCAAACCAAGAAACCCGCCTTCCGTCACCGCTTGCGCCCTCGATCCAGGAGTGGACGCCACAACTGCCGCCCGGTCCGAGCTCCGGTCCCGGCTGCCTTTCACCGCCGTCCACCGCACGGTCCATCGGTCACAGCACCTCCACGGCAGCTCCCCGTCGACACTCGACGCCCGTGTACCTGCAATCCAAAGACCAAGCGCACGATCACACCGCACGGTTGACAATTCACTCATCACAAGCAGTATAGAGTACTCGAAGCTTACTCAAGCAAAGATCGATCCCCTAAGACAAGGGCAAAGGCTCGACGCAATCGATCAAAAGCCACAACATGACTCCTCAAAGATAGAGGTAATGCTCGACGCAGTCATGCAAGAAGCAGAGGGAAAATGAGAAAACCAAGAGCCAAAACCAAAGCAGAAACTCTCCAAGAAAAAATTTTCCCTCTCACAAGTGCAACTCTCCCAAAATGATGCACTCACAAAGCCCTGTGCACAATAAGTTTTTCAAAAATCAAACAAGTCTCCCCCTTGTTCAATCACTTCTCTCAAAATTCTCCCCCTTGTTGGCACATGCACACATCAAGGCTAAAAAGACCTAAAGCTCCCCCTGAAGCTGAGACTCCCCCTGAACAGATGCTATGCAATGAATGCAATGCAGGAGGTATAAGTGAAAGCATTCATGAATACAAAGATATGAGCAACATCTAGTCTCAAGCATGTGTGCATCCATAAACAAGACCTGCATCTAGCTCAACAGGGTATATCAAATCAGTCTAGAGCTAGGCAAGTTCAGTTTAGGAGAAATAAAAGTATCACCCATGATCTAGCACTAACAAGTTGGGAATGGAAAGCAGTGCTACTCAAACTCATACAGGTGAGCCAAACCAGCCAAAACATGTTGCGAACATTCATTTTTCAATCAAATTTATATCAAGCAATTCTTAATGCCAAGGGTTGAAAGCTTGTCATGCTTTACTTAGCAACGAGGCCAAGCCTATGCCAACAGACAATCAGAAGCTTAAAGCACTCGTTTCAGTCATGCACAGCCTTGCCCGGGTTCTCACAAGTGCAAAGTGAGCCGTCCCGAAAGCTTGATCAGTGCGACAAGCAATCCCACCTGGATCTTTTCAATCCATTTCAAGAATAGTTCAAGCAATTTTATCAGATTTAGATTATTTTAAGTATGAATTGCTGAACGAAAAGGCACACTAGCATGAATAAGATAGCAAAGCACATCAACACGCCCTAACATGCTAGTAGCCAAGATAGGGTGATCATGTTTTCAGATTTTCAAATCAAAATAGCTTAACTCAGATGATGTCATATACACAATGGAGCAAGCTATACATGATCAAGTTTATCAACTCACACTAGCAGGCACTAGAAGATCATAGCAATGTATTCAAGAATGCTAGTGCAAGTGAGACAATGCAAAATGCAAACATATACAATGCATATGCACAATGCAACTACCAAACCTAGAAAACAAAGAGAAGCAAAACAAAGGCCTACCAAGCTAACCAAAACAAAAGTCAGTGATCAAAAGGGGTAACAAACCCCCCCTCGCAAGCGAGCAAAAGTATCTTGCTCTAGCGGTTTGGTAAGAATATCTGCGGTTTGCCTCTCTGAAGGGACATGGATCAGGTCTATGTGTCCTCTCTCATGGTTGTCTCGCAGGAAATGGAATCGGATGTCTATGTGCTTGGTTCTGGAGTGTAGGACAGGGTTCTTTGCAATGCTAATGGCTGACATGTTGTCTACAAAGATGGGAACCCTACCGAAACTCAAGCCATAATCCTGCAAGGTTTGTTTCATCCAAAGTATCTGGGAGCAGCAGCTAGCAGCGGCAACATACTCGGCTTCTGTGGAAGAAAGTGCTACGCTAGCCTGCTTGCGAGAGGACCAAGACACCAAAGATGTACCGAGAAATTGACAAGTGCCGGATGTCGACTTGCGATCCAACCGACACCCACCGAAATCGGCATCAGAAAAGCCCACCAAAACTAGAGAAGAATCCGCAGAATACCAAAAACCAAATTCAGGGGTGAATTTCAGATACCTGAAGATGCGTTTCACCACCTGCCTGTGGGAGGTGCGCGGAGAAGCCTGGTAGCGCGCACAAAGGTAGACGCCGAACTGGATGTCCGGTCGCGTAGCCGTCAGGTACAGGAGCGAGCCGATCATGCTCCTGTACTCCTTCTGGTCCACCGCCTCACTGTCCAAGTCCTCATCAAGCGCCGTAGATGTGCTGATCGGAGTCGGCTGAGGAGACAAGTCACTCATGTCGAACTTCCGCAGCAAATCTCTAGTGTACTTGGCTTGATGGACAAAAGTGCCCTGAGGAGTTTGCTTGATCTGCAGCCCGAGGAAGAACTGCAACTCGCCCATCATGCTCATCTCGAACTCTCTGGACATCGGCTCAGAAAACTTGGAGACAAGAGCGTGAGAAGAGCCACCAAAGATAATATCATCCACGTATATCTGAACTAAAAGAAAATCAGTGTCAGATCGCATGAGGAACAAAGTTTTATCAACACATCCCATTTTAAAGCCCTGAGCCAGCAAAAAGGTTTTCAATCTATCATACCAAGCTCTAGGTGTCTGTTTCAAACCGTAAAGAGCTTTCTGAAGTTTATAAACACGGTTTGGAAACTTGGGATTTTTGAAATCAGAGGGTTGCTTCACATAAACCTCTTCTTCGATAAAGCCATTTAAGAAGGCAGATTTAACATCCATTTGGAAAACCTTAAAACCCTTGGAAGCAGCAAATGCAAGAAAGATTCGAATAGCTTCCAAACGAGCAACAGGGGCAAAAGTTTCCTCAAAATCAATACCCTCTTTTTGGCAAAACCCCTGGGCAACAAGTCGAGCCTTGTTCCGAACAACCAAACCATCCTCACCCTGCTTGTTTTTGAAAACCCACTTCGTTCCGATGGGATTACAAGCAGGTGGAGGCTCGACTAAAACCCAAACTTGGTTTCTTTCAAAATTTTCAAGTTCCTCATGCATGGCATTGACCCAATTAGAATTAGAAAGAGCGTGTCCAATATCTTTGGGCTCAAAAGAGGCAACAAATGCTGAATGAGCAAAGCCAGCGATACTTGTTACCTTGGACCTGGTGACTCGCTCGTTGAGATCACCTAGCATCTGTTGAGGTGGATGGCGACGCTGAATATGTCGCGGTGCTTCTCGTGTCGAAGTCGCCTCCTCCTCAACCAAAGTTGGTGCCTCCTCAGGTGCAGCTGGTGTAGCCTGAGTCACCTCCTCGAACAGCCCCCGGGAAGTAGACGTAGTCGGGTCGTGGCCGTCGTCATCGTCCGAGCTCGTAGCAGAGATAGCTGGGTCCACAGCACGCGTGGTAGCCTCAGCCTCGCCATCTACAACTTCTTCCTCCTCATCTTTAAAGATGGAGGTGCCGAGCTCATCATCTCCTGCAACTTCAAAGACAGAAGAATTGCACGGTGTAGTCTCGTCAAAAGTGACTTCATAAGTCTCTCTGACGATGTTAGTATCAATAATCAGTACACGGTACGCTCTAGAGTGAGAAGCATAACCGAGAAAAATACCGTCAGACGAGCGAGACTCAAATTTATCAAGATTTTCATCTTTCAGCACAAAGCACCGGCAACCGAAAACTCTGAGATGGTCAACACGGGGCTGGCGTCCAAACCGCAACTCATAAGAAGTCCTGTGCATGAAAGCACGCAAGAAAATGCGGTTGGACACGTAACAAGCGGTGTTAACCGCCTCAGCCCAGTATTTGCGAGGAGTCCTATGCTCATCGAGCATCGTCCTCGCCATCTCAACCAGCGTCTGATTCTTCTGCTCTACAACTCCATTCTGCTGTGGAGTATAGGGAGAAGAATACTGATGTTCAAGCCCTTGATCACTGCAAAAGGCGTCAAAACGAGAGTTTTTGAATTCTGTGCCATTATCACTGCGAATCGCTCGCATGGCCTGGGGTAGCTCGTTTTTCAACCTCAAGATCAAGTATCGAACAAATTCGAAAGCCTCATCCTTGGTTCTCATGAAAAAGACCCAAGAATAGCGAGAAAAGTCGTCCACAATCACAAGAACGTACCACTTCCCACCAACAGACATCACCTGAGAAGGACCTATTGTGTCCATGTGTAACAATTCTCCAGGGTGAGCGGTCATCACCTGATTAACAGACGGATGAGAAGCGGCAATCATTTTCCCGTGGCAACACGGATGGCAAACAAGGTTCTTCTCAAATTTCAATTTGGGCAATCCTCGGATCAGGCCAAGTGAGCTCAGTCTTGACAACAAATCGAAGCTCAAATGTCCTAGTCTCCTATGTCACTTCCACAAATCAGAAGAAGAACCAGCCATCAAGCAATGAGAAGGGCCAAAAGGAGTTCTAGAGAAGTCAACCAAGAAAACTCGATCGCGAGGTGTAATCCAGCAAACCAAATCTCCCCTGGAATCCAAAACATGCGAACAGCCCTCCTTAAAGCGAACCTCAAACCCCTCATCAAGAAGTTGCGAAACAGAAAGCAAATTGAAGCCAAGATTCGAAACCAAAGCAACTTCTCTCAGGGTAAAGCGATCAGAAACTCGAACAGTGCCAAGTCCACATACCTTTCCTCTTCCATTGTCCCCGAACACAATGTACTCCTTTGAGCGCATCGGGGTGAGGCTGGAGAACCATTTGTCATTTCCGGTCATGTGGCGCGAACAACCGGAGTCCATGATCCACCTGTTCTCCAAGCCTCCGACCTGCATATCAGTAGTGAGACAAAGGGTGAGCAAATGTCTCAACACTGGGGTTAGCAAAGTGAGAAGCAAACCAGTGTCGAGCCATTTGCTCTACAGAAGGGTTAGCAAAACCAGACAAAGCGTATCCCCCGTCCCGTCTACCGCGTGACTGACGAACACCATCGCGAGGAAAGCGTGGAGCCTCAAAACCTCCTCCAAAGCCTCGGTCTCGTGGTCCATAGCCGTACTGAAAACGACCAGGAGCACGGCCGGCAAAGCGACCACCGGCAAGAGCACGATAACCACCACCGTCTCCCTGAACTCCACCTACACGGCGCGCCCTAGCATCTCGC
This sequence comes from Panicum virgatum, assembly GCF_016808335.1. Taxonomy (NCBI): domain Eukaryota; kingdom Viridiplantae; phylum Streptophyta; class Magnoliopsida; order Poales; family Poaceae; genus Panicum; species Panicum virgatum. The sequence continues at coordinate 7,454,075 of NC_053148.1, forward strand.
CTATCACCACGCCGAGAAGGACCATGCACCCGAGCAGAGTACATGTCCGCGTTCCGTCTCTCCTGCTCTCTCCACACAGCCCGCTTCCTCCTGAAGAAAAACTCCTCCAGGTGACCTTCCCTGTCACAGAACTCGCAGTGGTACCTCACCTCACGCTTGGGAGGTGGAGGCCTAGCCTGTGGACGGGGAGGAGCATCCCTCTTCTTCTGGGCAACCTGGGCTGTGGTAGCAGGGAGCGTGTCGAGGGGATTCCTCAGCTCATTGGGCTTTGGAACCCAAACCTGCTTCTGCGGAGGTGCTTTCGGTGGTTCTTTAAGCACACCATCCGCGGGGTCAACAAGCGAAGGCTGCGTGCTCGTGCTAGCAGTGTTTCCAGCAGCCTTGCCAATCTTACCATACAACCTGTCAAAGTCTGACTTCGTGTATGTGTAACCGACCCCAAACCCATCACCACGCTTGAACTGCTTAATCATCATGCCCAATTGCGGCTCACTGCTAGAAACTCAACTCAGAATCGCCCTAAGATAGGTATTCTCATTCTCCAAGTTGGCTTTCTCTACCGCAAGACTATCCAGATCAGCAATCAAACCAGGGCAAACAGAGCAGTCAATAGGTGGGCTAGACTCTAAGACCTTAGTCTTTCCAAAAGACTTGATCAAAGCGTTCTTCTCCTCTAGCTCCGACCTAAGCGTGGGACAAAGCTTACAAGCGCCAAGCAAAGCAGGCCTAGATCTAAGCTCCTCTAGTTCACAAATAACAGTAGCAAACTTATATTGCAAAGAAGCTAGATCAGACTTGAAGATAGGACACTCATCGCATTCAAGCACATCACTAACAATGGGAGCGTCCTTGACAAGTTCAAGCTCATGCTTGGCCTTGGCTAGCTCGTGAGATATGTCAGAAAGCGAAGTCTTAGCAACATCTAAGTTCGCGACGTTCTCATCATGCTTGGCACGGAGAGCAACAAGATCATTCATGTGAGATATGCAGCCAGCGCACTCATCCTCACTAGATTTCTCCCTAGCACAAGCCAGCTCAGCCCTAAGCTTTCTACGCTCTCTAGCTGCTTCCTTAAGCAGCCTCTTCTGGTTGTCGAGAGCGGCGTACAACTCCCTAACCTCTGTATCAAGCAGGTCGATTGTGGAGTTTACCTCTGAATCGCTCTCGGATCCAGGAGAAGTGCCGGAGTGCGTCGGTGTAGCATGTCCACCTGAAGACGCACGAGCACCATCGGCTTCGCCCGCCATGGTGCAGAAGCTCTTGCGTCGACCGGCTGCCAAGCAAAGGCCGATGAAGCCGGTGGCTTCCTTGTCCCGCTTCTTCTTCTTCTTGTCGTCGTCTTCGGAGGTCGGTGAAGAAGAGCGGTCGGTGTCGGAGCTCTTGTTGAGGTCGCTGAGCTGCGCCAGGAAGGCCTTCTCCCACTTCTTGGCCTTGCACTGGAAGCGCTTCTTGAGCGACTCCTTGTCGAAGCATCCTCCCCAGTCACGACTGCGGTGCTTGTGGCGCCGACGCTCCTTGTTGGAGCCTCCCTCGTCGCGGTCGCGGTGGCGGTAGTAGTCGAAGGAGTTGTTCTGGCCACCGCCGGACTTCTTGGGGCAATCGGCGATGAAGTGGTTCAGATCGCCGCAGTTGTAGCACCCGGGGTTCTTCTTCCTCTGCCTGTTGTGGTAGATGCGCTGGAACTTGCTGATGAGAAGGCACAAGTCATCGTCGCCCAGCGTCTCCAGCTGCTCATCTGAAACAGAAGGCAAAGAGGCAAGAGAAAAGCCAAGAGCAGAGTTAGCGTCAGAGCTCGATCCGCCACCTGGGCCAGTCACAAGAGCGACGCTCTTGGAAGGAGGTGCACCATTGAGCTTGGCTCGTGTCTGGTTATCCACCTCCGTGGCCTTGAGCTTGCTGAAAAGCTCGTTCACGGTCAGAGTCTCATAGCCTGCAGACTCAATGATCGTGTTCACCTTGAGATCCCACAAAGCGCGGTCAAGTGCGTAGAGCAACTTGAGAGCCTTCTCGTGCTCTGTGTACTCAAGGGCACCAGCAGATCTGTTCGCATTGACCTTGTTCACAATCGACTGAAAACGACTGAACATCAGGTCAATGCTCTCACCCGGCTCCTGTGTGAAGTTCTCGTACTCACGCCGGTGAGTCTCGAATAGTCTGGCCTTCACCTAAGGTGTACCCTCGTGGTAGTTCTCAAGGCACGTCCAAATCTTGTGGGCTTCCTGAAAACCCTGGACGCGTGAGAACTCCGCATGAGAAATGCCAGCGAAAAAGGCATTGACGGCCTTGGCGTTAGCCTCGTGCTGGGTCAACTGAAGAGGCGTGGTCCGAACAGCAAGCACCTCGTAAAGCTAGTTCTTGGTAATTTCCCAGACCTCGGCTCCCATGCTCTGCAAGAAGGCTCTCATGCGAACCTTCCAATAGGCATAGTCCTCGCCGAAAAACACCGGGATCTTACCAAGACTCGCCATGGTCGCCAAGTGGTTTTCGAACCGGTTAAGGTACTGAAAACCTCAACCAAGCTCTAATACCAATTGAAGGACCGAAGCCGGCGACCAGAGGGGGGGTGAATGGGAGCTGATCAAAATTTCTTCCGAAATTCAAACCGTCGGCCTATATCCCGAAAATCACCCAGTCCCTCAAGCGTTCTGGCCAAAGTTTGGAATAGCTATGGAAAAGCTAAACCAACACAAAAGGCCTGGAACGAGCGAGCGAAACCACGAAGCAAAACGGAAGCGACTCGGGAAAACTGCAGAACTGATCTGCCTGGACCGGTCTGACCGGTGCGCTGGACCGGTCTGACCGGTGCGCTGGACCGGTCTGACCGGTGCGCTGGACCGGTCTGACCGGTGCGCTGGACCGGTCTGACCGGTCTTGCCTACCGGTCTGACCGGTGGCACCCAGAAAACCCCCGAAAACTTAGATTCAAACGGTGAATCTCGACCAAACGACCACGAAAATCGATGAAACTTGGGGGATTGCTTCGCCCCTATCCTGTGAACATATCCCCAAAAGATCTTGTCCTAAAGATCAAAGAAACTTGAGAATTCGAGGAGAGATTATAAGGGATTGGGGTTTTCTCAAAGCTCAAGAAATACAATTCAAAAGAGCTCGTGATTTCAGACGGGATAGGACAGGGCTAGATGCACGAGAATCACAGCTAAGAACTCGTAGCCTCCTCTCAATTAAGTGTGCCAAAAATGAAATCGAAAATCCATTGCACAAGGCACAAAACCAGGGGATTGAATCGAATCAAAAGCCCAGAGGGCACGAGGAAGATAGGGCCTCCTTTCCCAATCAAATCCCTTACAAGGTTTCAACAATCTATGGAGAAAATCAACTCAAACGAGAGGAACAGAGGGAGGGAGACGCAGGGGCGGCGGCCTGGGGAAACAGAGAATTCACGGACACAATACAAAAGCTGCACTTAACCTAACACAAGTGAAGGGGTATTTATACCCGCGGGACCGGTCAGACCGGTACGCTGGACCGGTCAGACCGGTTGGTTAGACCGGTCAGACCGGTGCCAGGGACCGGTCAGACCGGTTGGCCTACCGCACCCCCTGTACACGATCTCATCCGACGGCCGAGGTTCTTTCTTCGAAACAAAGTCTTCTCCGCGATGCCGCCGTCTTGATGAAGATCCAATCCGCAGTTTTGGAGGGTCCGCGAAACCCGGGTAGGTGGCCGGTTTTGAGAAAACCGCCAAAACCTCACGCGCGGGAAGATTCCCGCCTCCACGCCGTGGCCCTAGACGTCGTTCCCGCCTCGGCCTTCTGACGGCCCTAGACGCCGCCCGACGCCCGTCACCTCCTCGCCCGCAGCGAGGCCCTAGACGCCGTCGACGCCCGTCGCCTTCGTCAGTCCCGAGACCGACGCCCGTGCCTCCACGACTCGGCGTCTTCGACCGCCATCCGCCTCCTTGGTTTTGTGGCACAAACCAAGAAACCCGCCTTCCGTCGCCGCTTGCGCCCTCGATCCAGGAGTGGACGCCACAGCTGCCGCTCGGTCCGAGCTCCGGTCCAGGCTGCCCTTCACCGCCGTCCACCGCACGGTCCATCGGTCACAGCACCTCCACGGCAGCTCCCCGTCGACACTCGACGCCCGTGTACCTGCAATCCAAAGACCAAGCGCACGATCACACCGCACGGTTGACAATTCACTCATCACAAACAGAATAGAGTACTCTCGTTCCTCACCTTTCCCCTGGGGCAAGGCTTCCAAGATCTCTAATCCTGCTCTGCCTAGACTCGTGTGTGTTTGGTTGGTTGTTCTTGTTTCATACAACCACGTGTCAACTTAGCGTGAGCCTGTGATGCTTCGCGTTGTGTAACCAAAATTTATTTTCTTCTTCTTTATATACAAAGAAATGCAACTCTCGCGTGTTTTCGAGGAAAAAAAAACTCGTGTGTGTTCATGCGGATGTTAGGGGTGGTTGTCAGTGACAAGTGCCTAGACTCGTCGCTGAAGCCCAAAGGCCAAGAGACTCTTCTTTAAGGTGATAATTGACGCTGACAAGGTCTCAAAGGATGATGCGTCTGCAGGTGCCTCAACTGATGTCGACATGCACAAAGGCCCACCACCTTGACAGCTTCTTGAGACATGAGAGAGCTGCATTAACAATGGACTGCAGTATATTGACCATTTCAAATTATTTCTTTTTTTAGCATGAAAATTGTAGGTCTGGATGTGATCTACAACTTTGCAATTAATAACTTTTCAATTTAAAGTTATTTGGGTGCTCCAAAATATATATTTTGGCCTGTGCATATCCTTGGTTAAATATATTACTGTCAGATGACGCACCATGATGATCTGCAACTCTCTCATGTGCTCATGTCCTGATTATTCAGATCTCATTTGCATCCAAATGTGATGGCTGATCAACGAGGACGAATACAGCCAGCTATGCGCAAGCCCGTTGTCAGTTGTGAGGAGTTATTGGCGATCTAGATTTGCTCCTCAATTGCAACTTTCTGTATGCCATGTGCTGCACTATGACTCCGAAGCCTAATATATTTTTTGTGTTCAATGCACGTTACATTTCCTCCCTATTTATGCTCGTTTGCCTCCCGCGAGCTTCTCTCTCAACCATGTCCAGTTGTTCATCTCTCATGGCTCTAGCTTTGTACGATCAACGTACGGACTTCTTGGAATGTGCGGCACTTGGGAACCAGACATGGCTAGGTCCGTCTTGTAAACTTCCTGGTGACTAATAAATTTCTCTTGGAGCGGATAGGTTTTTTAGAAAAGGGAAACTAGGGCTGATAGATGATCGAAGCAGTTTTCTTGAGTGGATCCATCGTCTTGAAGATTCCATTCCTGAGAACGATTTCATAATGCATTTTGTTCTTTCTAGTTATTAAATATTGGCAAAATAGCCGATATTTTCCTTGAACTATCGTGCTTGGCTCAATTTCGTCCTTTAACTATGAAAACGTCCAAATCGGTCCTCGAACTATCCAAACCGGCTCAGTTTCATCCACTCCAGCCAGCTAGAGCTTCAATTCAATTGAATTGACCATTTTGCCCTCATTATCTTTTCACATCAGAGCAGCACAATCTTTTTTCTCCTCCCCATGGCGACTGCACAGGAACCTCCTCCCCTTTAAGGAGGACCTCACTATTAACGTAATTATTAAGTCTCCTTCTTCATTCCTTGTCTCAATTAATTATTACCTACCTATAGTATAAATAAGATGCATGTATGTATGTGTGTTCAGCTCTTTCCAGCGGCGACAGACGACGAGCACAAGATGCAGCAGTTGCGGCCTTGCAGGTAGAGCTTAGCTGCATGAACAAGGAGAACCAGCATTTGCGGGGATGCTCACGCTGTCACGCAGGTCACCATCAGCTACCAGGCGCTCCAAATTACAGAGGAGGGTTATGTGCAGCCGTATGGGGAGGAGAAAAGGGGCGGTGCTGCTCTAATGTGAAAAGAAAATGGGGGTAAAATGGTTCATTCAATTGAATTGAAGCTCCAGCTGACTGGAATGAATGAAATTGGGCCAACCTAGATAGTTCCAGGACTGATTTGGACGTTTTCATAGTTGAGGGACAAAATTGAACCAAGCATAATAATCCAGGGATGGAATTGGCTATTTTGCCTTAAATATTGTATTAATTTCAGGCATAAAACAAAGGAACTCAAGTGGAAAAAATAGATATAGTTGTTGGGTTACACAGAGTATGCTTCCTTCCAATGTTCACTACAAGCTAATTCCACCTGTGTAACCAGCAATTTTAATATCAAAGCTGCTATTCAAAACTGGTATAAGATCAGAAAGCTGACCAAAAGTTCAGAATAAAATAATACAATGGTAAAAAGCAAAGGACCAAAATTTCTATTCTCTTGCCCAAAAAAAATCTACATACCCAATGTACCCAAGGAGAACATGATAATTATGAACATGTGTGAAATGAAGCCAATTTGACACGAAACGAGGTAGGAAGGTTAGATTATTTAAAAGTGCATAGTGTGAAGGGTGGTGTTCAAGGGAACACATTCGTTGGGTTAAAAATATGCAAAATTTTCAAAACACCAATTACAAGTAACCACAAGAGAATCATACAACAATCTTTAGTGCGCTATAGGTAGTCTTAAGGGGCTGTTTGGTAGCCGACCGCAGCTTGCCATTGCAGCGGAGTTCGCGCCACACTTTGTTTTGTCCGCCACACCCGCCACGAAACAGTGAACATAGAATCTGTGGTGGCGGCGAGCAACCAAACAACAGTCGTGGGTCTGTGGCTGCCGAACTTTACGCGTGGCGAGTGGTGGCTGGGAAGCAAACAGCCTCTAATTCTCAAATGGCTTCGACCAGAGGTGAACCAGCCCCCAAGTCGCAAATGGCTTCGACCAGGGGTGCTTGTGCTGTTGTGGAGAATCGAATGCAGTCCATTACCATGCTTTCTGATACTCTGATGACACTACTTTCCTGAACAAACAGGAAAACATTTTTTGTTACGCATGGCTACTCAACTCAGGACAAGCAACTAATCTGAAATCTCTTGTCTCTTGCACAGGTACAGGTCTGACGAAATAACTTCAACTGGAGGCTCGAGCACCATCCACAGTTTGTGTACCTCTAACAAGCCCACATGTCTGCAAGGGAAGACTGGTGAGAGGGGCCCACATATCTAATGTGACTACTAACGAGTACAGCCACTTAGGTAGTTAGGTGTTGCATGCATAGCCGATCCTATCATGTGTGGAGTTACTGCAATGGCCAGCCAGACCTGCTGCTGAAAACTTTTTGTCATGCATGTGCTGCCCCCATGGTTGCCCTTGCACTATTGCACAGCCTAACAAATTGGTTGTGCAAACAAGACGCCAAGCTGCTACCCTATTTATAAAAACAAATTCTTATTTTGTCTCCCCTGCAAACTTCTCCATCTGCCTCCAATCGCTCATCCCCTTCCTTCCAAAGGTTTCGAGCGTGCCATTTCTACATGGGAGTGTACAGTTTTCTTCGCTCAGCAATCTTCCAGTTCCGGCCTCTTTGCCGACGTTGCCGGAGCTTTTTTACCCGTGGATCCACACCATGTGATGACTGATTGAAAGCGTGAGCTACTGTTTCGGAATGCGAGGCATTGGGAAGTCAGGTGCGACAAAAGATGACTGTCCCAGGAACCTGCAACCGCAGCCAACAAGCAGCTCGGAAGCGAGTTGAGCCTTCTTCCCCTGGGGCAAGGCTTCCAAGATCTCTAATCCTGCTCTGCCTAGACTCGTGTGTGTTTAGTTGGTTGTTCTTGTTTCATACAATCTCGTGTCAACTTAGCGTGAGCCTGTGATGCTCCGCGATGTGTAACCAAAATTTATTTTCTTCGTCTTTATATACAAAGAACTGCAGCTCTCGTGCGTTTTCAAGGAAAAAAAACTCGTGTGTGTTCATGCGGATGTTAGGGGTGGTTGTCAGTGACAAGTGCCTAGATTCGTCGCTGAAGCCCAAAGGCCAAGAGACTCTTCTTTAAGCTGATAATTGACGTTGACAAGGTCTCGAAGGATGATGCGTCTGCAGGTGCCTCAACTGATGTCGACATGCACAAAGGCCCACTTCCTTGACAGCTTCATGAGACATGAAATAGCTGCATTAACAATGGACTGCAGTATATTGACCATTTCAAACGATTTGTTTTTTTTTGTTTTTTTTGTGTGCGCATTTCCATGGTTTAGCGCTTAGCGGTGTTATTGCCGGCAGTGATGCATTGGACAAACAGGTGTTCCTCAATATGATGATCTGCAACTCTGTCATGTGTCCGTGCCCTAATCATTCAGATCTCTTTTGAATTGTTTACTTTCTGTGTCATGGTTTAGCGATGTAGGAAGTGCACCTATTCGCTCTGCTCCTACACCTATTTCGCTCTGCAACTCTCTCTCATCCTTGCAGGAAGTGCTTCCATCTCATAAGTGTTGAACAGTAGTTTTGAAGAAACGCAGTGTTAATGCAGGTAAATTTACAATTTTGCAATTACTAACTCTTTAAATTTAAAGCTAATCCGGTGCTCCAAAAGTTGCTATATATGTATGAAGCTATTTTTAGAAAATATATCTTTTGGTCTGTGCATTTCCATGTATATATATCACACGCAACACGATGATATGCAACTCTCTCATGTGGTCATGTCCTGATTATTCAGATCTCATTTTGCATCTAATGTGATGACTGATGAACGAGTACGAATATTATAGCCAGCTATGCAGAAGCCTGCTGTGACTTGTGAGTTATTGGCGATCTTGGTTTGCTCCTGGATTGCAACTTTTTGTATGCCATGTGCTGCCAGGGGCGGAGGCGGCGGTGGGGCGGGAGGGGCTCAAGCCCCCCCTACCGCTGTAATCTCCATGAAGCCCCCCCTAAGCCCCTCCTATAAATTTGAGAAGGAAGAAGGAGGAGAGGGGCTAGAGGAGGAAGAAGGGGAAGCAGCCCCTCCTGCCGTGATTCCTGGCTCCGCCACTGTGTGCTGCACTATGACTCCGAAACTCTAATATAAAGTTTGCGTTCAATGCTCGTTAATTACATTTCCCCCCTATTTATGCACGTTTGCCTCCCACAAGCTTCTCTCTCAACCATGTACGTCCAGTTGTTCATCTCTCATGGAGTCATGGCGCTAGCTTTGTACGTCCAGTTGTTCATCTCTCATGGAGTCATGGCGCTAGCTTTGTACGTATGATCTGTAAGACTTTAGGATCACATAGTGCATAGATCGAGAGAATTTTCATTGAACTTTTCTTTACAAGTGATACATCATGGCCTAGATCTACAAGAGAGAAAACAGAAAGAGAGAACACTGAGGGGTACGTGAGAGGACCTTCGCAGGTCGAGGAACTAGATCCGGCCATCTCGCGCAGCTCGATGTGGATCCGCTCTCGGGTGGCATCGGTCGGAGCAGTGGAGACTTGGTGGTGGCGCCGGACTTCGGGACGGTGACAGCGACGTCGATGGAGAAGAAAGGTGGACAATGGCGGTGACGGATCTTCCCGTTGCCCCAGCGCCTCGGCCTAGGGTTTTTGTGGGTGAGGTGTTGGCGGCACTCCGGCTCCTCACCCCTATTTATTGTGGCGCTGTGCAACGGGAGCCCACCAGCCAAAGAAAGGCTGGACTTTCCGATCAGAGTGCAAGGAGGAGCCCGAGCTAGGCTTTGCCATTGGGCTAAGCCCAGTCCGAGATCAATTCCAACATTATCAACGTACAGACTGCTTGGAATGTGTGGCACTTGGGAATCAGAAATGGCTATGGTGACCAATTTTCCGCGGGAGCAGATAGATTTTTTGGAAAAGGGAAATTGTTTCCGGGGGCTGATATATAGATGATCATCGAAGCTCTATACAAATGCGCCACTTTTTTCTTGAGTGTATCCATCGTCTTGAAGATTCCATTCCTGAGAATGATTTCACGATGTATTTCGTTCATTCTAGTTATTACATATTCTATTAATTTCAGGTATAAAACAAAGGAACTCAAGTGGAAAAATAGATATAGTTGTTGGGTTTAACAGCAATGCAATACATATGCTTCCTTCCAATGTTCACTACAAGCTAACTCCACCTGTGTAACCAGCAATTTTAATATCAAAGCTGCTATTCAAAAACTGATATAAGATCAGAAAGCTGACCAAAAGTTCAGAATAAAATAATACAATGGTAAAAAGCAAAGGATCAAAATTTCTATTTTCTTGTCCCAACAAAAAAAAAACATCTACATACAATGTACCCAGGGAGAACACAATAGTTATGAACATGTGTGAAATGAAACCAATTTGACACGAAACGAGGTAGGAAAGTTAGATTATTTATAAGTACATAGTGTGAAGGGTCAAGTTCAAGGGAACACATTCGGTGGGTTAAAAATGTGCAAATTTTTCGAAACGCCAATTATAGGTAACCACAAGAGAATCATACAACAATCTGACTGCCGAAATTCAGTGGTGCTTGTGCTGTTGTGCAGGTAGTCTTAAGTCTCCGATGGCTTCGACCAGGGGTGCTTGTGCTGTTGTGCAGAATGCAGTCCATTATCATGCTGTCTGATGTCACTAGTTTCCTGAAGAAACAGGAAAACAATTTTTGTTACCCATGGCTACTCAACTCAGGACAAGCAACTGATCTGATCTCTCTTGTCTGCAAAATGATGTACAGGTCTGATGAAATAACTTCAACTGGAGGTTCGAGCACCTTTCACAGTTTGTGTACCTCTAACAGGCCCACATGTTTGCAAGGGAGGGAGACTGGTGAGATGACCCACATATCTAGGCCTGTAGTGTAACAACAACTAATGTGACTACTGACAAGTACAGTACAGCCACTTAGGTGTTGCATTGCCGATCTATCATGTGTGACTTTCTGCTTACCAATGGCCAGCCAGATCTGCTGCTGAAAACTTCATGTCATGCATGTGCTGCCCCATGGCTTCACAGCCTAACAAATTGGTAGTACTCACCGGACACCAAGCTGCCACCCTATTTAATTTATAGAAACAAATCCTTATTTGTCTCCCCTGCAAACTTCTCCCTCTGCGTCGAATCGCTCATCCCCTTCTTTTTTTTCTAGATTCTCCAAAGGTTTCGAACGTGTCATTTCTTCATGGGAGTGTACATATTTTTCCACTCAGCGATCTTCCAGTTCCAGCCGGCTTCTTTGCCGTCGTTGCCAGAGCTTTTTACCAGTGGATCCACGGCATGTGATGACTGATTGAAAGCGTGAGCTGCTGCTGTTTCGGAATGCGCGGCATTGGGAAGTCAGACGCCACGAAAGCTGGTTGTCCTAGGAACCTGCAGCCGCAGCCAACAGGTGGCTCGGGACTGCCTAGCGCCTTCTTCCCCTGGGGCAAGGCTTCCAAGATCTCTAATCCTACTGTTCGTGTGTGTGTTCATGCGGATGTTCAAGGGGTGGCTGCTAGTGACAAGTGCTTAGACTCGTCGCTAATAAAGCCCAAAAGGCCAAGAGACACTCTTCTTTAAGCTAATAATTGATGCTGGCAAGGTCTCGAAGGATGATGCGTCTGCAGGTGCCTCAACGGATGTCGACATGCACAAAGGCCCGCAACCTTGACAGCTTCTTGAGACATGAGAGAGCTGCATTAACAATGGACTGCGGTATATTGACCATTTCAAATGATTTATTTTTGTGTGTGTGTGTGCCTTCGCGCGCGTGCATTTCCATGGTTTAGCGGTGTTATTGCCGGCAGCGATGCATTGGACAAACAGGTGTTCCTCAACATGATGATCGGCAATTCTGTCGTATGTCCATGCCCTGATCATTCAGATCTCTTTTGAATTGTTTACTTTTTGTGTGCATTTCCATGGTTTAGCGATGTAGGAAGTGCACCTCTTTTGCTCTGCAACTCTCTCATCCTTGTAGGAAGTGCTTCCATCCCATAAATGTTAAGAACAGTAGTTCTGAAGAAATGCAGTGCTAATGCAGGTAAATAAATCGCCGCTTCAGAAAATGCAGGTAAATAAACCAAATTATATATGTCATAGTCTATGGTGCTAATGCAATGCCATCTCTTAAATACAAGGCTTCAAATTCAATTCCTCAGTTCCATCCCCTTTGAACTAGTGGGGGAATTGAACTGGAGGAGCCATATAAGGAACCAAGTGCTACGCCTTCGCAGTTATTCTTACACATCACTCTAGACAACTATGCTTACATGGTTAGCTTCATGTTCAGAGCTGGCTCTTCTTATCAGTCTTCAACTGGAGAGCTTCGGCGTCTTCGAAAACAGGGAGCGTCGCAAGCTGGATGAAATCAGTGAGCTGAACTCCCACAGGCCTACAATTTCACAACATAAGGACAATAGAATTTCTAATCAGACAACACCCTTTTTTCAGCCAAGTATGAAGATGCAGAATGTTCAGAATTCAGATGGTTACCATGGGAAGCAGGCCTTCTCTGGCAATCGCATCCCAAGCCTGGGGCCTTCGTCGTACCCTTCGCAGATCATCTCCCCCTTCTCATCTCTGTAGCAAACTATCCCTCTCAATTGGTCTTCAAACGCCTATCAATTTGTATAGAAAACAAATCAGAACAACTAGAGCCCCTAACTGCATGCCTGCTTGACCATGTTCTACTCCATGTGTATGTGCCTACCTTGTTGTTGTCTGTTGCAGCAGCAAAGGAGAGGTGTGATGAAGAGCTACTGCCATGAGCAGAGGTGCTGAGCCTTAAGGCTGACCCCCTTATGCCAAGCCTTGGGCTGATCATGGCCATGGTGGAAGAAGGATGGTGATACCATGAGCTCCTGATTGCCATTGGTTTCGGCTCTGCTGAGAAGAAAGGTGTTGGGACCTCCACTATGCTGAAAAGAGTGCATTTATAGGAAATGGACATGGTAGAGGAAGGTCCATCAATTTATTGCATGGCTCAATAAGGAAGGTGTTACTTATAAGTGCAATGAAAGTGTACTATTTTCGTTTAGGCCTCAGCCTTGTACGCTTAGAACAGTATTCTAAGCAGCTAGTGGTTTTTTGTCGCCGCATGCCACCTCGTTGCGTTTGGTGGGCCCCGTCCATGATCTCACAAACATTATCATCATAGTATGTTAATGCTTTGTTTTCCCTAATCGACCAGGCACCAATGACCAATCATGGTAAACAGTTGCTTGGCCATCCAATTTTGAAGGGGCAATGATCTGGGCAAAGGGTAGGGCAAACAATCCTTCTCTCTTTGAGCAACTGTGCATTTTCTTAGTCACAAACAAAGCATGTCAAACATGAAAGGTTATTTGACATAATTGGCAACAGCCCTAAATTTCCTTGGTTCATGCAGATTCACATAAAAGAGAGAGAGAGAGAGAGAGAGAGAGAGAGAGAGAGAGAGAGAGAGAGAGAGAGATGATGTTTGGTTTCAGGATGCAGCATAGGGTTGGTTAGGAGACACATCACTTTGTGGCAAATAGTTTTTCGACTGATTAGAATAGACAAGTCATTGGAACTTTGAAAATGACCTCCAATGCCCTTCTCTGATTCTTCTCCCAAATTTTGGTCCAGAACAAATTGCTTGTCCAACAGAATTTAAGTTAGATGGGGTTAAGTTTCGTCGACGAGAGTGAAATGGCTAGATCATCAGCTAAGATCTGAGGCAAGTGGTCTTATGTTGTCTATAACAACACTTACAAAGTGGCTATATGTAAGGTGGCCACGTTTGCAGAGCCATATTCACGTTGTTCAGCAAGGAACTTCGTAGTTTATCTTGAGGAAAAAAAGAAAGGCACTCACCCCTGATGACCCAAGGCACGCCTTTATCATGCTGGCTGGCTACTCATTTTCAGTCATCGGATGCTAGATGCTACACAAGCCTACAAGTAGCCGTGACACCTTCACAGGAAATAGTCTCAATGTTTCATGCCCTTGTCAGGACATGTTGGTTGACGTGTCGTGTCGTGTCATGTCAGGCTCAGTCTGTGGCCTTAAGCCCTTAACCTTTCTGGCAGGGCATCATCAACATGAACGAGTAGGAAACCGATTCATTGTTTCAGTAGGCTGATCAGTCATCAGTAGTACCTATCTGCCTTGATCACCATTCAGGCATTCAGGCATCAGTAGTACATGAGATCCGCAGTTAATTTAGCCATTCACTACCCTGCAGTCTGCAGGCGTCGATTCTGAGCATCACATGGGTTCCTCATTGCAAGTCATTCAATACTCAATAGTTAACCCAGCCAACGCCATCATTTTTCAGAAAGAAAATCAAGCAGTTGCAGCCAAAACTTTACTCCCTCCGTTCGGAAATGATCTACATATTTTGACTACAGAAAGTCATTCGAAGTAAAGTTTGACTTATTAATCACTCTTAGAATATAATGTCAATTACGAATAACTCAATGTCATCTCAAAACCTCTTTGAATACATATGTATTGACATAAATTTTATAAACTAATTATACATATAATTTAACTAATTATTAGTCAAAGTTTATAAAGTTTGACTTTCTCTAGTCAAAATATGTAGATCATTTCCGAACGGAGGGAGTACATCACATCATCTGGAACTGTCTAAAGATGGGATATGGCTACAGCTAACAAACCGAGAGTGAAAGCAGCCGGTCAAGAACTCACATCGGCGGGGAATCCACACGTGTACGATGTAGCAAAGCCTACCAGCACATTGTGGTGAGCTACACAATGTGATGGCTCCAAAGATTCATGGTAGCACATGATCACCTGCAGCAACCACCAACACTCACTTCGGATATGTCTAGCACAGATGTTAAACTGAACCTTAATAGAGATCCAGATACAAACTTTCAAAACCGCAACTATTCCCTGTCCCTAAGCACCCTGAGTCCCTGATCCTGATGCAATCCAGTAAAAAAAAAAGAAAAGCAGAAAAGGGGAAAAAATACACATCAACTGATGTGCAACAGGTTCCGAGAAGCAGATTAGTAGATTAGGCCATGAACTGGAATTTGGTCAGACTAACTTCCTATCTTTGTACTCCACGGGGTAGACTGCGTCTTCAGCAGTCAGGTTCTGTCTCCTGCAGTTGTTTCCTCATTCTGATGGGAGGAGCATGTGTCTTCACTTCACCGTTCAGGAGGGATCGCAGCAGCGGACACGCCTTTCTGGGCGGATATGGTGGAAGCGAGAGCAACTGGCATCAGGCAGAGCCCCTTATTCTGAAGATACTGCATTGCGCTGGTGATGCTTGTTTCCATCAGCTTGACCACCTCTTCCTCAAAGGCTAAGGCATCTTCTGAGTCTTGTGCGTCCAGCAGTCCTTGTGCTTTTGTCGAAGCTGACAGAGGTTGACCGTGGCAACCCTACATGAATCATGACAGTGGATGAGTGGATTGAAGTGAACCACTGGTATCTCAATGTAAAATTCAGGAAGCAATGCCACTGCAGTGCGAGTGGAACTATAGGACTGTTCACAGTAGAAGTTATTCCAGGCATTGCAATTGGACATACAAATGAAAAGATATGAAGTCTGTAGTGTCAATTATAGAACAAGAGTGCAAGCATTCATGGAAGTTGTAAGAAGGTTAGGGCACCTTAGTTTGGGATTCTGTGAGAAGGGGAAGAACTGCTCCGGCAGATCCTAGCCTACTCATGCTCAAGACCTGAAACCAAGCAAGTTCATCATATAGAAATGGAAAGACTACCAGTGCTTGTTTCAAAAACTGTTGACAACCATACCTTGACCTGAAGCTGAAGAAATTTCACATAATCAATTATTTCATCCAGCATGGATGCCTTGTCTGCCTGCTTGCATAAAAAAGATTTGTCATGTTATTTTTATTTGAACAGTTAGTTAAGCAAGGTAAATTGCCATTCTTTGGTATGATATTTAACCTAAATTATACAAGTTCAGCATCAACAGCAACATGGAGTTTGAATGAGTGGTGTTTCATTGGAATGTAACATTTAGTTCAATTCAGAAGTAGATCCGAAACTTTCCAGTGTAATATATCCAATCCAAACATGGCCTAAACATCTATATTTCTTTAAAGCTCCAACCACAGTGGACTGGACCAATGACAAAAAAAAAAGTAATGAATATTGTTGGCCACAACAGATCAAATGTTGGATCCAGTATGTTTGTAGAGTTACAAACTTAGAACTATTTACTCCAAAAAGAACCTGAAAACAATAATTGCTCGCTTCTATTGTCTTACTAGGTAGGGTTTTTTAGCACCCAGGAAAGTTGCACATCATTGTATTAAGGAAATGGTATTAGCACAATGACCAATTCTAATAACTGAAATTGTAATTGCAATCTGAAAATGCACGGCACAAGTTAAACAAAAACAAAAATGCACCTTATTGGAGTTAGGGACGAGGTCTTGCAGATTTTTCATCCTATCTGAAATTTTTTCTCTGCGAAGCTGCATTAAAATAAGAAATTGCAGTTAAAAATTTAAGCTACAGGTAGCAAGAAAAACAAACAATTCAAAAATATTAAATATCTCTTCAATTTGTCCTGAAATGGAGTGACTTCACAAAAGAACTCACCCGTTCAGCGATACTATGAGGATCAGTTGCCTGTCCACGACGAGCCCTTGCTCGTGGCTTCATGCCAACGCCATTTCCAGCTGAATTTGCTTGGTTTTGCACATCAGAAGGACGGCTAACAGGACAGTCACTTTTATTTTCATTGACCAATGAAGGCATCTAAACATTGGCAAATAGGAATCCAAAGTCAGGTACAATCTGATGAAAAGCAGCACAAAAGTAATACAGTAACTGAGGAGAATGTATTTTTTTCTAAGAGAAGGTAAAAAAAACCTGTTGAGGAATCCGAGCTCCTTTTGTTGTTGTGACTGCCATCTGGTTATGAGCAGTGAAAGCAGGGATAGGCAAATTACACATTGGATTTTGCTCCTGCAGTATGGAAGTTGAGTTACTGGTACAGGCCGAAGGAACAGTAAAATGCAGTTGCAGATATTGTTCATTAGAGGTAGTGTTTGAAAATTAAACCTGCTTTTGTGTCTTGAAACCAATGGCAGCTAGGTTTGTTTCCTGGACACTAGGAAATGAGGGAAGCCTACTACTGATAAACTCTTTGCTATCCTGTATTCGAGAGCAACTCAAAATTAACTGAATGAGATAGATAATGTAGCAGATACATATGTACATTTTTCTTTTTGAAAAGAAAAAGACATTTCTGTAGTGAGCATTACATGTAGTGATGCCAAGGCAGCATTGTCAAAAACTGAGATATTCCCGTTTGGATGGCTTGTTTTGTTCAAAATAGCATCACTCTGTGCCCCTTGGAAATCGAAAGCTTCTATGTTCACTGGTTCCATGAATGAAGGATGATTTTGGAATGTGGGACATAAGGTTGAGGCTGAAGATACAGCATTGACATCAGCGAGAAAAGCGGAAACTTCACAGCTGTTACTATCAATTGAACTGGATAAGGCATGAGGTAGTTGCTGATGAAATCTTCTCGGTGTTGAAGTGCACTGAAGCACCTGTGGGTTCACTAAATTACTCTGCAGATTGCCATTGTTCTGCAGTCGTTGAAGCTCCAGAAGATTTTCAGGAAACTTATCCCTAGATAGAATGTCACCAGGTAACAGATCAGCATGTCCAGCACCAGCATAGGTTAATCGCTCGTTTGTAAGCATAGTGGAGTCCTGCTCATGCCCACTAAATTTTAAACTGTGATCTGAACTAGCTGTCATGAAATAGCTTGAAGGTGGCATGCTTCCTTCTCCAAATGATTCCACTGAACCATCAGCCAAACTGTACCTCTCAGAGGCAGAATTGATAGGCCATGGTGAGAAGTAGGAACCAGAAGAGTAGTCCATGGTAATCAACAGAAATGCTAGTCGCAACCTCTTCCCAGAATGTTCTTTAGAAAATGGCTTCTAGAGACTTAAAAAGGATACACAGCTGACAAGCTGGTGATGCCTACATTCAAACAGAAAAAATCATTATGAAAGAAAATGTTAGATGGCCCGAATGTCTCCTTTTACGCAAAGGAAGCACATAATGATGCTAAAAGAACAGCTGTCAGCTATTCACAGATTGCATGCATGGACCAATAATGCAAAGATGTAACAAAATGTTCCTTGGGAGCTTGAAGATCTTGAAGAAACATATTATGGGAACACGCGTTGACCACTCAAGGAAGCCAATATTAAAATATGCCTGAGTAATTAAATTCTTGTGTTTACTGCATACAGTTGACAGGTGCCCCTCAAAGGCTCAAAGCCCCTCAGGTCCTCAGCACAAGTCACTGTCATGTTCATGATAGTAAAGCATAGAATTTTTCCACCGGTGGGGGTTTGAAGTTTTCAATAGTTTGGATATTTTCCATCGGACATGAAAAGTTGGGATGGACAGTCAAATCAAGCACATAGAAGGTCATTACTTGCTGGTGGCAGAACTGTTAGAAAAAGAGGAATAGATGAATACAATTACTGATGGAATTACAACGTAAAAACTTTATATACAGAACAAGCTTCTGCCCCGAGCCGTTCTTCATATAAAACAGATATTATATGACAAGTAAAAGCATAATTGAAGTTCATAGTGCCAAGTGAACACAGCTCTGTTCTGCAGTCAAGTCGACACTGATTCTCTTGGAGCAAAGCAACAAGCGACTCAGACATTCATTCATTATAACAAAACGATAATTAGGCATTATTGCCATCTATTTTGTTACTGTCTCACTGACATGGCTGAACGAATAAGAGCCTATAATTGAACCCACCAAATGACTAAGCCAACTAATGCTACCCTCAATTGCTCAAATGGTAATTCACTTCTTCTTTATACCTTTTTTTTTTGAAATGATATTCTGCTTTATACTTATACCAGTTTATTTTCTCATCAACCAGTAGTCAAAGAAAGCTAAATTGCTACAGCAATCATTTATCGCTGACACTACAGTAACACTTTAAAGACCCTGAATGTCCACCATAAAAACTCATAACTAGGCTATCAAGAAGCATTTATGCCTTCTGGTTTGTGCGAAACAGAAACGTTGTCAGCCAATAAACCGAGACATACAGACAAGAGCGGCTGATACGACGCGCTCTACAACCAAATGTAATTCCTCTCACATCTGTATGGTAAAAATCCATCACGAAACTCCCTTATTCAGAATCAGGGCCACGAAATCGCTTCTTGTTTTGCCCCCCTTTCCCTTCTACACCCTCTAGGATTTCCAGACACAAATTTAGGAGAATTTAGCAGCAAGAGCAGGTTACACGAACAAGAAGATAAAATTTTTCACTTGGGAATACAATCATCCGCATGCATCTACGAAGTTCTCAGAACAAAGAAAGCGAACCGCCGCATCAATCAATCCCGTGCGGTAGTCCATCTCCATCTGGACCATCTCTGACATTGTTGTCGCCCCTTGGCGACACAAACTAATAAACCCGGGAAGAACCGGCGATCACGGAGCCGCCACAGAGGGCACGCGCCACGGGCGACCAAAACCCCATCAAGAACAGAGCCAAGACGGCACGGACGGAAAGCATGTAGCAGGGTCCCGCACATGCAGTGAATCGCTACCGAAAGATCACGGTGGTACCCAAAGTCGAAGCGTTTTAAAAGGGGGGAAGAACCAGAGTACCAGACAGAACACTTACCAGGGAGAAGGAGATTAGGATCGCGATGACCGCGGCAGCGAAGCTGGGGGACTGCTGGAGGAGAGGATGAGGGAGCGGAGGTGACTAGAGGTTTAGGGGAGGGAAGAAGAGGAGAGGAGAGGAGGCGGCGGTTTGGGCGGAGGAGAAAAAGGAGTGGCTTTTGCGGTCTTGCTTGCCGGGGGCGGAGACTGGAAGACGCGTTGGACTGCTGAGTTTCTGACGCTGGGTGCAGCACAGCGCTAGCAGGAGGAAAGCCACGGCAGTTGGTGCCGCTGCCCTTTTTGTTCATATGCACCCCTCTTTCTGTTCATTTCTGCACGCATCCTTTTTCCTTTTTTTCTGGGCTGGATGGATGGAATGGGTTGGGAGGACTGTGCGACGTGTGTTTTTTTTCCGTGTTATCGCCTCTCATGAAATCACTTGTGGGCCGGGCTGTAAAAACAATATTTTGTAATTATGTTATTATTACAGTAAGCAGCTAATTGATTTGTTGGGTTAATTATGTTTGATGCATGGTTTTAAAGATGGTACTGATATTTCCACATTCTCTTTTGCGTATAATTAGCAAATAAGGAGATGAGTTTTTACGAAATAGACGTATTTGCGGATTCCAGCTCATATAAAAAGATAGTTGACTATATCGATTGACACGTACAGCCAGACACAAGGCGTGTACGTTTATACAGTAATATACTTATCGACACATGTACTTCACGGTGTCGGAGGTGTCAACGCTCGCACAAAACGCCACAGCATGACAAGAAAAAGAGTCCTACCATATCAAAATTTGGGCATGAACATTTAGGGACTGTGTAGCGTCCTACCACAGCCGGCGGTAAAATAGTATAGATGACACATGGCGGTGGTGTATATGCCAGATACACTCTGAAAAATAATACAGACCTTTGTTTTGATGGAAAAATAATACTGGTGTACAAAGCTCCGCTGCAAAATCGGCAAACCGGGAGGGTCGGAACGAGACGCCACAGAGACCAAGCTCATCCTCCTCCCCTAGTCCCCTGTCACGGCGCGTGTCGCGAGTCGATGACCATGCAGGCAGCAGGGTTCCGCCGCGCCGTCGCTGTGGGCGTGGGCCCCCGCCTCAGCACCCCTGTCCGGCCCCCCACCTGCGGGCCCCGCATTTAGTGGCACCTACGGCGAGCGGTACATTGTTCCGTTTGTTGCCACCTAGGGTTAGGGCTAGGACAAGCAGGCAGCCTCGCTAATCATGGTTCGGTTGCGGCGGCGGCAGCAGGTTCCTGCCCGAAAACAACAAGCAAAGCCGCGCCCCGGGGGTCCCAACTCCCATCCCATGCCATCGGCGCCACTGAACAACCCCTAATCCACTTCCCTTGATCGGCAATTCACCTCCTCTAATCTTTTTTTTTACACGATTCATCTCTTGTAATCCATATGGATGGACCCGGAAGAACGGGCCGCCGTGACGGTGGGTAAATTAAGCGCGCCGTCCCTCCACGTGTCAGGCGCCCATTGGCTGCGAGCCGGTTTGACCCGCGCCTGCTGGTTATCAACGCGGCTTTGAAGCGGTAGTTGCTGCATGCGCGGCGCGCGGGCACGTCCGCGTCCAGTCAGTCAGTCGCGCCGGGTTTTACCTGGCATGGCGTTGGCAAGTGGCAGCCCGCGCGGCGCTCGGGTTGCCTGCGGCAGCGGGGCGGGGGGGGGGGGGGGGGGGGGGGGGGGGGGGGGGCGCCCGGCTCGAGTCCACCGCGCCGCCGGGAGACGCGGGCGTGGCAAACCAACCGCTCTTGTTGACTGGGCACGGTTGGGCCGGGGGATTGGTTAGTTTAGGAGCCTGGAGCGCAGCGGCGGGTCGTGCGGGCAAGTGGCGGCGGCAGGCGGGCAGGTCGATCGGGTTGGACGGTTTCGAGCGTGGTGGTTCGGGTCAGCTAATCACGCGGGAATTGCGATCGCAGCGCTTGCAAGCAAAGCATACCTCGGGTCGATCGGGTAGGGTAGCCTCCGAACGAACATAGGAGGAGCTGCGTGCCTGCGTCAGTGATGGACGGGTGATGAGTGTGTTTGGCCGGCTGATGGCGATCATCCGGAAGCGGGTAGGGGGGGCGTTGGGGGGCCGGCCTAGCTACGTAGTACTAGTACTGTGTCGTTGACCATGGGAATTGGCACGTTTTTTAAAAAAAAATTCGTGGGACTTCGGTTTAGCCGCATGGATTGATGGATATGAGTTCTCAAAAGAGGAAAAAAAGGGTTGGTGTGGACGCAAGCGCGACCATTTTTGCGACGCTGCTGCTGGCAACCTGCCACGTTTGTAATTATAATTAATAAAAAAAGCAACACACTGGAGTTCGCAGATTTGGGCTCGATGCTCGGAGCTACGACGAAGGCTGTAAGGCCCATTTCTCTGTTCTGCCGCCGCTTCGACGGTCAGCCAGCCCACCTTCCCCGCTTTCTTGCTGGTTCATATTTTTACGGCCCATGGTATTTGACGTGCAAGTCCGTCCCGCCAGCCCCGTTCGACGACAGGCCATCACCACGGTTCGAAAAGCTCACCGCCCAGCCCATCCTATTTTCATGGCCCAAGCCATCTTCCTTAAAGAGCTGGCCCATTCAGGTCAGCCCGTTTCCCCAGCAGTACGTGAGTTGGCGCAGCCCATTAGCAGACCGCGCGGCGAGCCGGTCGGCGGGTCTGGATCCTATATATCTTGGTGAAGTTTTTTTCTTACTCATCTTCTAATATTTGAGATTCGTGCAAACTAATTATAATCCTTAGATCTCACTCAAACCCTAATCCCCACCTCCCTCTTCCTTCTCCCTCCTCCCTCCCACTGCTCGCCGCCCATGCCCCTGCCCGCCGCCACCCACCGCCGGTTGCCGCGCCGCCGTGTCCCGCTGCCCCGATAGCCGCACGCAGCCGTCCCGCGGCCGCGCCCCGCCGTCCCCACGCTGTTGTGCGCCGTGCGCCGCTGCCGGTGCTGCGCCGCACTGGGCCGCCGCATGCGCCGCCGCGCCATATGCGCCGCCGTCTTCGGCCCCGCCGCCGGTGTTGCACCGTACCAAGCCGCGCGCGCCGCCCAGTGCTGCGCCGGAGAAAATCCCGCCGGGGAAGACGTTCACCGGAGAAGAAGTAGCTGCGAAGAAGAAGTTCAACATTTCGATTTTACCATTTCAACATTTTGTTATTCTAGTTTCAACAATTTGTATTCACAGTTTCAACATTTTGATGTCAAATGTTGAACCTATTTAAGAAAAATATTGACTTAATTTTATTAAAATATTAAATATATTTGCAGTAGTTAATTGGGCCAAATGAGCTTTAAAGATGGATGGATTATCAACCATCCACAACCACAAGATGTACAGGAGTCCCCGTCGGCGGGTACCGGCCGCGGCGTGGCGGACTGGAGCGCATGCGTCAACGCGTGCGGGGCGCGTGCCTGCCTGGCTCCGGTCTCGCGTTCGCGCGCGCGCGCGCCAAGGCGCGGTTCGCGCTGCAGCTAGTTGGCGGGAAGGGTACGTTCACCCGGTTCACGGTTCCACTGCCACCTCCGACAAACCTCGGCGCGGCCGGTGTCGTGGTCGTGGCCTGCGCAGTTGCTGGCGCTGCTCACTGGCTTAACGTACGTAGATCCTAGTAGGAGACGGTCAAATTCTTTTTGAATATCTCCAACATTTATAGTTGTCTAGACCCATCTACTCCATTCGTCCTAAAATACAAGACATCCTAGAGATTTCATGACACATTAGATAGACTAGCAAAAGACGCATGTACACCTAATTAATAGATGTTATGGATAACACTGAGACCAATTGAACTAGTCCACCAATCATTCCATGAAATCTTGTCAATTTCAAGAAGAATTAAATGAAGAAATGCTTAAATGTGTCGAAAACATCTTCTATTTGAGGACAAATTCAGATGGTTGGATGCCTCGCACTTTCTACGTTCCAAATTATAGTTTGTTTGATTTTTTTGACCCCAAGTCAGACCACTCGTCATATTCAAAAATTTGTGCAAAATATCACTTTTTTGTTGCAATTTGTTTTATCCATACAAGTTCTTCAAGAATGACTTAAAATTTGACTATGTTTGCACAACTTTTTTTGAATAAGACGAGTGTTCAAACTTAGAGTCAAAAACACTACTACAGAAACGCTGATTTGTCCCGGTTGGGAAACCTCTATTGTCCCGGCTTCCCAACCGCGAACGCCAGGCCGGGACAAAAAGCACCCTACAACCGGGACAAAAGGTGCTGCCAGCGCCACGTGCCTGGCGCACCCTTTTGTCGCGGTTGGTGTTACCAACCGGGACAAAAGGTCTATTTTTTTCTGTTCTTCTTTTCTCAATTGTTTTTCTATTTCGATTATACTTTTACATTTCAATTAAACTTATGTATTGGAATTCAGTGTGTAAGATCTCCACTAATATATACATATATATATAGTTACTTATATAATATTTGTCCTAGATAGTTTCCATATATAAACATATATATATATATATATATATATATATATATATATATATATATATATATATATATATATACATATATATTATTGGAGGGCTGAAATATATAATACATACATACTCATAAATAGAAATATAATACACACACATATATATTTACATAGGTATATTCGTTCTTAATTATATATATACACATATATTATCATATTTGCTGCGATTGTCAATATTAGATAGTCTATCATAGTAGAATTCGCCTTTTGGATCGAGGACTTGCTCAACAATAAATCCGGACAATTGTTCTTGAATCGTCATAATCTTTTCCTCCGGTATGAGTTTATCGCGCATCTCCTCGATCTATGGAAAAAGGGGATAATTAATTTCGACTAATTAAAATACGAGTTCAAATATTAACAAGTTTTTTACTTACTTCCTCCTCCCAATCTGTCCAGGCCCTTGGAGGACCTACCAGACCATGGATGTTCTCGCATTCATAGTATGCGCATAAATTAGTGCCTTGTTTCTGCCTCATACACTTTAAGAGAGAAGAAATTATCAGGTATTTACATGAATATATAATAAAACTAATGAATCGTGCAACGAATCATACAAGTGCGTACCGCAAAATCTGTCTTGATCTTCAATTCCTTGTCAAAATTGCCTGGATGATTTTTAGCGAATTGTTTCCAAATCCTGTACATGATTAGAACAATTATAATCAAGTAACAAAGTGATTCAAAGTATCAGTCATCGACGGAGTAGTGGTAGAATTACTTTTTCATCATGTTAAGAAGATTTTCGTATTGTTCTGGATTTCTCCTCAATGAGTCCATAACCACGAGTAGGCTCTTCTCGGGAATTATGACAATTAGGACCCAGTGTTCACTGCAAGATTATACGAAGGCAGTTCTTGGTAGTTAAGGTTTAAACAATTCGATTACAAAATAGAAAGAGTTAGATGCAAGGAACCACTCACGCAAAGTTGTAAGGAAACAATATCATTTGCTTGTTGTGATGAACGCTTATGTACTTGAACAAGTTTTGGAATAGCTCATCGGAAGTATCACGTAGAATCCTCCAATTACATGTAATTGGGTCGATGAAGCCGAGGTGAGAGTATCCCTTTCTCCTGCAAGTTTGTATCTCCATTCTACATGATACCGAATAAATCAAGGGATCAGTATGTTGAGATCATGCAAAACAATACGTAAGGAGAGTAAAATACTTACAGAACCCACAAGCCGACCATAGAGATGTCGAGGTCCTCCTGATGGAATAGTTGGTAATTTTCTTCCCAGTTTATCCATATAATGGCTTCCCCCGTAAGAAATCGTCATCTTTAATCTTTGCGCCCTGCATGAAGATGCAATCGGCCATCACACGCATGTAGTGCTGGTGCAGCTTATACATTTGCGTTGGAAGCACGGACACTACTTCGGAGGGTACAAGAGATTTGCCTAGCTCATACGTCCATTTGACGACCACATCGGCCTTTGGAATATCTTCTCCCCCTGCAATCTGAGCCGCTGTCAGGTTTGATTCTTTCAAAAATGTAACAAAGTCTTGTTGTTGTGTCATCTGTCCCACTACAAGAGGCTCTATTGATTGTTTCTTTTGGGCTCCGAGCTTTGGAACGTCGGACGACGACGACTTTGATTGTCTCTTATTTTTCTCCATAGTTTTGATAATTGTGCGTTTGTAGTCTGAAGGGGGATCTCTCGGAATGAATTTTCTCTTATTTGCTTCGCACATTCCCTTAAAAAATTTCAAATCTACCGGATTTATCACTTTCTCGGGCTCCGGCTTCGACTTCGGCTTGAAGTGCTCTTTAACTCTTTCTTGAGTTATCCGATCGTATTCCTCAAGGCTCATGTCCTAGGGTTTAATATGAGCCTCCTTGGTTTTCTTCTTCTTTTCCTTCTTCTTTGGAGGCTCCTTAGCCGGTGCAGCTACCTTCTTTGCCGGCGGCTGTTTCTACTTCTTTGCCGGCGGCGGAGGGGGTGATCATGGAGGCGACGGTGACGCTTGAGTGTTCATCGGCACATGAGATGATGGTGATGGAGAATGTGCCGGTGAACCTTGCTGAGACAGTGCTGCCCTTGGGGGGTTCTGCGGAGATGTTGGCCTTGGAGAGGCATGCTAAGATGCCGGTCTTGGTGTTCGATCATCCGACTGTAGAATAATGTAGCGCTTATCCAATAGGATGTAGCCATGAATGTCTTCTGCTAGTGTCCTCTCACCATCGCCTCCAGGAATATAAAGCTCGAGCATCTCCCAACCCTGGCACACCTGCTCCACGCCAACTCTTGTATATCCTGCTGGAATTTGCTGCCCGTGGTACATGTCGCCTGGTTGGGTTGGCATGACGGTACCGTACGCAACAGTGAACATTAAGTTCTTAATGGCAGACTGCAGGTCACAATGTGTCCGCTAGGTGATCTCATCCACTGGAAATCGCTGCGGGGCCGTCGCTTCAACTGCGGCCTGGATCCCCGCTGGCTCGACGGCGACGTCTATGGAAGCGCAGCTGCTTTTCTGCTGAGACATATGATCGGCTGCGACATTAGGCTATGGAGGCACCGTTTGCGCTTGCTGTTGCTGGCTCATTGCTATGGCCACTTGGCGTTGAAACTCTTCCTCTAGTTTTTGATCGTGTGACATGAGTCGTTCCTCTAGCCTTCGCAAGTGCTCCCGCTCATCATTCTTTCTTCTTTGCCGGCTTCTATATGATTCAATGTAATCCCTGAACTCATACTTCCACGGAACCACGCCTTTGCCTCTTGTGCGGCCCGGATGCTCTGGATTCCCAAGGGCGCAAGTCAGCTCGTCCCTCTCTCTATCCGGCTGGAATGTTCCCTCGGCCGCTGCTTGTATGGCCTCCCGTAGTCTCTGGGCTGCTAGCTGGATCTTTGGCCCATAGATGCAGTCCCCAGTCAATGGGTCCAAGCTTCCCCCGTGACCATAAAACCAGGTCCTTGACCTTTCAGGCCAGTTCATGGTCGCAGGTTGGATGCCTCTGTCAAGCAGATCCTGCTCCATCTTCTCCCATTTGGGTATTGCAAGCTTGTAGCCTCCTTGGCCTAGAGTGTGATGGTACACTTTCTTCGAGACGTTGTCTTTGGCCTTCTGCACCTTCTGAAGCCCAAGCTCTGAAGACTTGTATTCCACAAATGCATCCTAGTGACCCCTGAGCTTTTCGAGCTCGTCGGTAAATACGGGTGTGGTCCCGGTCTTGATATATTTCTTCATCAAAATTTTCTTTAATGATTGCAGCTGTTTGGCCATCTTACTCAGGGTCCAGCACTTGCATATCTCTTCGGATTCAGCTGGAACCGTGAAGTTTTTCTTAAGTTCCCGCCAGCACCATTATTTTTCTCTTTCGGGTACCGCATCCCGTTCCTCGCTTAGATTGGAAGCTTTCCAGAGCCTGAAGCTGATCGGGATGTGGTCTCTGACAATACATCCGGATTGTCTTATGAATTTTTTGACGGCAGCTTCTGGAGCGATCGGTTCGCCATCTGGACCAACTTCCGTTATAATGAACCGCCCTTCCAGTTTTTTTGTCGGGCCTCGCTTCATCTTTTTCTGCTGCGACGATGATCCAGACGGCTATAAAAAAATATTCATAGTATTCATATAGATTCAAATGAAAATATGTTTTTCACTACAAATAAGTATAGTTGTGATATGTACATTAGCACTTTGTTCACCAGCAGCGTCATCCTGAATAGATGGTGGCTCAATTCCATCACTGGACATATTCAAATATATGTCGGTATTGCTGCCATCATCAACTTGTTTAGAGACATCTCCTTGACCTTCGGCAATCATATTCAACAGGAACTGTTCGTCTTCCGCGTCTGTGTGTCGCGGGTCCATCGTAACTAAAATATGAATACAAATAAAACCCTTAAAAAATTCTCTAAATAATCCACATATTTAGATCGGTAACGATAGGAAACTATCGGAAACGATCGGAAACGATTCGATCGGTATCGGTAACGATCGGAAACTATCGGAAACGATTCGGTCGGTATCGGTAACGATTGGAAACTATCAGAAACAATTCGGTCGGTATCGGTAACGATTGGAAACTATCGGAAACGATTCGGTCGGGATCGGTAACGATCGGAAACTATCGGAAACGATTGTGTGTTAGCGCGAGTTTGCGAGCTCGAGAAGTAATATAAATGACATAATTAAATAATAAATACATGTTAAATTAAAGGCTTCGAATGATATAATTAAATAATAAATACATGATAAATTATAGTCTTCGAATGACATAATTAAATAATAAATACATGATAAATTAAAGTCTTTGATTGACACAATTAAATAATGAATATATGATAATTAAAGTCTTTGAATGACATAATTAAATAATAAATACATCATAAAATAAATTCTCTCTAATTCTCTATTTCTCTATAAATTCTCTCTAATTCTCACTATATCTCTATAAATAAAGAAAACACTATATCCATAATTGCATTCTAATAATGTCTCTATAAATCAATTCTACTTAATATATAATAAATAAAACACTATATCCATAATATAATTCTAAAAATATCTATATGCATAATTGAATTCTAGTTAATATAAAACAGAATTACATAAACATAAAATTTTAAAAGAAAAAAGAAAATGCCGGCGGCCACACTCACACAGGGCGGGGAAAGCTAGGGCGGTGGCCCTGGATGACGAGGCGGAGCTGGCGGCGGGATGGCGCGCAGCGGAGAGGGTGGCGGTGCGGCGGCGTGCAGTGGAGGCCGCCGGGGGCGGCAAAGACGAGGGCGCGCGCGGAGTGGAGGCCGGGGCAGCGAAGACGAGGTGGCACGGGGGAAGGACGGTGGCGCATCAGTGAGCAGATGGTGGGGGACGTCGACGGCGCTCGGGGACGGCGGCGGAGCAGGAGGCATGATGGGAGCAGGGGAGACGACGGCGGCGCGGCGCAGATCAAGAACTGTGCCCAAGTGTTAGAGTAAGGCGGAGGAAGAAGGGACATATATAGGGGGCCCCCCTTTTGTTCCGGGTGAAGCCACGACCCAGGACAAAAGGGACATTTGAAAAGTGAATTTTAAATAAAATTAAGCAATTTCATGATATTAGTGAGTAGTGTGTGAGTTTGAGAGATAGTGTGTGTGTTAGTGAGATTGTGTGTGTTAGTGAGAGAGTATAGTGTGTTAATGTGAATGTAATTTCATGAAATAAATAAAATTAGTTGAGTAATCCATTATTGAATGAAAATTATAATTGAGTCTGATAATTAAGTGAAAATATAAAAAATGATATATATATAACACATAAAGTATAATTGTATAGTACATATATAATAAAAGTATTCAAATTGCGATTACTTTTTTATACAATAATATAAAATGATTCAAGTACATGAAGGATTAGCGGTAACAGACTTTCTCTTCACAAATGTCCCTTGATTATGATCACAGCGCAAGTATGGAGCATTATCATAGGCTAGCTGGATGCATGGATCAGCATTTACTTCGAAAAGTGGAATGGCAACAACAACAACAACAACAACAACAACAACATAGACTTTTTTCCCAAGCAAGTTGGGGTAGGCGAGAGATGAAACCCGAAAGAAATAAGTTCAAGGTTCAGGCACATTGATAGCTATTCTCCAAGCGCTCCTATCCAAAGCTATCTCTTTAGAGATATTCCAATCCTTAAGGTCTGTCTTAACCAACTCATCCCACGTCAGTTTAGGTCTACCTCTACCCCTCTTTACATTATCGACCCGCTCAAGAACCCCATTACGCACCGGCGCCTCAGGAGGCCTTCGTTGGACATGTCCAAACCATCTCAGCCGATGCTGAGTAAGTTTCTCCTCAATTGGTGCCACCCCGACTCTATCCCGAATAACTTCGTTCCGGACTCTATCCCTCCTTGTGTGCCCGCAAAACCACCGCAACATCCGCATCTCTGCTACACTCAGTTGCTGCACATGTCGCCTTTTTGTAGGCCAACATTCAGCACCGTATAACATCGCCGGACGAATTGATGTCCTATAGAATTTGCCTTTTAGCTTTTGTGGCACCCTCTTGTCACAAAGGATGCCAGAAGCTTGCCGCCATTTCAACCAGCCAGCTGAAATTCTATGCCTAACATCTTCATCAATGTCGCCATCCTTTTGTAGCACCGATCCTAAATACCGAAAAGTATCCTTCTGGACCACCACTTGCCCATCTAGACTAACGTCTCCCCCCTCATGCCTAGTCGCGCTGAAATAGCACATCATGTACTCGGTCTTGGTCCTACTAAGTCTGAACCCTTTCGACTCTAACGTGCGTCTCCACAGCTCTAACTTCCTATTAACCCCTGCCCTACTCTCGTCAACTAGCACCACATCATCAGCAAAGAGCATACACCAAGGGATCTCACCTTGTATATCCCTTATGACCTCATCCATCACTAAAGCAAATAAATAAGGGCTCAATGCTGACCCCTGGTGTAGGCCTATGTTAATAGGAAAGTCAGTGGTGTTGTCATCACATGTTCGGACAAACATCGTCGCATCCTTGTACATATCCTTAATGAGGGTAATGTACTTAGTTGGGACTTTGTGCTTCTCCAAAGCCCACCACATGACATTTCTCGGTACCTTGTCATATGCCTTCTCAAGGTCAATGAAGACCATGTGCAAGTCCTTCTTCTGCTCCCTATATCTCTCCATCAATTGTTGTATTAAGAAAATCGCCTTCATGGTTGACCTTCCAGGCATGAACCCAAATTGGTTTTGGGTCACACTTGTCACTCTTCTTAGGCGATGCTCGATAACCCTCTCCCAAAGCTTCATCATATGGCTCATCAGCTTAATCCCACGGTAGTTAGTACAACTTTGTACATCGCCCTTGTTTTTGAAGATATGTACTAATATACTTCTCCTCCATTCTTCAGGCATCTTGTTTGACCAAAAAATGAGATTAAAAAGCTTAGTTAACCATACTATTGCTCTATCTCCTAGGCATCTCCACACCTCAATGGGAATACCATCAGGGCCCATCGCTTTACCTCTCTTCATCCTCTTCAAAGCCTCCCTGATCTCTGCCTCCTGAATTCTCCTCACAAAACGTCTGTTGATATCGTCAAAAGAGTCATCTAACTCAAGGGTAGGGCTCTCACTCTCCCCATTAAACAACTTGTCGAAGTACTCTCTCCATCTATCCATGATCTCCTCATCCTTCACTAGCAGTCGATCTGTCCCATCCTTAATGCATTTGATTTGGTTGATGTCCCTTGTCTTCCGCTCGCGGATCCTAGCCATCCTATAAATGTCCTTCTCCCCTTCTTTCGTGCCTAGCCGCTGATACAGGTCATCATACGCCTTACCCTTTGCTACACTCACAGCTCGCTTTGCAACCCTCTTCGCTAATTTATAGCCCTCGATGTTGGCTGCACTCTTGTCAAGATGGAGGCGCTTGAAACACTCCTTCTTCTCCTTAATAGCTCTTTGCACCTCGTCGTTCCACCACCAGGTGTCTTTCCCCTCCTGTTTGCCTCCCCTACTCACGCCAAACACCTCTGAGGCCACCTTCCGAACACATGTTGCCATCTTTAGCCACATGTCATCTGCGTCTTCTCCTTCTTCCCAAGGCCCCTCACCTAGCATCCTTTCCTTAAACGCTTGTGCCACTTCCCCTCTAAGCTTCCACCACTTTGTTCTCGCAATCTTGGCACATTTGTCCCGGTGGACACGTACCCGAAGACGAAAGTCC
The DNA here is from genome assembly GCF_016808335.1 of Panicum virgatum. Lineage (NCBI taxonomy): Eukaryota > Viridiplantae > Streptophyta > Magnoliopsida > Poales > Poaceae > Panicum > Panicum virgatum. The sequence continues at coordinate 7,485,799 of NC_053148.1, forward strand.
GCCACCACAAGCTTGTGTTGAGGGACAACACACTCCCCAGGTATCACCTTACAATCTACGCAATCACGTCTATCCTCCCTCCTAGTAAGGATAAAATCGATCTGGCTCGAGTGTTGTCCACTACGAAATATCACAAGATGGGATTCCCTCTTCTTAAACACGGCATTCGCTATCAACAAGTCGTAGGCTAACGCGAAGTTCAACACATCCTCCCCCTCTTGACTCCTGCTACCATACCCAAAACCCCCGTGCACTCGCTCGAGCCCTACATTAGTCGCACCCACATGGCCGTTGAGATCTCCTCCTATGAAGAGTTTTGTCGCTGGTAGGCACGGTACTAACCATGCTATCTAGATCTTCCCAGAACTGCATCTTGGTGCTCTCACTAAAGCCTACCTGAGGGGCATAGGCACTGATCACATTCAAAACCGAATCTCCAACTACCAACCGGATTAGGATAATCCGGTCGCCTTGCCTTCTAACCTCTACGACTCCATCCTTAAGGCTCCTATCAATCAAGATGCCTACACCATTCCTACCCAGAGTTGCTCCCGTGTACCAAAGCTTGAAGCCAGTATCCTCAACCTCTTTCGCCTTCTAGCCCTTCCATTTAATCTCCTGAACGCATAGAATATTTACACGCCTCCTTATTGCTACATCAACTCGCTCTCGCAACTTACCCGTTAGGGACCCTACGTTCCAGCTACCTATACGAATCCTAGTTGGCTCGGCTAGCTTCCTTACCCTTCGCACCCGTCGAGGGAAGTGCGAAGACCCTTGCTCATTTTTCACTACACCCGGGCGTAGATGTAGCGCGCCATTCAGGTGACGACCCGACCCTTGCTCACTTATCATCGTACCCAGGTCATGATACGACGCGCCCTTGGGGGGATGGCGACCCGGCCCTTACCCATTTATCACCACACCCGGGTTCCGATGTAGCGCGTCGCTAAGAGGGTTACGCCCCAACGAGTTTCTTGTGGGTTTCAAATCCATTAGAGTGGCATTTTTTATGCTGGTTTGCCAAAACCTAACGCAACCCTCCTCCTTTACCCGGGCTTGGGACCGGCTATGTTGAGACGACTCAGGAGAGAGAGAGTCTTCCAGTCAGCATAGGCGGAGTTATTATATTCTTCTGACAAGTCTGTCTTGTCCTCCACTCCAACGATATTTCTCTTTTCTGATAGAACTATGTGTCGCTTAGTCTCATCCTTTTGCTTGTTTATCCCCTTCTTTGGCTTGCTGGACATGTCCTTAATGTAGAAAACATGAGCGACATCCTGGGCTAGGACAAATAGCTCGTCTCTATACCCAAGATTGTTGAGATCAACTATTGTCATCCCATACTCATCTTTTGTTATCCCTCCTCCAGATAGCTTAACCCATTGGCAACGAAATAGAGGCACCTTGAAATTGGGACCGTAATCCATCTCCCATATCTCTTCAATGTAGCCGTAATATGTTTCCTTTTTTCCCATTATTGTCCGTGGCATCCATACGAACACCGCTGTTTTGGTTGGAACTCTTTTTATCTTGGCCTATCGTATAAAATGTGTTTCCATTTATCTCGTACCCTTGGTATGTTAAGATATTCCAAGATGGTCCCCTAGCCAATAAGAACAGTTGTTCACTTATATCCATGTTATGCATTAGATGCTTCCGCAACCAGCTGCAGAAAGTGTTCATGTGCTCACGTGTAATCCATGCCTCAGATTTTTTCGGGAATTTGGAGAGCAGAATTTTCTTGCGTTCCTCGATATATGGGTCAACCAAGGATAATTGTTGAAGAACCGTATAATGCGCTTTCTTGAATGAGAAATCATATGTGCAGACATAAGATTTCTTTCCTAATGTACCCTTTCCAGTTAGTCTCCCCTCATATCGCGATTCAGGGACTCCAATCGATTTAAGGTCATCAATAATGTCAACACAAAAGTCAATGACCTCCTCAGTTCCGTAGGCATTGGCGATGCTTCCTTCTGGACGAGCTCGATTACGAACACATTTCTTGAGTACCCCCATGAACCTTTCGAATGGGAACATGTTGTGTAGAAATACTGGTCCGAGGATATCAATCTCTTTTCACAAGGTGCACTAGAAGATGTGTCATGATGTTGAAGAAAGATGGTGGAAATATCAGCTCAAAACCAACAAGACTTTGCACCACATCATTTTGCAGCTTTATCAAATTCTCCGGGTCAATTATCTTCTGAGAAACTGCGTTGAGGAAGGCACATAGCTTCACGATGGTTAACCGGACGTTATCAGGCAGAATCCCCCGCAGCACAACCGGAAGAAGTTCGGTCATAAGCACATGGCAGTCATGGGACGTGAGATTTGTAAATTTCTTCTCTGCCAAATTTAAGGTTCCTTTTATATTGGATGAGTATCCAAATGGAACCTTTATACTGCTCAAGTAGTCAAACCTGGTTTCTTTCTCTTCCTTACTAAGAGTATTGCTGGCAAGACTTAAGTATTGTCGTCCATTATCTCGCTGTTGTGGATATAAGGCATCTCGTTCTTCCATACGTTGCAATTCTTGACATGCTTCTACTGTATCTTTTGTCTTTCCGTACACTCCCAAGAATGCTATCAGGTTGACGCAAAAATTCTTCGTGAGGTGCATCACATCAATTGCATGACGAACATCTAAGACTTCCCAATATGGTAGCTCCCAAAATATAGATTTCTTCTTCCACATGGGCGCCATTCCGTTTTCATTCGGAACAGGTTGGCTACCAGATCCCTTTCCAAAAATAACGTCTAGATCTTTTACCATGTTGAAGACATATTTACCACTACGGTGCATCGGTTTTGTTCGGTGGTCCGCTTGGCCTTTGAAATGCTTGCCCTTCTTTCGTACCGCATGCCTGATAGGAAGAAACCGACGATGACCCATGTATACAACCTTCTTACAGTGAGTCAACCATATATTATCGGTATCATCTAAACAGTGTGTGCTTGCTTTGTATCCCTTGTTCGAATGTCCTGACAAGTTACTAAGAGTAGGCCAGTCATTGATCGTTACGAACAGCAATGCTCGTAGGTTGAAGTTTTCCTATTTGTATTCATCCCACATCCGTACACCTTCATGGCCCCAGAGCAATAAGAGTTCTTCGACCAATGGTCTTAGGTACACATCAATGTCATTTCCGGGCTGCTTTAGACCCGGGATAAGCACTGGCATCATGATGAACTTTCATTTCATGCAGAGCCATGGTGGAAGATTATACATACAAAGAGTCACAGGCCAAGTGCTATGACCACTGCTCATCTCACCAAAAGGATTCATGCCATCTGTACTCAAACCGAACCTTATGTTTCTCGCATCCAAATCAAATTCAGGGTACGTTCTATCTATTTTTCTCCACTGCGACCCATTAGCGGGGTGTCTCAACATCGAGTCTTTCTTGCGTTCCTCTTTGTGCCATCGCATCAACTTAGCATTATCTTTATTTCTAAACAGACGCTTCAAACGTGGTATTATAGGCGAATACCACATGACCTTCGCAGGAACTCTCTTCCGGGGAGGCTCCCCCTCGACATCTCCAGGATCATCTTTTCTAATCTTGTAACGCAATGCACTGCATACGGGACATGCATCCAAATTCTCGTACTCGCCTCGGTAGAGGATGCAGTCGTTGGGGCATGTATGTATCTTTTGCACTTCCAATCCTAATGAAAGGGCAAACAAGTTGTTTGGCTTCATACGTTGTGGTAGGCAATTCGTTGTCCTTAGGAAGCATTTTTTTAACAAGTTTGAGTAATTCACCAAATCCCTTGTCGGATACACCATTTGTCGTCTTCCAATGCAGCAACTCCAAGGTGGTGCCAAGTTTCTTCAATCCATTTTGACAATCTAGGTATAACAACTTACGGTGGTCTTCTAACAACTTCTGGAACTTCAACCTCTCCGTTTCACTCTCACAGTCTGCTTGCACATTGTGCAATGCCTGCCCCAGATCGTCGCTGGGATCATTTTCTGCTACATCTACTTCGGGCTCTTCCATGGGAATATCGTCATCGAATGCACCGATTCCAGCATTCCCGGGAATGTGGTCGTCAAAATCTTCTTCTTCATTGTCTTCCATGGTAACCCCCTATTCTCCATGCTTCGTCCAACAAACATACTTCTCTATGAAACCATTTGCGAAAATGTGGCTGTGTAGGATTCTTGAAGATGAGTAATCCTTGTTATTGTTGCAATGAACACACGGGCTGCACATAAAACCATTCTGCTTATTTGCCTCAGCCACAGACAAAAAATAATGCAGGCCATCAATGAATTCTTTCGAACGTCGGTCAGCATTGTACATCCATTGCGGGTCCATCTGCATTTTAAAGAAATCGATTTGAATTCTTTACACGTATCAAATAAATAAAATATATCAAACCTAAATTAAACTAAATGTAACATAACATGAATAATTAAAAGATATGCAATATCCATCATACATCTTGATTAATTAAAATGAGTACTTAATCCATTACAGAACTTAACAAAGGAGTACTCAACATAAAACTTAAAAATTCGGACAACAACACATAGGTTTTCAATCGTCCTTGTGTTGGAACGCAGAATGCTCTAACGGATTTCTTGCTGGCGCAGAAGAAGATGGCGGAGCTGAAACCTCCAAATTTGGTGGTGACGAACCGTAACGCCGCAATAAATCCTCAAGATCAAACGGAGTTTCCTCGCCCCTTGCCATGCATTCTCTATATCCTTTTTTCCAAATAACGGAGCTCTACCCTATGAAAAGCACTAGGTTTTTTGGACCGACGATCTACATGAGTTGTGCCCTTCTCTCCAGAAAGACAACGATCACCCCCACCGGCGCCACTCCCTCCAGCTGCTGAAGCCATATTTTACTAAAAAATACCTTTATTTTCCACAAAATTATAAATTCTTACCATTACAATGCAAATATTATTTACTATTACAATTACAATGATCAGATTAATAACTCTTGCAAATAATAATGAAATCATATAAAAATATACAAATAATCCACCACTAGAGTGTGAGCATGAATGAATGCAACACTAGAGTGTCAAAATAATCCATTCATAATACAAAAAAATTCTAATATACTCATTTCATTAATTCATTCATGAATACAAAAATGAACTATCTACAATATGGTCATATATACAAGTACATCGCATGAAGTGTCTACACTCATTCTAAAAATTTCTACTATCCACATACTCATCTAAATCTAAAAGAAAATCACACCTACATATGCAATCTAAATGTCCAAGAAATGAGCTAGCTACACATTTTCACTATTTCTAAAGTATGAAATGAGCTATACAAGCCAAGGAAGAAGAGAAAAACAAGCCCCAAACCTTTAGCGTTGATGGATGGACGGGAGAATCAAAGATCTTCACAAATGTGGTGAAGAAATGAGCAAGAACTCCCCTCTCCCAAGCCAAGAACAGCAAGAACAAGTGAGCTGAATGGCTCGGGCGGGGGGAGAGGGAAGGGGATAAGGGGGCCAAGGAGTTTTGTCCTGGTTGGAGACACCAACCGGGACAAAAGGGGGGCCTTTTATCCCGGTTGGTGGCTCCAACCGGGACAAAAGGCCCCTGTCCCCCCCCCCCCCCCCGCTGGCCCGACTAGCCGTTGGACCCGGGACAAAAGCCACCTATTGTCTCGGGCCCAAATGCTGCCAGGACAAATGGCCTGGAACAAAGGCCTGTTTTGTAGTAGTGAAAAGTTAAACGAAATATAATTTAGAATGTAGAGAATATTTGAGAATGGAGGGAGTAAGTACATTGAGAGATTCAGATGCATTAATTGAATCCCATATATTAATAACCAAATATGGAGGAGATATCACCTCAATTATGTTTCAAGGTTCTTTATACTAAATCTTCTATTTAACTTTTTTCCTTCAACTGCCCATGTTAGTTTAGTAAAAGTTACATTGATCACCCTAGATAATTTTTTTAGGAGCACCATACAAACATAAATGCCCACTCAACGAATATGAACGCAGGCATGCACATCCTACCCCATATCTCTATGGTACATCACTGATCAATTAAAGAATAGCAACTCAAGGAACAAATCTAGAAATTAAAACACAAGTAGTCATGTTGAGTTAAGACTCAAATTCGGGTAGGCAAGTTACCATAAGGAACCTAATGAACTGAGCTAAGATCAGGAATCAAACACCCAGCTAGATAATTGCATACCTTTTTCATACGAGCACAGGATAGCTCACCCTAAAATCTTCATGTTCCAAACACCCTATCTTCCCATTTTGGCACGCTGCTAGCGTCACCGGGGATACAAATTTGGCAGAAAATGCAGGACTCCTCTCTATTGGGATCAGATTGGTGAGAAACAGCTCTTTGGCCCTGAGATCATAGATGATGTAGAGCAGATGGTTCAGGCTGTGCGAGAAAATCTGAGGATTGCACAGAGCAGACAGAAGAGCTATGCAGATGGCAAACGGAGAGACCTGACTTTCAGTGTCGGTGACTATGTGTACCTGAAGGTGTCTCCGATGAGAGGAATCCGCAGATTCAATGTCAAAGGGAAGTTAGCACCTCGGTATGTGGGGCCATTCAAGGTGCTAGAGCGGAAAGGCGAAGTTGCTTATCGCCTGGAGTTACCTCTCAGCCTCTCAGGAGTTCATGATGTCTTCCATATATCTCAGCTGAAGAGGTGTCTGCGAGTACCCGAGGAGCAGGCACCCCTGGATGGAGTCGATGTGCAGGAAGATCTGACTTATACTAAGCATCCGGTGAAGATTCTGGAGACATCAGAGAGGGTTACTCGGAACAAGCGCATCAGGATGTGCAGAGTTCAGTGGAGTCACCACAGTGAACTGAGGCTACTTGGGAGCGAGAAGATGAGTTGAAGAAGACCTATCCAGATCTCTTTGCTAGCCAGCCCAGCTAAATCTCGGGGACGGGATTTCTTTAAGGGGGTAGGGTCTGTAACACCCTAATTTAAATTTCAGCATTTATTAATAAATTTAATTGGCTTTATTTAAATTTCTAAGGTTTATTGTGTTTAGTATGGCATTTAATTCGATTTTGTTCCTTAAATAATTAAAATCCATCATAGGTTAATTTTGTTGTTGCATCATGCTGGAGCATCTTTTCTTTTGTTGTGTGGTTAGGTTTTGAATTCAAATTAGTTTGAATTCAATTAGTTGTATTTGGTTAGAATTAGGAAGGAAAAGAAAATAGAAGTATAGAAGAGAGCCTTAAACCCAAACCCAGAAAATCCAAAACCCAGTCCGGCCCACTACCTCAGCCCAAACTCGCGAGATCCAGCCCAACTCGGCCGGCCCAGCTCGCCACCCCGCTCCTCTCCCCGCGGCCCAAGTCCCCGTTCAGCCCGCTCGCGCCAGCGCGGCCCAGCTCCTCACGCCCCGCTCTCCCTCCCGCTCGCCTTCGCTCCGCACTGGCCCAGCGAGCACGCACGGCCCGCCTCTCACCCCGCGTCGCCGGGCCCGCCTGCCAGCGTGCGCCCGCTTCTCCCCCTCGCTCAGCCCGCGTCGCCTTCCTCCCTGGCGGCCCGACCCCGCGCGCCAGCGTCTCCGCCCTTTCGGCCCGCACGCGCTCCCCACCCCGCCACTGACTGCCCGGGCCCACACGTCGGGGTCATCCCCTTCCTCGTGCAACGGCCGCGCTCGTCACGCCGTTTTTCCCGGCGAGGCCCCCCACGCCAGGCGCGCACGCCAAGGCCGCCGCCGCCCTATAAGTAGCGCCCCGCGGACCCCCCAGCACCCTCACTCCACCCCACGCGCCGCCCCAAAACCCTAGCAGTGCCCACTCGCCCTGCTCCGCCGGGACGAGACCCTGCGCCGCCGTGGAACCGCCGCACCGTTGCCCTCCGCTCCACTACGACCAGCGCAGGAGCTTCGCCAAGGTCCAGTGAAGCCCCTGATTCCCCCACACCGACCCCAGGCCTACCCCTCGCCGCAATTTCTTCTACGGCGCTCGGAGGTGAGAACGCTCCGCCGTTCAATTTCTCCTCGCCGCCGGTGACAATCGTGTCCCTCTGACCCTGAAACGCTCCCGCAGGCCTCCACCGAGTCAATCCGAGGAATTCCGGAGCCCGGCACGCCCCTTCAGCACCCGCCTCCGCGCGCTCCGCCCAGCACCGCCGCCAGTCTACGCCACGATTTCGACCACCCCGCGCCTTCGGTGAGAACCCGTAGCCCGGCCCTTTCCTTTGCGCTAGCTATAGAGGCGCCTAGGCCCAATCCAAGGCCGGAACGCCGCTCGCCGGCGAGGTTCCGCCATACCCGCCCGCCGCTGTTGGTGCGCGCGCCACCCCGGGCCTCCCCGTGCCTAGCTAGATCCACCAGTGTATTACGCATGCCGCGGACATGCTCCACGGCCTTTCCCCGACTCAAACGAGCCCCTGTAGCGGCCGAACGGCCAGCTCCGGCGAGCTCGCCGCCGCGGAGCTCTGCTCCGGCAGTTTGCGCCGCCGCTCCCACGCCCGATGGCCCTAGGCCGTCAGATCTAAAATGAACGCGGGAGATTAGAACCCGATGCGAACAGATCTGGACCACCAGATCGAGATCCAGCGGCCGTGATTCGCGCGTAACAGTTCGGCTGGGTTTTTTTTTCTTAAAGAGCCCCTGTAGTTTCCAGAAATCAACCCGCAGTCCACCCTTAGTTAAAAGAAATTGCAGTTTGGTCCAAATTTTAACACGCAGCCCCTTGGCCTTTCTGGAAATAGAACCCGCCGTCCTTTGCTGCTAATTTTGCGAGTTAGACCCTGGAGTTAACGTTTAATTACGTTTTAGCCCTCGGTTTTAGCAGAAAAGCCCCTGAAACTTCAGTTTTCTTACAAATAGGTCCCTAGACCTTGTTTTTAGCCTAGATTATGCGTTTTAGCTCCGTTTTTAGCGTTCTTTATGTCCACGCGACCGTTGTAACGCGTAGAATAGCTTTAGAGTATTTTAGTGTGATGTTGTTATGTATTGATGTACTGTTTCTTAGTTTTTATTAGTGTTTGTTTGTATGCTTATTATTGTGCATTGTTTTGGCCATGTGTTCGTGAGTAGACGTTGATCCATCTGAGGAGCCCCAGTACCAGTACCAGGAGTAGCCGTCTTCCGAGCAGTTTGAGCAGCAGCCAGAGCAGTACGAGGAAGGCAAGTATAACATGAACAACCTATCACCTTTAATTACAAGTTCATACTGCATTTTAATTCTGTATGCCTATAAGGACTGTCCTAGCCACTTTATATCCTTTATATATCCCTTGGGGTTGCATTTTGGTTAGTTGTGCTAGGTTGCTGCGCTATAACACACTCTGGTCCTTTTTAATTAATTTGATTAATGGTTTACTTGAACTTAATTCTGAGAGTGGCCCTCTGTGCTTCGTGCTTGGGTGGCTCACGTCTCGTTAAAATATGGTTTTTGTAGAAACATGGTTTAGGGGGCCAGCACGGTGCTTAGTGCTTGGTTGGCCACTCTCCATAAGGACCGGTTCATAGAGCGACAACCTGGGACAACAGCGCTACCACAAGACTGGAATGGGACGGTCTTGGCGTAATAATTAGGTCTTTTTGGTTTGGAGTAACTTACCTGCGGGGCAGGGGCGGTAAGCTTCTATGGCCCTCGTACTGAGTGGCCTCGTCTGTGCTTGGTCTGCATACCTGTGTCTTGACGCCCACTAGACCTGCTCCATAGTCGCCGATCCACCCTCGCGGTTACTCCCTACCAACGAGATTCTTTGTAAAGGCCTCGTAGTGAGTCGCTAGTCATCTCACCTAAGGAAGTGTGATGAACAACTAGCGTAGCTCACGACTTGTGGGTAAAGATGTGCAACCTCTGCAGAGTGTAAAACTGGTATACTAGCCGTGCTCACGGTTATGAGCGGCCCAGATCCTCCTTTTGATTAGTGGAGTTATCTCCTTCCGACGAGGGAGGTGCTTCTCGGGGTTACCTTGGTGGCTTGGTTTTGGTTTGGTTTTTCAGTAGATACATGATTAAACTTGATTAATAACTATGTAACTGGGTTAATGGTAATTCATCAACTCGTAGTAAATAGCTTTAATAAAATTTTGCCAACACTTAAAAGCTAATGCAGTTGAGTCAGCCAGCCTAGAGCCTCATAGTTTGTGTTATACTTGTTGAGTACAAGTTGTGTACTCACTCTTGCCTCTTCTCTACTTTTTTTCCTCTTGGCTACGCTACTGCTGCTCAGTTCCTGCCGACACGAGGGAGTTCGTCCAGCGCTACCAGGACTACGAGGACTTCTAGGTGTTCGTCTCCCAGTCGACGTCCCTGTGGCGCCCTGCTTCAGCTTCGGAGAGCTTTATCGCATTTTGTACTTCGCTTCCGCTGTATCAGACATTTTTGTCATTATTGTAATAAATAACATTCGTATTCGCTTTATTATATCTTTTACGTGATATGTGCTATGATATACTGTTCATTCTGTTGTATATACGTGTGACTTGATCCTGGCACGTATATGATTGTTCGGTTTATGTTCTTTTATAAACCGGGTGTTACAATTGCCACTAGCTAGTTTGCCACACGCGAGTCGTGCTAGGATCCCCCCCCCCCCCGCCCCCCGGGCGACCCATTTGATCTCATATAGTCAATTCGGTTAGCCCAACTTTTTAGCTGATGGATCAATCGTTCATGATCATATGTGGTGAACCTTCAAATTCACTAGGTTATTCCATGATGGAGTCGTCAAACAATTTTCAGAGCCTACTAGCTCTCTACAGTGCGGAGATTTGAGTTAGCGTTGAGTCACAAGTCGCAACTGGAGAAATTTTGGGTGGTACTGGTCACACAACCAACTTTAACAATAGCCGCCTAATGTGGGAGAAATACATATGCTAAGTTGCACAAAAGTATGATCGATGTTTATGGCTGCTACACACATGCCTCATTTGACATATTTTGGAAGATGCCAGGCTAGTTTTTTGAGGTGTAGCTAAATGTTAGAGCTGTAACCACCTAATGTTTTAAGGTAACAATCGAAGGTTGTGAGCAGGTTTAAGGGCACATACTATCTACAATTGCTACCCCCGACTATAAGGTTTAATTTCTTAACCTTAGGAGACTAGTGTTCCGAGTCCGCTAGCACCAGTCGTTTTATTATGTCCATGCGATAAAATGAAGGCAAGGCGCAAATGTGCTAAAGGATGTTGAAGTTGAAGTAGACAACAAGGATAACCTTCAATAATGTAGGGGAATTCAGCTAAGGTACCTGGATTTGATAGTACAGGGCTGACGATGCTGATCAGGGGTCATGAGGAAGGCATGAGCATGACCAAAAGGTGCCGATCTAAAATCATGATGTAGGTGTGACCAAGGAAGAGAAACCTGAATTGGAGAATTGTATACCTCTTTCTTAATGATCTCAATGTATAGTATATTCTTAGAATGTAGTAGGTAATAAGGGTAGAAAGGGAATGTGAAAGTCCTCTCGTCTTCCTTCCATATTTTCAACTGTAAAAGGTGGAGAAGTTTTTTAGAACAGTGTACATCTTTTTTGCTTCAAGGAATATATATAAGCTTTTTTCATTCTCTAACTGCACTTGCTTTTCAAAAAAAAGGAAGAGAGAAGATTTTGGAAATTTTTGAACACACACACACACACACACACACACAAGATGGGGAGTAAAAATCTAGGACCTTTGGCGTCCTTGAAAAGTGAGTTTCTCAAAGCATTTCATCTAAGATCAAAGTGTTGTTGTCATTGCACAAGGTATATTAGGTCAGAATGCTAGAAGACACCCTTTCCTTGCAAACACGATGTTCCATCATGTGTTTTATTTGTATGTCAAGGGGAAAAGTTCCAAAGATGTAAGTTTTCAATCATACCCATGCCCAAGCACTGCTTGGTTCGACCCCATCGCAGCGTTGCGCTCCACTTTGGACCACTCACCACGCAGAGATGCATCGCTTGTATTCAAAACATGCAGCAAATATAAGAGATGATCATCCATTCTTAAATCCTGCCAAAGGCTTTTCATTCCTAGCTGAAGAAAAACCTCTCATCTCAATATTGACCAATCTTTTCTATGAGATTCTGAAGCATTAATTGACCTACCAAATATAAAACTGACCACATACTCCCCCACATAGTCAAGTTGATCTAATGTTTTCAACACATCACAAAGGAACAAGATTGAGAAGCATTAATTTACCTACCAATATAGTTGGATACTGTATCACCTAAATTATGTCTCTAGCAATTATATCTCAGGTTCGACAAATCCTTTTTAAGAATATCTCCAACATTTATAGTTGCCTTAGACCCACCTACTCCATTCGTCCTAAAGTACAAGGAATCCTAGAGATTTCATGATAGATTAGCAAAAGACACATGTTCCCCTAAGTTATGATGTGGTAAGTTTTATTTGTCTGATTGTTTTAGTAGCTGTTATGGATAACAATGGGACCAATCGAACTTGTCCACCAAACGTTCCCTGAAATTTTGCCAATTTTAAGGAGAATTAAGTGAAGATATGATTCAATGTGTCTAAAACATCTTAAATTTAAGGAAAAGTTAAAATGGTTGGATGCCTTGTATTTGAGAATGGAGGCATTAAGTGCATTGAGAGATTCAGATGCATTAATTGAATCCCATATATTAATGACCAAATATAGAGGAGATGCCACCTCAATTATGTTTCAAGTTTTCTTTAGACAAAATCTTCTTTTTAACCTTTTTTCCTTCAACTTCCCATGTTAGTTTAGTAAAAGTTATATTTATCACCCTAGATAATTTTTTTATAAAGTAACATACAAATATAAATGCCCACTCAACGCATATGAACATAGGCATGCACATCAAACCTGCTATCTATGGCACATCACTAATCAATTAAAGAATAGCGACACAAGGAACAAATCTACAAATTTAAAACACAAGTAGTCATGCTGAGTTAAGACTCGAATTCAAGTAGGTAAGTTCCACCATAAGGAACCCAATGAACTGAGCTAAGATTAGGAATCAAATACCATGATAGATAATTGCATACCTTTTTCTTGCAAGAATGGGATAGCTCACCTAGAAATCTTCATGTTCCAAATAGAGTATCTTCCCATTTTGGCATGCTGCTTGCGCCACCGGCAGTACGGATTGCCGCTAGCCAGCTAACCGTGCACAAGTCATGCTGGGACCCCCCCTCCCCTCCCCCCCCCCCCCCCCCGAATCATGATACCTCCATTTGATCTCATATTGTGAACGGGTCTAGCGCAAAATATTCAGCTGATGGATCATCATGATCATATGTAGTGAACCTTCATATTCACCAGGCTATTCCATGATAGAGTCGTCAAACAATTTTCAGAGACTTTTTTTACATTATTTTCAGAGCCTATTAGCTCTCTAGGGTGCGGAGATTTGAGCTAGCATTGAGTCACAAGTCATAACTAGAGAAATTTTGGGTGGCACTAGTCACACAGCCAACTTTAACAACACTCGTCTAACGTATGAGATAACTAATGCTATGTTGCATAAAAGTATGATTGATGTTTATGGCTGCTACACACATGCCCCATTTGACATATTTTGGAAGATGGCAGGCTAGTTTTTTTAGGTGTACATAAATGTTAGAGATGTAACCACCGAGTTTTCTGAGGTAACAATCGAAGGTTGTGAGTAGGTTTGAGGGCCCATACTATCTACAATTGCTACCCCGACTATAAGGTTTCTTAACCTTAGGAGACTAGTGTCTCAAGTCCACTAGCACCAATCATTTTATTGTGTGCATGTGATAAAATAAAGGCAATGCTCAAAAGTGCTAATGGACGTTGAAGTTGAAGACAAGAAGGATAACCTTCAACATTGTTGTGGAATGCAGCTAAGGTAGCTTGATTCAAACGTTCAGGGCCGAAGATGCTGATTAGGGGGTGATGAGGAAGGCATGAGCATGACCGAAGGTGTTGATCTAAAATCCTGATGGAGGCGTGACCAAGGAAGGGAAAGCCTAATTGGAGAATTGCATACCACTTTCTTAATGACCTCAATGTATATTACATTCTTAGAATGTAGTCGGTGATAAGGGTAAAAATTGAATGTGAAAGTAGTCTCGTCTCCCTTCCCTATTTTCAAATGTAAAATGTGGAGAAGTTTTTAGAACAGTGTGCATCATTTTTGCATCAAGGAATATACAAGTATTTTTTTGTTCTTCATCTGTACTTGCTTTCAAAAAAAAGAAGAGAGAAGATTTAATTTGTAAATTTTCGGACATGCTCACTCACTCACTCACTCACACACACACACACACACACACACACGATGGGGAATAGAAATCTATGACCTTTTGGCGTCCTTGAAGATTGAATTTCTCAAAGCATTTCATATAAGATCAAACTATTGTTGTCATTGCACAAGGTATATTTGGTAAAAATGCTAGAAGGCACCCTTTCCTTGCAGATTCGAGGTTCCGTCATGTGTCTTTTTTGTACGTCAGAGGGGGGGGAGTTCCTAAGATGGAAGTATTCAACCATACCCATGCCCAAGGACTGCTTGGTTCGACCCAATTGCAGCGTTGCGCTCCACTTCAGACTGCTTGCCATGCGGAGAGGCATCGCTTGTGTTCAACACATGCAGCTAATATAAGAGATGATCATCCACTCTTAAATCCAACCAAAGGCTTTTCATTCCTAGTTGAAGAAAAACCTCTCACCTCAATATTGACCAATCTTTCTATGAGATTTCGAAGCATTAATTAACCTACCAAATATAAAACTGACCACATACTCCCCACGTAGTCAAGTTCTTCTAATGTTCTCAACACATCAAAAAGGGAACAAGATTGAGAAGCATTAATATCACCTAAATTATGTCTCTAGCAATTATATCTCAGGTATGACAATTCCTTTTTAAGAATATCTCCAACATTTATAGTTGCCTTAGACCCACCTACTCTATTCGTCTTGAAGTACAAGGCATCCTAGAGATTTCATGATATATTATACAGACTAGCAAAAGACGCACGTCCCCATAAGTTATGATGTGGGAAGTTGTATTTGTCTTATTATTTTAATAGTTGTTATAGATAACAATGAGACCAATCAAAACTTGTCCACCAAACGTTCCCTGGAGTCCTGCCATTTTAAGGAGAATTAAATGAAGAAATGTTTAAATGTGTCTGAAACATCTTATATTTAAGGACAAATTCAAATGGTTGGATGCCTTTATTTGAGAATGGAGGGAACAAGCACATTGAGAGATTTAGATGCATTAATTGACTCCCATATATTAATGATCAAATATAGAGGAGATACCACCTCAATTATTTTTCAAGTTTTTTTTCTTATAAACATAAATGCTTGCTCAACCAGGGATGGCAACAGGTACAAAATATCCACGGACCCGCAGATACCAAACCCGATGGGCGTGGATACGGGTCTGAGTTTGTGCCCGTAGGGACGGACGCGGGTACAACTCTAAACCGAACATATATTTTCTAACGGGTTTGAAAATTTGATACCCTAATCCACAAACCCACAAATATTAACTCTTGTGATGTATCATGTATGAGAATAGTTCATTTTTTTTTGCTTAGACTTATTTGTTTTCTCAAATAAATGGTGTTGACATGTTGCTTGTTGGACTATTTATAATTTATTAGTGCTAAGACATATAGGTGCATTCATTGATATATTAATATTTGCATACTATTAAAATGTGCTTGTGTGCGCTTAATTTTTTAAAGCTTGCGGGTACATGGGCGTGCTCGCAGGTATGCGGGTATATATGGATAGCGGGTACGAGCGTCATTTCCTACACATTTACTTGGGTTGAGTTTCCAGCGAAACTTTCAGAGGCTGTTGAAGGTTTCTTCCAGGTCTGCTATGAATTGATCCTGGGTCTTGGTTTTGACAACGACATCGTCAACATAAGCTTCGATATTGCGATGTAGCTGATCAGCGAAACACAGCTGTATCACGCGCTGGTAAGTGGCACCAGCGTTCTTCAACCAAAAAGACATGGTCTTGTAGGTGTATGCCACGTATGGCGTGATGAATGTCGTCTTGATTTGGTCTTCTTTCAGGGCAATCTGGTGATAGCCTGAATAGTAGTCGAGGAAGGATAATAGGACGCATCCTGCGGTTGAGTCGATTACTTGATCAATGCAAGGTAGCCCGAAAGGATCCTTTGGGCAATGCTTATTCAGATCAGTGTAGTCGACGTACATCCTCCACTCATTGTTGTTTTTCTTCTAGACGAGTACAGGGTTGGCCAGCCACTCGGGGTGGTAGACCTCTTTGATGAACCCTGCCGCAAGTAGTTTTGCCAGCTCCTTCTTGATGGCCTCTCGCTTGTCCGGGGAGAAACGCCATAGCCGTTGCTTCTTTGGTGTGGCTTTGGGGTTGACTTTTAGTGCATGCTCGATCAACTCCCTGGGCACCCCTGGCATATCCGCTGGCTTCCATGCGAATACGTCTCGGTTGGCCCTAAGGAAGTTGACGAGCTCGAGTTCCTATTTGTCGCCCAAGCCAGCTCCGATGATAGCAGTTTTGGAGTCATCTCCCTCTTGTAGCTGGATGGTCTTGGTGCCCACGTCCCCGGTTGGTTTTACCGAAGACTGGCTTGGCTTCTTGGAGGGCATCGAGTCCTTGTTGAGTGAGAATTCTTTGGCAGCGGCGATTATTTCACTGACAGAGCTAGGAACTCGAATAGTGGATGCATGATCTATTGCCTCCTTGTCACACTCGAAGGACTTGAGGAGGTCCTCACATAGAGAAAGGACTCCTATGTTGCCTGGCATCTTGAGGAGTAGGTAGACATAGTGTTGTACTGCCATGAAGTTGGCCAGAGCTGGTCTTCCCAGTATGGCATGGTAGGAAGATTCGAAGTCAACTACTTCGAACTTGATGTACTCCGTCCGGAAGTTTTGTTCTGTGCCAAACGTGACTGGGAGGGTAACCGAGCCAATTGGTGTAGAAGAGTTTCCGGGAATGATGCCGTAGAAAGGGGCTTTGCTCGGTGTGAGCAAGCTCATGTAATTAAGGCCCATCTTTATCAGTGTGCTTGCGAAGATCAGGTTGAGCCCACTTCCGCCGTCAATAAGTACTCGAGTGAGCTTGGATCCTTGGACGACTGGATCGAGTACTAGGGGGACCTTTCCTGGTTCAGAGAAGCTGGTCCATTGATCCTCCCTGGAGAAGGTGATGGGGACCTTGCTGTACTTTAAGGGTCTCTGAATAGCAGGCTCAACTGAGAGGATCTCTCTGAGTAGTAGCTTCTGGGCCCGCTTGGAGAAACTTGGATCTCCTCAGAATATGATGTTGACCACATTTTGTTGTTGTTGGAACCCGTCAGGGTCTTTCTTGTCATCCTCGTCATATTTGTTCTGCTTCTTCTTGGGTGCGTTTGGTAGCGTAGACTGGAAGGACTTGCGTATGATCGAGCACTCAAACATCAAGTGGTTGCTCTTGGGGTGGATTGGGCACCTATCATTGTGGAGGATCTTGTCTAACTGATCCTATGGCTTTTCATTCTTCTTACCACGCGGAGTGCAATCCATAGTGCCGACAGTATCGTCTGGCTTACGCTTGCACGCGGGATCCCACTGGTTGCTGGGCCCTCCACAGTCATTGTTGTGCTTCGCATTGTTGTCATTATGATGGCGTGGGAAGCGACTGCGCTCTTGTTCTTCTTCGTCTGCCCAGTGCTGCATCATATCACATAGATCCACCATTGTTTTGGGGGCAGTTACGCCCGAAATCATGATAGAGTGATTGTACAGTGATGCCGTCGTGGAAGTAGTCGATGACGTCGTTGTCTGCAATGTTGGCGATGTTGGCTCTTGTGTCGAAGAAGCGCTTGACGTAGGACCTGATGGTTTCGCCTTGCTTCTGCTTGCACATTGCGAGAGCATGTCGAGTAGCTACTCGATGTAGAGACCCCTGGAAGTTGTCGATGAAGACCTTCTTGAGAGGTGCAGGTTCTAGGGCCATCGTGAAGTAGAGGACCTTGGTGTAGCTGTCTCCTCCTGCAACATTAATAGCGGTCGAGTATAATCGTAACAATTGAGCAAGGTCTTGCTTACCGTCATACTTCTGGATGTTTGTGGGTTTGAAATCCTTTGGGTACTCGACGTTGTTGAAGGCGCTACTGAGGGCTGGGAAGCGATCGGAAATGTCCGCAAGGTGGGCACGGCATCTTGCATTGATGATGTCCTGTGCATCCATCCTGGAGTCGGCTACTTCTTTAAGGTTGCGACTGCGGTTGTTATTGCGGTTTGGTTGAGGCCCTGAAGCTTGGATTGCTGGTGTTTGTCCACCCCTAGGGCGATGACTGCTCGCGACTTCCTGCTCCTCTTGGTTTCTTTGGTTTTGCAGCTGTAGTTGACGATGATGGCCTCCCGGGGTACTGCTTGCTTGAGGTATTACTGTTGCAGTAGCCTTGGATCGGGTGCCATGAAGCGAGGACAAGGGATTTTGCCTTTCGATTTGTTCTATAGCATGGCGAGTAAGGTGTATGACACACTCTATTTGCGGGTTTTGTGGCATCTGCATGAGGCGCAGAGTTGCTTCTGTCATCGTGGCGATGGGAGTGGTGAAAATTGGATCCGCAGCATTGTTGAACTCCTGGTTGAGATTGTGCGGGTGAAGTAGGGCACGCTCGGCAGCCCGGGCCCTGCGCTCTCCCCTGCGTTGATTTCTTGCTTTGCGGGCTGTGCGAGTAGCTTCATCATCATCTTGCGGGGCATCTTGGGTCAGATCATCATCTGAAATCTGATCTATAGTTTCATTAGGGTCGTGCTGGTTGGGAGCACCCTCGTGTTGCTGGTTGATCACGGAGACCAGGCGTTCTAGAGAGTAGCTTTCCAAATCTGATCCGTAATCGGCTAGTTCGGTTCCCCAGGATCCGGTTTCCCATGCAGGTGTAAGGGGGGTACTGTGTTGGAACGGGAGATCATCAATACTGTTAACTTCTCGAAGGTTGTCGAGTAGCTCTGCAAGTGAGTGATCTTGGCAGGACTTGAGTTGAAACTTTGCCAACGCATTGGTGATGAAATCCAGGTTGTCATGAGACGACTCGTCTGGATCTGAGTATACGTCGAAAACGGGTGCCCCCGGCTAGCGGTGGCTGAAGAGTTGTCGACACAAAGTGTTTGATCCAAGCTACTTTCATAGGTGGATTTGATCATCTGTTGGTAAGTAGATGATGCGGTGCACAACCCGTAGATGGGTTGAGCAAGAAGAGTCTCAATCCGAGTGGAATTTGGTTTGAGATCAATCTGAGTCCGAGTGGAACCCGAGTTGTCTTCGTTTTTCGACTCAATCTCCTTGGCGTGGTCGGGAAGCAGCGTGACGCCATGATCATTTGATCCGTAGAGTTCGTCGCAGCTTTTCGCGAGACGAGCACGATCAGTGGTGTGCGGTGTCTTGCGTGTAGAGTCGGAAGCTTGAGCTTTGGTCTGCGTCTTCTTCTCAGGGCACCTGTAGGACTTGTGCCCGGGTTGGTTGCAAGTGAAACAAATGACTGTCGGAGTCTCAGCATTAGTTTCTTGCATCAGCGGTTGGTTGTGGTCTTCACCATCTTGGGTTTGTTCTTCCTGATCTCTGTCGTCAGTGAGCTGGTTGCCTCCTTCACTGATGTTCCTGCTCGGCCGGATGGGGCCAAAGCGGAAACTGTTCCTTGGTGGGAGTGGTGGTACACTTCAGGGCTTCTGAAGAATTCAGTTGCGAGGCTGGTGATTGTCCTTTCTCTTCTTCTCGCGCTTGCGATCCTCCCATGCTAACCTTTCAGTCTCCATGGCGATAGCGCAGTTGACTAGATCATGATACGACTGATGGATGCTTCCTGCCAAAATCTGACGAATTCCGTGGTGTAGACCGCGGTGAAACCAGAATTGCTTCTTCTCATCGGTGTTCACATCCTCAAGGGCGTATCTCATCATCTTGGTGAAGTGGCGTTCATACTCTTGAACCTTCATCGTTCCTTGGGTCATGGTGCGAAACTCTTGAGCCTTCTGAATGAGAAGTTGTCGGGGCACGTGATGGTCACGAAACGCCCTGGCAAACTCCTCCCACGTGATGCTCATTGGGTTGGCGTGAGAGTTACAATAACTGTCCCACCAAGATCTAGCGGTTCCTTCGAGTTGGTGTATTGCGAGTGCAATGCACTCCTTGTCGGTGCAGTCGGTCAAATCCAGCTTGGACTCAATCACTCTTAGCCAATCGTCGGCATCCATAGGATCCTGAGAGTAACTGAAGGTCGGTGGCTTCAGACGCATAAACATCTTGATCTTGCGAGGTAGCCTCTCTGCTTGTAGGTCTGGGTGATGATCCACATTGATCTGCTGCTCGGTCGCCTCGGTCAGGCGCCGAAGTAACTGAGTCTGTGCAACTATGCTCTCAGTGATGTTCGGTTCCGGTGGTGGATCTGCGTTGATCTCCATGTTGACTTCATCATCGTCTTCTCTGTTGATTTCTTCATCGTCTTCTCTTTCGTCCACCTGTTCATTAGGACTGTTAGGAGCTCCAGTAGATAGGTCTGTGCCCCTGCTTTGCTCCGGGGGTGGAATAGGTACCTGAGAACGTCTGGGTGCTGCGGCGGTAGCTTCCTCTTGAGCGGTTTCCTCGAAACGTGCCATCAAGCGGCTGATTCTCTGATCTGACATCTTCTGCGAAGGATTGACGAAAGGATGTACTGTTTAACGTACGTCACTCACCAGAAAGAGCACACATTCTAAAACCTACACTCAGTAGTAAGAACCATAGAAACAGACAAAATCCAATCAAGAATCAGGCACTCAAGCAATCAAACATCCTATGAAGACTATTTCGCACAGCTATTAGTGCACGGACTTCTTTGAAAGGGTAGTCTCTACTTTAAGGAACTCAGGGTCAATTGTCTGTCAACGAGATCGTCTCGATCTCATCCTAAGGGCTTCGTGAGAAGTTCGATAAGCACAGGTAAGAGAATGAGTCGGAAGTGAGGAAAAGAATAAAAAAAGATAGGATTTATAGTTCAAGGGGGGTATATAAAGTAGACAGAAGTGTTTAGAGAGTCCTAAAGCTAACGACCATTACTATGGCTCGTGCTACAGTCAAGTATGGCTCTAATACCAACTGAAACGAACCGGGTTGTCGAACGGACAACCCGACTCCCTGTATCGTCGTGATAGTCCCTGGATCAATAGCTATCACATACAGAACTCAATTCAATTACATATCACAGTCATACTTCGCAATAAAACACAACAAAGGTTTAATTATTACATAATCCAGCGGATTGAGGTACGAGATCATCTGGTACAAGCCCATTGGGCTAAAAGGGAACAACCAGAAAACAGAAGCGGTAACTAGACTTCTGGGGCATCCTTCATCTTGACGTCTTCTTTCATCCACAGGCAAACTTGAGCGAAGCACGAGTCGTCCTAAGTCCTTCCTTCAAAGTCATCGTCGATCTTCGAGTCGGATCCTGCATCTACCAAACTATCCCCAAGGACGGGATAGGTTCACGTCACCATCCGTATGCAAGCTTTAAGTGGATGCATTATGGTATAAGAAATAGTCAACGGACAAGGCTAGGGTTTCCTATGCGTAGCATCAACAAAGTATAGCATCTGCCAAGTCACCTGACGTGGGCCATTCCAGCATACGGATAACCAAGTCAATTTCGGCATCCCGAACTCCCGGTCAACTCACACCTCCGAGACTCACCCAAGTCCCCGATAACCAAGTCGGTGCGAGAACTCCCTCTCCTCGCACCTCAGCTGCTATCCAAGCAGGAAAGTAAACTAGAGGGAGGTAGAAAAGTATCAAGTCACACTAACTAATGGAAGTAATAGAAGAGTAGAAATGTACATGACCGAGTACGCGGCTATACATATAGTTTTCACCCTGCAGGGGTTGTACACCTGTACCCACTCGAATCACTGCCAGCCGGAGGCTAGCCGACTGACATCGAGACACCGGTCTACTGAGAACAAGAACTAGCAGCCATGGCACCATCCTGCTTTCCCGGGTTTGGGCGCGTTCTCTCGCAAGAGGTCGCCCCGGGACTGTGAAGCCATCTAGAATAGGATTCCCATGAATCCCGCGAATCGGGGAACGTCAGGTCCACACCAGCTCGCCCTGCACCGATACTACATCCGCCTACAGGCTTGGCACCACGCTTACTAGCCTTGGACTGGATCCACCCGCATAGCGGATAAGTGGTGTGCACGCTCACAAAGTCCCACTAATCATAGTTACACCAACCGGTTCCTTATATTCCGGGGCGAGCATCTCCATCCTCATGCGTATCCGCCACAGCGGTCCGCGACTGGCACCCATTACAGGTAAGGCCCACAAAACACCTCAAAAGTCCAACGTGTCCAACGACACCTACATTGTGACACCCGGTTTATAAAAGAACATAAACCGAGCAATCATATACGTGCCAGGATCAAGTCACACGTATATACAACAGAATGAACAGTATATCATAGCACATATCACGTAAAAAGTCATAATAAAGCGAATACGAATGTTATTTATTACAATAATGACAAAAATGTCTGATACAGCGGAAGCGAAGTACAAAATACGAATAAAGCTCTCCGAAGCCGAAGCAGGGCGCCACAGGGACGTCGACTGGGAGACGAAGCACCTAGAAGTCCTCGTAGTCCTGGTAGCGCTGAGCGAACTCCCTCGCGTCGGCAGGAACTGAGCAGCAGTAGCGTAGCCAAGAGGAAAAAGTAGAGAAGAGGCAAGGGTGAGTACACAACTTGTACTCAACAAGTATAACACAAACTATGAGGCTCTAGGCTGGCTGACTCAACTGCATTAGCTTTTAAGTGTTGGCAAATTTTTATTTAAACTATTTACTACGAGTTGATGAATTACCATTAACCCAGTTGCATAGTAATTAATCAGAATTAATTATACTACTACTGAGAACCATACCCAAAACCAAGCCACCAAGGTAACCCCGAGAAGCACCTCCCTCGTCGGAAGGAGATAACTTCACTAATCAAAAGGAGGATCTGGGCCGCTCATAACCGTGAGCACGGCTAGTATACCAGTTTTACACTCTGCAGAGGTTGCACATCTTTACCCACAAGTCGTGAGCTACGCCAGTTGTTCATCACACTTCCTTAGGTGAGATGGCCAGCGACTCACTACGAGGCCGTTACAAAGGACACATTGGCAAGGTGTAACCGCTAAGGAATCAGGCTCCGCAACGATGGTAACCACCTCGAGGGGGTACAAGACACACAGACCAGCCTCGTAGCCTGGCCACCATTGAAGCTCACCACCCCCCATGCCCCGTCGGTAAGTTACTCCCGAACCAAAATGGCCTAATTAGTAAGCCAAGACCGTCCCATTCCAGTCTTGTGGTAGCGCTGTTGTCCCAAGTTGTCGCTCTATGAACCGGTCCTTATGGAGAGTGGCCAACCAAGCACTAAGCACCGTGCTGGCCCCCTAAACCATGTTTCTAACAAAAGCCAATTTTAACGAGACGTG
Organism: Panicum virgatum; assembly: GCF_016808335.1. Classification (NCBI taxonomy): domain Eukaryota; kingdom Viridiplantae; phylum Streptophyta; class Magnoliopsida; order Poales; family Poaceae; genus Panicum; species Panicum virgatum. The sequence goes on from NC_053148.1 coordinate 7,509,226, forward strand.
AGCCACTCAAGCCACACAGAGTGCCACTCTCAGAATTAAGTTCAAGTAAACCATTAGTCAAATTAATTAAAAAGGACCAGAGTGTGTTATAGCGCAGCAACCTAGCACAACTAACCAAAATGCAACCCAAGGGTATATTTAAAGGATATAAACTGGCTAGGAAATCCTTAACGGCATACAGTATTAAAATGCAGTATGAAATTGTAATTAAAAGTGATAGGTTGTTCATGTTATACTTGCCTTCCTCGTACTGCTCCTGCTGCTACTCAAACTGATCCGAAGACGGCTGCTCCGGGTACTGGTACTGAGGCTCCTCAGATGGATCAACGTCTACTCACGAACACATGGCCAAAACAATGCACAATAATAAGCATACAAGCAAACATTAACAAAAACTAAGAAACAGTACATCAATACATAAAAACAGCACATTAAACTAGTCTAATACTGTTCTACGCGTTACAACGATCGCGTGGATATAAAGAACGCTAAAATCGGAGCTAAAACGCGTAATCTAGGCTAAAAACAAGGTTCAGGGGCTTATTTGTAAGAAAAACAGAGTTCCAGGGGGTTTTCTGCAAAAACTGAGGACTGAAACGTAATTAGACATTAACTCTAGGGTCTAACTCGCAAAAAGGACAGGGCTGGACGGCGGGTTCGAAATCTACAAAGCTCAGGGGCTAAAGTGTTAAATTATGGGCCTGACTGTAAATAGTTTCCAACAGAGGTGGACTGCGGGTTAAATACCCAGAAGACTGAGGGCTCTTTAGAAAAAAGTGGCCGCCGAAGGGGTATCTTCGAATCGGGGCTGTCGGTTTTGGATCTGACGGTCCAGATTAGATCTGGATCGGATCTAATCCCGGCCGTTGGTTTCTAAATGGGCGGCTCAGAGGGCTCGGGCACGCGGGCGGCGGCGCAGACGCCACGGCGAGCGGCGGCGCTGGAAGAGGGTCGCCGGAGAAGGTCGATTCCGGGGCTACGGTGCTCGGTTTGGACTGCGGTTTGGACGTGGAGATTCACCAGAGAACGCGTAAACCACCTGGGTGGCTAGCTGGGTTCGTTGGGGGTTTTGCGGGGTTCGCCATGGCGCCGGGCGGCTCTAGCTCGCCGGTGAGCGGCGTTCTAAGCCCCGAAGGGGTCTACAAGCTGAGTTATCAGGCGAAAAGGTACCAAAGGGATCTAGGGGTGCTTACTGAAGCCTTGGGTCGGCCAGAACTGGATCGCAGGAGCTCTCACGGCGGGGTCAGGAGGCGGTGCTGAGGCGACACGCGTGGTCCCGACGACGCTAGGCTCCCCAGGGCTCCAGAGCTGCACTGGTCGACGAGGGGTGCACCTACGAAGCAAGAGCTGGAGTCAATTCGGGACGAACTGCACCGGCAGGGTGAAATCGTGGCGGCGCGAGCGACCTTACCGGACTTAAGATCCACGCAATTCCGTCGATGGCGGGGTCCGGGATCGGGGACAGTGGGCTTGGGGTGGGTCCTGGGCACACGGCGGAACTATCTCGGGGGGTCGTGGCGGGCTGTGCTGCGGCAGGGCGGCGAGACCGCGGCGATGCAGAGGAGCGGCGCGGCGGAGCAGCACGGGGGCGGCGCGCTAGGGTTTACTGGCGGCGGAGGTGAGGGTGAGGGGTATGGAAGAGGCTGGGGACCCTTCTTATAGGGCGGCGGCGGCCTTGGCGTGCGCGCCCGGGCGGGGAATCACGGCGAGATTCCCGGCCGGGAGTTGCGCTGCGCGGGGGAGACGGATCTGTCAGGCGGGCCCGGGGGCGCAGTGAGACGGGGGCGGGGAACGCGTGCGGGCGACGCGGGCTGCGGCTGACGGGTGGGACCGGCAGGTCGGGCGGGCGGAGGCAGGCCGCGGTGTGGGCCGGGTGGCGCGTGCTGCGGAGCGGCGCTGAGCGCGGGGAGGAGCTGGGAGCGGGCTGGGCCGAAACGGGAGAAGAAGGAGAGGAACGGGCCGCAGCAGGAGAGGAGGGAGAGGAGGAGACCTGGGCCGCGCTGGGCCGGGCCTGGGTTGCTGTTGGGTTGGGTTTTGGTTGTGGGTTTGGGTTTGGGCTGGGTTGAGGGTTTGGGTTGCTATGGGTTTGGGTTTTGGGTTTTGTTTTTTTTTTCCTATTCTTCTCCTTTCTAAATCTAATTCAACCAAAGTTTGAATTCAAATTTGAATTTGAATTCAAACCACACTCAAATAAAATTATGCACCAGCATGAATGCAACAAAAATTTAAACCTATGATAAATTTTAATCATTAAGGAACAAGAAATTAGATTAAATGCCAACTGAACACAATAAACCTTAGAAAATTTAACTAAAGCCAATTAATTTATTAGTAAATTCTGAAATTTAAAATTAGGGTGTTACATACCCTACCCCCTTAAAGAAATCTCGTCCCCGAGATTTAGCTGGGCTGGCTAGCAAAGAGATCTGGATATGTCTTCTTCAACTCATCTTCTCGCTCCCATGTAGCCTCAGCTTCACTGTGATGACTCCACTGAACTCTGCACATCTTGATGCGCTTGTTCCGAGTAACCCTCTCTGATGTCTCCAGAATCTTTACCGGATGCTCAGTATAAGTCAGATCCTCCTGCACATCGACTCCATCCAGGGGTGCCTGCTCCTCGGGTACTCGCAGACATCTCTTCAGCTGAGATATATGGAAGACATCATGAACTCCTGAGAGGCTGAGAGGTAACTCCAGGCGATAAGCAACTTCGCCTTTCCGCTCTAGCACCTTGAATGGCCCCACATAACGAGGTGCTAACTTTCCCTTGACATTGAATCTGCGAATTCCTCTCATCGGAGACACCTTCAGATACACATAATCACCGATACTGAAAGTCAGGTCTCTCCGCTTGCCATCTGCATAGCTCTTTTGTCTGCTCTGTGCAATCCTCAGATTTTCTCGCACAGCCTGAACCATCTGCTCTGCATCATCTATGATCTCAGGACCGAAGAGCTGCTTCTCACCAATCTGATCCCAATAGAGAGGAGTCCTGCACTTTCTGCCATACAATGCCTCGAAGGGTGACTTCTTTAGACTGGCCTGGTAGCTGTTGTTATATGAAAACTCAGCATAAGACAGGCACTTATCCCAACTAGTGCCGTACTGAATGGCACAAGCTCTCAGCATATCCTCCAACACTTGGTTGGTTCTCTCTGTCTGCCCATCTGTCTGAGGGTGATAAGCCGTACTGAAACGCAGCTTCGTATCCAACGAATCATGGAGCTGCTCCCAGAAACGAGAAGTGAACTGAGACCCTCTGTCAGATATAATCTTCTTGGGCACACCATGCAAGCAGACAATCCGAGAGATGTACAACTCTGCAAGTCTAGCACCGGAGTAAGTAGTGTTCACTGGAATGAAGTGAGCAACCTTCGTCAGACGATCCACTACTACCCAAATAGAGTTGTACCCTTTCTGAGTACGAGGCAATCCAACAATGAAGTCCATAGTGATTTCTTCCCATTTCCACTCTGGAATCTTCAAAGGCTGCAATAGACCTGCTGGCCTCTGATGCTCAGCCTTGACACGCTGACAGGTGTCACAAATAGCCACGTACTCTGCCACTGAACGCTTCATCCCATACCACCAGAAACGTTCCTTCAGATCATAATACATCTTGGTGCTGCCCGGATGAATAGAGTAAGCTTTGATACCACTCTGTGACACCCGGTTTATAAAAGAACATAAACCGAGCAATCATATACGTGCCAGGATCAAGTCACACGTATATACAACAGAATGAACAGTATATCATAGCACATATCACGTAAAAAGTCATAATAAAGCGAATACGAATGTTATTTATTACAATAATGACAAAAATGTCTGATACAGCGGAAGCGAAGTACAAAATACGAATAAAGCTCTCCGAAGCCGAAGCAGGGCGCCACAGGGACGTCGACTGGGAGACGAAGCACCTAGAAGTCCTCGTAGTCCTGGTAGCGCTGAGCGAACTCCCTCGCGTCGGCAGGAACTGAGCAGCAGTAGCGTAGCCAAGAGGAAAAAGTAGAGAAGAGGCAAGGGTGAGTACACAACTTGTACTCAACAAGTATAACACAAACTATGAGGCTCTAGGCTGGCTGACTCAACTGCATTAGCTTTTAAGTGTTGGCAAATTTTTATTTAAACTATTTACTACGAGTTGATGAATTACCATTAACCCAGTTGCATAGTAATTAATCAGAATTAATTATACTACTACTGAGAACCATACCCAAAACCAAGCCACCAAGGTAACCCCGAGAAGCACCTCCCTCGTCGGAAGGAGATAACTTCACTAATCAAAAGGAGGATCTGGGCCGCTCATAACCGTGAGCACGGCTAGTATACCAGTTTTACACTCTGCAGAGGTTGCACATCTTTACTCACAAGTCGTGAGCTACGCCAGTTGTTCATCACACTTCCTTAGGTGAGATGGCCAGCGACTCACTACGAGGCCGTTACAAAGGACACATTGGCAAGGTGTAACCGCTAAGGAATCAGGCTCCGCAACGATGGTAACCACCTCGAGGGGGTACAAGACACACAGACCAGCCTCGTAGCCTGGCCACCATTGAAGCTCACCACCCCCCATGCCCCGTCGGTAAGTTACTCCCGAACCAAAATGGCCTAATTAGTAAGCCAAGACCGTCCCATTCCAGTCTTGTGGTAGCGCTGTTGTCCCAGGTTGTCGCTCTATGAACTGGTCCTTATGGAGAGTGGCCAACCAAGCACTAAGCACCGTGCTGGCCCCCTAAACCATGTTTCTAACAAAAGCCAATTTTAACGAGACGTGAGCCACTCAAGCCACACAGAGTGCCACTCTCAGAATTAAGTTCAAGTAAACCATTAGTCAAATTAATTAAAAAGGACCAGAGTGTGTTATAGCGCAGCAACCTAGCACAACTAACCAAAATGCAACCCAAGGGTATATTTAAAGGATATAAACTGGCTAGGAAATCCTTAACGGCATACAGTATTAAAATGCAGTATGAAATTGTAATTAAAAGTGATAGGTTGTTCATGTTATACTTGCCTTCCTCGTACTGCTCCTGCTGCTGCTCAAACTGATCCGAAGACGGCTGCTCCGGGTACTGGTACTGAGGCTCCTCAGATGGATCAACGTCTACTCACGAACACATGGCCAAAACAATGCACAATAATAAGCATACAAGCAAACATTAACAAAAACTAAGAAACAGTACATCAATACATAAAAACAGCACACTAAACTAGTCTAATACTGTTCTACGCGTTACAACGATCGCGTGGATATAAAGAACGCTAAAATCGGAGCTAAAACGCGTAATCTAGGCTAAAAACAAGGTTCAGGGGCTTATTTGTAAGAAAAACAGAGTTCCAGGGGGTTTTCTGCAAAAACTGAGGACTGAAACGTAATTAGACATTAACTCTAGGGTCTAACTCGCAAAAAGGACATGGCTGGACGGCGGGTTCGAAATCTACAAAGCTCAGGGGCTAAAGTGTTAAATTATGGGCCTGACTGTAAATAGTTTCCAACAGAGGTGGACTGCGGGTTAAATACCCAGAAGACTGAGGGCTCTTTAGAAAAAAGTGGCCGCCGAAGGGGTATCTTCGAATCGGGGCTGTCGGTTTTGGATCTGACGGTCCAGATTAGATCTGGATCGGATCTAATCCCGGCCGTTGGTTTCTAAATGGGCGGCTCAGAGGGCTCGGGCACGCGGGCGGCGGCGCAGACGCCACGGCGAGCGGCGGCGCTGGAAGAGGGTCGCCGGAGAAGGTCGATTCCGGGGCTACGGTGCTCGGTTTGGACTGCGGTTTGGACGTGGAGATTCACCAGAGAACGCGTAAACCACCTGGGTGGCTAGCTGGGTTCGTTGGGGGTTTTGCGGGGTTCGCCATGGCGCCGGGCGGCTCTAGCTCGCCGGCGAGCGGCGTTCTAAGCCCCGAAGGGGTCTACAAGCTGAGTTATCAGGCGAAAAGGTACCAAAGGGATCTAGGGGTGCTTACTGAAGCCTTGGGTCGGCCAGAACTGGATCGCAGGAGCTCTCACGGCGGGGTCAGGAGGCGGTGCTGAGGCGACACGCGTGGTCCCGACGACGCTAGGCTCCCCAGGGCTCCAGAGCTGCACTGGTCGACGAGGGGTGCACCTACGAAGCAAGAGCTGGAGTCAATTCGGGACGAACTGCACCGGCAGGGTGAAATCGTGGCGGCGCGAGCGACCTTACCGGACTTAAGATCCACGCAATTCCGTCGATGGCGGGGTCCGGGATCGGGGACAGTGGGCTTGGGGTGGGTCCTGGGCACACGGCGGAACTATCTCGGGGGGTCGTGGCGGGCTGTGCTGCGGCAGGGCGGCGAGACCGCGGCGATGCAGAGGAGCGGCGCGGCGGAGCAGCACGGGGGCGGCGCGCTAGGGTTTACTGGCGGCGGAGGTGAGGGTGAGGGGTATGGAAGAGGCTGGGGACCCTTCTTATAGGGCGGCGGCGGCCTTGGCGTGCGCGCCCGGGCGGGGAATCACGGCGAGATTCCCGGCCGGGAGTTGCGCTGCGCGGGGGAGACGGATCTGTCAGGCGGGCCCGGGGGCGCAGTGAGACGGGGGCGGGGAACGCGTGCGGGCGACGCGGGCTGCGGCTGACGGGTGGGACCGGCAGGTCGGGCGGGCGGAGGCAGGCCGCGGTGTGGGCCGGGTGGCGCGTGCTGCGGAGCGGCGCTGAGCGCGGGGAGGAGCTGGGAGCGGGCTGGGCTGAAACGGGAGAAGAAGGAGAGGAACGGGCCGCAGCAGGAGAGGAGGGAGAGGAGGAGACCTGGGCCACGCTGGGCCGGGCCTGGGTTGCTGTTGGGTTGGGTTTTGGTTGTGGGTTTGGGTTTGGGCTGGGTTGAGGGTTTGGGTTGCTATGGGTTTGGGTTTTGGGTTTTGTTTTTTTTTTCCTATTCTTCTCCTTTCTAAATCTAATTCAACCAAAGTTTGAATTCAAATTTGAATTTGAATTCAAACCACACTCAAATAAAATTATGCACCAGCATGAATGCAACAAAAATTTAAACCTATGATAAATTTTAATCATTAAGGAACAAGAAATTAGATTAAATGCCAACTGAACACAATAAACCTTAGAAAATTTAACTAAAGCCAATTAATTTATTAGTAAATTCTGAAATTTAAAATTAGGGTGTTACATACATGCACCCGCAACAGGTGCTCGCAGGGTGTGCCCAACACACACCCCCAGCAAAGTCAACTTGCTCGCCCCCTGCTGAAAGCCCTAATCACCATCTCCTGATATGGTGGATCTCCACTCATGCCAAGACTATCATATCACGAGGAAATCCCACACATACACATGCAAGCATATCAACCATTCAAACATGGCTTATATTAGGAGTTCAAGGAATAAGGGCACACAATTGGCTATGCAGGTTCATCTCATAACAGTAATAAAGCGATAGCAGTTCTAACAAGCAATGTCTAATAGGTAATCAAATCATAGATGGGCATGAACCTGAGACTTCTCTTAGTCGTCCTAGGTCTTCAGAGTCTTCTCGTTGTCCGGGACGTCCTCCTGGGTCCTCTGGGCGTCCGGGGCGTCGATCAGCTCCTCCTCGCTAAGGGCCTATTCGTAATTACGAATTACTAAGGGGCCAAAGTGCAAAAGTGCACAAAAGTATCCAAATAAGATCCAAATCACACCAAAACCTACTCTAACGGGTAGATCATGATTTTAGAAAAATTATGAAACTGGTTTCATAATTTTCAGAGCTCCGGTTAATTAATTATTAATTTTTGAAGCCTAAATCTATTTCTAAAATTAACAAATGATTTTCAGAAGAGAAAACACACGGTCAACGGTCAACGTCCAGGTCAGCGGGTCCACCAGTCAGTGGCCCCACCTGTCATCCTCACACTGAGGCTGACACGTGGGACCCGCATGTCAGCTGGGCAAAAAGGAAAAAGAAAAAGAAGGTGGCTTGGTTTACAGGGCTGAAAGCGGAAAAGGCCGGCTCGGGTTGGCCCAAGAAGCTCGGCTCAGCTTCTCGGACCGGCTTGATCCATGGCTCGTCGGGCCAGCTCGGTTTGCTGGATCGTGCCACGGCCCATCGGCTCCCTCTCACTCTCTCTCTTACAGGCTGGGCTCGCTGGGCACGGCAGGGGAAGCTCCAGCGCTAGGCAACGGGCAGGGGAGAGGGAGCAGGGCGACGCGTGGGCGCCAGCGCGAAGCAGGACGTGGCCGGCCTAGCTCTCCATGGCACCGGCGGCAGCACTGCACAACGGCGGCGCTGAAAACAGAGGAAGCAGGCTAGAGGAAGGGGATAAGGACCTAAACACAATTTCCAAAATATCAGGGATCTAACTGTAAAACAGTGATAACTTTTAAAATTGGGCTCAAATGAAAAAGTACCCAACATGAAAGTTGTTCAACTTTTCAAGATCTACAACTTTGATGTTGTGCAAAAATTTATTTGATCAAAGATTCAAGAGCTAGTTTTGAAAACATAGGAGGGATTTTGAATTCCAGGAATTTTGTCTTTTTCAATGCAAATTCACTTTAAACTTAGGCTGATTTGAAAAGTTTCCTGCCATGTAATGATTATATTACATTTTGCAAAAACACCCTCCACAAAAGCTATAATTTCACAACATATTCAAATATAACTGCAGAAAGGACCTTGCATAAAATCATAATTACCCACTGATAGGCGGCGGATCCAGTGTGGCAGGACTGGACCCGGTGCAGCTGCAGGGCTGTGTGGCCGTGTGTGTGTTCGAGGCCAGCTGAGGGAGGCTGGGGTGTGTCGCGCACGCGACGTCGCAGTGTTGGCCGCAGTGTCCGCGCGCGGCGAGGGCTTGGCGAGGTGACGGCGAGGCAAGGCCGGGTACAGGCTCATGGAGGCGAGGCTAGGCTTGTGTCCTTTCGGCCTCGACGGCGAGCGGCGGAGGTTGCAAGGCGGCGAGCGGCGACACGCGCGCGGGCGCTTGGCTTGCCAAGACCGCGGCGTGACAGGGCCTGGTGCACGGCAAGGTGGTGGCTTCGGGCAAGGCCGAGCAGGTCAGGGTAGAGGCATCGTGGTGTACACGACCACTGCCACTATGAGGTTTGGGTTCAACACGGGAAAGGTTCAAGACGCGGCCTTGTGGCCAGCGCGGCTCGTGCGCGTGCGCCCGCAGCGGCACGGCGTGGCGCCGGCGTGGTGAAGGTGCGGCGGTGAGGCGGCGGAGCCGCGCGGTTTTGGACGGCGAAGCTGTGCACGTGACGCGCGCGCTCAGGAACCGGTGTTCTGGATCTGTGGCTGCGATGGTCAGGCCTGGCATGACAGTGGCAGGCAGTGGCATGGCCACGACGCGCTGGCGATGAGGTAGGGCAACGGCGGCAGGATTCATCACAGCGGCGGCGAAAGGCGAGGCCAACGCCTTGGCCTTGCGGCCGGCTTGGGTTCAGGTTTGTGCCAGGCAAGGAAAAGGGGCGGCCTTGTGGCTTGTGCAGCGCCCGTGCACGTCGAGGCATGCCCACGGTGCGGCGGATCACCATGCCCCGGCGTGGTCCAAAGGAACGGGGGCGAGGCGAGCTCGGGGTTTTGACGGCGGCGCTCAGCTCCTACAGAAGAAGGTGGGACGGGGCACCTGGGCTACTACGGAGGCTCATCGGCGGCGTACAGCGGCCGGATAGTAGAACAGAGGCGGAGAAAGGGCAGCGTGACGATGGTTCACCGGCGGCTCGTAGAGGAAGGGCTCGGTGCCGTGGCGAGATGCGGCCGCGACGAGTCGAAGCAGTGCCGTGCAGCGCTGCTTCACCGACAGAGTCGTACGGGGCTGCCGGCGTGGTGGAGGTCCGTGGCGACAGCGCGGCGTCGTGGCGCTCCTCCTCCTCGACTTCTCCCTTGGCACGGCGGCGGTTGAGCTCCTTCCTCTTCTTCGTGTGTGTGGTGCCGGATCCTCCTTGCTTGGCATGACGGCGGCGTCAAGCTCCTCCTTCCCTTCCTTGCTTCTCCTCCTGGCTTCTCCCCCTCTTCCTTGGCTTTGAGCGCCTCCTCTGTTTCTCGATGGTGGCGGCGGCGGTGCCGATTGGGGAGAAGAGGGAGGCGTCTAGGGTTTGCAGCATCCGATTGGGGGGGTTATATAGAGCCGGTGCTAGGGTTTGGAGAGGCTGGGGGCACAGGAACAGCGGTGATCTTCGGTGTCCGTGCCACGGACACTCGGCGGGATCAAGCGGCTCGGCGTCGGGGGCTCGCGGCGCGGGCAGTCAAGGTCGTAAAGGAAAAAGGCGGCAGGCGGGCTTTGCCTCCTTGTCGCGGAGCGGCGGCGCGTCCACACGTGGGAGCGGTTGGGGTGAGCGCGGGGCGAGCGGCGGCATCCTCGAAAAGCAGAGGCGGAGCGGAGGAGAAAGGCACACAGCGCCGGCTGACAGGGCTGGCCCGCTTGTCAGCAGCTCAAGGCAAGGGAAGGGACAGCGGTGTGTGGCTTGGGCCGAACTGGGCCGTGCGTCGGCGTGCGGTTCGGGCCGAGCAGGCCGGAGGGAGAGGAAGAGGTGGTGCTGGGCTGGGTTGGTCAGGTGGGTTTGTTAGCAGGGTTTCAGTCCAAGGCAGGTTAGGGGTTTTAGTTAGTATTTGCATTTGATTTGAATGGCTCAATTCAAATCAAATGCCACCTAAATTCAAACAAAAATATTCAAAGCCAAATTTAAACAAGGTAGATACGAATAAACTCCAACTCCAAATATAGCACTCTAACATTTATATCGTTATATTTGTTCTAGTTTTAATTTACTAGGAACTTGAGAAAGAAAAAGAGAACAACCTTATACTATTCTAGCTATTTTCACATGCACACAAAAAAAGTTTTTCAAATTTCACATTTTTGCACTATATAACATTCCGTAAAAATACGGGATGTTACAGCCGAGTATAGTTGGAGTCCTACTACAACACAGTCGGGTAGTTTCCTTTGTACTGCAGCTAGTTCTACGCCTATTCGGGTAGTTACATGAGGGGTAAGGTACATCCATGTGCTATCCCTTACTCTAGAATATTCTATGTCTATAAGCAGTCCCGCTGCCCCGGGTCTGACAGGTTGCGGGCGTGGGTGCGGACATGGATTTTAGCACGCTGGTACAGGTTTATGAAGTTGATATCCGCACGGATTTCACCCGTTGCCATCTTTATGCTCAACACATATGAACGTAGGCGTGCACATCCAACCCACTATGTATGGCACATCACTAGTTAATTAAAGAATAGCAACACAAAGAACAAATCAAGAAATTTAAAACACAATTAGTCATGCTGAGTTAAGACTCAAATTCAGGTAGGCAAGTTCCACCATAAGGAACCTAACGAACTGAGCTAAGATCAGGAATCGAATACCATAATATATAATTGCATACCTTTTTCTTGCAAGAATGGGATAGGTCACCTCAATCTTCATGTTCCAAACATCATATCTTCCCATTTTTGGCACGTTGCTAGCACCACCGGCAGTATGGATTGTCATTGGCTAGCTAACCGTGCATGAGTCGTGATGGGATCCCCCCCATCATGATGCCTCAATTTGATCTCATTTTGTGGATGGAGTTAGCACAACAATTTCAATTGATAGATCATCATGATCAGATGCGGCGAACCTTCAGATTCATGAGGTTAATCCATGTTGGAGTCGTCAAACAATTTCCAGATTCTATTAGCTCTCTAGAGTGTGGAGATTTGAGCTAGCATTGAGCCACAAGTCATAACTGTAGAAATTTTGGGTGGTACTGGTCACACAACCAACTTTAACAATGCTCGTCTAATGTAGGAGAAAACTAAAGCTAAGTTGCACCAAAGTTTGATCGATATATATGGCTGCAACACTTTCCCCATTTGACATATTTTGGAAGATGCCAGGCTAGTTTTTTTTAGGTGTAGCTAAATGTTAGAGCTGTAACCCCCTAGTGTTCCAAGGTAACAATCGAAGGTTGTGAGTAGGTTTGAGGGCCCATACTATTTACAATTGCTACCCCCGACTATAAGGTTTCTTAACCTTAGGAGACTAGTGTTCCGAGTCCGCTAGCACTAGTCATTTTATTGTGTGCATGTGATAAAATGAAGGCAAGGCTCAAAGGTGCTAAAGGGTGTTGAAGTCGAAGTGGAGAAGAAGGATAACCTTCAACATTGCAGTGGAATTCAGCTAAGGTAGCTGGATTTGAACGTTCAGGGCTGAAGATGCTGATCAGGGATCATGAGGAAGGCATGAGCATATGACCAAAGGTTTCGATCTAGAATCATGATGGAAGCGTGACCAATGAAGAGAAAGCCGAATTGGAGAATTGTATACCTCTTTCTTAATGACCTCATTGTATAGTATATTCATAGAATGTAGTAGGTAATAACTGTAGAAAGGGAATGTGCAAGGTGGAGAAGCTTTTAGAACAGTGTGCATTATTTTTGCATCAAGGAATATACAAAGTACTTTCCATTCTCCAACTGTACCTGCTTTTCAAAAAAAGAAGAGAGAAGATTTTGGAAATTTTTGGACACACTCACACTCACATATACACAGAAGATGGGGAGTAGAAATCTAGGACCTTTTGGCGTCCTTGAAGAGTGAATTTCTCAAAGTATTTTATTTCAGATCAAAGTGTTGTCATGCACAAGGTATATTAGGTCAAAATGCTACAAGGTATATCTAGGTTTTGTCATGTGTCTTATTTGTACGTCAAGGGGTCAAGTTCCAAATTCCAAAGATCTAAGCTTTCAACCATACCCATGCCCAAGCACTCACTACTACAGAAATGCTAATTTGTCCCGGTTGGGAAACCCTTGTTGTCCCGGTTTCCCAACCGGGAACGCCAGGCCGGGACAAAAGGGGGGGCCCTTTTGTCCCGGGTCTGGCAACCGGGACAAAAGATGTTGCCAGCGCCACGTGGCTGGCGCACCCTTTTGTCCTGGTTAGTGTTACCAACCGGGACAAAAGTCCCTTTTTTTCCTGTTTTCTTTTTCTCAATTCTTTTTCTATTTCATTTATACTTTTGCATTTCAATTAAACTTATGTATTGGAATTTAGTGTGTATGATCTCCACTAATATATATATATATATATATATATATATATATATATATATATATATATATACATATATATATATAGTTACTTATATAATATTTGTCCTAGATAGTTTTCATATATAAATTAATTCACTTATATATATGTATACACATATCTATACTTGTGAATTCATTTACATATGAAAATGTCTAGGACCAATATTATATAAATATATATACACATATATATTATTGGAGTGCTTATATATATAATACATACATACTCATAAATAGAAATATAATACATACACACATATATATTTACATAGGTATATTCGTTCTTAATTACATATATACGCGTATATTATCATATTTGTTGTGATTGTCAATGTTAGATTGTCCATCATAGTAGAATTCGCCTTTTGGATCGAGGATTTGCTCAACAATAAATCCGGACAATTGTTCTTGAATCGCCATAATCTTTTCCTCCGGTATAAATTTATCGCGCATCTCCTCGACCTATGGAAAAAGGGGATAATTAATTTCAACTAATTAAAATACGAGTTCAAACATTAACAAGTTTTTTACTTACTTCCTCCTCCCAATCTGTCCAGGCCCTTGGAGGACCTACCAAACCATAGATGTTCTCGCATACATAGTATGTGCATAAATTAGTGCATTGTTCCTGCCTCATACACTTTAAGGGAGAAGAAATTATCAGATATTTACATGAATATATAATAAAACTAATGAAACATGTAACGAATCATCCAAGTGCGTACCGCAAAATCTGTCTTGATCTTCAATTCCTTGTCCAATTTGGCTGGATGATTTTTAGCGACTTCTTTCCAAACCCTGTGCAAGATTAGAACAATTATAGTCAATTAACAAAGTGATTCAAGTTATCGGTCATCGACGGAGTAGTGATAGAATTACTTTTTCATCATGTTAAGAAGATCTTTGTATTGTTCTGGATTTCTCCTCAATGAGTCCATAACCACGAGTAGGCTCTTCTCTGGAATTATGACAATTAGGACCCAATGCTCACTGCAAGATTATACAGAGGCAATTCTTGGTAGTTAAGGTTTAAACAATTTGATTACAGAATAGAAAGAGTTAGACGTAAGGAATCACTCACGCAAAGTTGTAAGGAAATAATATCATTTACTTGTTGTGATGAACGCTTATGTACTTGAACAAGTTTTGGAATATCTCATCGGAATTGTCGCGTAGAAGCCTCCAATTATAAGTAATTGGGTCGATGAAGCCGAGGTGAGAGTATCCCTTTCTCCTGCAAGTTTGTATCTCCATTCTACATGATACCGAATAAATCAAGGGATCAGTATGTTGAGATCATACAAAATAATACGTAAGGAGAGTAAAATACTTACAGAACCCACAAGCCGACCATAGAGATATCGAGGTCCTCCTGATGAAATAGTTGGTAAACTTTTTCCCAGTTTATCCATATAATGGCCTCCCCCCATAAGAAATCGTCATCTTTAATCTTTGCGCCGTGCATGAAGATGCAATCGGCCATCGCACGCATGTTGTGCTGGTGCAGCTTATACATTTGCGTTGGAAGCACGGACACTACTTTGGGGGGGGGGGTACAAGAGATTTGCCCAGCTCATACGTCCATTTGACGACCACATCGGCCTTTGGAATATCTTCACCCCCTGTAATCTGAGCCGCCGTCAGGTTTGATTCTTTCAAAAATGTAACAAAGTCTTGTTGTTCCATCGTCTGTCCCACTACGAGAGGCTCTATTGATTGTTTCTTTTGGGCTCCGAGCTGTGGAACGTCGGATGATGACGACTTTGATTGTCTCTTCTTTTTCTCAGTAGTTTTGATAATTGTGCGGTCGTAGTCTGAAAGGGGATCTCTCGGAATGAATTTTCTCTTATTTGCTTTGCACATTCCCTTAAAAATTTCAAATGTCCCGGATTTATCACTTTCTCAGGCTCCGGCTTCGGCTTCTGCTTGAAGTGCTCTTTAACTTTTTCTTGAGTTATCCGATCGCATTCTTCAAGGCTCATGTCCCAGGGTTTAATAGGAGTCTCCTTGGTTTTCTTCTTCTTTTCTTTCTTCTTTGGAGGCTCCTTAGCCGGCGCAGCTACCTTCTTTGCCGGCGGCTGTTTATGCTTCTTTGCCGGCGGCGGAGGGGGTGACCATGGAGGCGACGGTGACGCTTGAGTGTTCATCAGCGCATGAGATGATGGTGATGGAGAATGTGCCGGTGAACCTTGACGAGACAGTGTTGCCCTTGGGGGGTTTTGCGGAGATGACGGCCTTAGAGAGGCATGCTGAGATGTCGGTCTTGGTGTTCGATCATCCGACTTTAGGACAATGTAGCGCTTATCCCATAGGATGTAGCCATGAATGGCTTCTGCTAGTGTCATCTCCCCATCGCCTCCAGGAATATCAAGCTCGAGCGTCTCCCAATCTTGGCACACCTGCTCCACGCCAACTCTTGTATATCCTGCCGGAATTTGATGCCCGTGGTACACGTCGCCTGGTTGGGTTGGCATGGCGGTACTGTACGCAACAGTGAACATTAAGTTCTTAATGGCAATCTACAGATCACAAGGTGTCTGCTGGGTGATCTCATCCACTAGAAATCACTGCGGGGCCGTCGCTTCAACTGCGGCCTGGATCCCCATTGGCTCGACAGCAACGTCTGTGGAAGCGCAGCTGCTTTTCCGCTGAGACAGATAATCGGCTGCGACATTAGGCTTTGGAGGCACCGGTTGCGCTTGCTATTGCTGGCACATTGCTATGGCCACTTGGCGTTGAACCTCTTCCTCCAGTCTTTGATCGTGGGACATGAGTCGTTCCTCTAGCCTTCGCAAGTGCTCCCGCTCATCATTCTTTCTTCTTTGCCGACATCTATATGATTCAATGTAATCCCTAAACCCATACTTCCACGGAACCACGCTTTGCCTCTTGTGCGGCCCGAATGCTATGGATTCCCAAGGGCGTAAGTCAGCTCGTCCCTCTCTCTATCTGGCTGGAATGTTCCCTCGGCCGCTGCTTGTATGGCCTCCTGTAGTCTCTGGGCTGCTAGCTGGATGTTTGGCCCATAGATGCAGGCCCCAGTCAATGGGTCCAAGCTTCCCCCGTGACCATAAAATCAGGTCCTTGACCTTTCAGACCAGTTCATGGTACCAGGTTGGATGCCTCCGTCAAGCAGATCTTGCTTCATCTTCTCCCATTTGGGTATTGCAAGCTTGTAGCCTCCTTGGCCTAGAGTGTGATGGTACACTTTCTTCGAGGCGTTGTCTTTGGCCTTCTGCACCTTCTGAAGCCCAAGCTCTAAAGACTTGTATTGCACAAATGCATCCCAGTGACCCCTGAGCTTTTCGAGCTCGCCGGTAAACACGGGCATGGTCCCGGTCTTGATATATTTCTTCGTCAAAGTTTTCTTGAATGATTGCAGCTGTTCAGCCATCTTGCTCAGGGTCCAGTGCTTGCATATCTCTTCGGATTCAGCTGGAACCGTAAAGTTTTTCTTAAGCTCCCGCCAGCACCATTCTTTTTCTCTTTCGGGTACCGCATCCCGTTCCTCGCTTGGATTGGAAGCTTTCCATAGCCTGAAGCTGATCAGGATTTGGTCCCTGACAAAACATCCGGATTGTCTTATGTATTTTTTGGCGGCAGCTTCTGGAGCGATCGGTTCGCCATCTGAACCAACTTCCGTTATAATGAACCGCCCTTCCAGTTTTTTTGTCGGGCCTCACTTCGTCTTTTTCTGCTGCGACGATGATCCAGACGGCTATAAAAAAACATTCATAGTATTCATATAGATTCAGATTAAAATATAATTTTCAATACAAGTAAGTATAGTTGTGATATGTACATTAGCACTTTGTTCACCAGCAGCGTCATCCTGAAAAGATGGTGCCTCATTTCCATCACCGGACATATTCAAATATATGTCAGTATTGTTGCCATCATCAGCTTGTTCAGGGGCATCTCCTTGACCTTCGGCAATCATATTCAACAGGAACTGTTCGTCTTCTGCGTCTGTGTGTCGCGGGTCCATCGTAACTAAAATATGAATACAAATAAAACCCTTAAGAAAATTCTCTAAATAATCCACATATTTAGATCGGTAACGATCGAAAACTATCTGAAATGATCGGAAACGATTCGGTCGGTATCGGTAACGATCGGAAATGATTCGGTCGGGATCGGTAACGATCAGAAACTATCGGAAACGTTTGTGTGTTAGTGCGAGTTTGCGAGCTCGAGAAGTAATATAAATGACATAATTAAATAATAAGTACATGATAAATTAAATAATAAATACATGATACATTAAATAATAAATACATGATACATTAAAATTGAATTCTAATAATATATCCAAAATTGAATTCTAATAACATATCCAAAATTGAATTCTAATAATATATCCAAAATTGAATTCTAATAATATTTCTATAATTTAATTCTAATAATATATCCAAAATTGAATTCTAATAATATTTCCATAATTGAATTCTAATAATATATCCAAAATTGAATTCTAATAATATTTTCACAATTGACTTCTACTAATATATCTATAATTGAATTCTAATAATATATCCAAAATTGAATTCTAATAATATTTGCACAAAATTTGCACCTAATTGTAATAATTGAATTCTACTTAATATATAATAAATAAAATTAACAACTAATTCACTAAAATTTGCACAAAATTCAGGGTTTGGGGGCCGGGGCGGCGGCGGCCCACGGTCGGCGCTGTTTTCACCTAATGCAGCTCGGGGCGAGGTCGGGACGGTGAGCTCGGGGCGGCGCACGGGCGAGGCGGAGGTCGAGAACTGACCAAGTGTTGGAGGAAGGCGGAGGAAAGAGAGATATATAGGGTGGGGGCCTTTTGTCCCGGGTGAAGCCACCACCCGGGACAAAAGGCCCTTTTGACCCGGGTGGTGGCTTCACCCGGGACAAAAGGTGATTTTGGGCGGGCCGGGAAAATTCCCAGCCCGCGGCCCACCTTTAGTCCCTGGTGGATATACCACCCGGGACAAAAGGGGCCCGTTTTCCCTCGTTCCCGCCAAATCTTATGTTTATTTTTGTTTTTTTACTTCTCTTTTAAAATAGGCTTTCATTTGTTAATTCAGTTAAAAAATTATGATTCCAAAAATTATGGAACAAAAGTTCTTATCTCTATATAAACTTGATAAAGCAAAAAAAATGATTAATTTTCATTCAAGTGATTGGGTCAACGAAATATCTAACTTTTTTGAAATTATATTTGTTATTTTGACCATGCAAAAATATATTAGGTGAATAAATTTTTTCAAACTGTTGCTTTTCGACAGAACGTGGATTCTATCACGATATTAACGTTTAAAAAGTAAATTTTACTAAAAATTAAGCAATTTCATGATATTAATGACTATTGTGTAAGTTTGTGAGATAGTGTGTGTTAGTGAGATTGTGTGTGTTAGTGAGAGAGTATAGTGTGTTAATGTGAATGTAATTTCATGAAATAAATAAAATTAGTTGAGTAATCCATATTATTGTATGAAAATTATACTTGAGTCTGATAATTAAGTGAAAATTATAAAAAATGATATATATATATAATACATAAAGGATAATGGTACAGTACATATATAATAAAAGTATTCGAATTGTCATTACTTTTGTATATAATAATATAAACTGATTCAAGTACATGAAAAATTAGCGGTAACAGACTTTCTCTTGACAAATATCCCTTGATTATGATCACGGCGCAAGTATGGAGCATCATCATTGGCTAGCAGGATGCATGGATGAGTATTTAATTCGAAAGGTGGAATGGCAACAAAGTTATTATATTCTTCTGACAAGTCTGTCTTGTCCTCCACTCCAACAATGTTTCTCTTCCCTGATAGAACAATATATCGCTTAGGCTCATGATCCTTTTGCTTGTTTATCCCCTTCTTTGGCTTGCTGGACATGTCTTTAATGTAGAAAACCTGAGCGACATCCTGAGCTAGGACAAACGGCTCGTCTCTATACCCAAGATTGTTGAGATCAACTATTGTCATCCCATACTCATCTTTTGTTACCCCTCCTCCAGATAGCTTAACCCATTGGCAACGAAATAGAGGCACCTTGAAATTGGAACCGTAATCCAGCTCCCATATCTCTTCAATGTAGCCGTAATATGTGTCCTTTTTTCATTATTGTCCGTGGCATCCATACGAACACCGCTGTTTTGGTTGGTACTCTTTTTATCTTGGGCTATCGTATAAAATATGTTTCCATTTATCTCATACCCTTGGTATGTTAAGATATTCCAAGATGGTCCCCTAGCCAATAAGAACAGTTGTTCACTTATATCCATGTTATGCATTAGATGCTTCCGCAACCAGCTGCCGAAAGTGTTCATGTGCTCACGTGTAATCCATGCCTCAGACTTTTCCGGGAATTTGGAGAGCAGAATTTTCTTGTGTTCCTCGATATACGGGTCAACCAAGAATGATTGTTGAAGAACCACATAATGCGCTTTCTTGAATGAGAAATCATCTGTGCAGACGTAAGATTTATTTCCTAATGTACCCTTTCCAGTTAGTCTCCCCTCATATCGTGATTCAGGGACCCCAATCGGTTTAAGGTCATCAATAAAGTCACAACAAAAGTCAATGACCTCCTCAGTTCCGTAGGCACTGGCGATGCTTCCTTCTGCACGAGCTCGATTACGAACACATTTCTTGAGTACCCCCATGAACCTTTCAAATGGGAACATGTTGTGTAGAAATACTAGTCCGAGGATATCAATCTCTTTCACAAGGTGCACTAGAAGATGTATCATGGTGTTGAAGAAAGATGGTGGAAATATCAGCTCAAAGCCAACAAGACATTGCACCACATCATTTTGCAGCTTTATCAAATTGTCCGAGTTAATTACCTTCTGAGAAACTACGTTGAAGAAGACACATAGCTTCACGATGGTTAACCAGACGTTATCAGGCAGAATCTCCCGCAGCACAACTGGAAGAAGTTCGGTCATAAAGACGTGGCAGTCATGGGAGTTGAGATTTGTAAATTTCTTCTCTACCAAATTTAAGATACTTTTTATATTGGATGAGTATCCAGATGGTACTTTTATACTGCTCAAGCAGTCAAACATGATTTCCTTCTCTTCCTTGCTAAGAGTATAGCCGGCAGGAATTAAGTATTCTCGTCCATTATCTCGATGTTGTGGATGTAAGGCATCTCGTTCTTCCATACGTTGCAATTCTTGACGTGCTTCTACTATATCTTTTGTCTTTCTGTAAACTCCCAAGAATGCTATCAGGTTGATGCAAAGATTCTTCGTGAGGTGCATCACATCAATTGCATGACGAACATCTAAGACTTCCCAATACGGTAGCTCCCAAAATATAGATTTCTTCATCCACATGGGCGCCATTCCGTTTTCGTTCGGAACAGGTTGGCTTCTAGGTCCCTTTCCAAAAATAACTTCTAGATCTTTTACCATGTTGAAGACGTATTTACCACTACGGTGCATCGGTTTTGTTCGGTGGTCCGCTTGGTCTTTGAAATGCTTGCCCTTCTTTCGTACCGCATGCCTGATGGGAAGAAACCGACGATGACCCAAGTATACAACCTTCTTATAGTGAGTCAACCATATATTATCGATATCGTCTAAACAGTGTGTGCATGCTTTATATCCCTTGTTCAAATGTCCTGACAAGTTACTAAGAGCAGGCTAGTCATTGATCGTTACGAACAGCAATGCTCGTAGGTTGAAGTTTTCCTGTTTGTATTCATCCCACATCCGTACACCTTCATCGCCTCAGAGCAATAAGAGTTCTTCGAACAATGGTCTTAGGTACACATCAATGTCATTTCCGGGCTGCTTTGGGCCCGAGATAAGCACTGGCATCATGATGAACTTTCATTTCATGCAGAGCCATGGTGGAAGATTGTACATACAAAGAGTCACAGGCCAAGTGCTATGACCACTGCTCATCTCACCAAAAGGATTCATGCCATCCGTACTCAAACCGAACCTTATGTTTCTCGCATACAAATCAAATTCAGGGTACGTTCTATCTATTTTTCTCCACTGCGACCCATCAGCGGGGTATCTCAACATCGAGTCTTTCTTGCGTTCCTCTTTGTGCCATCGCATTAACTTAGCATTATCTTTATTTCTAAACAGACACTTCAAACGTGGTATTATAGGCGAATACCACATGACCTTCGCAGGAACTCTCTTCCGGGGAGGCTCCCCCTCGACATCACCAGGATCATCTTTTCTAATCTTGTAACACAATGCACTGCATACGGGACATGCATCCAAATTCTCGTACTCGCCTCGGTAGAGGATGCAGTCGTTGGGGCATGCATGTATCTTTTGCACTTCCAATCCTAATTAAAGGGCAAATAAGTTGTTTGGATTCATACGTTGTGGTAGGCAATTCGTTGTCCTTAGGAAGCATTTTTTTAACAAGTTTGAGTAATTCACCAAATCCATTGTCGGATACACCATTTGTCGCCTTCCATTGCAGCAACTCCAAGGTGGTGCCAAGTTTCTTCAATCCATTTTGACAATCTGGGTACAACAACTCACGGTGGTCCTCTAACAACTTCTGGAACTTCAACCTCTCTGTTTCACTCTCACAGTCTGCCTGTACATTGTGCAATGCCTGCCCCAGATCGTCGCTGGGATCATTTTCTGCTAATTCTACTTCGGGCTCTTCCATGGGAATATCGTCATCGAATGCACCGATCCCAGCATTCCCGAGAAAGTGGTCGTCAAAATCTTCTTCTTCATTGTCTTCCATGATAACCCCCTGTTCTCCGTGCTTCGTCCAACAAACATACTTCTCCATGAAACCATTTGCGAAAATATGGCTGTGTAGGATTCTTGAAGATGAGTAATCCTTGTTATTGTTGCACTGAACACACGGGCATCACATAAAACCATTCTGCTTGTTTGCCTCAGCCACAGACAAAAAATAATGCAGGCCATCAATGAATTCTTTCGAACGTCGGTCAGCATTGTACATCCATTGCCGGTCCATCTGCATTTTAAAGAAATCGATTTGAATTCTTTACACGTATCGAATAAATAAAATATATCAAACCTAAATTAAATTAAATATAACATAATATGAATAATTAAAAGATCTAAAATATCCATCATACATCTTGATTAATTAAAAGGAGTACTTAATCCATTACAGAACTTAACAAAGGAGTACTCAACATGAAACTTAAAAATTCGGACAACAACACATAGGTTTTCAACCATCCTTGCGTGGGAACGCAGAATGCTCTAACAGATTTCTTGCTGGCGCAGAAGAAGATGGCGGAGCTGAAACCTCCGAGTTTGGTGGTGACGAACCGCAACGCCGCAATAAATCCTCAAGATCAAACAGAGGTTCCTCACCCCTTGCCACGCATTCTCTATATTCTTTTTCCAAATAATGGAGCGCTGCCCTATGAAAAGTACTAGGTTTCTTGGACCGACGACCTACTCGAGTTGTGCCTTTCTCTCCAGAAGGACAACGATCACCCCCACCGGCGCCACTCCCTTCAGCTGCTGAAGCCATATTTTACTGGAAAATACCTTTATTTTTCACAAAATTATAAATTCTTACCATTACAATGCAAATATTATTTATTATTACAATTACAATGATCAGATTAATAACTCTCGCAAATAACAATGAAATCATATAAAAAATACTAAAGATTAACGCCGTATACTTGTTTCGAAATAAAGATTTTTTAAGCTTCTAGATGGTTCCAGTGTGATCATGAACGAATACATCACTGGAGTGTCAAAATAATCCATTCATAATACAAAAAATTCTAATATACTCATTTCATTAATTCATTCAAGAATAAAAAAATCAACTATCCACAATATGGTCATATATACAAGTACATCACATGAAGTGTCTACACTCATTCTAAAAATTTCTACTATCCACATACTCATCTAAATCTAAAAGAAAATCACACCTACATATGCAATCTAAATGTCCAAAAAATGAGCTAGCTACACATTTTCTCTATTTCTAAAGTATGAAATGAGCTATATAAGTCAAAAAAGAAGAGAAAAATAAGCCCCAAACCTTTAGCCCAGATGGATGGACGGGGGAATCAAAGATCTTCACAAATGTGGTGAAGAAATGAGCAAGAACTCCCCTCTCCCAAGCCAAGAACAGCAAGAACAAGTGAGCTGAATGGCTCGGGTGGGGGGAGAGGAAAGGGGATAAGGGGGCCAAGGAGTTTTGTCCCGGTTAGAGACACCAACCGGGACAAAAAGGGGGCCTTTTATCCCGGTTGGTGGCTCCAACCGGGACAAAAGCCCCCCCCCTGGCCCGGCTAGCCGTTGGACCCGGGACAAAAACCACCTATTGTTCCGGGCCCAAAGGCTGCCGGGACAAATGGCCTAGAACAAAGGCCTGTTCTGTAGTAGTGACTGCTTTGTTCGACCCCATTGCAGCGTTGCGCTCCACTTTGGACCACTTGCCATGCAGAGAGGCATCGATTGTGTTCAACACATGCTGCTAATATAAGAGATGATCATCCATTCTTAAATCCCTCCAAAGGTTTTTCATTCCTAGAAAAACCTCTCATGTCAATATTGACCAATCATTTCTTTGAGATTCAGAAGCATTAATTGACCTAACAAATATAAAAATGGCCACATATTCCCCACATAGTCATGTTGTTCCAATGTTTTCAACATATCACAAAGGGAAAGGAGCACACAAACCAAAGGATATTTGATTTTCAATAAAAAGAGATATCACCTTAGTTATATCTCTACTAATAATATTTTAGTTTTGACCAATCTTTTCTAATAACATTACCAACAATATAATATAGCTATAAAGCATACTACATTATTTGTACGTACCATAAAATTAATACACCCACAGTCTATATTTTCACACAATCCAATACATTATTTATTGCCTTAGACCCACCAAGTGCAATCATAGTTTCAAAAGCATTAAGTGATCTCCCAAATATTAAATAACCAAATGTGTGTACATATCACCTTAATTGTGGCTCTAGAAATATCTCAATTCGGAACAATCTTTTCTAAGAATATCTCAAACAATTATAGTAGTAGGTGGAAAATTACAATAAAACATGGTACACTACTTATAAATAACATAAAAGTTGACAGACCCAAAACAACCGGCTATCTCATTCACAATTAGAGATGTATTATTTATTGCCTTAGAACCAGATGTATACAAAGATTGAGAAGCATTAATATAGCTACCAAATACTAGTGACCAAATATAGTTGGATATTGTGTCACCTAAATTATGTCTCTAGCAATTATATCTCAGATTTGACAAATGTTTTTTTTACAAATATCTCCAACATTTATAGTGGCCTTATACCCACCTACTCCCTTCGTCCTGAAGTACAAGGCATCCTAGAGACTTCATGACAGATTAGGTGGACTAGGAAAAGACGCATGTACCCTTAAGTTATGATGTGAGAAGTTGTATTTATTTGATTATTTTAATTACTGTTATGGATAATAACAAGACCAATCGAACTAGTCCATCAATCATTCCCTGAAATCTTGCCAATTTTAAGGAGAATGAAATGAAGAAATGCTTAAATGTGTCTAAAAACATCTTATATTTGAGGATAAATTAAAATGTTTGGATGCCTTGTATTTGAGAATGGGGGCAGTAAGAGCGTTGAGGATTGACATGCATTAATTGACTCAGATATATTAATAACCAAATATAGAGGAGATATCATCTCAATTACATTTCAAGTTTTCTTTAGACTAAATCTTCCTTTTAAACTTTTTTCCTTCAACTTCCCATGTTAGTTTAGTAAAAATTATATTGACCACCCTAGATTTTTTTTTGTGAAGCACCATACAAACATAAATGCCCACTCAACACATACGAACGTAGGCATGCACATCCTACCCGCTATCTATGGCACATCACTAATCAATTAAAGAATAGCAACTTAAGGAACAAATCTAGAAATTAAAAATACATGTAGTCATGCTGAGTTAAGGACTCAAATTCGGGTACATAAGTTCCACCGTAAGGAACCTAACGAACCAAGCTAAGATCAGGAATCGAACACCCTACTAGATAATTGCATACCTTTTTCTTCCGAGAATGGGATAGCTCACCCTGAAATCTTCATATTCCAAACAACCTTGGAAAACTATTATCATATTGTTGTTTGTAGTTCTATTTCCCATTATTTTTACGGAGCCACTAAGGGATAGGGCTCTCTTGATATGTTCGGTCAAGAGCCGCCTCATCTTATCACCCTGCCACCTAACTATCTCATAAAAAAAAGAAATAATAATGGAAACTCTATCCGCCTGTGCCGCTACCGCCGCACCCTCTTGCTCGCGCACTATATTCATGAAAAAAGAAACAATAATGGAAACCATATCCGCCTGTGCCGCTACCGCCGCACCCTCTTCCTCGCGCACTATATATATATCGTTTGTGATACCCTCTCGTCGCACCCTCTAACCAAATGCCCCTCTGTCTGAGCGCCCCTCTTGCCACTAGATCTCGCCCAACTCCGATGCCGGCGGCGCCCTCGACCATCAGCATCCACCTACCATCTCCACCATCCGGCGGATATCTTCGACCACACATCGTGATGAGCGACACCTTCCTCATCTCATTGTTAGCCTCCCCAAGATATCTCTCTAGCCTACACAGGTAATTCTTCTTCTTCGACCTTTC
Organism: Panicum virgatum; assembly: GCF_016808335.1. Classification (NCBI taxonomy): domain Eukaryota; kingdom Viridiplantae; phylum Streptophyta; class Magnoliopsida; order Poales; family Poaceae; genus Panicum; species Panicum virgatum. Next base: position 7,534,929 of record NC_053148.1, read on the forward strand.
AATTTTCCCCTTTCATCATTCCTACCTCCTCCTCAAAGCTCCGCAGCACCATTGCTTCCCTTGTCACTGCCCCCACGACCCGCCTACCCTACCCCGCCGCCTTCCTCCTGCACCACCCAAACACTACCGCAGTATCAATCACCATGAGCGATACTCTCACTACCCACATATCCCACCCTAGTGGCCCACGGGATAAAAAACCCTCCCCGACCCTAACCCAAATCCACGAAACCCTAATCACCGGTAGGGGTGAAGATAGGAACAGGAAATTTTCATCTAATTTCATCCTTATTTTTTTGTTGTTTTTGCATTTGTTCATCTCATAGATATGGGGGAAATCCTGAACTGACTGCTTTCGTTTTCCATTTAGTGATACTGTTTTCACTCATTTTCATCTTCACTTTGACAGACTCGAGCTTTGCAACATGTTAGCAACGCATGCAGGCTCTATATGATTGTCCGACCATAAGCATATAACTTTAAACTAGTTCATCAATTCTCTGTCACTTGAATGGATGCACATTTTGTGATGGCAGGATGCCATAGAAATAAATTCTTGATGACAAGGCACTGCATTCAAAGCTCAAATGAAGAAATGCATGCACATCCAAACGAAGAAATGCATATCCTCCACCAAAGAATTGGAATCCAACCGCAGGATGCAATAAATGACTCGGTATCGCACGGCCTCCGGCCACTCCTCCCACCGCCTATATAAGCCTTGCCCGCGCCCCTGGCCATTCCACACTCAAGCACTCCACATCCGGAAACAAGCAAAGCGACCAACCCGTCCCAACCGTTGCCACAGCTTCAGGAGATTCCCCCTCGTGCACCGTCCCGCCCGCGGCCCCACTGGTCAGCGAGTACCATCGGTCGGCCGGCAATGTGTGGCGGCACCGTCGTCGTCCCCGACCACGCGCCGCCAACGGCTTGCCACCGCTGTCCGGCCAAGCTCCTCGCCGCTCCCGGGAGCGTGATGGCGAGAGGTACTGCATGACTTGACACTTGGCGTCGATTTACCTGTGTCGTATGGCTAGCTAGGAGGGCGAGAAACACGTGCGGTTTCTTAGCTACTCTGTCGTTTGATCGATGTGATTTTTGGGTCGTACGATTGCTTGAGCATGTTTGGTATCCAGTATCCCGGGAGTAGATTTGCATCCTGTACAGGGGGATGTTGTTGCTTGAATCTTGGAGAAGTGAGAAACTGAAGTCACACAGCTTGCAACAGTTTCCCTCCGGTGGCTTCAAGAAGTTGTAGTATTGCTTTTTTTTTCATTTTTTTGGTAGGACTTCGATCGGTTTAAACATGCAATAATCTTGGTTAGTGCAGTGATACCTTGTTTTCATGAATGATTGGTGCTACGAATATACGATACTTAGGTTGGCAAAAAAATTATCACCTATTTGATTTGGCTCCTCCCTTTACCCGTTGTTCATCATGAATCTTGTGGATTTCAGCTTAGTCCCAGATTTATTTCCATCCCCACTCACCCATGCATATGTATTGTGTTCTTCTGGAATTTGTCCAGATTGCATTAGATTTACCTGTTAAAATTACCCGTTCAAGTTTAGATTTAGCTTTGATATTTCTGAATGAAGATAGGGACGTACGTAGATGGATTTTGTTCTGAAGATCTTCTTTTATAAACACAATCTGAATTTTTGTGGCGGTCTAGTAGAGTTCACATGCTCTACCACATCATTAATGCTTCAGTTCTAAGTCTGTGCTATGGTATAGTAACGTACTTTCAACTTTTCTTGGAATGGCTGATATGCCTTATGTTGGTCTCCTTCCTTCCGTCAGATGAATTAAACACAATTGCAGCTGGTGTTGATGGCTCTGATGGGAAGAAGAGAATGAACCAGTTCAGGGGTATCCGCCAGCGCTCATCGGGTAAATGGGCAGCTGAAACCAGAGATCCTAGCAAAGGTGCTCGTGTCTGGCTCGGTACTTACAACTCTCCTGAAGAAGCTGCAAGAGCTTATGATGCTGCGGCACGCAGGATTCGTGGCAAGAAGGCCAGGCTCAACTTCCCAGATGAGGTCCCAGTGGCCAAGATGGACACTGAGGAGAAGCTGATTACAAACAACATGACCAACTCAAATGCAGATTACTACCCTGTTGTGGACCACACCATACCTGAGCCATTCATCCAGACTCAAAACATTCCATCTGCTCCTTTGGTGAATTCTGTCGCCTTCATTCAGGAACCTTTGGTGAACCTGTCATCTGACCAAGGTAGGAACTCCTTTATTTGCTCAACATCAGTTCTTGCACCTGTTCCCACCTTGACATTGGTTGATGAGTTTGCATTCCTCCTATGACAGGGAATGCTAATTTTGATCTCTCAGAGTTCGAGCCTATGAATTTCCAGATGGACAGTTCAGATTACTCAACCAACACCTTTTTGGGCTCTGACGAATCCCAAGATGGGTATATCAACGTGGAGCTTTGGAACTTTGATGACATGCCCATGCCTGGTGGTTTCTACTGAGGTTAGGCCCAGCGACTGGTGCTTGCACATAGGGCTTTGGTAAGCATCTGCTCGTCTCTTTCTGATACTTGCAATTTTCATACCTTTGACTCTTTGTTTTCAGCTGTGTTTCAGGGATAATAATATTCCAAAGATGATGAAGCACTCATGTCAGGCGACTGGCCACTGTAGGCGCTCAGTAGCAAATTTAGTATATCTTAGATGTTCAGTTATTTTCTGAAGTACTCGTTGGCACTGGACATGCACCTTACTATGTAACCGTATGTGTCTGGGACAACCTATCCGTCTTTTTCCAGTCTTTACTTTAAATGGCTCTAAACATTGTAAGTTTGCAGCCAACATTGTGCTTGGTTTGCTATTAGTAATCTAGCTTATATTTCTCTGCAACGCGGAAGTCTTTTGTATTAGTCTTCTGTTGTTGTAGGGGATGGGCTCCATCTACCTATAATCTATCTATTATCAAAGGTAAGCTGTGTGATGTTGTCACTTGTCACAGCACTAGTTGCAAAATTTGTCTCTATGTACCCAGTGATGCTATGGAGCGTGGACTATGATTGGTGATTGGTGAAAAGTGTTTGCAGTTTATCTGGGCTCTCTGTATTAGTTTGTGGTACACTGGTGTTTGAATTTTCAGCTACAGTTCTCTCTCTTGCAATTTCTCTTGTCAGCTTGACATTTTACCTCTGACTGTCTAACAATAATGCTTTATATTTTCCAAAGCAAATAGGTTCATGTGTCTGGAATTTGATGTGCGTTGGTTTCCTGATCAAACCTGTGGGCTGCTGAACGCTGCAGTTGTGCTGTTGTTCATGCTTATCTTGAAATATCCGCAGCTCGAGATGGCAATGTTGTGAAAACAACAGCAGATGTTTGACGCACGCATCTGTGTATCAGCACAAACTTGTTAGATCAACACAAAATTACAGTACGCGTTAGTGAACCAACGATACTTGTTTCATTCGTTGTTTAGGAAGTGGATCTGCGAGCAAACAGTGTTGTACTTGTACGTACGCTTAAGAATTAAGCAACTGGCATCGTCGGATGTCAGTGCGACAAGGGACACGACGGAGACGACGCACACCTGACATCGCCTTGCCAATGCCAAGTTGCCAACACGCGGACACGAAAGCATGTCGTCTACTCTGTGTTTCTCAACGATGACGAGCCCAGCGAGGTCGCCGGAGGTGAGTGAGACCCAAGGGTTGGACGGTAAATCAAATACCGACCACCCCCTGGGTGTGTCTCCGGCGTTGGATCGCTCGTCGAAGTCCCAGCGGGAAACCGCGCGCGGACCGGTGGCCCCGCGCACAGCCGGCGCCGCCGCCCGGAACACGTCATGCGCCATCCCGTGCCCATCTCCGAGGTGCTTCTTATCGAGCTCCCCGCAGCTGACACGAACGAGTGCCGCCGAGGTGTGGTGCGCGAACGCCCTGGCGCGGTGGCGGCATGGTCCCCCTCCCCCAGCGCCGAGCGGGAGGCAGGGGAGGGACGGTAAGGATGGGCACGAGGCGGACCCGGAGGCAGCTCGGCGGCCTCGAGAACCTCCTGCCTCCGTGCGTCATAACGCGGCGGAGCTCGTGACGGCTTGCCGGCGTGGTCCGCCGTCGACGATGATGGCGCCATGGCGGACGGAATCCAGGGGTGGTCGGTAAATCAAATACCGTCCGTGGACTGTGGTGGACGGTAAATGAAATACCGTCCACCCTTGGGTGCTATACTAACCGTTGGATCAAGGTTTACCGGCTGGGATCGACGAGCATGGAATCACAAAAGGTTCTCTTCCGTCTTCCTCACTCGTTAGAGTTCGCGCGGGTCACCACGCCCCGGTCGCCGCATGCCGGCCGGCTCAGAGCACGCCGCGGCGGCGATCCAGGCGGGTTCGTCCGGTGCATCCGGCCGCCACCGTCTGCAGCGGCGTCGCGTCCAGCACATCCGCCCGGTCGATCGCCAACCATGAGTCCATGATCACGCGCAGTTTCGCTCTTTGAAGGTCTACCGTACCGGCACAGCACGCCTTGCACCTTGCGGTCGGCGTCGGGCCGCGCCACCGCGACGGCGTCAACCTCGTCGATGAGTCGACTCCTCCATGTCCCAGGGCGAGCCGGAACATGTCGCGCGCCGTCGTGCGCTCCTCGCCGATCGACCTCAGACTTTCACCTGGAACAGCCTGCTCGCGAAATCTGATGCAGTTAACCATGATGTGGTTATCCTTGATGTGCAGTATGTCTTTCAGATTTGATGTTGCTCATATATGTGCAGAGCTGTAAGCGTATGGTTATTCTAAGTGTGCAGTGTATCTTCCTGAATGTCATGTGTTGTATAGATGACTGTCTTTTTTGATTGAACAGGTAGATGACTATCACTATCAGAAACTCCGTGTATGAAGAGGCTCTCCATCTTATTCATATCTGGAGACCAAATATACCACCACATATGAACACCTTCATCACAGTCACAGCTGCTAACACTGAAACTGAAGCTGACACTGACACTAATCTGGAGGCCCATTTCCATTTTCCTACAAGTACAGTAAAATAGAATCAGATCAGATCGTAGCAGTTTCAACCGCCATTTCAGCGACCAAAATGCATGGTCAATATCAACACACGTCCCATGCATCTTTAAATTTCGCAAATACGAAGCCCCGCAAGAGGACCCTCGGTCGTCTCCCCCGCGAGGCGACGCGAGGGAGCCCAGGCGCGCCGCCGGGCCACCCCCTCCCTCCGCATCCCCCGGGCGGCCGCTGCCGCCGCCCTGGCCGGCAACGGCAGCGGCGGTGGCGGCCGGCGGCGACCCCAAGCCACGGCCTCCGCAATTTCCTCCTCCCTCCCCACTGCCACCCATGCTCTTCCCCTCCTCCATACTCATCCTTCCCCCAGCTTGGGCACCAGGTCGAAGCTTCCATTGGTGGATCTGCACTTCCTGCGCATGGATCTGCTCGAGCTTGGCCGCTAGGGTGCCTCCTCCGTTGGGGCCCCCCTGTGCTGAGCTGCTGGCCGGTGGGTCCGGACTCCACGAGCCTTGGCCGTTGCTGGCCGTGGTGCTACTGGTCGCCCCCTGCTCCATCCCGCGCGGAGCTCTCCATCCGGGCAACCCCGGTGTGCCCCCTGCCGGATCTGCCTATCTTGGCCGGAGCCTCTCTGATCTGCTCCGGGATTGGTAGATCCAATTGGGGAGCACGCTTCTTGCCGGAGTGGCGACCACAGCACTCTCATGGTGTGCATCGGCCGCTACGGCTTTCGGACAAGCGGATTCAGTCTGTGGTCGGGGGTTGAGGGAGCCTTTGGCGAAAGCCACGCCCGTCGACTTGTCGGCGCTGACGACGGTGGCGCCTTTGGGCGTCGCTCACCTTCTTGGAGGCGTCGTCCTTCTTGGCTCTCTTTGCCCTGCAACCACCGAGTCTCTCAAGGTGAAAACCCGGTTCTGGTTCTCCCAGAATGGCGGCGGCGGCGGCAATGATGTCGTACCCTGCCTGCAGGCGTCGCCACAGAGGTCTCTGCTAGCTATGTGCATGATCTGTTCCTTCTTGCTGGTTGTGTGCATGTTTGTGCCTTCTTCCTCCCTGCTCTTCAGGGCGAGGCCGGCACTGGTTTTGTCAGGTGGTGTCGTGGTTCGGCGAGTGCACTCTTCCTGCACCTCTGCTCCATCGATGCTCTCCTTGTTGATGGTGCCAGTAAATCATATGCCGGGTGGTGTTTCCACCGCTTCCGCCATTCTCCTTCAAGGATTCCTCCCCTTGGATGGCGTTGGATGGTGGTATGTGGAGCCTGGAAGAGCTGTCGGTGTCACCATCAGCTTCAAGGGAGGTCGTCGTATCCGGTGAGCTGTGGCTTGTGCACCCTTCGCTGCCTTTAGTCCCCATTCCGTTGGGTGGTCCCTCAGATGGAGGGCGACAGCGGAGCGGCGTAGCTACGAGGGGTGGTGCAGGGTGCATCAGCCATGACGAAACCGGCGAGTATGTTGTTCGGTGGGGGCGCTAATCGGCGATCGGCGGTTATCTCACAGCCGTGTCGTGCCTTGTCTTTAAACAGTTTGTGAGTTGTGTCTCTCCTATATGTTGTTCTTGGTGTTGTATCCAGTTGTTCGAGTTCTTCTATAGTTCTTTGCTCATCTGACTGTGTGGCAGTCCCTACTTGTAAGGTACTTGTATCAAACCATCACCGGCTAGTCCGGCATCCGTGGTTTAATGGAATTCAGGTGGGGATTTTTCGTCCCCCCTGGTGACCTCTCAAAAAAAATCGCAAATACTGACGAACTGCTTGCGCTTGGATGCAGTAGACAGTAGCCACTTGGCACACAACTCAGTTTTTTGTTGCCATGTGCATTCTCAAACTAAATTTAGAACTTTCTTATGCTACACCAGGCCGTGTTTACCGCAATAGAAATATGTCGGTTAATTTGATTTCAGTGTTTGTAGTACCTGGCTGCTAAACTAACAATTAAAAATGAAGAGTTAACAGGTTCATGACTATCATGAGTACTTACTGTTGGAATTGATCTCAGCTGTTAAAACATAAATGAATGGCTAGGATCTAAACCATTAAGCCTCAAATGGTTTTGCCTATGATCAGTGGGCAATGGCCAATTGTTTTGGTGCGGATTCCCCTAGTGCACAATAGTATAAATAGGGAGAGAGACATGATAAACATATAAGTCTCTATCCTCTCCCCAACTTACTTTCTGATCAAGTTCTATCTATTGCAAGCACTAGGAAGAACTACATACACCATCTATACCTCTAGATGGCTTCTACATCTAAAGAAGGTATGCCTATACCTTGATTCAAGCATCTACATGTGATCCATTAGGATCTGATCGATCCAGAGTATATAACACCGACTACTGAAAAGCAATTTTCTTCTCCACCCAGTGTTTGAAAGTAGCAAGAGCAATTCTGGCGGTCCCAGCTAACACTGAATGTCTGAATCCTTCCTGCCAGATCAGCCATAACATATAGCAGGACAGTGCTGCGTTTTTCCCTCTGAATTTTCTCTCCATGCTTTCTCCAACTCTTGTGGGAGACTGGGAGTTCGAGGTTTCTGACACCACACTTCCACACCAGGTTAGCGAGTCAGTTAGTCGCGGCAGACATGATCACGCCCACGTTGATCGCTTTTCCTTGGAACGCCGTCCAGGCGAGCAGGTGGCCAGCACGCGCGGTAGCTTAGCTCGCGGTAGGCGTCGAACCGCGCAATTGCGACGCCGTAGATGAAGATTGGAACACGTCATGCGCCGTCCTGTGCCCATCTCCGAGGTATGTTTTTGAGCTGCGCGCGGCCAGCTTGGCACGAATGCGTGCCGCCGAGGTGTGGTGCGAGGCCGCCCCGGCGGGCATGGTCTTCCGATGCCGGGCTGGAGGAGTGGAGGGGGGAGATCACAATGAGTGGCACGAGCCTGCTCCAGATTCCCCAGAAGAAGCACGGGGACCTCCTGCCTCAGCTCGGCGCGTTATCACGGCGGAGCTTGCGACTGCGTGCCGGCGTGGTTGCCGTCGACGATTATGGCGGCCAGGCGTATGGGCGATGGCAAGCGGGCGGACCGACCCCAAGCGCGGTCGATCGGTAAAAGAAATACCGGCCACCCCTAGTGCCATATGTACCGTCAGATCGAACTTGACCGGCCAAGATTTACGAGAATAATCTCAAAAAGGACCCCTTCCCTTCTTCCTCGCTCGTCGGATCGCCGCATGCCGGCCGCCGCGGCGACCTCGCCGTGTTCGTCCGGTCCACGTACCGTGCCGCCTCAGAACACGCTGCGGCGACCTCGCAACGTTGTGTCCCGTCCACGTGTCGTGCCGCCTTAGAGCACGCCGCGGCGATCTGGGGCTGGGCGGGTTCGTCCCGTGTTGTGCCGTGCTGCCATGCCGATCTCGCAGAGCACGCCTGGAACGCGAACCTGTTCCGCCGCGCGCGTGTTCAGCAGCGCCCACCCGGCCGGATGGTCGCAGACCATGATCACCCGCACGTTTTGCTCTGTGCTGTCCAACTCCGTCCAGGCAATGCAAGCAGGTCCACCAGCGTGCGCCGGCCAGACCTTGCGGTCGGCGTCGGACCGCGACGGCGTCCGCCTCATCGGCGAATTGATCCCGCCGTATCCCAGGGCGACCCGGAACACCTCGCGCACCATGGAGCGGCGCCCCTCGCCGGCTCGAGCCTTTCTCGTCACATTCACGTTTGCACTGAAGGTAGCACGCACTGGGACCAAGTCCATGAATTATTGGATTTCGGAAAGATTCCCTCTTTGGATTCTGCCGAAGGTTACAAGCCTGACAAAACTGACCGCGCTCTGTGATTCACTTCCCTGGAATGATCCATCGGTCTTCCAACCAAAGGAAAAGTTACCGGCAATAGCTTAGCATACGGCAGATTAGGTAGAACAATGGTCAATGGCAAAATATGTACTTGCATAAATTAAACAAGGTTAAAAAAGGATTTTTACTGTATAAGAGGGATGGCGATGCTCATCTTTTACTATAGCACTAGTATGTCCAGTTCATTATACGGTGCTGAATGTTGGCCTACAAAAAGACGACATGTGCAGCAACTGAGTGTAGCAGAGATGCGGATGTTGCGGTGGTTTTGCGGGCACACACGGAGGGATAGAGTCCGGAACGAAGTTATTCGGGATAGGGTCGGGGTGGCACCAATTGAGGAGAAACTTACTCAGCATCGGCTGAGATGGTTTGGACATGTCCAACGAAGGCCTCCTGAGGCGCCGGTGCGTAATGGGATCCTTGAGCTAGTCGATAATGTAAAGAGGGGTAGAGGTAGACCTAAACTGACGTGGGATGAGTCGGTTAAGAGAGACCTTAAGGATTGGAACATCTCTAAAGAGATAGCTTTGGATAGGAGCGCTTGGAGACTAGCTATCAATGTGCCTGAACCTTGAACTTATTTCTTTCGGGTTTCATCTCTAGCCTACCCCAACTTGCTCGGGAAAAAAGGCTATGTTGTTGTTGTACTAGTATGTCCAGTTCGTTATCCAAAGTCTCCATCAACTGGATGGCGACATGGCAGAGACCGAAGCCAGCATCAAGAAAGGGGGCAAAACGAATGCCTGGCATGTATTTGTGTATAGGAATTTATAAACTAATGTGCAGTTTTTTAACATCAAAATATAGTATTAGTAATATAAATATTGCACATGCCTTACACAATTTTACAAAGATAAACTAAATATTTTACATAAATTAATTTCTTCAAACATAGGCCTGGACGATAGAAACGCACAGCTGTCATGGTAGGTTGCGCCTGCACCTACACTACACATCATTTGGCTTCTTGCATCTAAACGAATTCCTAAAGAATGTTGACTTCTGTGCCAGGTGAGAGTTTTCCCTTAAGCTCACTTCTAACTTTGGCCCTGTTTGGGACCGCGTCGGCGATGCTTTTGAGCGAAAAACGCAGAAAAATCCCGCCAAACGGGTTGCGGCCAACGGGCGTTCGATGGTCGCGTGCGGCTGAAAAAGCGGGAAAATGAACTGCGCACTGCGAGAAGCGAGGGAAGGGCCGCGTTTCGTTTAAACGCATCGCGATTCTGCATGTCGCGGTCCCAAACAGGGCCTTTAGCTCTACGGGCTAAGAAATCTGAAGGCTTACAGTTACAAAGAGCTCTACAGGCTAAGGAATCTGAAGGCTTATAGTTACAAGGACACAACTTCTTTGGATCTATAGTTAAAACCTTCAGTGCAGGGGCATTTTCCACTATATGTAATAGGAATTCACGTTGCCCCTTAATCCCATTAAATCCTGTGAAATGCACTTTCCTTAGATAATTATATGGACACGGTGGAAGACTCTGGAAAATTCCACATCCCATGCCGGCAAAATGTGCATCAAACTGCAAACAAAGAAAGAACAGCATTGGTCAGTGTATTTACAGTTAGCTTTGTCAAAATTACATTTCTGCTCATGGAAATTTAATGGCAAAACTTCATCTACTCTCGACTTAAGTTAACGGAAGTATTTATTTACACTCATCTACCCATCCAGCTAGTGGAAAGGTGGAAAAAGCACCAGTAAATAGCATTAATGGCAGAGATGTTTGTATCATCATGAAGTATATATATATATATATATATATATATATATATATATATATGATCAACAACCCTAAGCGTTAAGCAGACAAACTGACAAGCAAATAGCATACTACAATGTCTGATTGGACCTATTTGCGCGCAAGTCGCAAGTAGAACATTCATTGCATAGGCACGCTGCTGTGGTGGGCATCTGGATAGTACCTCATTTCCTTCTTATTGAAAGTCTTCAAACTAAACATTTGAATTATTAAAAATAAAATATTTGGTGAATTTGCAAAGAGTTCAAATAGAAAAGTAAAATTGGGAAAAACAAATCTCCAAAACAAAACTAAAATTATAACAAACAAATATGAGTTATGCAGAACTGCAGATGCAAGCAATCCTTCTAGCAGAGTGCTACCCAGATAGAGTACTTACATGCATCTCAAGCTCCTCAATCAAAGGGGCAGCCCTAAGGAAGGATGCCAATGAGAGAATATTGTCACTACATGATATCTTACAAGGAATGTCAACCGTAAAAATCTCAGCTGCGGAAAGCTGCCAATGTTTTCCAGCAATAAGGGTTTCTGAAAGACAGAAAACTGTCAGATAAAGTGGATAATGACTTAACGAGATAAGACTCGTAATATGCTGCAAAAACATACCTCTAATGGTAGATAACTAGTCCGCAAAGTCAAATTTTGCACACCCCGAAGAACATCTGGAAGCTCAGTGAGGACATATTCAAAAGTGATACAATATAGGCGAAGTTCTGCTGTTTCAAGTTGCTTAACTTGACCAAGGTCAATAGGTAGCCTCCCTCCATAGTATACAAAAGTCTTGAGATTTTCTGCACATAACACTACCTTTCTAATGTTGCAATGCGCGATACACAAGTACAGCAACCGGGACAATGGCTGTTTCACCTTTAATTCATCATTCACATCGCATCTATTGAAGCTCAGCCACTCAAGATTAGAACAACCTGACAGCATCTCATTAAGATCCATTTCAGATGCATCAAATAAATCCAGATCAAGTTTCCTCAAGTTTGGGAAACCCCTAAATGGGGAAGGCGGTCTAAAGGATACACAGCTAAGCTGAATATGTCGTATTCGGGATATGCTTGCACTGTTGAAAAGTTCAATGGGAAACGTGTACCTATCCTTAGTATCGACAAATCTTTTATCTCGAATGTTAACAGCCACAAATTCACCTGGAGCTAAATCCAGTGCTAGATTCTTGATAAGTGATGACACAGAAAAACTAATCCAATTGTTTAGATGTGTTGTGGACCGGTTCTTTGGTCACAAGTTCCAGCGCCGCAACAAGAAGGCAGCTTCTACTAGTGGCTAGGATAATTCATGCTTTATTTTCTGTAATTCATGTCATCTTAGAGATTAGAGTTTGTTAGATGGTTTGTTAGGGCCGGCTCTATTTAAAGGAAGAGTCGGCACATTGGACAATTAAGCAGATAATAAACCTCAAGAGTTCAGAGCCTCCAAGGGAGGGCGAACTAGGGTTTATCCCCTGCCGCCGTGTTATCTACCTCCAGCATACTAGCACCAACAAGATGATCAACTAGTAAGCTATTGAATTCAACTTTGATCTCAAGATCTTCAAACACCTTGCCATGAAGCTGTCGCAACACAGTATTAACATGATCTATGAATTTCTGGGTATATTTCTGTTTGCTACAGAAATATCGACACCCACCACATATTGCAACACAATCAAGACTTAATTTGGAAGAAACTGTCCACATATGCCTCCAATTACTTGACAGAACACTGGTCCTAACAACCTCATTAAGCTGCAATTTTGAAAATACCCTGCGCAGCACATCCTGCAGCAAAGAAATGATGTATCCTCGTCGCTCTCCCCACTCTCCCAAAGTTTGGAAATTTAATTTACTCCTAATAACAGCTTTATACAAGAAGTTTCAGCATACCTCTGGGAGGTCATCAAGTTGAATATTTGGTCGGTAGATTGGTTTTTTAGCCCAATGACTTGATCCCACACTTCTGCACACAAGGTTGTTTCCTTTTCCTATGCTGCAAAAGAAAATGCCAAGTCTTCAAATAAATTTTATGACATCACAATAAGATAGGTGCACAGCCAGTGAGCCAGGAGGACTGATGGATAGTAGAAATTAAACTATAGCACGGTGAGCTATACCAAAAATATGTTAAAACTCTGAAAAAATTGTAGTAACTATCCCTGGTTGAACCCTGAAAAATCTCTTGTTCTTCATCACCTCAGGACATATGACAAGTTTTGATTGACCTTGATAGGGCCTACATGTTCACATTGAAGCCCTGGAAGTGAATATTCTCTCCATTACTAAACACATGTTGTTTAGAGCATATGTAGTCAGATTCTTATAATGTGATCATCTATTATTACAGTTTCTTTTGGAGTAGATCTGTTACCAGAAATAGTTCCATTATTTTAGTGAAAAAATCGCTCTGCACTTCTTTAGTAAAAGCAATTTTCGTATGGATAGTGTTCCTTCAGGATAAAAATAGAGCAGCTGACCAGCTGTCCATGAACCTGGATCCCCTGCTATCAGGTCTCGGAAGCATAGGAGTGCCATTTTGTTTGGTACTTGATGCATCTAACACTGTCTGAGGGTTTTCCTGAAAACCATTTGCTAAACAAATACACAACTCTAGTTGAAATAACCTTCCTTTATATTGTCAAAGAAATCCAAATTTTGATAAAATATTACAGCTCTAAGACAAAGTGCCCTAACGAAGCAAGCCAGAAAAAAACAAGCAACAACAATGAAGATGAGAGCTTCAGCTATCCTCTGATTGTCTCACTATCTTTACTCAGCAAGGATGAAATTGCCTATTTAGATATATCAAAACACTGCTGGATCACCATTTGGTAAAGATTCACTTCTTCTTCTTCTTCTTTTGAAAACGAGTAAAGATTCACTATTGAAATAGACATAACCACCGTTTATTTTTTTCAGAAAAGCCCAAATCTTGAATTCCTGTTCAAAGAATACAGCTTTAGGGAGAAGGCATCCTAAGAAAGACAGCACAAAATCAGTCAAATACAATAAAAGAGTGAGCCCTCACAGATCCAATGATGTCTCGTCTGATCATTTCATCTCTACTCCTGCAGTATTATATAGCCTGTTCAGATATTAGAAACACTACTGCAACCCCTTTGGTCAACAAATTCACCACAGAAGTCAAAACAAACACACTTTTTATATTCAAAAACACAAAATTTATGATAAAAGGTTGCAGCTTTAAGATGAAAAAAGGGCAACCTAAGCAAACAAGCCTTGGAATCGTGCAAATACAGTACCATTTGACTTCCTACCCCACCTATACTTTGCTAGGATGAGATTGCCAGCCAGATCTACCGAAGCTAACAACTAATCATTTGAAATTCAAATAAACAAGATGACAGTTGCGAGATACAGACCTAACTGGACGGCCATCGCCGACTCGGACCAAAACTCTGCCACTGTGTTCAAGAGTATCGCCGGCGAGACAGAGACCTGCAGCGCCGCCGACGTCGTCGCCGATAATCTCAGCTATCCCACTGAGATTGCCGGAGGCACTGCAACGGGAGCTGCCAACTGTGCCAAAAACACCCCCTGCTGCGGCGAGTGCTCCGGCCAGGCGACCCAGAACACAGCCAACACCTTTCAGAGCACTCATGTGGTCCGAATCCACGTCATAGTGGCTGCCCTCTGCCGCCCCCACCGTGCCAAGTGTAACCACCATGGACCTAGGGTATGCCTAGCAAAAATTTCCGATATGAAATACTGTATAATCCAATAAATAATACGGTAACCTGACTACAAAATTCTCCAGCAATTCAGTACAGAAGTATAAATTAACCAAAAGTATAATAATCACGGAATCAGTGAACCTACACTTGCAACTTGCAATTCGAAAGCGGGATCGAGATGGTGTAGAGTACAATTTCAAAACGGGACTAAAAACCACAAGTGCAATTTTCAGCCTAAGCTAAGTAATCTCTAACAACTGAATCACATGCCGATGGACTACGGACACGCCAATTAATCACTGAGTCGGTGAATCTACACTTGCAATTTGCCATTCGAAAGCGGGATTGAGATGGAGTCACACAAGTCACCTGTTGCCGTGAGGGGATTTGCCGTTCGGGGATGGCTCTAGTGCCGCAGTGCCGGTGTCGAGAGTGCTAGGACTCGGCCGTCGTGGGGAGTAGCGTCGAGCTCAGGTGGCGCCGCCCGGACCGGAGATGGAGAACGGGCGAGCGAGCTGCAGAGTGGCGGAACGCGCGCGGCGGCGCGGACGGGCGGGCGCCGTGTGGCCGTGTTGGGCCTGGGCACGGCCGCTGCGGGGGAGAACCAACCGGGTCACGTTCCCTCCGGTGGGCCGGCCCATCAAAATTAGATCTCAGTCCTCACAGCACTTTTCCTCCCTATATAACAGAAAAGTTCGCTAAGTTGATTTCAGTAATTATTCGAAAGTACATACTCCTTCCGTCTCAAAATAAATATAATTTTATGGTTCAAAATTTGACCCACAAAAAATACAACTTTGACCTAGCAACCACAAAAAACAAGAGTCTCCGGAAACTTCTCATACAAAAGACAAATCAATGTCTAGATTTTTCTTACAAAAGACAATGAACAATTTGGTAATTTACACTTAGCTTTGATTTCTGTATCCGGTCCTAAAATTATATTTAATTTGGGACGGAGGGAGTATGCTTTTTCCTAATTTTAAAGATAGCTATACGGCTGCAAGCCCGCAACCATGTGGTGGCTCTGGACCCTTCTAACAAGTTTGAGTAGCTTTCACAAATGATATGGCACTTGATATCTACCTATTTACATCGATGACCGAGCTTTTTGCATTTATGATGCTTCAGGAATTCCCTTTACTCTTCAACATTTAAGGAGCCTGATGTCTCATTGATTTGAGCTGATGCGAAAATCATGCTCTCTCTGTTCCAAAATAAATATAATTCTAGGACTAAACACGTAAGTCAATGTTAGATGCAAATTACCAAATTGGCTCTTGTCTTTCGTAAGAAAAATCTAGACATTACCTTGTCTTTTATAGGAGAAGTTTCTGGAGACTTTTGTCTTTTGTGATTGGTAGGTCAAAATTGCATTCTTTGTTGGATAAATTTTGAACCATAGAATTGTATTTATTTTGAAACGGAGGGAGCAGGAACTTTGGTTCCTGCACGGGATTGAACCAGGCACACCGAGGATCTGTCACTTTGGTTGTCTGCTATCTAGGGGCGAAGCTACGTTGTCATTCTAAAAAAATGAAAGTGATTATTTGTTAAAAAAATGAAAGTAGTTATGCTTAAATTTTAACTATATTTGCATCCTCTATGACTCAACCTTATGCACCCACGGGGCAAGCAAACCCCTTCCAGTTTGCTCTGAATTCGTCACTGGCTCCACTGTAGGATCAAGAACACCGACTAGAGGGGGGTGAATAGGCGGTTTAAAATCTAAAACCAATAACACTAGAGAAATTTAATTAGTAACAAAGGAAAGCCCTATGTCATGCTACTACTATCTCTAGATGGGTTTGCAACCTAGGGTGACAAGATACAAATCAAGCTCTAGTAAAGTAAATTGCTCAAAGTAAAACAACAATTAAAGTGAGCAAGAGAAGTAACCAAGCTTGACACAAGAGTTTATCCCGTGGTGTCGATGACTTGCCGGTCACCCCTAATCCACGTTGAGGTGGATTCCAAGAATCAACCGCTCCTCTATCAAGAACCTCTTGATCTTGAGCCGGCTTGAATCAAGAAATCGCTCCACACCTCGATTCCACTAGAGTTGCTCTTCACCACTCCGGTGAGGTGAGCACAAAACCTTTCACAACCGAAATCGGGGCTCCTCAACAATCTCCTTGGAGGTGCTTCACGAAATCCTCTTCTCCAAGCCGTCTAGGGAGCGGCAACTCCCAAGAGTAACAAGTTGATGACGCTTGCTTGAAGTTTCCCTAATGCCACAAATCTCAAACTCTTGATGCAATGCACTAGGAAGCTCTCACACTCTCAAGAATGCAATCTCTAAGCAAGTGTGTGTGAGAGAGGGATGCCTTAGCTCTAATGTGTCAAGAATGCTGTCCAAATGGCCAAGAGAGCCCTCCAAAGGCCGGGCAATGGGTATATATAGACATCCCTCCAAAAACTAACCGTTACACTCTTTTCTGCGAAATCGCAGACCGTCCGCGGTTCAAAAACCGGACTGTCTGCCATTATTAACCAGTGAGTCAGAGTGCATTTAATGCGTATCAGAACTAGCCGTTAAGCCTTGGCGGACCGTCCGCGCCCTAGTGGCGGACCGTCCGCAGTTAAGAGTTCCACACCACCAGAGACTAACATCGTCTCTGGAACAACTTTGAGATTAGCCTGCGGACCGTCCGTGCCTCAGGAGCGGACCGTCCGCAGTTAACTTTTCAGCCCAAACCAGAGAAACAACCTCTCTGGTACAAAACTGAGATTAGCCGGCGAACCGTCCGCGCACCATGGGCGGACTGTCCGCCGTTCAACTTTGAAGCCCACACCAGACAGACACCATTTCTGGTACAAATTTGAAACACAGTGGCGGACCGTCCGCCCACCTGGGCCGGACTGTCCGCCAGCCCACCAGGGACTTTGCAATCTCTCTGGAACGGTCGCGGACTGTCCGCTGTTACTCAGTCAGCTCTCAAACTTAGTCTTTTTCAAATCTTTTCAAAACGCCGTTAGCCCTCATGCATGCAACTAGACATTTTGAGCAAAATGGCACTAAAGACCCGTCAAGCATGAGTACACAACCCCTCTTGATAGTACGGCTATCTATCCAACAAATCCGGTCACTTTTCATCCACTAAACGCCTTGTGACCGGTAAAATGCAAAAGCCCTATTTTATACCTTTGCCTTGAGCCCGAGCTTTGCTCATCATCTCCAAAACTCCATACGTTCACAACCAAATCTCTTTCATTCGTGGATCAACCTATACTCATTATCTCAAATGAAATCGTTAATCCACAAACCGTTGTCATTAATTACCAAAACTCGAATTAGGGGCCTAGATGCTTTCAATCTCCCCCTTTTTGGTATTTGATGACAACACTAAATTTTGGAGTGATAGAAGTGTTCAAGTCAACTTTATACACTAGGCATAAGGTGGACTTGGAATTGAACTTTGGAAGAACTTACTCATTTTCTTGAAAATTTCAGAATATTGTATGAATAAATTCACCAAGTTCGATGAGTAGAGAGAACTCCCCCTTGATATGTGCATATAAATTTTCATGAATACCAAGTACACATATATATATTTGAAACTTTTGACGGAGTTTTCCCTACAAGTGGAAATCGAGGCATACAAGATACAATATATATATGATATGAATTTTAGCATGGTTAGCACAACCTCTCAACCACAGGATGAACATAAAAGATAAGAGTAGCACCAACCAACATAGTTCATCACACATTACAAACCAAATGTTCAAATCCAAACACAAGTCTCAAACCAAGTTCATGCAAGACACAAATCAAAGACATGTAAAGCAATAGTTCAACACAAATAACTATGAGTGGCAAGCGGAAGACGAAAGCGAATGATCTCCATGAAAAGTCCATGAGCTCCCCCTAGATCCAAGCACTCCAAAGCTCCTTCTCCCCCTTTGGCATCAATTGCCCAGAAAGTCAACCCATCGGCGGTGGAGGAGGTGGCGGTGGGTAGAACGGCTGGTGCGGGTAGAACTCTGGAGGCGGCACTGGAGCCGGAAATACCGAGTAGAAGTGGTCAGAAAATCCGGTGAAGGCTGTGCTGAAAGAATCAAATCGCTGCTCTAGCTGCTCCTGCCTCTGCTCAAGCTGCTCAAACTGCTCAGAAGAGGGCAAATCCTCAAAACGTGAGTCAAGAGCTGCTATATCTGAGTGTAAACTCTCCTGAAACCCCTGCATCTGAGCCATCATGGGCTGGAGCATCTGCTGCTGCATGTTCTGAAAGTTAAGGTTCATTTGATTTTGCATCTGACTAGCCAACCCCGCAATCTGAGAGGACATGCTCTCCTGCATGGATGCAAAGTATGGGTCAAAGTAGCCAGCTGGAGGGGCCCACTGTTGTTGTACTAGAGGATGCGGTGGTGGCATGGCATGCTGAGCTGCAGCTGCTCCCATATGAGCATCATCATCACTATCATCTTGCCCCTGTGCTTCAGCATCCATATCATCTCCAGGGAAAGGAGTCAGAGGCCTCAAAAGAAAAGCATTGTCATTCTTGAATAGCCTGAAAGGAGTGTGCTTGCTTTCACATAACCCTCTGAAGCTAGTCTTAACCTTAATGATGGACATAATGTATGGAGCAAAATACAAGTTCATCTCCATGTTAAGCCTCAAATCTGCAAGCTGATCCATGATAAGAGCAATGGCATTGATTCTATTTCCATTCATGATATGAGATATCACATTCCAATAGTGCCCTCTAATCTTGTCCTTATTGCCACTCTTAGGCATGAATGTGACTCTAACAATCTTATTGATCACTGCAGGATGATGCCTCAGACCCTGAGTGCCCCCAAAGCTTCTAGCAATTCCAAGATGTGCAGGCTCATAGAACATGGGGTAGTCATTCTCATCTAGAGGGTTTTCTAATACAACATTCATACTTTGCTCACTATTGATGAAATTATAATCCAATTGATTGGCCTCAGCAAACTGTGCAAATGTAGCCCCATAGGTTCTTTTGCCAGTTGTCCACATAAATGTTTCCTCAACCATGTTGATCTCTAGAGTGGCATAGAACTGGCGTATCACTGTTTCATTCCAATCACACCTATGCTGCAAAAAATTTGCTAACCCCATTTGTTGAAATCTATCTACTAGATCAGTCATGACTTGTTGTTGTCTCATATAGCCTAGGTCAATGGTCTGATGTTTGAATACATTTTTCTTAACTAGATGACCAAAGTAAACATCTTTTTGTACCTCGGTTTTGAAGAAGAGAATGTTGGTGTCACGAGGCAAGCTGAACTGATCCACTGCTCTTGCATTTGCATAGCTTTCTGCAGTCCACTGTCGACTAGGTAGATCTAGCCCCATCAAATCTGTAACATCATTATCAACCCCCTCAGTATCTTCCTCTGAAGACTCATCACCGGCATCTCCTACTGAAGAAGCTGCAGCCATCTCACTGACATTTGGAGCATAGTCCACATCATCGGAGTCATCACTGTCTCTTTGCCTTTGGAAGTCATTGCCTTCTTGATTTTAGAAGCAGTGGCCTTGATGATCTTCCGGGGTGGCCTGAGATCAAGATTTAACCATAAGAACAATTACTAAAGCAATAGGATCAATCCATAATGATATAAGTCAATTCAGCATTCATCTGAAAAATCTGACACTGGCGGACCGTCCGCACTTCTGAACGCGGACCGTCCGCACTTCTGAACGCGGACCGTCCGCGGTTCTTGAATACCACGGCGGACCGTCCGCGTCCAGCAGGCGGACTGTCCGCGACCCATCTGTTCTGCGCAGGAACACAAAATCGCCCTCATCTTTGATTCATCCATATATTGAGTTTCGATTCAAATCTACCAACCAAATTTTAACCATAGCATCTCCTCATCACTAGGAACAAGATCCCCCAAGTATTTTTAAGAATCCATGGTCAAAAAATAGATCGGAGCATCTAACCCTAACTCTTTCCAATAAAGAAATCCAAGAACAAGAGTTAGGGATTCGTCAAAATACCGAGAGGACATGATGCACAATCTTGAGAAGAGTCCGGGGATGTTCTCGGACCGTCCGGGAACCACACCAAAAAGCCTTGACCTTGTCGTCTCCCCCACGTGCTCGAGAGAGAAAGAGAGAGAGCTTTTTGACTATGTGTGCGGTTTGGTGGAGAGATGTGAGAGGGACACCCTTTATAAATCAAGTCTGGCCGACCCTACCTTTCTGTCCATTCGCGGACTGTCCGCGATATCCAGGCGGACCGTCCGCCTTTGAATTTTTTTTACACTACAGCCCGACTGACACTGCCTCTGGCAAATTCTGCACAGCCTCTGGCGGACCGTCCGCGGTCCTTTGGCGGACTGTCCGCAGTGTATTTTTGCGGTTGACAACTTCTCTGCAGAGGCTCTGGTGGACAATTCTCATGAACGGCGGACTGTCCACCCCTTATCCGCAGACTGTCCGCAGTACCAAATTTCAGTCAGCCCAGAAATTTGCCAATTTTCTCAATTCCAACTCCAATTTGGGTTCATTGCTCATATAAAAATCCAAAAATCTCAAATATTGCATGAAAACCTTCAAAAGACTCATATGAGCAAGTTTCAACAAGAATTCAAAAATAAATCGAGTAAAATCATGAAAACTCATAAATGGCTCAAAAATACCTCAAAAATTCGGAAAAATGAAACAACTAGTGCATGAAAGAACCATATGCCACATGTGCTAGTTTTCAAGCCACATTTGAGAAGTCAATGATATTTAAATCATTTCTCAACTTGCAAAACCGAGATTCATCCAAAGGCTTGGTAAATATATCGGCTAATTGATCATCCGTGCCAATACCATCAATCTTGATATCACCCTTGTTCACATGATCTCTAAGAAAATGATGGCGGATATCAATATGCTTGGTTCTTGAATGTTGAACCGGATTAGAGGCAATCTTCAAGGCACTTTCAATATCACACAACAAGAGAATTTCATCAAATTTCACACCATAGTCAAGATGAGTTTGCTTCATCCATAACAATTGTGCACAACAACTTCCGGCCGAGATATATTTCGCTTCGGCGGTTGAAAGAGCCACGGAATTTTGCTTCTTTGATGACCATGATACAAGAGATCTTCCAAGAAATTAACAACCACCAGAGGTGCTTTTCCTATCAACCTTGCACCCCGCATAATCCGAATCCGAGAATCCAACCAAATCAAAATGAGCACCCTTGGGATACCACAAACCAATATTAGGAGAATATTTCAAGTATCTCAAGATCCTTTTGACGGCGGTCAAATGACATTCTCTAGGTGCGGCTTGAAATCGTGCACACATGCAAACACTAAACATGATGTCGGGCCTAGATGCGGTCAAATAAAGCAAACTACCAATCATAGAACGGTAAAACTTTTAGTCAACCGGGTTACCTCCCTCATCTAGGTCGAGATGCCCATTTGTGACCATAGGAGTCTTGATTGGTTTTGCATCTTCCATACCAAATTTCTTCAAGATATCCTTCACATATTTTGATTGGCACACAAAGGTGCCTTCCTTGAGTTGCTTGATTTGAAGTCCAAGAAAGAAACTCAATTCACCAATCATGGATATCTCAAATTCCCTAGACATCATATCACCAAATTCCTCACAAAAGCTTGGGTTAGTTGAACCAAAGATAATATCATCAACAAAAATTTGACAAACAAACAAATCTTTACCAATATCTTTAGTGAACAAAGTAGTATCAACCTTACCAATTTTGAAGCCTTTAGAGATAAGAAAGTCTCTCAATCTTTCATACCAAGCTCTTGGAGCTTGCTTAAGACCATAAAGAGCTTTAGAGAGCTTGTATACATGATTTGGCTTCTTTGGATCTTCAAAACTGGGAGGTTGCTCAACAAAAACAAGTTCACTAATCTTGCCATTCAAGAAAGCACTTTTCACATCCATTTGAAAAAGTTTTATGTTGTGAGAGCAAGCATAAGCTAATAAAATTCTAATAGCTTCTAATCTAGCAACGGGAGCAAAAGTTTCACTGAAATCCAAACCTTCGACTTGAGTGAAGCCTTGAGCTACCAATCTTGCCTTGTTTCTCACAACCATTCCATTTTCATTTTGCTTGTTTCAAAAGATCCATTTAGTGCCAATAACATTATAATTCTTGGGCCTCTCAACTAGATCCCAAACTTGATTCCGGGTGAAATTATTTAATTCTTCATGCATAGCATTCACCCAATCCGGATCTCTCAATGCTTCATCTACACGGTTAGGTTCAAGAAAAGATACAAAAGAATAATGTTCACAAAATGAAGCAATGCGGGATCGAGTTTGGACACCCTTACTAATATCACCCATGATTTGATCCACCGGATGATCCTTTGCAAGAACATGATGAATTCTTTGAGGAACAATGGGTTCTTGAGTTGATGAAGAAGGTGCACTAGATGAACCAACTTGATCTTGTACTTGAGAATCATCATTACTTGAATCTTGTACAATTTGTTGTGCTTGATCATTTGAGATAGAAGTTGAAGGATTAACTCTAATAGAGATAGAAGGATCATCTTCATCTTCATCTTCTTCTCTTGACCTAACATCACCAATTGACATGTTTTTCTTTGCATTTCTCAAACCATCACTTCTCACATCATCAAGATTTTCTTGTTCATTGTGAGACCCATTGGTTTCATCAAACTCAACATTAAATGCTTCTTCAACAATGCCATGTGTTTTGTTGTAGACCCGATAAGCCTTGCTACTAGATGAATATCCAAGAAGAAAACCCTCATCACATTTGCTTTGAAACTTTGATAACCGAGTTCCCTTCTTGAGAATATAACATTTGCAACCAAACACTCTAAAGTATGATATATTTGGCTTCCTTCCAATGAGCAACTCATATGGGGTCTTGTTATGAAATCTATGGCAATACAATCTATTAGAGGCATGACAAGCCGTGTTGATTGCTTCGGCCCAAAAGCTATCCGAAACATTGTATTCGGAGAGCATTGATCTTGCCATATCAATTAAGGTTCTATTTTTCCTCTCAACAAGACCATTTTGTTCCGGAGTGTACTTAGTTGAGAATTCATGCTTGATTCCTTTCTCATCACACCATTCCTCAACTCTTGTGTTTCTAAACTCACTTCCATTGTCACTCCTCACTTTCTTCACCTTGAGCTCAAATTCATTTTCGGCCCTTGTAAAGAATTTCTTGAATGTGTCATATGTATCGGCCTTATCATGAAGAAAGAAAACCCATGTATATCTTGAGTAATCATCTACTACCACAAGACAATAGCAATTTCCACCAATACTTCTATATGTTGTAGGACCAAATAAATCCATATGCAATAATTCCAATGGTCTCTCGGTTGACATGACACTCTTAGTGGGATGAGTATTTGCAACTTGCTTTCCGGCTTGACATGCACTACATAACTTATCTTTTTCAAACTTCACATTTTTCAACCCAACTACTAAATCATGCTTCAAAAGTCGGTTGAGTTACTTCATGCCAACATGACCAAGCCTTCTATGCCATAACCAACCCATAGATGATTGAGTGAACAAGCAAGTGGACAAATTTGCCTCTTTAGTAGCAAAATCCACAAGATATATATCCTCATGTCTAAATCCCGTAAAGATGTGATCTTTTCCATCCAAGCTAGTCACTACCACATCATCTTTATTGAAGCTA
Organism: Panicum virgatum; assembly: GCF_016808335.1. NCBI lineage: Eukaryota > Viridiplantae > Streptophyta > Magnoliopsida > Poales > Poaceae > Panicum > Panicum virgatum. Next base: position 7,558,848 of record NC_053148.1, read on the forward strand.
CACTTATATCCACAATCACAAAGTTGAGTGACCGCTAAGAGATTAAACTTGAGAGAATCAACCAACAATACTTTTGAAAGAGAATGATCGCTTGAGATAGGAATTGTACCAACTCCTTTGACTTTGCCCCGGCTATTGTCACCAAAGATGATGTCACTATAGCCACCCACATTCTCATCTAGAGAGGAAAACATCATTGGATCTCCGGTCATGTGTTGAGTGCATCCACTATCAAGCACCCAATGTCTTCGTCCGGACTTGTAATTCACCTTTGCACCACCCTTTTCCATAAGACAATGTGGTATAGAGAAGAGTGATGGAGCCTCCTGGCGATCCCGGCAACTCCCTTGGATGGCTTGTCATCATCATCATCATCATCATCGGAGCTTGCATCGGAATCCCATTCAACAAAATAAGCTTGGCCATTCTTCTTCTTCTTGATGAACTTCTTCTTCTTCTTTTCATCATTTTTCTTGTCCTTTTTCTTGTTTGGACAATTGACAATGATATAACCTACTTCACCACAATTGAATCAAGTCTTGTCCACAAAAGGATTTTTTCTTGATGATTGACCTCTCTTGCCAAAGTTCTTCTTGCTCATCATTCTATTGAATCTCTTGACAAAGAGAGTCATTTCCTCATCCGATTCTTCTTCTTGGCATCCACTTTCTTCTTCATTTTTGCTATCTTGAGCTTTGAATGCCACACTTTTCTTTTTCATATCAATTTCTCCCCCATGAGCTTCATCTTGAGATTTCTTGAACATGTCATGGGTGAGGATTTCTCTCAATATTTGTGTAGGAGTTGCGGTCTTCACATTTGACCTTACAAGTAAGGTCACAATTGTGTCATATCTTTCCGGAAGACATCTAAGAAACTTGTGGTTGAAATCCCCATCCGGTACCTCAAATCCAAGTCCCTTGAGGTCATTCACAATGTCATTTAGCCGGTTGAACATCTCAGCTATACTCTCATCCTTCTTCATGGTAAATTCACTAAAATTCCCTTTAAGCAAATATAACTTGGCCTCCTTCACAGTTGATGTACCCTCATGAATTTCCATGAGCTTCTTCCATATGTCATTTGCATTTGTGAGGCTCTTGACTCTATTAAATTCATTTACATCAAGAGCACTAAAGAGCACATTAACCCCTTGATCATTTAGTGTCTCATTTTCCTCATCTAAAGGTGCCAAACTCTTTGGGTCCAAAATGACATATCCATCATTTACTACTCTCCATAGCTTTCTACTCATGGCTTTGAGATGAGCCGACATCCTAGTCTTCCAATAATCATAATTGTTCCCATCAAAGAACGGTGGCTTCCCAACATGAATCCCATGATCACTAGTCATTGTTCTACTCCAAGATGGTTAAATCCGCAATTAATGGAGTACTTAGCTCTGGTACCACTTGTAGGATCAAGAACACCGACTAGAGGGGGGTGAATAGGCGGTTTAAAATCTAAAACCAATAACACTAGAGAAATTTAATTAGTAATAAAGGAAAGCCCTATGTCATGCTACTACTATCTCTAGATGGGTTTGCAACCTAGGGTGACAAGATACAAATCAAGCTCTAGTAAAGTAAATTGCTCAAAGTAAAACAACAATTAAAGTGAGCAAGAGAAGTAACCAAGCTTGACACAAGAGTTTATCCCGTGGTGTCGATGACTTGCCGGTCACCCCTAATCCACGTTGAGGTGGATTCCAAGAATCAACCGCTCCTCTATCAAGAACCTCTTGATCTTGAGCCGGCTTGAATCAAGAAATCGCTCCACACCTCGATTCCACTAGAGTTGCTCTTCACCACTCCGGTGAGGTGAGCACAAAACCTTTCACAACCGAAATCGGGGCTCCTCAACAATCTCCTTGGAGGTGCTCCACGAAATCCTCTTCTCCAAGCCGTCTAGGGAGCGGCAACTCCCAAGAGTAACAAGTTGATGACGCTTGCTTGACGTTTCCCTAATGCCACAAAGCTCAAACTCTTGATGCAATGCACTAGGAAGCTCTCACACTCTCAAGAATGCAATCTCTAAGCAAGTGTGTGTGAGAGAGGGATGCCTTAGCTCTAATGTGTCAAGAATGTTGTCCAAATGGCCAAGAGAGCCCTCCAAAGGCCGGGCAATGGGTATATATAGACATCCCTCCAAAAACTAGCCATTACACTCTTTTCTGCGAAATCGCAGACCGTCCGCGGTTCAAAAACCGGACTGTCCGCCGTTATTAACCAGTGAGTCAGAGTGCATTTAATGCGTGTCAGAACTAGCCGTTAAGCCTTGGCGGACCGTCCGCGCCCTAGTGGCGGACCGTCCGCAGTTAAGAGTTCCACACCACCAGAGACTAACATCGTCTCTGGAACAACTTTGAGATTAGCCTAAGGACCGTCCGTGCCTCAGGAGCGGACCGTCCGTGCCTCAGGAGCGGACCGTCCGCAGTTAACTTTTCAGCCCAAACCAGAGAAACAACCTCTCTGGTACAAAACTGAGATTAGCCGGCGAACCGTCCGCGCACCATAGGCGGACTGTCCGCCGTTCAACTTTGAAGCCCACACCAGACAGACACCTTTTCTGGTACAAATTTGAAACACAGTGGCGGACCGTCCGCCCACCTGGGCCGGACTGTCCGCCAGCCCATCAGGGACTTTGCAATCTCTCTGGAACAGTCGCGGACTGTCCGCCCCTCGGGTGCGGACTGTCCGCCGTTACTCAGTCAGCTCTCAAACTTAGTCTTTTTCAAATCTTTTCAAAACGCCGTTAGCCCTCATGCATGCAACTAGACATTTTGAGCAAAATGGCACTAAAGACCCGTCAAGCATGAGTACACAACCCCTCTTGATAGTGCGGCTATCTATCCAACAAATTCGGTCACTTTTCATCCACTAAACGCCTTGTGACCGGTAAAATGCAAAAGCCCTATTTTATACCTTTGCCTTGAGCCCGAGCTTTGCTCATCATCTCCAAAACTCCATACGTTCACAACCAAATCTCTTTCATTCGTGGATCAACCTATACTCATTATCTCAAATGAAATCGTTAATCCAAAAACCATTGTCATTAATTACCAAAACTCGAATTAGGGGCCTAGATGCTTTCATCCACCCTCCGAGTCAGGTTGTACGCTCCGAGTTAGGTTGTACGCGGCGGGTTGCGTTTGGGTCTAGGAGCTAAATTTTAGACTATGTCACATCAAAAATAATTTTGATATTTAGAAATATTAAATGAAATCTAATTGTAAAACTAATTACAGAAGATCATGGGGGATTGGATAATTTTACACTTAACTGTCTATCTCTAATCACACTTTTGCAAAATCCCCCCCCTCCCCCTGCGCACTCCCTTAAATGTTGATCCTATGATCCGGATTAGAAGTTTGCATTGTTGCACAAAAAGATTGGTTTGCACCTAATACAGATACAACACGAACTAGTTTATTTGTGTCTAGAACCAGAATTTGGTAATTTTCTCCTCGATAATGCGAACCAAGATTAATAGTACTACTGTTTTGTCAAGTGCTAAAACATACGCCTAAACAAGTGGAATTTGGCTGCACGTAAGAAACGAATGCTTCCTACATCGAATGAAAATGGAAAGACAAAAATCTTCCATCAGTTCTCGACTAATAAAATGACCACTCAAATGCGTCTGCCTACTATTTAGTTTCAAAGCACAACCTGGTACGCAGTGACACATCAACACAAGCTTTGACCAAGCGAGCAATGGCAGATCACAATTGTGCGCAAACTAGAGTGGAGATCTAGAGATGCTGCACAAAATTCACCTACAATTCAAGATTCGGGGAAAACTGTCACTCGTACTTTTCCTTCAACCTCTTGATCTTCTCTATGATTTCGCCATCCTTGGACCTCTGCAGTTTCTCTCGAATGCTCTCAAAGCATGACTGCTGTTCACTGAGAATATTTAATGTCTCAAGCAATTGTGCTTCAATAGCTGATTCTTCATCCAAAAGCGCATTGGCTCGTAGCGTCATCTCTAGCAAGGTTCTCATTGCATAGAACTTTCCACAGCTCCAAAGCAGTCATCAAACTCACTAGCTTCGGATCAGTATCAATCAGTTGTCTCAGTCTTCCAAGCCTATGATCTCGAATTGTTGTTGTTCAACTCTTCCACCGTATTGATTAGTAGAGAACCACGGAGCGCCCTGGGCAGTCTCTCTTCTTTCCCCAAGAATGACAACCCTGCCATGCTAACTCAACTCAGCAAGGAACCCAGCCCCCTTGCTCTTGTGAACAGCCAACATGTTAATGAGATGACGAGGCACTGATAGGAGAAGAGCTATCTCATGCTTTTGGAATGCCCCTTGCATCATTTCCTGAAACCTTCCAACCCTACAGCCGCGGTGTACCTCACTCAGTGTTTAAAATAGCGGGTTAAGACATTTAGCGTTTTATGTTTGTAGAGGCTAAGAAAAGCTATAGCGGCCTATAGCCTAACTAACACATTTAGCAGTTCTGTAACTATCATGTGTTGAAAAATCGGTGCCCCTAACCTTAACACCGACTTCTGAGAAGTTGTGCCTAAGTAGTTTGAAACCACTTCTTCAGTGGACCCTATACCCACATTACACCAAGAAGGCCTTCACCTAAACACTAACATGAGAGACCAACTTTATGTGGAAACTCAACTTTTTATTCACCATAACTTAGTACAACACCTTGAGACCTCTTATGCTATGGTAGGAGAGTACCCTTATTTATAGAACTCCATGTCTCATATGATTTTTTCATGTGTCCATCTTCCGCACACTTTACAAATATTAACTCTAGAATTTTCTTCATACTTATCTAATCATACAAATATCTAATTTCTAGGGTATTCCATATTTCACAAAGAAGCATGATGACCATGATTCATGCATACTCTCTAATCTTCTAGGAGTTTCTGATAATTATGCATCTATACTTCAACATCATGCATAAATCTCTGAGTAATTTTACATATAAATATGAAATCAAAAAAAATTCATGTACTGAAGTACGTGTTAGGCTTCATTCCCTCGTTACATTGTTGACAAAATACTAAATTTTGTAAATGACAAAGTTTAATACTAAACTAACAATAAATAAAGACTAAGTATATGATTTAGCTAGCTAAATAACCCTTAATTTAGTGGCTATAGCGGGATATAGCCCACTATTAGCCGATTTAGCCTTTTAGAGCTAAGAGACGGATGTCCTAGCTTTCTCTCTCCCAAAGACTATATATAGTCGGCTCCCAAAGACTATCTATAGTCGGCTATTTAGAACATTGACCTCACTACACAATGCCCGTACCTCACTACACAATGCCCAGCTGCTTCCATTTGCGCAACAAGATGTGCAAGTAGTCATCTTCTCCGTTAACATGTGTGAGTAAGCTGGTTTTTTTGGAAATCTCAAGCACCTCCACTCCCTTGCCCCTTGGCCACTTTATATAAGAAGAGGGGGCCAAGCATATGGCATCAATTCAATTTGCTGCTAGTGTTGTACACTAGTTACTGCCAAGTGATCCTGTCCAACCATGTTACTGGAATACAGGGCGGGAGTGCAGGCCTGCAACTGCAATTAACCGGGCCACATGGTCCACTGATGGACGGCGCAAAGTTAGCCCACCTTCATTTATCATGAATTTTTCACCTCAGCAAACTTTGGAAATACGAAACAAGCACTGGGCAATGGAATAGACAATTAACATAGCAGAACATCACAGATCGTTCAGAGCAAAGACTTGGGCAACAAAACATTGCATTGGATTCTGAAGGACAGGTGACATGAGCAGGTGTTTATTGGAAGCGAAAAGGTGCAGCTAGTATCCTAGAGCAGGAACCAGCCAGCGCCGCCCAAAACCTCGCGAAAAAGTACCAAGTGCTTGGAATCAAGTACACATTACTCAAACACATGACTAACAATGCGAATTGTGGTAAAAATTGTAATGCAGCTGATGGCTCTCCAGCTTGATGTTCTTTCACGCACTAATCGAAGGACAATGGAACAGCACTTGCCTGGATTCAAGAAAATATGCATCAGTTAATCCGCTTGCTTAAGACTGCTGAAATGAACACACATTGATATGCATATGCTATTTAACGGTCATCAAACAACTTACCAGGCTACGGTATTTGAGAGCATAGAACATCTCAAGGTAGCGACGAGTCTCACGCCTCTCCAGGTTGCTCACATACTTCCAGAATCCGTACACACCAGTCAGGGTCATCAGCCTCTCGGAGTACAGCTTCCAGGTGTATCTAAGCAATCCAAAGATTCTAGTGTAAGAATTTTCACGTAGAGAAAAACGCAAATATCTGAGATGATGGCATCATCGAATGCTTGATTGGTCGCAAAATTGAACAAGCACGTATTACCCTGTAATATCTTAATATTAACACTAGACAATTGATTGGTTGCATCATTGAACAAGCATATGTTAGTCCATAATGTCTCACTAGACAAAGCGCTTGTGTAAGTCCATTTATAAATGTATTGTAGATAGCAGGAGAGAAAATCACATACTTATCATAAATTCTCTGCAGGCCTCCTGCTGAAATTTTGTCCCAGTAGCTTGGATCCTCCTTGCACTTATCAAAGAAGTTGACCAAGATATCTGCAGCTTTGTCACTGTGGTAAGGGTCAATGTGCAAACCAGACACCCCGTCCACAATGATTTCAGCAGGGCCACCATGGCAGGTCGCAATTGTTGGCAAACCACATGTCATGGACTCAATGACAGTCAGGCCAAACGCTTCATAGAATGCAGGCTACAAAAAAAAATGATACAAGAATTCAGTCCTGCACAATCTCTATGGTTGTCATCTGAAAGTAGACAGCACTATCCTTCTATCAACCCGATCTAATGATCTTGAACTAAATAAAGCTACCATTATCGAAAAGAACAGTAGATATCACTATTGTTGGAACTCAGATGTCACATATTCGATCAAGTGTGTATACATACCTGCACAAATGCTCCCTTTGTGTCACAAATGTAGCGGTACAACTCCCCATTGCGGACACGGTTCATCTGAGCCGAGATCCACCGGATATGGCCCTTCAAGTTGTACTGGTCAATGAGACTGTACATCTTCTTGAACTCTGCCTGCTCCTCCCTGTCCTTGGACTCCTTGCCATGGTCACCAGCAACAATCACAAGGTTCGCCAATTCCCTCAGGCGCGCATTCTTACCATACATCTCAACCAAGCCTGTCATGTTCTTCACACGGTCAAGACGAGCCATTGAGAAAATGATCGGTTTGTTCTTGTCCTTCAAGACAAACCTGTAAAGCAACGAAAGGTGCACCCAAATGTCAGGTAATTATTGTAAATGAGAATTGCCCAGCGTATCTCAATAAATAGAAAGACCTAGACCAGACATGAAGATGAATCTTAAAACATTACAATGAGATAGGTAAGTTCAGTACTCACTTGTGCTCCGAGTTCTCAACATCGCTGTAAATGAGCTCCTCAATCTCAGGGTGGAAGGCAGTGAGTCTCTTGTCAGTTTCAGTGTATGGGTAGTACACACTCATGTCTGCTCCAGGAGAGACGATATTGAACTTGGGATCAAAAACATCAATGCCATGGACAACACGGTAGAGCCCAGGAAGGGTAAATGCAATGTGGGACTCATATTGCCCAACAGTGTCCTTGCTGCAAAAACAACACAGCAAGCATCAGATACTTGTTTAGTTGCTGCCACAGTGATGACCTACTGTTATTAAAATACACAGAATTCACCTTCCAGCGATTTCTTGGAATGTACTTGTGATGATGAAATCGGTATGATTCATAGCAATAAGGTCAGCTGTGAACTGGCATGAGAAATGATACTGACTGTCGAATTTGTCCAAGTATATGTCTGAGTTGGGGTATTTGGTTTTCTCCAATGCGTGGGCAATGGTACACTGCAAGAATGTACAAAACGAAACCATAAGCATTGGGAAAACTTGGAATTTCAAGATACTTATGTACAATCAAACAGACCTGAGTAACTCCCAGCTTGTGCGCAAGCAGAGTGGCAACTAGATTGCCATCACTGTAGTTGCCAATGATAAGGTCAGGCTTGGCCTGCATTTCTTTCATGATTTCACTGGCAACATCCTGTAGCATAGAATTCATGACTTCAGTATTAATATAAAAAAAGCTAGATTCTGTGCAACATCCAGTAAAACAAATTTAGTCTGTATACCTCAGTGTATGTCTCCAGGTATGGCCAGACATCAAAACGAGAGATCCACTTGCGGAGAATACCATTCGCATTTCTGAATGGAACACGAATAATGTCTGTGTGCTCAGTTCCAATGACCTTCTCTAGCCGCTGGCCACAAGTAGTACCAACAGCATCAGGCAACAGCCTGGTAACCTGCAACAAATAAAAGCATGTAGGCACATTTACTCAGTAGACTATACAATGGAAGTGCTCAGAAGTTCAAACATGATCTGAAACATACGATGAGGATCTTAGGGGTGATATCAAGGCCTTGCTGCTTAATCCTGAGAAGCATCTCGTTCTCCAAAGCACGGACTTGGTCCAAAATGTACACAACCTGCGAAGCAATGCTACTGCAAATCAGAAACAAGAAAACCAACAAGTGATCCTAGTTAAAAGAAAAATAATCATTTAGCTTCTGTACCTGACCACCCGTATCAGGGTATCCAAGCACGTTGGATTGGGCAAAGTAGCCATGTGGAGACAGGATAACAACATTAAACATCATAGGAATAGTTCCAAGGAAATTCTCCAAGTTGGCAGGATCAGGAGCCTCAAGAATGTCAAGAAGCAAGTGGAGTGTGTCAAGGACACGCTTTGCGGTGTCACCCCAACCTTTCTCCAAGCCGAGCTCTTGGAACCTAACGCAGATCATGGTGATATTATAAGCAGTCAAATCCATTAGCCATATTTCAACAATAGTTAAAGGGTAAGGACAATTTATTGAGAGATCACCTGTGGTTGAACTCTGAGTATGGAGTGTCTTGAGGGATGCTCAGTAGGTACTCCTCTGCCTTTCTGAGGGATGACTGGAGCCCACGAAGACTCTGAATTCTGTCATTCAACATCATTGTCTGCAACAGAAAATAGCACTTATTGTTGGAGTATATTGAGCCCGTGTGTATAGAGGCTCATCTAGAGGCCCATGTATAGGTCTATATATACCCACCCATCTAGGGTTTGGAAGAATAGAGCAATAATTCTCTCTCCAATATGGTATGAACGAGTGAGTTGGATCACATCATTTAATGACATTTTCAGGTAACATCAGGTTCCTAGGTAATAATAGGGTTAATGATGTCATCCATTCGGAAGTGTGCGTTTGGCAGATTCCGGATTTTTGGAAGCTTACCGTGCCCTTGTAGTTATGGGCTTTGAGAAAGTTAAGCAGGGGGTACAGGCTCTCCTTGTCCTGAAACAACTTGGAAGACAGGTGCCTGTTAAGGAATTGTACTCCATTTCCAATGGACTTTGACATGGAAGGACGAGGGAACGAGGCATTGAAGGGCTCAAAGTCAAGCTCAAGCACAAAGTTGCTGTTGTTGCTGGTGTAAAAAAGGAGGTAATGAATTAGCATATGGCAAGTTTTCAGAAATAGAATGTGGAAATTAGCCTAAAATTACTAAGAATTCATCTTAGAACTTACTTTCCATCCACCAGCTGTTCCTTGAATGCCAAGTACTCAGAAACACTCAGCTCCTCAACAGCCAACTCACTTACATTCACCCGAATGTAGTCCCAGACACCAGGCCTTGGCCTGATAGCAAGTGCAACCCAGGGGGGAAGCACAATCGCTTCCTAGATGCAGACAAGAAAGGAAATTAGAATGACTCGCTGATTTTCAATTGCCAAGCATTCAAGCAGGTGTATCAGCAGTGTCACCTGAGCAGCACGAAGAATGTCTTCAAAGGGTGCATACTTCTCCTTGTCACTATCAAACAGCGCATCAAACTCAGCAAGCAGTTGATGGCGCTGAAGCATTCCCTTGCCCTGGTTAACATACCTGTAAAGAATGGTATATCAGAAACAAAACCGATGTTACACTCATATTCTGTTCCCTATTTTTCCTTTTATCGATAGATGGAAACTGGAACTTTCTCATTTCTGGAACTGATCTTAGTACGACACAAAATGTGCCAAATGATGTTAGTAAAAGTATATTGTCCTATAAACTAGATTGCACTGATTCTACTTCAAGAACAAACAGAAAGTCAGTCTACAAAAACTTAGTAACAGCAACTCATTCTACTTCATAAGCCGATCATAAAAAGCATTATGCATGCTCACTATGATTCTGAGGTCAAGCATGTAACACCCTTAGCATGCATGACTGCCAGCAAAAAAAAAAGAGTAAATATGTATGAAATATTCTCGTATTTACAGCTGGATGTGCTAAATTAAAGACAAGGATGTAGAAAATACCAAATTAGCACACTTCAGTACCAGAATCAAAACATAAGTTAACATATTTTGGCATCCTCACCTGGAAAAGAGTGCAATCAGCTCATTGGGATGAGAGGAGAAGGTGGCACCAAGTCGTTCGCGAAGACTGTGGAGGCGAGTCAGCTTGGCAGCCATGGCTCAATGGTACTCAATTACTACAATGCGAGGTACACAGTTAACACTTAAACAGCTACTTAGAAGAAGAAATCAGTAGGTACCACTAAGCATTACAGGACTTTCTGAGCAAGCAGGTCATGCTAAAGCACCACAAATCGCACCACAAACAAGTATTAAATTTTAAAATAAAAGTAGGGCGCAGTATGCTATTTGTTTTGTCTCAACTGAAACAATTAACAAGATACAGAATCCTAACAGCAAAATAAATACATGATAAAGCAGGCACTTATCCTCCACCAAACAAAGTGCCGATCCTCCACCAAACAAAAGAAAGTACTGATTCTGCACAGGCACGTCGTTCTCTGATAATCTTTTGAAGGGACAAATGGAACCAGCTTGATTAAATTAATTTGCGGGCCTCGCAAAAATATAATTTTCGATGCCATTCAGATTCTAAAACCCACCAAGAAGCAGCCAAAATCCTAAGAAAATAAGAGGATTTGGCTTCCGAATAAGCACAGCCAAACGCAAGTATCAATATCACGAATACCTAGAGTGCAGATCAGGCAAGATCGTAACTTCATGGATGAATCCAAGGAGATGACTTTTCGTAGTAAAATAAAACCTAAAAAAGCTTTTTTTTCGCGCTAATAATCCACCAAAAGGGACCAATACATTCCTCGGAAAGCAAAAGAGGTGAGCAGAGCACGCAATCAAAGCAAGATCCCAGGCAAAACACCAGAGCCAAGAATTTTACTGTAGACATGTGATCCCAAGTTCAAGTTAATTTTTTTTGGGGGGGGGGGGGGGGGGGGGGGGGGATTACCGCCGATAATAATATACTCAGAAAAGGATGGCAAAAATTTCTGTACGCAACTTGTAACGACTTAGATCAGGGAACTCCACAAACAGTATGTCAGCAAAACCCCGCCCAAGATTTCATCCGATGACGCACCCAAAGAATCGCGAGAACCGAAACAACCCGACGAAATGGCGGAGGATGGCAACGAACAAGGCGACACCGTCCACTGCTAAAGCAAAGATCTTTCTACCGCGGCCAGATTAGCTCAAAACCCAAGGAAAACACCTCCCACTCCCAGGATTAGCACGGAGATTAGGCCAGGATGAGCACGGAGAAGAACAGACAGCGGCAAACATAGTAACATACCCAATGGTCAAACAGGGAGCAGTCCAATGGAGGAGGGTTTCTCCGGAACTGAAGAGGGGCCAATAAATAGAGGGCAGCTGCTGCATAAACCCAACAAGCGGCTGTGCTGTAATGGTAGGGCCACCCTCGAGCTGACAAAGCTGGGAATCAAGCAATGGATAATGCCAATTTACTATAATAAAACGTTTTACTAATCCTAATTGTGTCACCAATTGTGTCATGGTGCGGCAAAAAACATCCAATTAGCATATGCTGGCCTACCAGACCAATGGCTTGCTCCGAAAAAGCCCTACCAGACCAATGGCTTGCTCCGAAAAAGCTTAGACCTTTTTGCAGCAGAATACTAGACTACAGTGCAGAGCAGGTGCAGTGAACGCAAGCACTGGCCGGGAGAGAAAGGCGAGCACGAAACGAAAGGAACAAAAGAAAAAAAAGTTCCCTTTTATTTTTATTTTCCCAATTTCACCACCGAAAAATTCGCATGTGATTTGGTGAGAACAAAAAGCTAGTGATTGGACGCCCAAGATCGGCTCAACATTGCAATCATCAACAGCGCAATGAGATTGTCCGGATAAAAAAAGCACCAAGATATTTTGCCCCTTCCTAATGCCTATTGGATCAGTGGGGCATTTTTCTTTGGGAAAATTCGATTCATGCCACCACAACTCCGTGAAATTGGGTGTCACGTTCAAAATCATGCCACTCAATGGCATGATTTTCAACATGAGATCCAATTTCAAAAAATTGGAGTGGCATGGATCCAACTGACCCTTTTTCTTTCCTAATCCTTTCTAGAAGCTTGACCTCTAAAGCATGGGTCTCTCAGAAAGCAGAAAGCTCTTGTGCAGAAACCATGGGGGAAACACCAAGAACCCCTTCCCCCAAGTGGCAAATTCTTTACGAAATCAAGCATAACCGTCTCTGAAAGTGCATCCAAATTTCTCCAGAGCTGCATCCAGTCAGCAGCACAAGGGACAAGCGGCAACAAGAAAGTTGCGCAGATCTTGTTTCAAGAACAGAAAGCATCGCTTCTTGCGAAAAACGCAGCTGGGCGCTTGCATCGGGCGCGCCACGAGGAGGCTAGGTTCCAAACAAGAACAGACCAGCAGCCTATGCAGTGCTGACATGGAAAATTAAGGAAGACGATGCCAAAAACTGCTAAGGGAAAAGAAATACTTTTGGCGAACCATAAAGAACAGGATTTTTTTTCGAAAAAAAAAAGAACAGGAAAAAGGAGCACTCGTGTCACACTGTCACATGAGATTAGATGCTTGGCTCTCACGCTAAGAAAATCAAAGATCCAAGAAAGTAGGGTCACATCGCAACCACCTGTGGTCACTCATCTAAATCGCCAAGTCACAAAGTAAATATTATGACAAAGTTTTAGGCAATTATTCCTAAGTAGGATACAAAAGATTCGCTCTGTTCGAGCTTTCGGCTTACTTCGGCTTATTCTCTTTCACAGATTTTTTTAAAAAAAATGTTTCTTGTGTTTTGAGATTCTTATTTGGGTTTTAGAGTCTAAGACTAGAAACTCTAGGCTGTATATATCCCCCGGTGGATATTAAGACCGATTTATCCTTTATTAAAAGAAAGACAATACAGATCATCCAATGTGAATGTGCCCTAGGTTTATAACATCAGACCCTTTCCCTCACCAACTCTCGAGACTTGCTCCCTTTCAATTCGGGTAAAAGAACTAAGTACTGATTGTCTTGCCCTTAATTAATCGTCTATGATGTCTACATGCCCGGTGGACCATGTATAGTCCGTCCCTGTCTACCTAAACTAGTACTACATACTGCAACCGTGAAACCAGAGACACCAACCATAATTTCTAATTTTCCCCCAACAACAGATCACCCCTACCAAAGCAAGCAGAAGCCAAGTAACGCAGTAGCCGGCATTGCAACGTACAGACAGCAGCAATGACAAGATGCACATACCTCTGCAGAGCACAGAGACGGGAGCCCAAGAATGGCGTCTACAGAACACAGGACTGAACGGATCAGATGCAGAGAACGCAGTGCAGAGGTTGGGGGTGCTCGTGACGGGCAATTTATAGTGTCAGGGAGAGAGCCGAAGCCAATAAGTCTTTCGTATGCTTGTGAAACAAGCCACGGCCGCTTCTGGTTTGGTTTCCTTTCCGAATTCAATGTGCCATGGTGACCCACGGCAGGAAGAAAAAGGAAAGGGAGGTGAGCGAGAATGAGATGGCATCTCGCCGGCATGTTCTTCCATTTGCTGCTCCGGCCGCCGCCGGCCGGTTTCCAATTCCGTCGCCGGTATCAGGCGATTTGCTACTGGTTTCGCACGATCACGTTGCCATTGCTGCATCTTTTTTTTAAAAAGAACTTGCAAATGGGCGTGGTTTATTTGGATCACGACATGGTAGAGAGGTTAGGTTGGGCAAGGGTCCATCATCAGTCGCCGGGGTGGAGAAAAAGGAAGCTCATTGTGCTGTGAATGACTGGATGTTCCTGAAAGGGAGCTCTTTTTTTCTCGAGGTGCTTTTGTAGCTAAGCGGGTCGGATTGCTACATGATGTGAAGTTTGTTTTAGGCTTTTGGCGTACGAAACGGGATACCATGCGTGCACATTCTTTCTTTCGTTTTGAGGAGTACAAGTACAAGAAAAAGGCGCACACATTCGAATAACACCATCCATGCTGTAGACATGTTCTACTAGGTTTGAGTGTTTGATGTCACATTTTGTCCTGTTTGTTTTAGCTTTGGATCCTTGAAAGCTAGCCGTAGAGTGTGGGATGTTAAAGTTGCGTGTAAAAGCGTAGTAACCTAGTGTGGGATGGTAGCTTGTGGATTGGAGGATTGTGGTGTAAACTGGTGGACTCTAACAATCTGCTTTTGAAAAGCATATTGTTTGTAGCTTTTAGAACTAAAATCCACCATGTAAAGTGAAAACAAACAGGCCCGGGGACTAGTGCATCTAGGAGACTAGGATTCATGTGCCAATGACTCATCATAGCGGAAAAATGTCGAGATTTTAAGTGGTGAATGAATAAAATTCTTCTTTTGTACCGTATACATCCATCCAGGATTGATAAGCCAAAATGACTTACCATGTACGAAAAAATGCAAACCATTTCAAATTCTCCAGAAAAAATGTCAAAGTCATGGTTGGGAAATAGAAAAGAAGACTCTCTAGATGACAGTGATCGATTTAGGAGTCAAATTTCTTCTGCTAACGTAAAATTTAGAATTCTATCTAGAAGCCAAAATACCCTATGGTATGGTGTTTCCTGAAAAGGAATACCCAAGGGTGGACACGTACGCATCAACTAAGAAAAACTGGAATTCAGGTCGACATAGAAATTTCTCTAAAAAAAGGTCAACATCAAAAGCAATTTTTTATATTGTAAAACAGCATTAGAAACCAACGAGCAGAGAATCCAAATGAACATTTTTTTGGCTCTAACTTCAAGATCCCAAAATGACTGTTTTCTTCATTCATGCTTGTGCTTCTCATGTGCTTTTATCATGGATTCGCTGTGTTCGCTTGGCTATGGCTGATGGTTAGTACTGATTTAATATGAGAGAACAGTACTGCTGGCTGGTTGGCTGACAAGCCAAGCGAACACAACAAAACTTGAGCTATCAATGTAGGAGACAACAAAAGTTTCTACTTGAGGCTGTATACTTTGGAGATTATCCTACTTATATTTTAGCAAAAAAAATGTCATTATGTGTTGTCATTTTAGTTCAGTCAAATTAGGTTGTGTTTAGTTGGTGAAAAAGTTTGGATTTTGGCACTGTAGCAATTTTGTTGTTATTTGATAATTAATGTCCAATCATGGTCTAATTAGGTTTAAAAGATCCGTCTCGTCGTAATCAGTTAAACTGTATAATTAGTCATTTTTTTAACTACATTTAATGCTACATGCATGTGTCCGAAGATTCGATGTAACGGGTACTGTAGGAAGTTTTTTGCAAACTGAACAGGGCCTTAGTTGTTTAATTCTGTCCAAAGAAAAAGAACATAAATAAAGACTTTTTTTTCCCATGTGTGCGCATCTATATCCTAACAAGGAGTCGCGGATTTGAAGCGACCATGAATTCAACAGGAGTAGCATCTAGACGCGTGTACTTTTGGTGGAATTCGATTCTTACGCGGAAAATTGGGGAACAGGATGGCACTGCAGCCTGCAGGCAGCAATTCGTATTCGTTTTGCCCTTTGCTTCTGTTATTCTAAGCGGTTGACATTTGTAAGCATCAACGCCTGGCTTATGAAAGACGAGTCAAATAAAAGGTGCCATTGCAAAAACAAAACAAAAACAAAAACAAGGAACATGCATCTTTACAATTAACACTAGAGTTTGAGCAACCTGCTGTAAGCTGTAACAGTTTAAGCGGAGGCATTTAAAATCTGCACGCTTTCAAACCTCATGCCATTTCTCTTTTCGTCCTCTCTTTTTATAATGAATAAAACATTAAAGAAACTTAAAAATACTCCCTATAACGGTATCCAAATGTTAAACGCCATAACTCTGAATAAAAATTTATGTTTCCGCTTTTTATTACACCATTATCATGGTAAATTTAAGATAATGAATATAGCAGATCTTCGGAAATGATCCACTTGTGCGTTTACACAGCCGGTTCGCCGATAATAGAAGACCACATTTGGCACACAAATATGTAGAGCAGCTATCAGTTTGCTCAATGACCAAAAGCTCCTATTTGGTTCAATTAAGGCGAGTGTTCTATCTAGGTGGCACAAAAGCTATCTAATCTAACCCGTCAACTACTGCTATAGTTGATTAAGCAGCACTCAACCCTGCTCCTAATCCTTATCCTCTTGCCGTGGTCCTATCACTGATGAATAAATAAACTATCGGGGGTGGGTGTGACGTCGCCAATTATACGAGTGACCCACCAAGATTACTCCACTGTTAGAAATTAGAATAGATATTTCTTTGAAAAGTCGCTTGCTAGCGTTAGAATGAGCGAATGCAAGCCACAAACCACCAGGATCTCTCTTCAATCCGTTGGGTAAAGGAGCTATTCCTTCTTCTTAAAAAAAAAGGGTTTCCTAGGATGGACCTCAATATCTATAAAAAAAATACCCATTTAGGATGAGGTGAAAGATTTCATCAACTTGTTGCTCAATGGAGATAAAGAAACATCAAGGAAACCAAATCGGCGAGATCGTGCCGAATTCTCAATGGATTCAGCGTGCATCAGCTAGCTGGGAAGGTCGCTGCCTGGCTGATCTGGGGTAAGCCGACGGCTGCCTTTCTGAAACAAGAGAGATCAGTAGACGGTAATGGGATGGTCCAAACCAGGTGGAGGCAGCGTCTCTCGTGGCCTGATCGATCACATGGCCGACGAGGGCAGCGTTTGGTTTGTACAGTGTTTTTTCGCGCACATTTTCCCGAAAAAAGAATCTCGTATGCATGGAGTATTAAATGAAGTCTATTTACAAAATTTTTTAGGAATTAGTGTAATTTTTCGAGACAAATCTAATGACAGTAATTAATTGATGATTTACTACAGTGATGCTACAGTACCATCCTCTAATCACCCGGTCAAAAGCCTCATTAGGTTCGTCTCGCGATTTGCACGGGAATTGTGGAGGTAGTTTTGTAATCAGACTTCGTTTACTACTCTAAATTTTTTGTCAAAAATGCAAAAAGTTTTCGCAAATTTTTTTTCGGCCAAACCAAACACGGAGCCGGCAGCCAACGACGTGGACCATGGCCCAACCGGGACTGACCACACCACCGCAAGCACATGGTGGCGGTCTCTTGGGCAGCGTGTCCGGATTTGCTTGCCCGCCGGCCAGTACGGACGTGTCCCTTGTCTCTTGAGATGGTGGCTGGCCGGCACCTCAAACAAGCCATGCAAGTGCTTTTCCTCTGACTGCAGAACTGATACAGCTTTCACATTGAGAAACATGAAAGGTTAAATTTCTTCCAAAAAACAAATATAAAAGGCTAGTGTTGAAGGTAAAATATTCTGTGCGAGATTTTGACAGGTGTTGCAGCAATCTGTGATTCAACAAACAGTATCAGAGATGACTATTGGGACAGGGGTTTGGTACAATGGGGATTACACAATGGTTGTCTCTCCTGTTGCGACGGAAAATACATGTACAGAGTGTGTCCAAAGGTCCCATCCAAAAAAAGGTTGAGGGAAAAATGGTGCTTTCATGCCCACCTCAACTCTCATGGGAAGGGAAAAGGGGCGAACACTTGCGACATATATATTTACACGATGGAGATGGGGAGTGATGCCTGGACAATGGTACAGCTTCGAAAGAATAATGTACTACTAACTACCTTCTTTCTTTCCTTTCAAGAAAAATAACAACAATGCCCTATCTACC
Organism: Panicum virgatum; assembly: GCF_016808335.1. Lineage (NCBI taxonomy): Eukaryota > Viridiplantae > Streptophyta > Magnoliopsida > Poales > Poaceae > Panicum > Panicum virgatum. The sequence goes on from NC_053148.1 coordinate 7,576,900, forward strand.
CGCCTGGTGAGCAAGCTTCAACAAATGAACAGAATGGTACACTTCTCTACACAACTCTTTTTGATGGGGGTGTCTGAGATTCTCAGCCCATCATATTCATACACCGCAAGGAGGATGCTGGTGGTTGATAAATGGTCTCAAGCACGATGGTATGCCTCGTTGCGATGGTCTTTAAGGGTTATAAGAGGCTTTGGAATGAAGTCCGGGCAACCATCGTTTAGCCTCTCTATTTTTTCCTTTTCGCAACTGCTACCATCACGTAGCTTGTATTTTGTATCTTGCAACATCAGTACCAAAATGCCTCTCCTTGATTAACCCACTGCACAAAATCCTTAGATAACTCATGAGCCTGGATCTTAGTAGTTTGATCATCCTGAAAGATTCAAATGAAATGATTGATTTTATTTGTTGGGTGAATCACATATTAAGGGTCACCAATTTTAGTCATCCAGTGATAATCACACTCTTCAAGATAAAACTGTCTATTTCGAGAGAAAAAAAAATACAAAATAGTTCTCAACCGTGCGACCCAGAATGAAGATTCAAGCTGATTTTAGCAACCTATTAATGCTATAGAGACAAGTTCATAAAAGTTATATATAAAAAAATAGCATACCAGAAGGAAAGCAGAACCTGGCAGTTGATACTTCAAGCTTATTCAGGAAATCAGGCCAAAAGAGATTTCTAAACGATAATTGCAGTAAAAACGAATGGGCATGAATGTCACGAAATATAACAGACAAAATGGCAGGTCACAAAAGAACCCAAATACAGTGGTTGTTTTTTGGCTTGTGTCCATAAAGTTAGGTCAAAAGGGTTTTTAAACCACGATTAAAGCACGCAAGAAAAAGGACATGAAGTGAAGTGGTAGCAAAAAGTAGGATTGTTGATTGCACTAACCATTGTCCCAGAGCTTACATCACCAATAGCATTATCAGTTGAAATATTCACGTCAGGAGTGCTTATGGCTTTTGATCTGTTTAAGCATAATGCACAACACACAAAAATAAGGTTAGAAATATTCACCTACATCTCAATTATAAATGTGTGATGTCAGCCAGCAGTTGCATGGACACATCACTAGATTGTGTGATGTCAGTTGGGGTGGTAAAGGGCCTTAATTTTTAGCCTAGATAATCTAAGGGCCGGGCTCTAAACATCAACAAAGCCTTTTAATCCCAACCAAGTTGGGGTAGGCTAGAGTTGAAACACAACAAAGACCATTATTCATGGTTCTGGCACGTGAATCGCGGCTTTCCAAGCACTCCTATCCAAGCACTTGGCCGGGCTCTAAAAGGACACACAATTTTGAGCTAAAAAAATTAAGGGCCAAGTTGGATTGTGAAGAGAGCATTAGGGCCATGGCCCATTACCACTCCTCTCAACGTGGATAATGGTGCAAGTCTGTTACAGAAATACCAGGATCATCTTCAAATAAACAGTTGAGGAGAGGTTTCAAGGTTCAACTCTCTAGAGATCCTTAGCTTGATTGAATTGGAAGCGTCGCATTGATTGCATGGTCAATGGTGTAATACCAAGCGTTCAAAAGGTTCTGCGACAGGCCAGGGAAGAGGCTTGGCTCTGGTATGAGTGGGGGCTACTAGGCTTTCACACCTTGCAGTGAACGTTCTCTAGTGCATGGAGTTTTCTAGTCATTATAATCCTGCCTGTGGCAGGATGGGTAACCAGTGAATCCAGTGTGTCTGTGTCCACGTGCAGTTGCGTGACTATTTAGTGTGGGTGTATGTGTGTTTTGGATTGAGTTGAACTCTTCTTAATGCAAATGATGCTCAGGTCTCCTGCATATTTGAGAAAGATCTTCAAATAAACCACTAACACAAGCTATGTGCAGAGTTTTTATTTTCTGAAAAAATATGTCAAGGAATTAATAAAAAATGTCAAGCTAATGACTTCTGGTTGCCAATTTCTGTGTATACCATATGCAACAAAGAGAACTAAAGATACAAGATAGTCCAAAGAGAGAAGCACTGTATGAACCTTTCGTTGTCTGAAGCTGAAAGCCAGTCAAGATCCAGGAAATTTGAATCACCAGAACCATTGCAATAGTCCAGTTCACAGCTTATATGCTTAACGTGAGACGCTGATGAAGTATACCTGCAGGATTTTCAACAGAAATCGGGAATCAATAACTCGTGCCAGTGTCGGATACTGATTTTTCAAACATATACTTAGAAAATCACTCTGCTTCTAACAGAAGAACAAAGAGGGTTAAGTTTCAGAACACGGAAAACACAAACCAACCTTAACTTCGACACTGAATTGTCAGAGGTTGAAGACATTCCATGCATGGAATCAGAACTCCAGTTTGTATATTGCCCTTCTTTTTTTGAACCGGTAAATGCTGAGTTTAACATTCCATTTGGTCCTTTGCTGGACATTGATGGTTTGCTGTTATTAAGAATGCTGCCATCTGACCTTGCCCTCTTCATCAATTTACTGAAAAAGATGTATAGCTTAGATAAGTGAAAAGATGGATTGGTGTTGATTTGCAAAAAAATAAATGTATGAATAAAATCTGGATACCTAATTCTTAAAATGAAGTGGTCAGAAAACACTACAAAACCTTGCTACCTAAGAAGTAAAAGATAAGAACAAATAACTCAATGGTCCTTGCTGGCGCTATGAAGAAGGTAAAGAGGTAAACGACAGTATGACATAACTTTCTCCACCTAAACTTTCAAAGCACTGGTTAAACCAGACAAAGTGAATTGGATATTGTTCGCGCAATTCCTTCAGGTGCTCACATAAAAACCGGTTGCCAATTGTTGGTTCCAGTATCACTTATTTTGTGTGAATTCAATGTGTTATCAACAGAGGAAAGACAATAAATGTAGGTAATTCATAGTTAGGTCACCTCTTGTTATTATTCTTTTATTGCTTCAATTCATAGAGAAGGATATATTATTCTTAAGAACGTGTTGTCATGCCTACATGCTTAACCATGTAAGTTCAAACATAGCCATATATTACTAACTTACCTAGTATCGTCATCAAGTACATGCTCATCACCAGATTCTGGCTCCCAAAGTGCAGGTTTTCCCACCTGGGGTTCGAAGTACCCTAAAAATCTGTAAATTCATTAAGGAGAAAAACAACTTAGTCCATATTCATAGTATTTCCCTACTGAAACTTCAAAAGATACAAGATCACTGCTGAACAATGATTTTAATCAGACATACAAGTTTATCGCTGCCTGTTTGTATGCATCCATATAGGCATTGCTGTAGTACCGTTGTAATGTCCTAAAGAACTCTTGAGATTGAATAGCAAACTTCAAGTGCCCTCTCTTTGCAGAGAATATCTACACATCACAAGCTCATCAGAGAAGTGCGCAAGAAAATTTCAACATGAAAAGAATGCCATGGAGAATATTTGACATGCCAAAATGCCAATAAATAATTGGATTAGCTAGCCACCACCTTATCAGTATAAATGAATGGAGAACTCAGCAGTTAAATAAAATTTTAGTCCGATTGATCATCTTAATGTAAGGTTACAATTAAGTTAGTTTCACTTCCATGGTCCACTCTGCACAGTAGTTAGACATTATTAAGCTCCCTTGATCAGCAAGTAATGTAGAATCCATATAACAGGAACACGTTAGTTTCGTTTTCACTTCATAATTGAAGTGGAAACTGACCCTGCTACTTCAGTCCACTGTATTACAATTGCGAGCAACAATTCTTTTTATATTATTTGGCGGATCATTCTAGGCTCAGATGGCATCCTGTTACTCATATTTAGACAGAGCAACATCACACTATTTCCTTTACTGACAGATGGCAGATCACACTACGAACGGATTCTTTTTTTTCTTTGTAAATTAAGATTAGAGAAAAATAACAGTTTAGAAGCCCCATCTAAATAAATTAATCAGCAGCCAGTGCATAGGATGATAAAATACACCAACATATCGATAACGCCAAGTATAAGGATAAAGAATGCAAGTTCAATACTTTCAACTTAGTAAATATATTATACAGACGAGATGGTAGGAAAAGTAATTATGGACAAAAGCAGCTGCATATACGGAGGCACCAACCTGTCGGGTAAAATATTAAGAAAAGAAAATAGTGTAGTAATTGGTATGTTCTGATTAAATACAAATGAAAAGAAAGTAATTCAATCATACTTCATATCGTGTGATTAGCTGTTACACTAGCTACTAAAATAACTGGCCTTAGTCTCACGAAACATATGCTAATGAGCCTATATGAAATACATTTTGGACATTTATAGGGCCATTAATCAGCATAACTCGATTGAAGATAGATTTTTTTTTAGTTCTCATATCATTGACTGCAGTTCCATGCCCAAATTAAGCAGCATTTTTCAAGTGCCAAATACTCCCTCCAATCCCAAGTATAAGTTCATCTAGATTTGACCTACGTCAAACTTTTTTTTAGCTTTGACCATCAATAACTAAAAAGTTATTCATAGCATGAGGTTGATGTTCCTGCGTTCATCATGGTACATACTTTCATGTATAACTATTTATATTTAAAATAGCATATTCTTATAGATATTGTTGGTGAAAGTGCAATGTTGGAGGTGGAGTCGATTTCCTGATTACATTTTGGATCAGAGGGAGTGGTTATCAAATTTTACATTGATTACTCCAATCAGCTTCATTGTTTTATTTGTGTTTTCAGAATAAGTACAGGTCTGTATGCCACTTAGCCTGACATAATCAGTTTGGTTTAACATGGAAATACAAATACTTAATATAGATTAGATGCAAAGCTAATTGAGCAAACTTGGACGGATTCTGAAATATTATAATAGCATGTCAGTATACTTATTCCTTATTTCAACAACTAAGCATACTGTGGAAGGAATAAAGAACCTAAGTTTTTCTGACAGACTGAAATAAAAGGTAGATTGAAGAATTGAAATAGCAAGATTTAATGGAGTACCTTATTGTGAGCAGCCGAACCACCATACTGTAAAGCAAGTGTATCACCCATTCGTTCATAAAAATGCATCAAATGTCGAGACAAAGGGGCGTCTATATGAACTTCTGGAGATTCTAAAGAGCCAAGTGCATGCAACTGGTGTCCTAGAGCAGCTAATCCATAGGCATATTGAGCGACATTTGTGCGGTCCAAACAATCTATGCAGTTTGTACGTAAGACACCCTTTTGAAATTTTGGAGGCTTTATTTGGGTAGATCCATTGACCTCAGAATTATATTCTGCAATTCCATTGTCAGGATCAGAACTGCCACAAGTATCGTCTTGGGAGATGTCATCAAGATCAACATAGTCTGCAGTGCCATGATTGTTGTTGTCATCACACACGTGAGGACCAAAACCATTCTTCCTATAAAGCATGAAACAAAAAATTAAGGAAGCATCAAGCCAAGTAGGAATTCTAATTAAAAAGCAAAGAAAACAAGTATAATAAATAACAAAGAACTTACAATGTAGCGCTTAAATTAAGGAAACTCTCTGTTCTTTGATCTGGAGAAACTTGATAATAAAAGAACTCTGTCAAGTTCAGAGCTTCAAATGCCACTTTCAGAAGCACTTGAAGAGCATTTGTACTTTTGCTGAAATACAATTTTTCTTCAGTATGTACACCAAATGCATCAAACAGAACATAAGTGTGAGATGCATAACAAAAGAATTAATACCTTTGAGAGTTCTTATGAAGATCCCAATGTAAAAATCTCAAATGATCTTCCAATGGCAGACCACTATTTATAATTTTTATTGCTCTGTCAAATTCCCGGCGGAGTATAATTTCACGTGGTCTCTTCTCACGTGTCTTCCAAAAATAACAACAGAAAATAAATTGCAAGTGTGTGATTATTAAGTATGACTTATATGCAAAAGATCCATCAGAAGTGGCAGCATCATAACAGTGCGCTCACCTTAATTAAGTTTAAGATGATGATAGGATTTCCGTATCTTTTCCTAAGATTTTCAAAATGAAGTCTGGTAGCCTCATAATTCTTGTCCTTTTCATGCACTGCACGGGGGAAAAGATCAACTGATTGAACATTATTTTACAGTTTACATATAAAATAAGGGTTTCAATGCTTACATATGATATCAGGCTTTAGATTCAGCTTTGATGTCTCCTGGGACCAGAACAGTGGAATTGAACCCCTATTCTGCACAACAGAGCTTATTTGCCTTGGTCCAGGCAAGACTTCATAAACTATTTGCTCAGTCTCAACATCATTCGCTACTCTGCCCTCATCATTCACGCCCCTCTTTAGATACCTATAAGACGGTACCAAAAAAAGAAAAAAAGCAGCATATGAATCCCAGCAACACCAATTATTGATAGAAAAGAGTATATATTACTAAGTGTTTGGTAAGTTTGAACCTGGTGCCAGCATAATGCCGCGAGCGTCTAGCAATGAGCGTCAACATAATATCCTTCCCGCATATTGCAAGTTTATCCTTGATATAAATGAAACAAGAATATTATTCTAAATGATTGTATTAATAAACAGAATTAATTAAATGCATTAATATTTAATGGCCTATTGTATTTATAATTTTTCCATCACGATTTTACAAATTATAGACTGAAAACACAACTATTCCTCCAACAAAAAGAAAAGGAAAAATAGGATTCTTACTTGTCTAGTACAAGCAAATAAAAAACACAAATTTAGCTCAGTAAAGAGAGCAGGCGAAGATAATGAACATGCAGAAAAGAAAAGAAAAGAAAGGAGTAGGAACGTAGGATATTGGATACATCTTGTTGGATGCAATCTATGATATTTCATTAATCCTATTAAACGACACATAACAGGATAAAAAGATATAAGTTTCATAGGTACCTGCTTAAAAAAACCATAGACTAATGCAACAGTCCAGAGTGTAGTTTTCAGAATGTTACGTATCCCTCGAGTTAGGAACTCATTCCATACAAACATTGTGTCATATAATTCCCACCCTTCTTGTGGATCACTAAAGTTCTTCTGGAGGCTTCTCATTATATGATACGAGTGACTAAAAAAGAAGTCTTTTCTAAGATCAATTGTCTGCAAGAGCTTCTTGTACCTGCATGATTTGAGGTTGGCATATGATGAACATACAATGGAACTACTTCGGCATACCATGTAACTATGCTATGCTCCTGAATATTTCAATTTTAAGAAAAAAGAAACAATATTTTATTGAACAGTTAGAAAATATCCAATCTAATTACAAATGTATGATAATGTGAAGGATAAGATGTCAACAATATAATGGGAATGTGGGATGCAATCATGCAGCACACCTGTTCTCATCCTTTGAATTAGTTAACTTTGGCCTTGTCTTAGAATTTGATAACTCAATCATTGCAGTCTTGGTAACTTGGTATACCGGATGGCCAAATATTTCCCCGATCTTTCTCTGCTCAGTAATAATTAACATGTAATAGGGCCCAAGGAACTTAATGAAACCTACAAAGAAAATACATTGTTGATGTGCATTTGCAAGGAAAAAGTTGCTAACTTTGCAACAAATTATGATCAGAGAAAGATGGGATAGTTTACCGATGATTCCAAAACAGTTGGTGACAAATTTAACTCCACCAGATGACCTATGGTCTTCATCTAGAATTTTTAGCAGATCAAGATAGTCACTTTGTGAGTGCACAGTGGAATCCTCATCTACATTGAGCTCGGATGGTTCCATTCTATCAATCGTGAGTAATCTCCATAACGTCTTGTCAGTGTTAGTTCCAAGAATATAAAATTTCTGCAAAAATAAAAATCCATTATTTAATTATGATGAAAATTTTGGGTTGGGATGGGAGAACATGGAGCGTGACAGGGCAGCGAGCTCAAGGTAGCAGGCCTCCCGCAAACACTAAGCAAGGGATGAGAAATAGTAAGGTTCAACCTTTGCACAAGAGTTCGCAAACACATTTTTCTACAAAGACTTCCGTGTAACAGAATGCATCCAGATTGAGAACTTCACCAATTACTATCAAAACCAAGAAATATACCACAAAAAAAAACAAACACTTTGCAACCAAGAATTCAAACAGTAGGGGCATGAACCACAGGCTAGAAATTGGACTCAGAAAAAGGAAAATTCAATGATTCTGCATCCTAGTTATAACTGATAACTGCAAGGAACACGCAAAGGTCCCTTTTTTTTAACCAAAATTCCAATAAACGAACGTTAACAGCACTGCAACACACATAGCTGCTCTTTTTCCTAACAAAAAGAAAAACTAGAGAACTGCATCACAGCTGACAAAAGAAGGCAGAATTCCCGTATCTCCTACATAGAACGGAACAATATAAGCAGCTAAGAGCTCCTGACAATCAATTGCGACAATATCATGATCCAGGCACAACAAATGAATAAGGATCATCATAATTCATAATCGTGGCGTTGCATGGCATGATCCAGGCATGCAGAGTCGCTGACCCCAGTTCTTGTCCCGAGCTAAAGCGACGCGAGAAGCTCGACGCCTCAACCACATCATCCTTAGCTGTACAACCTTTGCGGAATCACAAAGCACCAGCAGGAGCTGCGCCGTGAATAGCATAATCCCACCACGCAGCGACATGAACAACAGCAACACCCGCACGACGCGGCGGCGCATTGTGCTCCGGGGGGCTAGGAGCTCACCGACTCGGCCTCGTAGAGCTCGAAGCTCCGGAGGCAGCCGTCCGCCTCCGCCGCCGCCATGGCCGGCCGAATCCCCCGGCGCAGGCCGGCTCAATCTCGCATCCGCCGCGGCGGCAGATCACAGCCCCGCAGCCGCCCGCCGGAACCCTAAATCCGCGCCGCCCGGCTGCTTGAGGTAGAGCATTCCCCGCGCGGACCACGGCCGCGGCGCCCGCGAATCCGAGCACAGGCCGGCGGCGGCCCCCCGAGGCTCGCGGTCGCGAATCCGGACCCGGGATTCCGGGGAGCTCCGCGCCGATCGCGAGCGGCGGAAATGGGGAAATTTCTGGGGGAGGAGGCGAGGCCGTGAATGATGAGGAGATTGGTTGATTTCGCTTTCTTTTTTTCCCCTCCGGAGTCCCTGCGGAATCCGTGAGGCGGGCGTGGCGTGGAGGATGCCCTGGAGGAAGAGGAGGTCAGGAGGGAGGAGGGCGAGCTGGCCTCAGTGAGAGGGAATATATTGGGATGTGTTGTGTTTATTTTTTTTAATGTCTTTTCTCTGTGATTTCTATTTGCGTTTGTGCTCTTGGAGGTATTTCTGTCTGTTTTTTGTTTGAATTTCCACTTGTATAGCGCTCCTGCGCCATCAGTACTGTCGCGTCCAACATTTTCCTCCTGTGAGTTTTTTCTCATTTTTCTTGTAATAATCATGTTTTTTCACGACCGTGTCTAATCACGTATTTCGTTAAAAGGAGATGTAATAATCATGCTTGATGAGGAGCTCCAAAATGATGGAAAAATGAATGATGGAAACCGGGCGACAATTGATCACTATAGCAATCATCCTCTAAAAATGAGAGGGTATAAGTACCCTCTTCCTGCGTTTATTATAACTTCACGCCATTTCGACGTGTTTTCCTAAATATGTCATATTCCTCACACACGATTATTTTAGGCTAAACTAATGCCTTCTGGCGAGACAGTCTGATAAAAAATAAAACAAGTGCTGAAATTAGTTGTCACACATTCCGCGGTCTTCTTAAGAAACAGCAAAAAATAATGGTGCTTCGCTGAGCTCCCTGCATTATTAGCTCCAGGTGCTGGTGGTGCCGAGCATATTCTAATTCTAGAATCCTGGTGGGCGTCCGGTGGCGGAAAACCTGCCTGGCAATAGGGATGAAAACAGTCGGGAACGGTCGGGAAAATCGCTCAACCGTTCTCGCAACTGTATTTTTTGGTCGGGAACGGAAACGGGAACGGGAAAATCGGACGGGAAAACGAAATCGGTATTACGGGATATCGGGAACGGAATCAATCAGTCGGGAGCATGCCGATTACGATCGGGAATCGATAACTCAAAACGGGAAAATACATACAACCACTTCAAACATTTAACTCGATAAAATAATTACAACTATGCATAAATAACATGGAAACAAGACTCGTATAACTAAGAAACACAGGTAAAGTGAATCACGAATTCACAATTCACGTTGGAACACATGCAAACAACAATTCACATTTCCAACACAGGTAACACAGCCGACTACGACAAATACGGGAATTCTCGCGGGAATTTTCCCGGCTGAAAACGGGAATCGTGAAAACGGTCGGGAAAACACCCCAACCATTCCCGTTCCCGTTCCCGCCCGTTTTCCCATTTTGTTTTCCCATTTTCCTATTTTTTTCGCGGAAACAGTTTACGGTCGGTTTAAATGGTAAACGGAGCCGGTCGGGACGAGATTTTCCCGTCCCATTTTCAACCCTACCTGGCAACGCTGCAACTGCCTCCCGTCCGCACCGCGCGGCACGACGGCGGCGGCGGCTCCGGCGACCAGCCAGGTTCCTTTCTCCGAGCCGTGAAGCCACGCACAAGACGGGGCGTGCAGGGTTGGCCAATGACCGAATAAGCGGGCGGATCTGTCCGCCGGTAGCGCTTGTTCGCACGCCACGGCGCCTGGCGGCCGGCGTGCGCGTGGACTTGGCGCTCGAGGCCGCCGCGGCGCACGGGCAGTGCCAGCGAGCGAGCACGCGCCGGCCGGCGGCGACCGGTCCGCGCGCCGCGGGCGGAGACGGGTTGGGTTGGGGTCCGAGCCTCCGAGGCGGTTTCTGCTGGTGGCGTGGTGCCGAGGGGAGGGGCGCGATCTCGAGGAAAAGGCGCGGGGCGGTGCGCGCCAAACGGGTCGGTTTGCTCAGCTCCGGAGGCGCGGCAGGTGGCGCGAGTTGACTGCGGGAGGAGGCGGGGGGTCGAGGAGCAGGCAACGTGGAGCGGCGGGACTGGCGGCCCGAGCAGGCCCCGCCCCCCGGGCGCCTCAATGATTGGGGGACAGGGGCGGAAAAGGGGTAGGGAGGGATCTGCCGCCTCCCGATGCGCGGCGGCGCGCCACGCCACCCGCGCGCGCTCTTTTTTCTTCCCGGGTCTCGGCAACGGCCAGCGCCTGGCGGGTGGCGCCGGGCGGGCAAGGCCAGGCCCTGGCGACGTGGTCTTTCGGAGCCATCCGGGCGTCGGCGTCGCCGCCACGTCCAAGAACCGGCACGGACTGCTCGGACGGAAATGCCCTGGCCCGCTACACTTTCTTTCGTCTGCTCGGTTCGGACTCCGATCACTGCTGCTGCTCCCTTCTTTTTGTCAGCGGGAGTTGCAGTCTTGCAGAGCTGAATCAGCATCTGTGCAAGTACAGCAACATTAACATTGGGTGTATTTAGATACGCGAAAATCTGGTAGAAAATGTCACATCGGACATTGTAGTATATTGTAATACTTTTCGTTTGTTTGTGATAAATATTGTCCTATTATAGGCTAACTAGGCTCAAAAGATTCGTCTCGCAACGTATATCAAAACTATACAATAAGTTTTTTTATTTACCTACATTTAGTACTCTATGCATGGATCATTTGTTATATTTAATGTTTCGATGTGATGAAAAGTTTGGAAGAATTTGGAAGAAGTGAACACAGCCATCGTCTTTTCGACCGGGTTCTCTTTTTCCTGTGATTATCCGGCGCGGAGTCAAGCTTGCCGCATGTGCATTGATTCGGCGGCGGCGGCGGATCGGCGTTGGTGTATCCTACTAGTGGCATCGTGGAGTTGCCTGCCAAGCGTAGCAACAGGTGTGCTAGTGTGACGACGCACTGTTCAACAACGACGTGTGTGCACAGGGCCACGTTCCGGGGCAGGCCGCGGATGTAATCGAACTGCACAAATTAAACCAGCTTAAATGCGCTAACTATTATTATTTTAATAGTTAATTAAGTTACTGTGCACTTAAAACGGTGTAATCCGGTCGTCTGTCGGGTTAAGGATCGAAAAACACTGGAAGTCTCGCACGAAGACGAGCACAAATAATTACAAGCAGACAAAAGTTCTCAAATTTAAGACTAACATGAAGAGTTTTACAAATAAATTTGAATGAAAGTTATTTGAGTTCAACCTGCAGCGGAATCTAAAAAGAAGTTTGATTCAACAACCACGATACTAAGAAAACGTGAGGATGTCACATCGAGCCCACCGGTGTGAATTCTGGTTAGCTCTAACCAGCAACAAACACATGAAAACAGGATAACAACAAACTCTGAGTATAATAATACTCAGCAAGGCTTACTCGACTATGGGTATACTTAGCTCATTATCTAGATATGCAAGGCTTTTGGGCTACTGGGTTGGTTTTGCAGAAAAGCATCTAAGGGTAGATCCTTACTTTCAATATTTTAGCTCAAGATTTTATATAGATAAATTATCAGCTAAGATTTGCATAGCTAAAGCAAACATGGTAAATATTGAATATTAATTCAGAATAATCATTTCCAAATATCTTTCATATTCCATTTCATTACTACGATGCGGTGCTGCGATCAAGGTGCTCATATCCGAGAGCGACTGACGGCGAATCGATCCGATTTAACCTTGCAAGGTGGACCTAACACACACGTCACATATAGGCCCCGTTGGACCATACGTGGCAACCCTACACATATACACACCAAATAGCCAAACTGCCCTGCGACCCGGGACTGCTAGCCGCACCGATACCAACGAAGGGTCGGCCATGAGTTTTTATACAAGCTCCACTGGTGAAGACAGTATCAAGTCCGCCTACCGGTGCACATATGGTACTGAGCTTACCGGTTTCGACTACCTCCTACTCCCGGCATGCGGTTAGTACTGTTCAAACTCGATCAGCAGGGCCAGACAACGGTACGGGCCTTAATCGACACAGGCGGAGGCATACTCTTCATCCATTTCATATCCATAATCATATTCATCTCCGCCCGGTCTCCATTTCTCTTTCCTCATCAATCCTTTCTCCAATAACTTTGCCATCAAAAATCTCAGTGATCCTATATCTTGCGAGTGACAGGAAATCACTCGACTTCTACCGAGTCCTATTTAAGCATGGCAGTACTAACAACCTATATATATATACTAGTATAAGACGAAAGGAACCTGGAGATAATGCAACTAAGGCTCCAAACAATTCCTAAAAACGTAATGCACAAATTATAATTATATAATAATTCATAATTTAAAATGGTAGGTTATGCACCGGGGCTTGCCTGGGAGTAACACTAAGCTAGTGTTAGTACTAACAAGGCCTTGGACTCTTCCGACTTTGAGCCGGGTCTTCGGTTGGTCCAGCGGGTCCTTCTTTCTTCAGGATGCGTCCAGCCAACACCGTCTTGTGGTTCGGTTTCGTCAGCACGTGCTCCACGCCCGCACGTTGTACGTCTAGCGTACCTAAATGATATGCAACGAGGTGAGTGCATGAACATAAAGAAAACAACACATGATGCATTAGTGCTCATGATGCAATGCAATTACAAGAAAGACCTGACTGGGCAATCATTTATCGAGTAAACACGACAAACAAGCTCAAAAGGCAAAAAACGGGTTGGTGCTACAATACGAGAGTTCATTCAATTTATTTTAGCCTGAAGTGTTTCCTCCAAACAACAGTTACTAAACTTGCTTCGGATGATTAAACACAGCCCTAAAGCAATATGGATTAAATTCTGGACCTAAAAGAAATTACTATCAAGCAACCCTAGGCAAGGTACCTACAACAAGCATCAACCTGGGCCTACAAGATTAGAATGACTAAAACAGGAGCTCACATGCATGAAGGAATTAACTAGCAACACCTATAAAAGAAAAGAGTATAGCTAGGAACAAATTAAAAACAAGGACCTAACTTACAGATGCCATCCAGAAACAAGAATTTATCAAAATAACATGATTTTGATAAAGCATGCCACACAATTTTTCCAATATTTATTGATGATAGAAAGTATTTATTTTAGCTCTAGCAAGGTAAACTAAACATAAACAGATGTACTCAACAGTGTACAGCACCAGCACATGAAATTTTTACGGTGGATTACACATACAAGGAATGAACTACTGCCTAAATTTCATGATTTTTAGAGCAATAGAACAATCGATACAAAATAAACCAGCTTAAGCACAAACCAAAATTTTAGTAGGGGCAAAACTGATATTTAACAAGCATGAGTATTTTTTCTATGAAGATCTTGATTCAAGCAAACTAATAAAATTTAGTTTGCATTTTTACCATTTTTCTACAAATTTTCAAAGTTTCAGCAAATTAAACTAGAAAGAAATAAAGGAAAATGAGGTCATATTGCATATAGGCCCTTAGATCTAAAACTTTCTCACAACTGGGTCCCTGAATCTTTCACTTAACCCCCTATTCTCTTCTCTCTCTCCCCACGCGCGCACACAGAGACCGCGGGGTGGAGGCAAGCCGGAGGAGGGGGTCGGGAGGTGTGGGGCCCACCCAGCAGCGACAGCCCGGCAAGGAGGCGGCGGTGGCGGCGGCGCGTAGGGCGGGGCGACGGCTGGCATGGCGGTGGCGCGGCCACTCCGGCCAGCGCAGGGCCAGGCGGCGGCGCTGTGGGGCAGGGCGAGCACCAGCACGGGCGGGTGGTGCCAGCGCGCGCGGTGGCGCGGCCCGGTGCTGCGCGAGCACTGCTCGCGGCGTGCGGCGGCGGGAGCAGGGCGGGCCAACGGCGGCGCGACGGCATTCTGGCGCCTGTAGCGCAAGAACCCAAAGGGAAAGGGGTTGGGGAGGATGAGGGCGTCGCGTCCGAGCTCACCGCGGGCTCGATTTGGGCGGAGGATGGTTGGAGGACGAGGATCGACGGCGGGGCGGAGCTTCGGCGGCCGCGGCGGCACAGGGGCTGATTCGGCTAGGGATTGGCTCGAATGGGCACGGGATGGGGCAGAGGAGGTGGAGGGCAAGGCAAGGGAGGTCGTGGCGCGAGGGATCGAGCGGGGGCGACGAGGGGTGGCCGGAGCAGGGGCGCTCCGCGGCGGGGCTGCTCGGGCTCGATTCAGCTCGAGCTCGAGGTAGGAGAAGAGCGGGGAATGGATAGGGACGTCGCGGGGAATGGGTAAGAGCGGCGCGCACGTAGGACGAGGATCGCCGCTACGGCTGACGCGTGGAGTCGCCGGCGCTTCGCCGGTCGCGGTATGGGCGTTCACAGTGGAGAACAGGAAGAGGAACAGTGAAGCTTCAAATGAATTTTGACCCAAATTTGACCGTCCATACCTCAATTTTTCATATAGGAACTTGAAATTTGGCCAAAATAGAAGTTGTAGAGGAAGAGAAGATCTACAACTTTTATTTTGGGTGAAAGTTGATTTGGAGCTTGAATTAGGGAGAAAAATATGCTCAAATTCCTGCGAGGTTTAAGTAATAACAACAGTCATTAGGAAGCTAATGACATTACTTAACCATAGTTAGCGATTAAATATGTGATTAGCGCTAGGATTAACACAGGGGTGTTACAACGGATCAATCCCTAGCTAGCCCTAGGAGGTGGCAAAAGAAACACTGGCGGCAGGGGTATCATGCAGATGTCATCTATAGGTAAGGTACGCGCGACGGCGGCTCCCATATTGTAAAGTTCTCAATGAACAATGATGGACGGGGGTTAGAAACGGTAATCACAGGTAGAAAAAGGAATTGTTGGCATCATCAGCCATCTAGTCAGCTCCATCCCGTTTCTCAACGCAGGACTTGTTCAGTGAGGCACTATTGGCATGTGAAATAATGCAATTGTTAGATGGTATAGCACCCAAGACATATTCTGATATTCCTAGGGGAGGAGACCAGGGAGCGCTTTGAATGTTTCACGCTTTTATTCTTTCTCCCAACGTGGTCCATGTTCCGGCATTGTTTACGCCTTCTTTCATGATCAATATATGATGAGGTGATGGGGTTTGTGTCCACCACACAAGCACCGGATATAGAGCATGAGATGATATGAGAACATGCGACATCCGTATATATAATGCACGCGACGCGAACCATGCGCTTTGAGTAGAGCCATGTGGTAACCAAAGAACTAGAAAGGCCTGAGAAATTGAGCCTAAATTATTACTAGGATTTAAAGGAAACCCATCTACTACAAGCAAGCGGTAGACTTGTGGTTTGTCGAGTTATGTTTTGAATGAGGCTTACCGCGTTGAAGTCGTTGAAGTAGCGTAGAGGCATTATTTTTTTTTAAAAAAAAAGAGAATAAGATGGCACATAGCTGTCTGTCCATGTATTGATAGAGGAGTAAATTTATTTTTTTTAAACACAAACAACGTAACAATATGAAAAAGGTAATGAGAAACACATGTACTTACCTGGTTTTACAGCTGAGAACAAAAATTATGCAGGTCGATGAAATAACCAACTTAATTACCCTCAAGGCCTCAACTAATATTCTCTAAAATAAGCATATAAAAGAAGTTAGTTAATGATATTGTTATTAGTTGATACAACCAGAAGAGGCACATATATAAAAGCTGTTTAGAAGTTGTAGGTCAACGAGTATTTTGAAGATAAAGCTAAAACAGCAGGTATTTTATTTTTATACCCAAGGGATTAGCACAGTGACCATTGACCAAGTTGCAACAGTAGTATATATAGCTACTAGAAGACCCAACAGTGAATTTGAAAAATACACACAGCTTTGCAAGCATTTACATAAGTAAAAAAAGAAAAAAAACGCATGCATGAATCCGGCCATAAAGTCCCCCCGGAACTAACACACGATGGCCGTGATTTTTGGTACTCCTACCTTCTACTGACAGCAACGGGACGACATGGGAGCCATACCGTCGTCGTGCTGCCCGTAGCCGCGCCGCGACTCGCGATGAGCCCCGGCCGTGGATAGATAGCGCGCGGATAGGCTTGCGCCGCGCATGCGTGTGCGCAGAGACCGTGGCGCGAGGGCACCCCGGCCGGCGGCGTCGAGCGGTCGAGGCCTCCCCGGCCGGTCACCTCCCTCGGGCAGAGGCAACCACGGCCGTCCATTCCCCCCGAGGCCGAGAGGGGTGCGCTGCGCTGGATGTGGCCGGAAACCAAGCCGACGCGCCGTGGACGGACCCGGCGAGCGCACACGAGCACGTCGTCACATAAATGGGCCGGGCGCGCCAAGTTATTCTTGTGACTTCAATTTCCCGCGACTCGCGAAAGCGAGGGGTGTGTTTTTTATTTTTGAGAGGGAGAGAGGGTGTTTAAAGTTTAAGAATGCAGGCTGCAGGTAAGCTAGCGTCCGTCGGACAGCAACCGATCGAGTGCCTGGGACGGGCCCGTCGAATGGGCAGTGCAGCCGGCGCGCATCAGCACCGGGCCGCCCATTCCGGAGGGCCACCAAAATTAGGCCCAGTAACTACTAATACACATGCTAATATTATTAACCTAAAGCCCAAAAGGCCAAAACAAGCAACCTAAGATGCCAATTAACTAGACAAGGGAAGGGACGCCGTGACGATTTGTCTTCCGTCGATCTCGACGCCGCCTGCCGCTGCGAGTTGCCGTGAGTCCTTGGCCATCGAGTATCCTGTAGCCCTTTTCCAGCCGGCGAGGTCAAAGGTGCGTGGTGGCGACGCCCCTGCCCTTCAAATTTCTTGACGTGCTTGCTTCTGCAGGCCTGGGATGTGATCGTGATGTAAGATGTTGCTGCTGTAGTCCGTCCAGACTAGTCCGCGCTCCGCAGTGTGTTTTAGATAACTGAATTTAAATTTGAAGTCGGATATGAAGTGATTGTACATCTATATATGTATCAGGTTTAGAGCTAGGTAGCAAACTAAGATAGCGAGGCCCCAAGCGCATGATCCAATCACATCGTGACGCTATGACGACACGGCAGTGAAGGTTCCTTGCATATTGGAACAATGCGTTGATGATCCCCGGCCCTTCGCCCCACACTGCTTGCTTGCAATTGCTAGTTCCCAAATTTTAGGCCCACGAGACCGGAACGGAGATAGTAGTGGCAAACGGGCACAACGCCAGAAAAGCTTGAATCCGTGCGAATAAATCTTGGCAGATTGATTCCGATGGATGATGCGCGTTCAAGTACGACGGCGATATATATCAGCAGGCAAAGGCGTGGATACAACTGGTTGAAGCGTCGTGCACTACCAGCACGGGGTGGGATTCCTCGGAATCCGAATTTGCTGCTTGGCTGGCCCATCGAGATGACCCACGCAAGAGTTGGACGCAACGGCTCTATTGCCGATCAAGCAAGATACGTGCCCGCAGCCTCCTTTAATTTCCAAACTGAAATTCCCTTCTGCTCTGCCATCAAAAAAAAGAAAAAAGAAATTCCCTTCTGCTCACTTCCTCGATCACCTTTCGGCAAAGAACGAGAAGGGTTGGTGGCCCCGGGTCCTGGGTACAGTCGCGCCGCGCGCCGGCCGACCGGCGCGACGGACGCCGCCGTTGCTGTCGTCGCCGGTGGTTAGCCGGCACGCCACGTACGCCCGGCCCCCGGCCGCAGGTGGGCCCTCCCAGATGATGGTGACGGCCCTGTTTGGTTCGAAGTAGCACAAAAATTTTGATCAATAATTAGGAGTACAGAGTACTAAATAAAGTCAATTTACAAAATTAATTCCACGACCCTGCGCTACTTCGCGAGACGAACCTAATGAGGCATTTGACCGCACGATTAGAGGATGGTTACTATAGCAGCACTGTAACCAATCATCGATTAATTACTGTCATTAGATTCGTCGTGAAAAGTTACATCCATCCGTGAAAAGATTTTGCAAATAAAATTCGTTTAGTACTCCGTGTATGTGAGATTTTTTTCTCGAAAATCGTGTGCGCTACTCATCGTAGCAAAGCAAACAGGGCCGACATCTCGAGACCCCGGTGCCCTACGTGGCTATGCCCACCTGTCACCTGCCGGCTGGCAAAGGCAAGGCCGTGGCCACGCACGCACGGGCACGCGCGGCGGCTGCACCGGCGTCCGGCGGGCCCGCGAAGAGTACCGGGGGCCGCGGCGGATGGAAAAGGATCGAGATCAACCTGCCGCTCCGGCTCAAGCTCAACGCGGTGGACGCTGGTGAATGGTGATCGAGCACTAGTACCACTGTACCAGCTACCAGTATAGTAAGGCCTCCTCCAACGAGGTGGCTTAGGGCTAGCAGGTGGACTATTTTATTTGCTGCACAGTTGAAAAACAGAGAGACAGTCTATACATTCGACGCTAGCGCGGAGACACCCCCCTCTCTCACAGCACTGTTCTGGTGCACTGTGCCTCCATTCTCTCTCCTCGCGTTAGAGCCAGTCTGGCTCGGACTGCTGGAGGAGGCCTAAGAGTGAGGGGCAGGGATCGAGGGAACGTTCGTGAGCGTCGCGCCGTGGCGTCGGACGCCGCGTCGCGTCCGGGGGCGGAGCAGATGCGCCGCCCGTGTTACAGCTTGCGACGACTGCTCCGACCGAGCTGCCTACTACTCCCCTGTGACGAGCTCATCCGCCATGGCACTGTGACGAGCTGAAGCAGCACTCGCTTGCTTAAACTTACAGTCTCAGTAGCCTCTTGTTAATCCCAATTTCCTACCGTCCCATGGTTCATGGTGATGGAGGAGGCAACGCCGTCTGCTGCGGGCTTGTCATCGAGACGACGCGCCTCGCTCTCTTCGTCCTCCTCTTTGCTTGGCGTTCCTCCCTTCTGCAACATAAAAACAGAGAGCTAATAAAAAAACTAAATCCATGGGCCGTGGCGGAACCAGGCCTGTAGGCCGAGGTCAGGCCGCAGCATTTCACGGCCCAGCACGCAGCTCACGGCGTTCCACGCGAGCGGGCCGGGCCAGCGAGGTGCGCGTTGGAGCGTTTTTTATTTTTATATTTTTCAAAATCATTTTTTACATAAATATATTTTCGGTTTCATAATTTACAGATTTATACCCTACCGCCCGGCTGCGGGGCGGCCGGCCCCCTGCCGCCCTCCTGCCGGGCGGTAGGGACCTTAATGTAAATAAAGATAGGCCTATCCATCGCCCGGCAGGGGGCGGCAGGCTCCTCCCGCAGTTTAAATCTTGACCGTCAGTGCGCCAGTGCTGCATTAGATGTGGTTTTAAATATTTTGGATAGAAATAAAAACCGTTAGTAAAGTAGATGAATATAAAAAGTATAACTTATCAATTCATACACATACGCAACTAAGAACGAAATAGGTGAGCATGAGAACGAAATAAGTATAACATGACGACATGTCTATAACAAAAATACAGAAACAACTAGAAGCACCTCCTAACCACCCAGGCCATGTCGACCTCTTTTACGCTGTGCGTGGACGTGGTCTGTAGGGTAGGTGTGTCGGTCTGGAGGCCATACGTCTCTACCTGGACATCTGGTGGCCACAGGTGTTTGGAAGGTAGGATCGGTCTGCTAGTTAGGTGTAGAAAATAACCGACTCCAGTCTTCGAAGCTCGCCTCAAAGGTATCCTGTGTGGCTCCTATGCAGTAGCAATTAAGATATATTAATCATCGTCTTATAAGTCATATATTTGGGTACATATTCATCATACATACATGTTGGTGGTGTAGAAATATTTATTACATGCGGTTCGGATCTAAAATCCGGCAGGGCTTCGCCGCTGCAACTCCCTCTCTCACCCCTCCTCTCTCCCTCCCCCTCTCTGGATGTCGTGGGAAGCAAATGAGAGAGGAGGGGGAAGCTCAGCCTTTTATATGGGGGAAGCCTGCCGCCCCCTGCCGGGCGACAGCATCCCCAGGAGCCAAAATGCGATTAAAAATAAAATTTATTTATATTAAGGTCTCTACCGCCTGGCAGGAGGGCGGTAGGGGGCCGACCGCCCCGCAGCCGGGCGGTAGGGGTATAAATATGTAAATTATGAAACCGAAAATATATTTCTGTAAAAAATGATTTTGAAAAATATATAAAAAAACGCGCGCGTTGGATGATGTGCGAGGACCTGGCGGTCCGTGACGAGGAGGATGTACTTGAACGCCTCGGTGTCGCAGGGGATGGTGAGCGCGCCGCCGTGGTGGTGGAACCCGAACTCCTCCTCCGCCTTCTCCAGCAGCCGCCGGAACGCCGGCGCGCCCAGGCACGCCGTCGGCACCACGAACCGCCGCCGCTCCGCGCCCACGTACACCGGGCAGCACCCGCGCGGCACGTCCGCCGGCGCGCCGGGGGTCCCCGCCGGCGTCACGGGTGAGCCGCCGCGCACGCACCCCGCCGCGTCGTCCCCACGCCCGCGTTCCTCCGTGACCGCCATCACCCGCGGCAGCAGGCGCCGCTCGCCCGCCGCGCGATCCGGCGCCGCCGACAGCAGCGGAAGCCTGTCCCCGTCTTGATCGGCAGGTGCGGCGGCGGCGGGGACGTCGTCATTGCTCCGCGGATCTGTCGAGGTGTTGGGACCGGCCATGTGGCCACCTCCGCCGCGGCCGCCGTCGTCGGCGCGGCTGCTACTCCCGTCCCCCCGACGTCGACGGCGAGCTCCGCTCCACCTCCACAGCCCGCGATCGAATCTTGACGCGGATGGTTGCCGTTGGGCGCGGGCGGCAAACAAGGCTGTAGTAGAATGCAGGCACGACGCGATCCAAACATGGCGCGTTGAGGTGCCGGACGGCAAGGAGGCGCCAACCACGTACTCCTGTGGCGGAGGCGCGTGCGCACTCCTGACGCGGCTCTCGCCGCGGGCCGCCTGTCATAATCTGGCTTCAACCTCCTCCGACGTCAGCTTGGTACAATGGTACACCAGGGTAGTTGCAGGGTGTAAAATTTTTGAAAGAAAATTTTTTATGTTTGAAGTATTAAATATAGAGTAATCACAAAATGAATTACGAAACTCGTCTGTAAATCGCGAGACGAATCTAATGAGCATAATTAATCCATCATTAGAGGTTGTTTACTATAGCATTAATGTAATAATTTAGAGTCTAATTTCGGCATAATTAGATTCATTAGATTCGTCTCGGCGTCTCGCGATTTACAGACAAACTGTGTAATGCGTTTTTTATTTCGTCTAAATTTAAATCTCCATACAAGTGTCGGAAAAAAATTGGAATTTTGAATTATGCAACCAAACAAAGAGCAGGTTTCATCTTTCGGCCCTGTTTGGATAAGAGTAGCACAAGTAGCATAAAAATTTTGACCAATAATTAGGAGTACTAAATAAAGGTAATTTACAAAACTAACTCCACAACCCTGTACTACTTCGCGAGACGAACCTAATGAGGCCTTTGACCGCACGATTAGAGAATGGTACTGTAGCATCACTGTAGCCAATCATCGATTAATTACTATCATTAGATTCGTCGTGAAAAGTTACACCCATCCGTGAAAATGTTTTACAAGTAAACTTCGTTTAGTGCTCCATGCATGTAAGATTCTTTTCTCGAAAATTGTGTGCTATACTATGGTAGGGAAAAACAAATAGGGCCTTCGTGCATGCCTGTTTTTTCTGTCCGTGCGTTGCTTCAGCTGAACACGTGTCGACCAGGGCAGCACAAGTCACACGCTCGAAAGTTGGAACGGTTGTATGAGCGGAGTACTCCCTCCGTCCCAAGATAAATGTAATTCTAGGATCGAACACATAAAACAATGTTATGTGCAAATTTCCAAATTGCTCATTGTCTTTTGTAAGAAAAAATCTAGACATTGGCTTCTCTTTTGTATGAGAAGTTTCCGGAGACTGTCTTTTGTAGTTGCTAGCTCAAAGTTGCATTTTTTGTGGGACAAATTTTGAACCATAGAATTACATTTATTTTGAGACGTAGGGAGTACTGGGCAACACGCGCCAGCACACGTTTCTTTTTTTTCAAAATAAAAAGCGGATACTACGCACGAATCTTTTGTGACTGGCGTGAGGATCCACCGTCTTTTTTTTTTGAGCATCGGATCGACCGTCTTGTGCGGTAAACCAGACGAGCAATTGGAGCAAAGCTTCCTTCCGTTCCCTAGGGAAAAAACAATCCAGCTCGAGGATCCCTCTCGAACGCTTTTCGTCTTTTCGCGCCATGTTGGGCGGAGTATAGCACAGTCAGTCACTGCTCCCCCGGATTCCCAACAAAAACAAAGGGGTCGCCGAATGTTCTGGGGGCGGCTCGAGTAAACAAAGCCACGTCGTTACGTGCACCCATCCGCAATCAATATGGTAGAGTACTCCTAGCATCTCCACAAATGGCAGGCAAACGGGGATCCTATGTACTCCCTCCATCTCAAAATAAATGTAATTCTAGGATTAATTATGTAAATCAATGAAAGATGTGAAATTATCAAAATATCTTTTCTTTTTTTAAGAAAAAAATAGACATTGGCTTGTCTTTTGTATGAGAAATTTTCGGAGACTCTTGTTTTTTATGGTTACTAAGTCAAAATTGTATTTTTTGTGGGACAAAATTTAAACTTTAGAATTATATTTATTTTGGAACGGAGGGATTATACCAGAAACGGAAGTGCGCCTCCGCCTGGATCCTTCCCGTGCAGCGCCCGCGATTTTTTTTTGCCGGATACGGAAAGCTTTCCTGGCTGCACGCCTGCACCGGCCCGGCCGGGCGGCGCGGTGCCGTGCCGTGTGCCCGTGGGCGAGAGCGCTCGCGTGGACGCGTTGCGGCGGGCGGGGCGGTCCCTCCCTCCGGCGGCCATGCGCTTTTGAGCTCGTTCGTCGCGCCGCTGCCGGCCGGCGGCCCGGGCATGAGTGCCGGACGACGTCCACGTCGCCGTACAGATGCCACCCGGCCTTTCTCTAGACGGCTTGTGCGAGTCAATGGAAATTGGAATCCAAAGCCTTATTTAGTTGTAGGGTGTAAAATTTTTGAATTTTTTTCTGTATTTTAAATACTAAATATAGACTAATTAAAAAATTAATTACAAAACTCGTCCGTAAATCGCGAGACGAATCTAATGAGACTAATTAATTCATCATTAGATGTTGTTTACTGTAATATTACTGTAGCAATTTAGCGTCTAATTACGGTCTAATTAGATTCATTATATTCGTCTCGCGATTTACAGGCAAATCGTACAATATATTTTTTATTTCGTCTAGATTTAAATCTCCATACAAATGTCGATTTTTTCAAAATTTTAAATTATACAACTAAACAAGGCGCAAGTGGGCCGTGCGCGGAGCCGAACTCTCCAGAGCCCGGGGCCGCGGCGGGCCCCCGTAAATATCTCGCCGGGCGATGGTCCCGGGCGCGGCGCCGGCGCCTCCCCGTCCCCATCCCATCCGCCGCCTCGTCGACCACGACCAGGAAAGCTGTTTCCCACAGAACAGTGTGCGTCGTCGGCACTCGGCAGATGCCGCATTGCGCGGCGGGGCCCGGCGGCCGGCGAGCGGTGGGGCTCCGGCGGGGCCCGAGGATGACCGGGGCCTGGCCGTCTCCGTCCGCACTCCGCAGGGCACAATTACGCCAACAACTTGCCCAAACAAGGATGCTTCCAGAAAAAGGGCCGGTCCACTCGTACGGCTGTTGATGTCGGCTAATTAATTAATCTAGCCCTAATGATCTGGGTTAGGCGATGCACAAATGCGTGTGCCCATGTCCTACTGTCCTGCCGACGTGGTGCGCCCGTTCGATGCAGCCGGGTCTCTCCAACGCTCCTCTCTTCCGCAGCTTTTTTCTCTCTGAAAAATCGGTTGAAGTTGAACCACACCATTCAGATCATCTGTTCATGCTTCTGATACTCAGCATCAATTTTTTTGGAAAAAGAATCAGCAGTAGATTAATTACTGTACTCTGCTGGTAAATATCTCGGCTAAGCAGGCGACGGTGACCACACGCTTTTCGGCTTTAAAACCGCGCGGACCCGTCGGCGTCGGGTCCCCGGTTCTGGAGCCTTCGCGCGTCGCGTGGAACCGCAGGCCGGCCAGGCAACTTGCGCGCGCCTCCCCCCCGCTTGTTGGCTTCTCTGCCCGTGCCCGGGCCCCCCGTCGCCTGCCGCACGCCACTCGTCCGCAACCCCCCCCCCCCCCCCCCCCCCCCCCCCCCCCGACCGGCCGCCTCACGAACACAGCAGCAGCAGCAGCCTCCGACCCACCGACATGGCCGCCGGGCGCGGGGGCGGCAGCCTGCCGGAGGACGCGCCCGGCGCCGACCTCTACGCCGTGCTCGGGCTGAGCAGGGAGTGCACCGACGCCGAGCTAAGGGGCGCCTACCGGAGGCTCGCCATGGTACGTTCGTTCCGTAATTGCAGAGGACAATGCTGTATTGCTGTTCGTCTCCTCGTCTTCTCTCTCTCTCGGCTCGCCAGCAGCTCCAGATCGAGGACGATCTTTCGCTGGGCGTGATGATTTACTCCTGGCCTGGTTGCGTCGTGCAGAGATGGCACCCGGACCGGTGCTCGGCGTCCGACAGCTCGGCGCGCGTCGAGGAAGCCAAGGAGCGGTTCCAGGAGATCCAGGGCGCCTACTCCGGTCGGTGATCACCCCACCCCGTATTGCCAACTCCCATCCACCCCCCCCCCCCCCCCTCTCCCTGCTCCTCCTCTCCGTCCATTGATCGCTAGGTTAGCCAACAAAGCGAATGAATTCCTTACGTTCCATGTCCCGCCCGAGCAGTGCTCTCCGACTCCAACAAGCGCTTCCTCTACGACGTCGGCGTCTACGACAGCGAGGACGACGCCGCCAACGTAATTCCTACACCCAACTCAGTTTCGTTCCGTGAGGGAAATTCGGTTGCTGACGGGGTTTTTTGTGCTCTGTGATGATCCGCAGCTGTCGGGGATGGGCGACTTCCTCGGAGAGATGGCCGACATGATGAGCCAGGCCACGCCAACGGTAAGCAAGCAGAGCTGCGCTTCGCATCCAGAATATTCTCGCGCCATCGAGACCCCCGACCGTGCCTCGTGCGCTGACCGGCCGGCTCGTTCCGTCCGTACGTGCAGGAGACCTTCGAGGAGCTGCAGCAGCTGTTCGTGGACATGTTCCAGGACGACCTGGACCCGGGGCTCTTCGGCGGCCTCCCTCCGAGCCGCTCTTCCCAGAGCCCGCCCAGCACCTCCTCGCCGCCGCCGCCGCTGCGGCCTCCTCCTGGGAGGAACAACAATGCGCAAGCACCGCCGGCACGGCTCGGCGGCGTCGGCAAGCGCGGCGGCTCGCCGGCGGCGCACTCGGCGGCGAAGCGGCCGAGGCCCGGCCGAGGCGGCGGCCTGCAACCCGACCTGGGCCTGTCCGGGTTCTGCTTCATGGTAAGCTTAAGCCATTCCACGGTTTTGCCTACTGCTTAACCGACAACATTTATGGGCATCGAACGTCTTTCCTCTGTTATTAATTCTTTTTGAAGAGGCATGTCTTTCACTTTCGCTCGTTCGTTTGGACTGACTCTCCTAACAAATCTGCACCAGCCACAGCCACAACCAAACGAACACAATGTTTATCGTGTTTGGAATGAGCTAATTAGTTCAATCTAAAACGAACAAGTTTGATTATTCCAAATGCTACAAGAACGCCACAGGTAGTCGTGTGCGTGCGACGAGGCACAACTATCATCAGACCTGCAGATGCAAGATCCTCCAAGATGCGCCTTTTTCGCCGTCCACGTAGGCCACACGAAATGAGGTTTCTTTGTATATGTTTTTTTTACTTGCAACAGTAGGAGTATTTCCCTAGCATGAAAGGAACCTGCTGCGCTTTACGTCGCCTCGCCTGAATTTGGCTTGGATGTGGGCTTGCCGTGGGGACTTGATCAGCAAGAGAAGTGGGCTCGGCCTTTTCTTTCCAGCTACGGCCTACGGAGAAGTGGGGAGAGTTTCCGGACAGGTCTTCTCCGCGGTGGACCACGGGACTTCCTTCCCGTTCTCCTGGTGCTGCAGTCCTGTGATGTCCCCCGTGCTGCTTGCTTGCTCAGGAACCAGGATAGCGCCGCGCAGCATCTCCCCTGCCCTCCTGCTTGCTGTCCTGCAGTGCAGTCTGCAGATCCTGTTGCCTTTTTCTTGTTGGCCGTTGAGCTGCACAGCGACGCTTTGAAGCCTGTAGCCCTGTACTGTCTAACTGGTCCTGTCGCTCAACGCGCTTGCAGGTGAGCGAGACGAGGCAGATGCAGGCGCCCTGCCCCTGGACGACGTGCGAGGTGGGCGGCGGCGCGAGCCGCGACGTCGCCGGCGACGGGATGCAGTGCTCGTTCCGGCAGAGCCAGGGCGGCGGTGCAGCGCTGTGGCAATGAACGGGCCGGGCCTCAGCCCCCAGTTAGAGAGAGGCTCAGTGGAGCACTGATCCCTCGATTTCTAATTTTTTTCTCTCGCTCGCGTCAGTCGTTGGAGCTTTGAGAGAACAACACTACAGAAAAGAAGAGGCAAAATAGATATACAGCCTGTTCGGTTGCGCTAGATTGGCTGGGCTGATCAGCTCAGCCGCAGCCCAGCCGAACGGTTGGTGAACCTGCTGCCTGAAGCCCCCTATCGCACACGCACGGACGGCTGATCGGATGGGCCAGTTTGGCTGATCTGATGGGGGCTAGCGCCAGTCACTTCGGGGCAGCCGAACAGGCTGATAGTAGTCCTTCAGGATCAAATTCATCTCTTAACTCTCAAATATAGTTCCTCAACTTTTATTTTTAGATTAGCATAAGATTTGTGGAAAAAAATCCTCTTTGCTCTTGGCACCTTCCCCTTCTAAAATCATTTAGGAGACGGACATCGCAAAGTGTTTAATTTAATTTTAAACATAGAATTTATTTACATCATATGTTATGGAGACGTACTTTACATACTTATGTACCACCATAAAAAATGAGTTGAGTGAACGGTGACACTAAATTGAAAAGGGAAAGAAATTAAAGATAAAAAAGATTTTTTTTACGATTATCTTATATTATTATTGAGCATAATATCAACAAAACGATAAATTTGGTATCAAAACAAAAAGGAGTATATTGACCAATTTAAAGATTGAGGGAGACCCTCGAGATAAAACTGAGAGATCAAAATGACTATTTTACCAAAAGAAAAATTAGCCGACCGTGTTGTCCTCTCCTCGTCTCTCGTGGCTTTGGTCCTCTGCTGAGCTCGCTCTGGGCCGCCGGTATCCGGAGTCCTCGGCTCCTCGCCCCGCCCCTAGCGCAGCGCCACCCGACGATCGATCTGTTGGAGTAATGGGCTTGGCCCATTTATTCTAAAGCATTAAAAGAATTTAAAGCCCACTATTAATGCTAGGGAATCAATGTTTAATTCCGTACCGGGAATTGAGGAGGATCTCAACCGACTTAAAAGGTGGACTTCTTGTACACCACTTGTGAAGCCGGTAAGAGGAGGACGGTGAACCACACGCGCGCGCGCTCGCTCGCCTCGCCGGGCCGTGGCCGAGGCGAGGCGAGGCGAGGCGAGGCGCGGCGCGGCGCGGCCGGCCGGACGTGACGTGACGTGCGGTGACGTGCGGTGCGGTGCGGTGATGGTGTCCAGGTTCAACGATCCTGAGCACCTGAGTCACTATATAAGGAGTGCCATTCCCCTCATCCATCCTGCACCAGAGCACTGAGGCAACTCGGCTCCTCTCTTCTCCCTCTCCAGTTGCAACAACTGAGTTCCCCAACGCTAATTTCTGCGCGCACAGAATTAGCGTGAGCAGGCCTCCGAAACCTTGCTCGCCTTGAGATCCTGCACGGGATAGGCGGGCAATCAGGTTTTTGGGTAACGCTTTAGCGTGACTGCTCAAAAATACTAAGGCTTTGCCCGATTGTACGACTACTTCCTGGTGGACGAGCCGAACGACTACGTCGACTATATTCTGGTGGCCGAACGACTACGTCGACTACATCTTGGTGACCGTTCGCGGGACTGCACTGCGAACTTCTTCCTGCACCGATTTAGTTCGACTACTTCGACTGAGGCCAACCGAGTAGATGTCTACTCCAGTTGGTAACAGCGCAGCCAATGCCTCCGGCAACGGCCCCGCTTTAGGGTACTCCCTGAAACTTTGGTTATTTATATTGTTTATGCTTATATGTGTGATAAGTATAAATATGTTCACATGTTTTATTTTACTCCTTAAAGTCATAGAAATATTGCTAGTTTATACATTTAATTTTGGAATTAAAATATACCGAAAATTGCCTAGATATCTAACAATCCAAAAACCTGAATGTGTTAATAGGGTTTCGGTATCTAGCTTTGCTGCATCAATCAAACCATCACCTTTTGATGGTTCAAATTACAAACGTTGGCAAGAGCGGCTTATACTGTGGTTAACACTATCGAGAGTGATCCATGTGAAGAGGGTAAGCCTGAACAATTCTCTCCAGAGGAAGGGAGTGCGTTCGATGAGGCTGATATCCTCTTTCGAGGCTTGATCATTAGTGTTCTCGGTGATAACCTGGTGGATTCTTATATCCGGCTGCCAACTGGCAAAGCATTGTGGGATGCTCTTGTGGCTCAATATGGAGTATCTGACGCCGGGAGTGAGTTGTATATCATGGAGCAGTTCCTTGAGTACAGGATGGTCGAAGACCGTTCTGTAGTGGAACAGGCTCATGAAATACATACTCTGGCAAAAGATCTCAAAAATTGCAGCAAAGAGTCCCCATGTGTGTTACCCAATAAGTTTGTGGCTGGAGGTATAATCTCTAAGCTGCCACCTTCTTGGAGGGACTTTGCTACTTCTCTAAAACATAAGAGACAGGAGTTCACAATAGATGGACTCATAGGGACTCTTGATGTTGAGGAGAAGGCGAGAGCAAAGGACATACGTGAGAAAGGAGTTGTTGGTGCTTCAAGTGCCAATCTTGTTCAGAAGAACAACTCCCATAAGAACAAGAAAAAGCCACCGCAGAACCAACCAAAGACTAAGAAGACAACCACTTTTAAGAAGAAGAAGAAGACGGGAGCTTGCTATGTGTGCGCTAGTACGGATCACTTTGCTGCAAAGTGTCCGAACCGCAAGGGCAACGACTCCGCCAACATGGTTATTAGCGAGCCTGGAGGAACTTCGGGGTACGGTAATTTATTACCTACTGTTCTTTCAGTCTTTGGTTCACCCGAGTGGTGGGTTGACACTGGTGCTAATATTCATGTTTGTGCTGATGCTTCTTTGTTCTCTTCTTACCAGACCGGCGGGACTTCCTCCTTGCTGATGGGGAACGGATCACATGCGCGTGTTCTTGGTGTTGGTACGGTAAATCTGAAGTTTACTTCGGGGAAGATCGTGCAGCTGAAGAACGTGCAGCATGTCCCCACCATCAAGAAGAATTTAGTCAGCGGCTCTTTACTGTGTAGAGATGGTTTCAAATTAGTCTTTGAGTCCAATAAATGTATCTTGTCTAAGTTTGGTACTTTTATTGGAAAAGGTTATGAAAGCGGAGGTTTGTTCCGTCTTTCTTTGTCAGATGTTTGTAATAAAATTGCATACAATGTTATTAACGTTGATGAAACAAATGTTTGGCATTCGAGGCTTTGTCACGTTAATTTTGGTTGTATGATGCGCTTAGCTAATTTGAGCTTAATTCCAAAGTTCACTTTTGTCAAAAATTCTAAGTGTCATGTATGTGTTGAATCAAAACAAACTCGTAAGCCTCATAAGACCGCGGAGGCAAGGAGCTTGGCACCCTTAGAATTAATTCATTCCGATTTGTGCGAAATGAATGGAGTGTTGACAAAAGGTGGTAAAAAATATTTCATGACTTTGATTGATGATAGTACTAGATTTTGTTACATCTATTTGTTGAAGTCAAAAGATGAAGCTTTACACTACTTTAAAATCTATAAAGCTGAAGTAGAAAACCAACTTGAGAGAAAGATCAAAAGAGTTAGGTCAGATCGTGGTGGCGAGTATTTCTCAAATTTATTTACTTTATTCTGCGAGGAACATGGTATTATTCATGAGAGGACGCCTCCCTATTCACCTCAGTCAAATGGGGTTGCCGAAAGAAAGAACCGCACTCTAACGGATTTGGTTAACGCCATGTTAGATACAGCGGGACTTTCCAAGGAATGGTGGGGTGAGGCTATATTGACTGCATGTCATGTCCTAAACCGTGTTCCTACAAAGAATAAAGAGATAACTCCATTCGAGGAATGGGAGAAGAAAAGGCCAACACTGTCATACTTACGTACATGGGGTTGTTTGGCAAAAGTGAGTGTGCCAATAACCAAAAAACGTAAGCTTGGACCTAAAACTGTGGATTGTATCTTTCTAGGTTATGCTATTCACAGCGTTGGATATAGATTTTTAATAGTGAAATCTGGAGTACCTGACATGCATGTTGGTACTATAATGGAGTCCAGAGATGCTACATTTTTTGAAAACATTTTTCCCATGAGAGATGAAACAAGTTCATCTAGGCAAGAGTTCATCAAGGATGATGGCTATGTCGAGCCGATAGAACACAATGAACATACACTTGTAGAAAATCCTGAGGAGGATAACAATGATGCTCCAAGAAAGAGCAAGAGACAAAGGACTGTAAAGTCTTTTGGTGATGATTTCATTGTATACCTCATAGATGATACACCCAGAACCATTGAAGAGGCATATTCATCTCCTGATGCTGACTATTGGAAGGAAGCAGTAAGGAGTGAGATGGATTCTATTATGTCTAATGGAACCTGGGAGGTCGTTGAACGTCCTTATGGATGTAAACCGGTTGAATGCAAGTGGGTGTTCAAGAAAAAGCTTAGGCCAGATGGTACTATTGAAAAGTACAAGGCTAGGCTTGTGGCCAAGGGTTATACACAAAAAGAAGGAGAAGATTTCTTTGACACTTATTCACCAGTTGCCCGATTGACCACAATTCGAGTGTTACTTTCCTTGGCAGCCTCTTATGGTCTTCTCGTTCATCAGATGGACGTTAAGACGGCTTTCCTCAATGGAGAGTTAGAAGAGGAGATCTATATGGATCAGCCGGATGGGTTTGTATCAAAGGGTCAAGAAGGAATGGTTTGTAAGTTGTTAAAATCTTTATATGGTCTCAAGCAAGCGCCTAAGCAGTGGCATGAAAAGTTTGATAGAACTTTGACCTCTGCCGGCTTTGTTGTGAACGAAGCTGACAGATGTGTGTACTATCGCTATGGTGGGGCTGAAGGAGTGATTTTGTGCTTGTATGTGGATGACATACTGATCTTTGGCACTAGCCTTAATGTGATTAAGGAAGTCAAAGAGTTTTTATCTCAAAATTTTGAGATGAAGGATCTGGGAGAAGCTGATGTTATCCTTAATATAAAACTGGTAAAAGAGATCAATGGTGGGGTGATTCTTACACAGTCTCACTATGTGGAGAAGGTGTTAAGTCGCTTTGGTTATAGCGACTATAAACCTGTCTCAACACCATATGATGCCAGTTTAATTCTTAGAAAGAACAAAAGGATAATGCGAGATCAGCTGAGATATTCTCAGATCATTGGTTCATTAATGTATTTAGCGAGCGCTACAAGACCTGACATCTCATTTGCTGTAAGCAAACTGAGCCGGTTTGTTTCAAACCCGGGAGATGATCATTGGAAGGGTCTTGAAAGAGTAATGCGCTATCTGAAGGGGACAATGAACTATGGAATTCACTACACCGGGTACCCAAGGGTACTAGAAGGGTATAGTGATTCAAATTGGATTTCTGATGCTGATGAGATAAAGGCCACAAGTGGATATGTGTTTACACTTGGTGGTGGAACTGTTTCCTGGAAGTCTTGCAAGCAGACCATCTTAACGAGGTCAACTATGGAAGCAGAACTCACAGCATTAGATACCGCCACTGTTGAGGCTGAGTGGCTTCGTGAGCTCCTTATGGACTTGCCGATAGTTGAAAAACCGTTACCGGCAATCCTAATGAACTGTGACAATCAAACGGTAATTGTCAAGGTGAATAGTTCAAAGGATAACATGAAGTCATCTAGACATGTGAAAAGGCGGTTGAAATCTGTCAGAAAATTGAGAAACTCCGGAGTTATAGCCCTGGACTATGTTCAGACGGCTAAAAATCTGGCAGATCAGTTTACAAAGGGTCTTTCACAAAATGTGATAGACAATGCATCTATGGAATTGGGCTTGAGACCCACGTGAGTCATTCTATAGTGGAAACCTGTCCTATGTGATCGGAGATCCCGTGAATTAGGATGGTGAAACAAACTAAAGTCTGACTGTGAGAAGAGAACCTTTGTGAAAAGGGCTCATTCCGTGTATAAGGTGCATTTCTCTTCTAATCTGTATGGCAGGTTGGTCTATACCTTAATGTGTGCCAGGTGGTTTCTTTTAAACAAATGAGTTGTTTTCTTGAAACAAAGATGTTGTCCTACAGAACATCTGAAAGGAACACACCTATATGAGTTTGACCACTGGTCATGGTCTATGAGAATTGGGTATTCTCTAGAAACTCATGAAGGGCCTGGAGTATGACTTATAAGCTCCAAACCGCGGGGATGTTTTTGCAGCCTAGTACCAGTGTAGGGCTCTGGTCAAACTTGTTTGCACAAAACTGGCAATTCAAGGCATAGTCCATTGCACAGTTGTGAATAAGTGTAGCCTTTGTCCTAAATGGAAGTTCAACTTAACAGTCTCTGTCGAATACTGGTATATCAATGAGAGAATGAGGGTATTTCTAGTGTGGCTTGAATTTCTTGGTGGGGATTGTTGGAGTAATGGGCTTGGCCCATTTATTCTAAAGCATTAAAAGAATTTAAAGCCCACTATTAATGCTAGGGAATCAATGTTTAATTCCGTACCGGGAATTGAGGAGGATCTCAACCGACTTAAAAGGTGGACTTCTTGTACACCACTTGTGAAGCCGGTAAGAGGAGGACGGTGAACCACACGCGCGCGCGCGCTCGCTCGCCTCGCCGGGCCGGGCCGGGCCGGGCCGTGGCCGTGGCCGTGGCCGAGGCGCGGCGCGGCGCGGCCGGGCGGTGCGCGTGCGCGGCCGGCGGCGCGGCGCGGCGCGGTGCGATGTGATGGCTATTTTGCCGTTGACAGCAATTAATCGTGCGATTAAACGTGCAATTAAATCTGTAATTAATGGCCATAACCGCATCACCTAAATGACTCTGATGGTGTCCAGGTTCAACGATCCTGAGCACCTGAGTCACTATATAAGGAGTGCCATTCCCCTCATCCATCCTGCACCAGAGCACTGAGGCAACTCGGCTCCTCTCTTCTCCCTCTCCAGTTGCAACAACTGAGTTCCCCAACGCTAATTTCTGCGCGCACAGAATTAGCGTGAGTAGGCCTCCGAAACCTTGCTCGCCTTGAGATCCTGCACGGGATAGGCGGGCAATCAGGTTTTTGGGTAACGCTTTAGCGTGACTGCTCAAAAATACTAAGGCTTTGCCCGATTGTACGACTACTTCCTGGTGGACGAGCCGAACGACTACGTCGACTACATTCTGGTGGCCGAACGACTACGTCGACTACATCTTGGTGACCGTTCGCGGGACTGCACTGCGAACTTCTTCCTGCACCGATTTAGTTCGACTACTTCGACTGAGGCCAACCGAGTAGATGTCTACTCCAGTTGGTAACAGCGCAGCCAATGCCTCCAGCAACGGCCCCGCTTTAGGGTACTCCCTGAAACTTTGGTTATTTATATTGTTTATGCTTATATGTGTGATAAGTATAAACATGTTCACATGTTTTATTTTACTCCTTAAAGTCATAGAAATATTGCTAGTTTATACATTTAATTTTGGAATTAAAATATACCGAAAAATTGCCTAGATATCTAACACGATCTCCGGCTCCATTTCCTCTCCGCGACCTGCATACAACGCAGTCTCTACTCCGTGTCCCCAAACGCCACCGGCGGACCACCTGACCAGCTGCTCACCCAGTCCCAGTTGGTTGCTCCCACCATCTCGCGGTGTCTAGCTATATGTTTTGCCCGTTTCAACGGTTGCTTGCAAGTCTGCGTGTAGTGCTGGTGCCTGGTGGCCATGTCGTCGATGCATATCGCAGCCGCCTTGATCCTGAGTTC
The DNA here is from genome assembly GCF_016808335.1 of Panicum virgatum. Taxonomy (NCBI): domain Eukaryota; kingdom Viridiplantae; phylum Streptophyta; class Magnoliopsida; order Poales; family Poaceae; genus Panicum; species Panicum virgatum. Next base: position 7,611,651 of record NC_053148.1, read on the forward strand.
CTGACATTGTGGAGGCGCTTGTCTGCACGAAGGATTGGATGAGTGCAGCTAGACGAGGTGATATTTTAACTGAGTTCGGCAAATGTTAAACGTACAATTGATTAGCAGATGATGAAATATTAGGTAACAGCATGATTAAATTTCAAAATAAATAAATCATGTTGTTCGCCCCTCGGTGCAAGATCGCAAGGATGAAGGTTTCGGAGACTTGCTCTCCCGTTCACCAGTGCATGCCGACGCCTTTCGCTTATTATTTCCGACCGTTTTCATCAGGCATTGTTCCCTGTCATAGAAGCGACTAGAATGCTAACCATCATAGGCCACCTCCTTCGTCTCCGGTGGCTCCCACCACCGTCCGCCAGCGCAGCCCGCTGCCACCACGCCTACGCCCTCACCCTAGTCCTGGCCCACCGGTTGTCTAACCAACCGCCAGCCGTCGGCATCTCCCGACGCCTCGCCGCGCCGCTCCCTCAACTTGCCGCCACCACCGGGCTTCCGTGCCCTCCTCCCCTCTTCTTCTAAGCTCGGAGGGCACATGAATTCCCAGCAGCCCTCCCTCCCCCTCCTCCCCGAACTCCGGCGGCCAATGGCGAATATAAGGCTAGGGCAACTGGGACCATGGCCAGACGTTGGGCCAATTTCTCCACATTGTAGCTACTATAGCATAAGTGGCCTAGCCTAGCTAGCAAATGTTCTCCACTAAATGGCATTAGGTGTGGGATTGGCCCAGCTACGGCCCGTGCCAGTGGCGAGCTCGCGGATGAAGGTTGAACCGGAGCTCTCAGGCCCACTTGCAGAGACTGTGTGCGGTGCGCCGTTTTGGTTCGCACTTGCACATGCACGCGTGACTGCGAGTATTTGTGGTTTTCATCCCTATTTCTGCAGGAGTTGAGACGGGGAAGCTGGCAATCGATTTCGGACAGTGCAGTAAATCTTTCCTTTTTTTAGTCATTCCAGGCGTAAGTATTGTTTCCTTTTCCGGCTTTCTGTGCACAGTCCACGAAACGAGCATTACTGCTCCACTGTGAGTATGTGACTGATCCACCAAACCACCATGTCTATGCAAATCGTATACATAATTTATATTTATAAGTTTATAAATAAAAATCTATGTACATATGTTATACCAAAAAATATTTATACAAAAAATTATGCAAAATAAGAATACTCAACATATATATAGCAAGCTTATATACATAACTTATACAGAAACAAATGTATAATTAATTTTATAAGGAAAAAGTATGACAAATAAAATTGAAGGAAAAGTTGTGCAAATGCAACACTGAAAAAATGTTAATATAACTTACACAAAAAGATGAAAAATTTGTGCAAAAAAGAAAAGGTTAGAAAATTTTTCTTACAAGACGGAGTTATCTAAGTTATATTTATAACTTTTTCAATTAATACTAAAGAAGAAAAGGGAAAATACTTAAAAAATAGAAAAAAAGTATCACCGCTCTCCGTGGTATACAAAGAGATGGCAAAGAAGAACGGAAATGAAGAAAGAGAAGAAGAGTGCATAAGGACATGCACGTGGTGCTTGAACTAGCAAAGAAAGGGAATAAAAAAATAAAAAACCGTTGGTAGGCTCCACCCACGTGAACACATGAAGGCAAGCTGCAGTCAGAAATCGAGCGCCACAACGCTCGCTAGCGCTCGCGCGTGGAATTAATTTCCGAGTTGAGACGAAGTCGAAGGCGGCGAGCGGAGCAAGGGATTTATGACAGTTGGGGTCTGCAATGAAGGGAGGCTGCTAAAAGATCCGTGTGGCCAAGAGGAGCCAGTCACTCATCAGGACTGTTTCTAGGCAGTGCGTGGGCCAATTTTGGGCGAAGTCGGCCAGATTCGGTCTGGTGGGGATTGAAAGAGTGAGGCAGCAGCAGACAGAATGGGTAGACCGCTAGAGAAATTGGTGTGGCCTTTTCACCATGCCTTACTCGGCCCGTTTCAAATTAGTACAACTAGCAAGGTTGCCCGCGCAAATAGCGCAGGTAGCTAGATTGTTTTTTATAATAACATGTCCAAATTTTACTTGGAAATAATTTTATTAAACTATATTATTTTCATTATCATTGTTCAATTGAAGTGGCCCATACCAAGATACTGTTCTTTTCTCCATCCTACTGTATGACGTGGAATGTGTATTCATTTTCATAATAAAGGGAAGGTTAGTTGTGGAGAAGTATGGTTTTATGTATTTATTGAAAGCACTATAACTATTTTTTCTTTTAGCTGTATTTTTTTCATCATAAATTTGAAGTTTGCATCCTTACAAGCTCCTCCACATGCTAACCACGTGATTAATATTAATTTGCCTCTTGATTTTTTTCACTTTTGTTTACATACAAATTATGGTCGCTTCTATTTTTATTTCAAACATCTATTTAAAATACACTCATATTTGATTATTTCACTTCCGAAGCCATGTAAAAACTAATGGCTAATGTACCTAATTTATTATTTGGTAGGACTCTATATGTGAATATTCAATTTTACTTAATTTAGTTTTCAATTTTTAAATATTTGAAAAATACATAGGGAATATGTTCTCAAGGCGCCATGTTCAACATATTAATGATGACCTTCTTTGCTACGGAAGTTTGCCTTCTATGACTCTTGGTTTTATCTTCATCAGAATCATCTTCTGATTCCCTCACAAATTCACTTAATTTCTTGGTATACACACACGCTACCCTACACCTGAGTATATTCAATAGGCTGAGTGCTGGCAGATTTCTGAGATATTGACGAAGTCACCACAAACATCTTGCTATTGACGGGCACATTGCCTATCATTAAAAGAATAACATCGGTTAAATTTGGGAATAAATCCAGGAAAATGTGAGCTCTAGTGTCGAGTCAAATTGAACCTGAGTGGGCTGGTTCCATCACAAGGAGCCTTACAGATGAGTGTTGCACTTGGTACATAATAGGCTAATCTAAACCGTTATATCTCTATAAAATCAAATGGTGTATATACTTTTGTTTTTCCAATTAACATCGTAATTTTTACACGCTTTCAATGAACATTGGCTTCTTTTAACATTATGGCCAAGTTAATTTACAACTGATCCTGCCGAACAATCTTGCTGGAGTTCATGGTGACCTTTTGTGCGTGGAGATTGGTCCAACAGATCAATCTCACCATTGTCTTGCTTTGGTATAATGTTTTCCCTTCTATATCTATCTAGTTTTCATATTAATTTGATCCTCCTCTCTTCAAGCATCACGATCGTGGCACTCCCTCTGCTCACACTATTTTTTTTCCGTTTGTCCTGGTGGACGAACATTTCCTCTTGAAAGCCATGGATAGGCCATTATAACACGTTAAGAAAAAAATATATAACTGGATAATGTTTCCTTTTATGGGTTATGGGATAATGTTTCCTTTTATTATATTTATAATCCATATGATACTTTCGTTGAACTATTTTGGTTCCTACTTCGTATGGAAATCAACTCACATTTTTATTTTTTAATTTCAATTTTATGTATTTATTGATAGTATTAGATATGGACTCTTTGAGTTAGTTTTGACCGTTAGATCTTCATAAAATCCAACGGCATAGGTTCTTCTCTTTTTTAGATTAATGTGAAAATTTTTAGACCCTCTCGGCGAACGTGGTTGCTTCTTTTAACACTATTGTATTAAGATAATAGATGCACTCTAATTATATTCTAACTTAACAAAATTTTTTAAAAAAATATTAGTATTTATAGTACCAGATAAACACACTACCAATATATATTGTGTTACATCCAATATGCATTATGCCAGGCTTTTATATTTTTTGGCGACCGGTATGAATTTTTTGTGTTTGAAAGAAGGGTTGCATGCCAATGCCATGGCACAGGAAGGGAAAACCCAAAAGGCCAAAAAGTTCACCGGCAGCAAAGGGCAGCAAGGCGTGCCACGTCGGCGCAGAACCCCTCCTCCCCATCTCATCCTGATATCCCCTACCAGCCAACCATCACGAGCAGCACGGGAAGGGAGAAGGGAAGAGAAGGCTCTCGGGCATAGCTATAGCCAGAGGGAGCAGCAACACAGGCCTCACCTGAAGCTCCATCAGCCATGGCATTCACGCCCGCCACGGCCTGCTGCAATCCCTCGCTGCTGGCGGCGCCCCGGGCGCCGTCGCGCGGCTCGTCGCCCCGCGCGCAGGCGGCGCTCCTCGGCGCGGTCTCCACCTCCGCGTTCCGCGGCGTCCGGGCGCCCGCGGCCGCCGCGGCGGCCCCGCGGTGGCGCCGCGCGGCCGCGTCTACGGGCATCGTCTGCGGCAAGGTACGTACGCGCGTGGCTTGATAGCTCGGCTGCCCGCCCGGGAATGGTCGTGGATTCGTGGCGATTGGTAAGACACGCGTGTCTAAGCTTTTGCTTGCAGGTGACCAAGGGCAGCGTGCCGTCCAACTTCACCCTCAAGGACCAGAACGGGAGGCCCGTGTCGCTGAACAAGTTCAAGGGCAAGCCGGTGGTGGTCTACTTCTACCCCGCCGACGAGACGCCCGGATGCACCAAACAGGTCAGCTTAAGCTTGGGGCAAATGCCAGCCGACACTTTTCTGAAACTCTGAAACCCTGCTACTACTGCCTGGCGTTGCTGGCCGCAGGCGTGCGCGTTCCGCGACTCGTACGAGAAGTTCAAGAAGGCCGGCGCGGAGGTGCTGGGCATCAGCGGCGACGACGCGGCGTCGCACAAGGCGTTCGCGCAGAAGTACCGGCTGCCGTTCACGCTGCTGAGCGACGAGGGGAACCGGGTGCGCAAGGAGTGGGGCGTGCCCGGGGACCTGTTCGGGACGCTGCCGGGGCGGCAGACCTACGTGCTGGACAAGAACGGCGTCGTCCAGTACATCTACAACAACCAGTTCCAGCCCGAGAAGCACATCGGCGAGACCCTCAAGATCCTGCAGGGCCTCTGAGCTCTGCATCCGTCGCTGTAAACGTACCGGAACTGTATGTGATGAATGAAGAGCCTGATTGTTTGTCCAGCGATTCAGTCTGTCAGACTCACTCGACCCATTTGATGGTCGACCAGCCTGTTCGTGCTTGTCTTGGGCAGCTTCAGGTGTTGTAGTTCAGTGAACCCCAACATTTCTGTATATGCAAATGCAATTCATCCCCATTGCAAAAAAAAAAAAAAGAGCTGTTGTTTTTTTTATGGTCACAGGAAGGGGAAAGAGCAGTTGGTTTTGAAACGTGTGTACATCGAACGGCACTTGTGAATCAGACGTCTTTCTCTCTCGACGAAATCAAACACCACAGTCTGAATCCAGCAAAACCCTGACGGAGACGCTACACAAAAGATTGGGATGCGGTTACAAGGCGCGTCTAAAAATTCATCCGCTACGGCTGCTGTTTTTACCTTGACGCCCCCTGAAAAAATGGCACAACGCTAGCATCATCATCAACCAATGCAAGCAGCCAGTCAGAACCGTGCATGGCACATTCATGCTTGGCGGTGAAGCCTGCTCTGCAACCGAGCAACAACCGTGCGTGCCCGTGTTCCAGCCGCCCCGTCACCTTGCCGGTAGCCGCCGCCGCCGCCGCCGGCCTCGTTTCGGCCTCAGCTCGCTAGTCACGCTCTCGCCTCGCCACAAGTGGACACGCCGGGTTGCCGAAAGCCATCAGCATCCGGCATCCGAACCGACTTGGAAGCTTTCTAAATTTTCCTCAACACTGCGTTCCAACTGTCTTCACATTTCTATTGGTATTTCGAAACTTGATCGGGAGTTTTTTCACGTTTCTGTTTGGAATCTGATTGGGAGTAAGCTGCACATTTGCACATAAGAAGAAGAAGAAAATTATAGACAAAATTTTCAAACGATTAATGATGTTCTAGCTAGGATAGCCGATGAAGTGTCCAGTTGGTCCATGGCCGGGTTCATACAACTCTTTCAGGTATCAAGTGCTCTAGGCAGTCTTTCTGGTCGCGACAACACGACCATGTAATCGTTTTGTGCTTGTGTCTTGGGGTGCTCCCCTTCCTTTGTAAAAAAACTCTTGCTTCCCTTTTTATGAAATACAAGCTCAGACACGGCCGTGAAGAAAAAAGATTTCCTACACTTCTCGTTGAGAATTTCTTTTCTCCAAGCACATGGAAGACCTGTGGTGCATGTAGCATATTTCTCTTGTGTGAGATTATAAAGCCAAGACCGAATTAAAAAGAAGAAGATAAAAACAAAAAACGGCAAGCAAAACTGCAAAATCCGGTATCCATCTCAGCATCTCCCTCACAGGGTCGCCGCCGATGCCCAGCATCTTCCCCTCTTGATCCCCCTCTTGATCTCAGCATCCAACGGCCAGGATCTGATCAGCGACCCCTCCCACTACTCTCGGCCATTAAATACACCCCCTCGTCACTCTCCCTCTTCATCCTACTCCTACTCCACTCCCGCTCAGCAAACCCAAGAGAAGGCAGCGTTGACAGCAGCCGCGAGTCCGCGACGCCAGGAGGAGCAAGCCTTCGCCGGCGAGATCGATGGACCTCCTCGAGCACCCGCTCGAGGCCGTCGCTTTCCGCCTCTACTCGCTCCCGGAGGCCTCAGCGGCCACCGGCGCCGCCGCATGGACCTGCCTCGCCGCGGTCCTCGCAGCCGCCGCGGCCGCGGGCCTCTGGCGCCTCCGCGCCTCCGCTGTCGCCGCCGCCGCCACGAAGCCTCTGGGGCTGGATCCGTGCCTCAAACCGGAGGCACCTACGGCGCCGCTCGCCGCGTCAGAGCGGCGGTCGGAGCCGGCCGAGGCGCCGACGACGGCGCCCTCGCCCAAGGAGCGGTACACGGCGTACTACTGCGACGCGTGCCGCATCGGGTGCTGCGACTTAGACCGCTACGACGACAACGACGACGACGACGACCGGGAAGATGACGCGGAGGAGCACGACGACGGCGACGGCGCGTACCGGACCCCATTATCGGTGACGACGACGGACCCTTTCGTGTGGGAGGCGGAGGTGTTGCGATCGCTGCCCCTCAGCCCGGCGGCGGCGGAGGTGGGGCTGGGGCCGGGGCGGTACCGCAGCCCGCCGGCGCTCAGCGGCGGCAGCGTGGTGCAGCTGTGGGACCAGGTCGCGGGGGCCGGGCTGACGCCGACGGCGAGCCCGCGCCGGAGGGGCCTGGCCGTCGCCACCGCCCCGGGCTTCTGAACTCCTGCAGATTAGCAATAAATTCGCCATTTTTGGTAAGAGGGAAGAAACCAAACAAGATCCTGCAGCTGTTCTACCAACATGTAAATACGAGCCGCATTCGCCTTAAAATGCATGAGTTTTTTTTAAAAGAAAAAGTTCATGAGTTCCGGATTATATTGGACTCATCTCTCTGGCAGCTTAAGATCAAGAAATGGCATCACATAGTGCTCATGTTTAATGGCTTTTTCCTGCTTGGCTCGATCAAAGTGCTCGCTCCCTGGTGATGGGCGCGGAGCGTGTCAGCATGACGCTTCTTCGATGGCCGAGCCACCGAGCGAGGGGGACAGGCTCCAGCAGGAGCATGGTTAACCTAACCGGTGGGAACCGGTTCGGTTTGACCGGTTACCGGTCAAACCGGTCCGGTCCGGTTCCGGTTTCGGCCGGTACCCAACCGGCCCAAATTCAAATTTTAAATTTGAATTCAAAAAATGAAAAATTCCCAAAAAATTCATAAAAATACTTCAAGGTGTGATGAATCTAATGGTGTCAAATTTTCTCAAAAATTCATTCATTTAGTATAGTTTGCGGGAATTTAAAGTTAAATCAAAAAAGAAAAAGAAAAAAAATGGGCCGGCCCATGAAGGCCCACCGATCAAACCGGTCAAACCGGCCGGTAAACCGGTAAAACCGGTCGGTAAACCGGTCAAACCGGCCGGTAAACCGGTTGCACGGGAGCTTTTGAATTTCAAACCGGTCAAACCGACCGGTAAACCGGTAAAACCGGCCGGTAAACCGGTCAAACCGGCCGGTAAACCGGTCGGAACCGGTTGCATAGGAGTTTTTGAATTTATTTGAATTTGGATTTGAATTCAACCGGTTTCCACCGGTTACCGGCCTAACCGGTCCGGTAAACCGGTACCGGAGGGCGGCGGTTAGGCCGGTCCGGTCGGATTTTAAAACCCTGAGCAGGAGTCGCTTTCAAGCGCTCCAACGTGCTTGGTCTCACCTACCTTTGCAGGCTTCCAGAAGGGCCCTTTCCTCTCGCTCACCGATCGGTTAAGGCCCTGTTCCAAACGAAAAAAAACATTAGATCGAATGTTTTGATACATGTATGGAGTACTAAATGAAGTCTATTTATAAAATTTTTTACATGGATAGACTGTAAATCGCGAGACGAATCTAATGAGACTACTTAATCCATAATTTGCAACAGTGATGTTATAGTAACCATCCGCTAATCATGGATTAATTAGCATCATTAGATTCGTCTCGCGATTTACAACTCATCTGTGTAAAAAGTTTTGTAAATAAACATTATTTAGTACTTCAAATTAGTAAGATTCCGTCGCCTAAAGTAAACTACTCCCGGCGCCGTGGCAGCTTGCGCGCGGCGGAGCGCCACATGTCCCTTCTTGGTCGCCGACGATTGTCCGGCGAGCTCTGAGCCCGCACACCTGTGACTACATGCCTGACTACCGGCCGCGCATGTGGTCCGGTGTAACACCTCAGGTGTTAATCGCCTAGAATTAAATTAATCGTAGTCATTAGTTAAACTTACACGACCAAAACCCTTAGTTAAGCATTTTTCTGTACCAGTTTTGGAAACCAGTGCCACCGATTTTTCCGCGGGTCAGGGGCAGAGCACGCATCTCGGCGTGCCACGCGTCGCCGTCGGCGAGCTGCGCCGAGGATGCGCCACGTCGTCTTATCCCCGCCTCACTTATCCTCTTTGGACGCCGTGCCTCTCTCTCCTCCATTCTCCTCCTCCTCCCGTGCCCTAGCTCAAGGTTGAGCCGCCCCCATCGCCGTCCGGCCGTCTCCGGTCACCGTGCGTCGATTCCTCCCACCCAAACCTACCTCGCCTCGTCCTCCACCCATCCCCGAGCTCATTTGAGCCGTTCCACGGCCGAAACCACTTCCTCACCAACGTGGCCGCTTGAAGATTCGCCTCACGCGTCGATCTCCATTCTCCGGCCTTTGCCGTGCAAACTAAACATATGGTAAGCATCACAGCATCCCCCTCAACCTTCCCAAGCCCTCCCTTCTTCCGTTCTGGGCGATGTGCACCAAGTTGTGCGCCACAGGCCGAAACCGGTGCCACCGGTTTGGTAAATCCAGTGCCACCGATTTTAGCCTGACCGGTGCCGAAACCAGTGCCACCGGTTTTGGAAATCCGATGCCACCGGTTTTTTTATCAGAACTGCTTGAAGTAATATAAATCATTAGTAGTATACTTGTTCAATAGTTATTTATTTTAAAGTTGCACATCATATTTATATTGGCTTATATCATATGCATACGTGTAACATCCGCAGCGGAGGGGGTGGTTTATGAGGTGATCGCGGAGCCACGGGAGCCGCAAGAGCAAGCGCCGCAGCAGGAGATTTGTGAGCACCCGGCCCAAGGCCCAGTTCACCCTAGTACTGAGCAGCAGCCAGAAGGCAAGCCCCGGTGCATGTCCTATTATTTCAAATTATGACTCCTATATATGTCTCTATTACTTGTGCATTATGTTTAGAAATTGTTTAGAACCCTAGTTGCATGATCCTTAGGTTTCTTTGAGTTATACTAGTATGTATAGGACGATAGAAATGCTATGCTTAATAGTTCTCGGTAGAAGTCGAGTGATTTCTTGTCACTCGCGAGATATAGGATATTTGGAAGTCAAGTAATTTCCGGTTACTCGCGAGTTATGAGATATATTTATATTCCAATACATGAGCTGTTGAAATTGATATAGAATGCATGGAAATTTGAGACCGGACGGGAATTGATGATGATATATAGGTATGGCAGCAGGACACGGTTTCTGGTTGTCTTAGTCCCGTCTGAGTCAGTTAAGGACCGTACCGTTGTTGGCCCTGCTGATCATGTTTGAATTATACTAACCGCATGCCGGGAGTAGGAGGTAGTAGAAACCGGTAAGCCGAGTACTGTCTTGCTTCGAAAGTACAGGAACCCGCACCCAACTCCTAGGGTAGTTGAGTAGTCGCGGAGAAATGGGGATGCATATGTTTACTTTTGGTGGTCTCACGTTGAGCTCGGCTGATCATATGTCGTTGGGCTGGTTCCTGTAGTTCGAAGCGGGGAGGGGAATGGTTGGTGCGTGTGGTCCGACGGAGCATACGCGTGCCGTGTTGGTTAGGTTCACTTTGCAAGGTTAAATCGGATCGATTCGCCGTCAGTGGCTCTCGGATATGAGCACCTTGATCAACTGCGCCACATCGTAGTTTTATGATAGCAGGATGATTATATATATGATGATGAGTACATTGCACTATTATTTAATGCTCTACCATGTCTGCTATAGTTAGGTTATGCAAATGCTTAGATTATGGTTGATTTACATAGAATCTGGAGCTAAAATAATGAAAGTAAGGAGTTACTTTAGTCGCCTTTTTCTACAAAATCAACCACCAGCCAGAAAGCCTTGCATGTCTAGGTATGTGGGCTAAGTTATACCCACTGGTCGGGTGAGTCTTGCTGAGTATTAGATGCTCAGGGTTTGTTGCTACCCAAATTATTTCAGGACTCCAGGACGTTGACTTCTGCCCCTGCTATGCCAAGTTCATCTGCCGCAATGCAGAGGGGTGGCAGGTCGTGGAGAGAGATCCTTAGGATAGGGCTATGGCAGGTCGCACATTTGAGGGCAGAGTGTGCAACCCTCGGTTTTGTTCAGACCGGTCTGATCGGTCAGTGGACCGGTCTGACCGGTGGTTGGGGTAGGCCGTTGAGCACCGGTCTGACCGGTGAGGTGTACCGGTTTGACCGGTTGTAATGAACCTGAACCAATGAGGTTAACGTAGTTATAGTTTTTCTTATCCTTCTGAATTTTGGTTATAGTTGTAAATTATTTAATTCATGTAAATTATGCAAGTTTTTGTATATTTGAACTCGGTTTGTAAAACTTAAAGTTTCTATCGCGTGTACCTCTTTATATTTTCAAGTAATTGTCATACTTGTACCATCTGCGTCCGCCTTCACGTGGGACTACCGGTGTTGTTTCGATCGGGCCGTGGGTTGAGAAAGGACCGTCAAATTAAACCATTAAGCAAATGCGTCTGATGTGTTCAAATGACAGTTATTATATTTAATTTAGAGTTTTAATTTGGCGGTTCTGTCACATTGGGGCCGTGACGACGCTGCCACATTGGCACGGTAGCATCTGGGCACGCGTGCCTTCGCCGCTCCTGGCTCCTAGGTTTCGGTTGGGTCTCCAGCGCCACGGAGGTGCGGCGAGGGGAGCCCAAGAGCCCCAATACGTGCTCGGCGGACATGACGTGACACGGACGAGGACGCTTAATTTGGTCCGTCGGACGACGTGAACGTCGCCGATCGACGACACGTCGTCGTCGGACCAGATTGCTTCTGCTCTGTGCGGTTGGAGATGACGATGCAGCAAACAAACATTCGCCGCTCCCTGCAGCCGTGTCCAAAACGGGCTTCCCTGTATGCAGAATGTGGCCGCCGGCCGACCGCCGCCGGGGCGTACGAGCATGCTCAAGCCTCAAGCTTCGTGTGGCTCTCGGCTCTTGTACGGCCCATACGGGCGCCGCCTCGTGGTGGGGGAGGCCGGCCGGTCGGTCGGTCGCCGCCGGCGCCTTGATAAATGTCGCCGTCTCAGCTTCACTATAGTGGGGTTAATCAAAGGCGGCGTCGCTATCGTCGCGTCGAGAGTTAAAATTGCGTGGTCTCAAATGCGCACGAAGTATAATACGATCTCTCTCTCCCTCTCTCTCTCTCTCAGGAATCGCAGGATGGCCGTGACGTCGGAGCCCATCTCGGCGTACGCTCATGCGCGGTCGCAAATGGCCGGACGTGGGTGTGGTTTGGTCCGGTTGCCGCCTCGGCCCCTGCCGTCCAGGAACATGGAGTTGGTGGCCTCTTCTCAGCGGAGTTTGGCGGTGGGGTGAGTATGTGGCTGCGTGCGGCTGGGCACGCTCGCCGCTCGAGTCTTCTAGGACCAGCGGCGCAGGGTGGAGACGAGACATCTGGCATGGGGTGTCTCCATAGCTCGTCGCCGGCCGTCGCGCCGATGATCGACGCCGCCGGTCCGAACGCGAGGAGAGGCATCACGCCCGCTCGAGAGATTCCACCCAAAGCGCCGGGGCCGTGATCTTTGCGTGATTTTCCGTGGACGCCGCGCACCGGCATCGGCGGCGCCGTTCGTTCCCTTGGCTTGGCTCACCTTGTCCGATCCTAGTAGACTCGGCTAGCTGCTACTCCTCGCCGGAATCCGACACTCTCTGTCGCGCGTTTCAAATGAGTAGTCGTGGTCGGTGGAGGAGTACGTGTTCTGGCCTGCGGTCGGCCCTCCGTCGGTGTCGTGTCCAAGCATATACCGATGCCTTTTGGTACGCCGTTGCCACGAGATGCAAGTTGGCAACTACTCCCTCCGATCCAGTTCCAAATTATAAGTCATTCTAAAAATCTTGGAGAGTTAAAGTTTTTCAAAATTAATCAAAATTATATAACAAGATAATAATATTTATGATACCAATTAAGTATCATTAGATTCTTTGTTAGCTATATTTTTATAGTTCATAAATCTGTGTTTTTCTCTATAATTTTGATCAAACTTTGAAATGATTGACTCTCCAAGATTCTTGAAATGACTTATAATTTGGAACGGAGGGAGTAATGGGTGGTCTTGGTCATCAGTTCAGTTCATTTGCATCCCGTGATCCGGATTAGTTCAATTAGATAAGTTTTGAGTCGACCCAAGAAAATAGAAATTTGAACGACGGTCATGAGCCCATAACTTCACTACAAGTCAACAACTGGCTAACACGGCATATCTATTCCTGTGACAGCAGCAGCAAATGCTGCACAGGACCAAATATCGGGAAACAATACGGTGCCCACATTTTCCAGTACGCTCATACAGAACGGAGATGTTTATTCGACCAGATCAAACACTGGTCTCTGCAATCAAGTAACCGAGGAGCTCGTCAACGAGCGAACCCTCGCTCAACAAGAAAGTCCAAAAATATCATCAAGTTACAAATTGTAGGCTACAAAATTGACTGATGTAAGAATCCGTGCACCCGTAGAAGACAGTCTCTTCAGTGTGGTTTTGGTACATGGCCGTCTACCGCGAAGTTCCTCGTGGCTGCAGGTAACGCCAGCCGCATGCCATCAAGTTCAGGCTTCGCGATCACTTGGCAGCCTAGCCGCGATCTGAAAACAGTTCCAAAATCGGAAGTCAGATTAGAATGATGAAACTTGTGCAATCCACCTTCAGTAATACTGGGAAATTCGCATGGATATCTTCATTTTTGTGATTCATGCATTAAACCTGGAATCAACATTTTGCTGCTGTACAGTAAAAATAGAAAGTATGATATCTGCACATTAATGAATTACTTGTATGGGTAAATCCCAATCAGCTATTTTGTAACATAAGTTTAAGTTCACTTAATTTCAGTTTTTCATACACATAGGTATGAGGCCTAGGAGTAAAAAAAAAGTATGAGGCCTAGTTACCACTGAGATAGCAGCTATTTATAAAGACTGCACAGATCTTTGAAGGTTATAATGAAATAGACTGAAACCCCTAGCAGTTTTCTTCCCCCCTCGACTTGGAGGCCCCCAGGTATGTCGCTTTTTCAATCTCAATTCAACACCCAAGGTTGTCAATTATAAAAGAGATTCTGACAATGCCTCCCTGGGCATGCACAACTCGTAGGTGGAAGTAAAATATTTTAAAGCGAGAGAAAAAAAAATTCCATAAGGGGATCTTCACTTACGTTTCTGTGAGCCCAAATGCAAGGTCAAGCATATCATTTTCTTCATCTGTTGGGTCTTCTAACTTGTTATAATCATTTACATCCTGGATAAGGTTGGAAATTATAGTCAGCAGTGGTACTTACAATATGCCAATATCTACATCTGTACTAAGTTTGCATAAGTATAAATAGAGCATACCATAACTATTACATGGCAAGTAGAACAAGCAAGTGAGCCTTCACATGCTCCTGCATTAGCCAAAAATATCAAGGTTATTAACTACAGCTGAAAAAATTGATAGAACATAACAACAATGATTAAAATGCCTCCTGTATTAATGAAAAATGGTAAAATCATGGAGCAAACAATGAATTATGGATGGAGAACCAGGAGATTCAGTATAACTAGTTCCTTTAAAAATTATAAGTAATATATAAAGAACAGCAAGCATAAACTTACTACAATACAGGCACTAAAAGGAATCACACCGGAGGGAAATTGCAAATTTTCCAAATATGAACTTTTACCTTCAAGCTCTATGTCATTTTCATGAGCAGCTTCTAACATGGACATTCCAATGGGCACACTGATCGTCTTTTCTGAGCCATCCTTGTTGACAAATGTTACAGAGATTCTGTGCAGTTCAGAGGAAAATCTGCTCATCAGAGGACTATCTCCTACACAGAATAATTGCTGAAAGTTGAGTATTAACATTCAGCCAAACGGATCAAGAAATTGTTTCATGGCAGCTATCTCTCTAGATGTGGAGGGAACAGAGCTTTAAAAAGAGAGACAATGTTAACAAAAGAATTTCAAAGAAAGGTGTGGACTAAGGCACTAAGCATTAGATTCCAAGAGATAAACATGACTAGGTGCTCTAATTTCAAGATACATAAAAGAATGAAACTAAAGAGATAAATGCGCTTACTTCTCCTTCTCCTGATTGCTTTCATCCTTATCACCACTTGTTGCAGTTGAAAAGAGGACGTTCCTCTGGAAAAAAAATTGAACAGGCAATGAGTACAAATACACTGAGACAGAGCATTACTTCTGCAGGTATGAAAAGCTAGTTGCTTGCCATTCTCCAGAAAGAGCTAACTGGCAGTGCAAAAGGCATTTGATAATTTGACAAAAAAAAATCAGAACAGAGAATGCACAGATAGGCAAGTAGAATAAAAACCAAATCACTGAAAAATAATATACTGTACAAGTACAAAACAGTGTACATGGATAGCTAGTTATATCAGCAGTAATTGCAAAAACAGACGTTAGCGAGGAGGGACATGTTCATCTAAATTAAAGTCTTCACCAGCAACCAATGTTTGGGTTCTTACCGACGATTGTACAGTAGGAATTACAACTGGACTCGAATGCTGGACGACATGACCTTGATACAAACTGCCTCGACTGCTGAGCAAGTTTCCTGCCATAAAAAAGGAACAACAATCAACAAAATGAGAAGGCAACCAAGCCTTCAGTTTTGCTACATTAGCACGCAGCAACTCCGGAGGGTTCCAAATCCAAAATTCAAGAAACATGACTACCAGCTGGAAATTCAGCATTCCGCCAAACCACAGAGCTGGGCAAAATTCGCGAATTCCCAAACGCCACTGACTAGCAATAATCATAGCATAGAGTACGGAAAGGAGCGAGAGGAAAAGTGAAGGCACGAACCTGCTCTCGTCTCGGCCCTACCCTCGCGCAGCAGCCGCATCCCTAGCCGGGAGATCCTGCCAAACATACCGGCAGCCGGCTCTGCTCCCTCCGAACCCTAGAGCAGCACTCGAGACAACGAAATCAGCGCAACAACCACCTCGCGCTGCGCGAGCAAAGCAGCAAGGGCTCAGTTCGGCGTCGCCAAAGACCGAGGTGAACTCACGTGGAAGCTGGAGGGCCGAACCGTCTGGGAGCAACGGGCGCCAGCCGCGGGGACCTCCTCTCCACGACGGCGGGAAGGAGGAGGGGGAAGACGACGAGTGGGGTGAGGCCGGGCCGCGTGAGCCGCCGTTCGCCGTGGCGTGGAGGAGAGGAGTCTGGAGAGCTCACACACGC
Source organism: Panicum virgatum (assembly GCF_016808335.1). Lineage (NCBI taxonomy): Eukaryota > Viridiplantae > Streptophyta > Magnoliopsida > Poales > Poaceae > Panicum > Panicum virgatum. The sequence goes on from NC_053148.1 coordinate 7,627,555, forward strand.
CGCCGCCGCCGCCGCCGCAAGAAATGGGCCGTGCGGCCCATTAACAGAAATATCTAGACGGGGGCAATGAAAGCCCAGCCCATCACTAGCCTGGCTATAAGAGCCTGAGAGAAACCCGCCCTAACCCTCTCTCTTCTCCCCATCCGCCGCCAGAGTCGGGGACGCCTGCGCCGCCTCCACCAGCGACCAACCGCTGCCGGAGAGGGCGCGACCTCTTCTCGCCGCCGAATCGGGGTCTCATCCTCCGGCCGCCTCACGAGGTGAGCAGCGCTCTGTGCTCGTACGCCTGTCATCCCTGCTTGCGCGGTTGTGCCTGTGCTTATTCGTGGTTTATCGATCGGACATCTTTTGGTGTCTTCCCGGGCTGATATCGTTCTTTCCCTGTAATCCGTAGCGGTTGGTTAGGTATGTATTCTTGGTTTAGTGCGAGAGTTGTTTGAACGATGGATGTTGTAGCTAACAATTAGCTGCTGATTTGATGTGGCCTGCGGGGATTAAGGTCCACGTCTGGATTCTTAGGTGTTTGAAACACGACCACGGCAACTGTTCTAGTAGTGCAAGTGACGCCTATGATCTCTTAGACTCTTACTGTCATCTTGCTTTTCTTGCCTTAGCTTGAAACCGAAATTTAAGCTTGCGTGCAGACTGCTGAAGCCTGAAGGTGTTCTCGAATGCCTAGGTTAGGGTTTGTGATGCCCTGCCAAAGTTTTGCTGGTACTTGGTATCATTTGATTTTCCTTTCTGATTGTATTGTTGCTGTGCGTCATAGCAAGGTGCTGAAGTGGTCCATATCAATTCATTGCCTCGGAGTGTTCTGAAGCTGTAGCCTGTAGCTGCTCACTTGTTCTAGTTTTATATGAGAATCTAATTGGCTCTGTTGTCTGGTTCCATGCTGTCAACTTAATATGTAATATCTAATATCTTATGAAGATGCATATTGATGTTTTGTGATTATAATTTCAAACGAATGGTTGCTTGCTTGTTTCTCTATTATGTCATATTAGAAATTATCTTACTCCTTGTTATTATGCAGTAAAGCATTCACATGTGTTTGTGTTTTACAGGAATAGGTAGCTGAGCTTTGTATCAACAAGATGGTGCAGTACAATTTCAAGAAGATCACTGTTGTCCCTCCTGGGAAGGATTTCATCGACATAACTCTGTCCCGCACTCAGAGGCAGACACCGACTGTTGTCCACAAGGGTTATGCTATCTCCCGCATTCGCCAGTTTTATATGCGCAAGGTTAGGTACACCCAGCAGAACTTCTATGAAAAGCTGTCCACAATTATCGATGAGTTCCCTCGACTGGATGACATCCACCCTTTCTATGGTGATCTCCTCCATGTGCTCTACAACAAGGATCACTACAAACTTGCCTTGGGTCAGATCAACACAGCTAGGAACATCATTGCAAAGATAGCCAAGGACTACTTGAGGCTGCTCAAATATGGAGACTCCCTGTACCGGTGCAAGCATCTGAAGGTGGCTGCACTAGGTCGCATGTGCACTGTTGTGAAGAGGATCAGTCCTAGTTTGGCATACTTGGAGCAGATCAGGCAGCACATGGCCAGGCTTCCATCCATAGACCCAAACACCCGTACCGTGCTGATTTGTGGCTACCCAAACGTGGGGAAGAGTTCTTTCATGAACAAGGTTACACGGGCAGATGTGGACGTCCAGCCTTATGCCTTTACAACAAAATCCCTGTTTGTTGGTCATACAGATTACAAGTACCTGCGCTACCAAGTTATTGACACACCTGGTATCCTTGATAGGCCTTTTGAGGATAGGAACATCATAGAGATGTGCAGCATCACTGCTCTGGCACACTTGAGGGCTGCTGTTCTGTTCTTTCTGGACATTTCTGGATCTTGTGGGTACAGTATCGCTCAGCAAGCCGCACTGTTCCACAGTATAAAGTCTCTGTTCATGAATAAACCTCTGGTCATTGTGTGCAACAAGACTGACTTGCAGCCCCTTGAAGGCCTTCCTGAGGATGACATGAAGCTTATAATGGAGATGAAAGCAGAGGCTATGAAGACTATAACCCAGGCTGGTGATCCAAATGAAGAGGGTGTTTTGTTGACGATGAGCACATTAACAGATGATGGTGTTATGGCTGTTAAAAATGCTGCATGCGAGAGGCTTCTTGAGCAGAGGGTGGATGTGAAGATGAAATCAAAGAAGATGGTTGACTGCCTGAATAGGTTCCATGTTGCTGTTCCAAAGCCTCGTGACAACAAAGAGAGGCCTGTTTGCATCCCTCCGGCTGTTCTGGAAGCTAGGGCTAATGCTGCTGCGAAGGAAAAGAAGAAGCTTGAGAAGGACCTTGAGCAGGAGAATGGAGGTGCTGGCGTCTATTCCGCCAGCCTTAAGAAGCATTATATATTGGCCAATGATGAATGGAAGGAGGACATTCTCCCCGAGATATTGGATGGGCATAATGTTGCTGATTTTCTGGATCCAGATATCCTGGAAAGGTGTGAAGAGTTGGAACGAGAGGAGGGGCTTCGTCTGGAAGAGCAAGCTGCACAAGATGCTTTTGAGATTGATGGCCATGAATTAACTGATGAACAGAAGGAGATATTGTCTCAGATCAGGAAGAAGAAGGCGCTACTTATCCAAGAGCATAGAATGAAGAAGAGAACTGCTGAAAGCCGTCCTATTGTTCCTAGGAAGTTTGACAAAGATAGGAAATTCACAACTGAAAGGATGGGAAGGCAGCTTTCCTCCATGGGTTTGAATCCCAGTGCAGCAATAGCTCGCAGCCGGTCCAGAGGCCGCAAGCGTGAGAGGTCACTGAGCAGAGCTGCTGCTGATGCAGATGCTATGGAGGTTGACGGACAGCAATCCAATAAGAAACTGAGACTGGGGTCTAGATCTAGGTCGAGGTCACGGGCTCCTGAGGAGGTTGTTCCTGGTGAAGGATTCAAGGACTCTGCGCAGAAGAAGAAGGCAATCAAGAAAGCCAAGGATGCCACGAAGAAGAGGAACAAGGATGCCCGCCGTGGAGAGGCTGACCGTGTCATTCCCACTTTGAAACCAAAGCATCTGTTCTCTGGGAAACGGACTCTTGGGAAGACAAGCAGGCGATAAGCACAGCATGTTACTGGATCTGGTGGGTCATTCTTGCAACCAAATGTCATGCCTGTTGCCTTTTCTATGCTAATTCTATGTGCTGATAGTTTGCTGTGTCCAGTGCTGCAGGAAATACAGAACTGGTGGAAATATGGTGCAGACAATCGGCAATGGGGGCTCAAGTGTCCTACTGGCTCTGCTGATACTGCTATTCTATTTATCTTGCTGTCTCGCGGTCCTCGTGAGACGTAGTTTTGCTAGCTTATACTTGTATTAGTGAATTTGGTTTGTTACTCTACCTGCTGTGTGGCATTAATTCTGTTGAGTGGCATTAATTCTGTTGGTACGAAGTTGGTTTTAGCCAAATTGTTGCTGTCGGATTTCTGTCTGGTTTATTTGGCGTTTCAAGCACATCTGTGAATTTTTGGATGTTGCAGTGACCCAGTCGTGCATCCCAGCTACTTATCATCTTATCGGAGTGATATACATTTTTGATTTGTGATTGTTGCTAGCTTATTAACTTGGTGCCATCTCCATTAGCTAAGCTGCTCGTGCAGCAAATCAATTGCATTGTGGAGTGGAGCACTACAGATCTAGCAGTGTAGATGGGAGTGGAACAGTCGAGGACAATGTGCCGCGCTCCACACGTGTTGATGCTCCGGTCTGATTCTCTGATTCCTATGGTCAATACTCGCTAATAACTTTTGCTGACGAGCATATGTAATCCATGTCCAAATCTTAGATGACACCAAACATATATAGATGGAAGTTAATTTACACTACTAGCTAGTCCAATCGCCTGCATTCAGTTGGCAGCAGATGCCGGCAGCTGGGTAGCTCAGTAATATCCTGCGTGGTAGGGTCACTTTGCAGTTGAAATCCCTATCAGTGTTACAGTTAAATGTTTAGTAATATTTATAGTAACAGAAATAGTACTTATAGCTAATGTTATTGCATAGGCAGCAAATGCACAGTAACAGTTAAATGTTCCGTCATTGCATAGTAACAGAACAGCTTCCAATTGGATTTAACTTCATTCGTTGTGATTAACTTGCCAATAGTTTTGTCAATAGTTTGCTACTCTCAGTTCTGACATTTAGTATTCAGTCACCTTTGTCTGACTAGCATTTCTTCTCTGAAGCTTTTGGCATGAATCCTTTTGTTTTGACTAGCATTTACAAGATTGCCCAAGAGAAATATGTATCTGATGTTTGGGGTGACATAATTGATACTTATGATTTGAAGGGCCACATTATCTATATATTGATCTGTGAGTATATAATGTATGTACATACTTTGTCACATGCATGCCTTGTTTTAGGGTGTTGTCTTTATGAGGTTTAAGCAAGACTAAGTTTCTGCACATGCTGTTGACCTGCTGTGCTACTTGTTTTATCTTCTGCTCTGCAAGTTAGATATCATGCTGCTGATTCCCTGTTAAAGTAATATTATTTTTTCTATGATAGGAGGTACAAAAGCACTGCATTGTTATCTTATTATCAGCGTCATGAAACAGTTTTATTATTCGTCGGTCTTGAAACTGTGTTGCTACTGAAATGAATATTTGTTACACTTTTGAAATGAATGTATCCCATTCAGATTTGTTATGCTTTTCAAATGAATATTTGTTATTGTTATGCTCATGATTGTGCCTGGTTCATGGTCATGGCAGCTGGAGATCCTGGTTTATTGCTTGCTCATGATTGTGCCTGGTTCATGGTCATAGCAGTTGGCCGACTAATGAAAATAAAAAAAATGGAAGAGTTATTAGATGTTTTGTGCATGAATATACACATGTAAAATGCTGTTCAAGAGGAGGCAATGCCTGCACTAGCCGTTACTGTATTCTTGGTCGAGTTGATGGAGGGTACTAATTTCAGAGCAAAGAGCATATGTAAGTGCACAATTTTCAGTCACAAGGCACAAGGCTGCAGCACAGAAAACAGGTTCACTGGTTCTGTCACACAACATTGACAAGTTCAGAGCACAATAGCAGTACAGGTTCAGATAATCAGAGAATTACAAGTTCATAGCTTCAGAATTTAGATCATTACTAGCCAGAATCAAACATGACACCTAGTAATCAAAGGTTCAGAAATCAGAATGACAACACACCAAGGCTCATATGGTCAAATCAGATCAACGCATCAGGAGTTCACGACGATATCAATGGGACCTTACTGTCTTGCAGAGAGAAGTGGAGTGCTCATGGACAAGAAGCTGCTAGAAACCTATCTGAATAATGCCTTGTCACAGTTAATCAACACATATAGCTCAAGACACTGATAAAAGGCCTAGACTGAACACCAGCAGTACTTGAACTTCATGGAGCTTAGATTAATCAAATCCACATACAGCATAATTAATCAACACATATAGCTCAAGAGCACTAGTAATACATTTACGAGTTCCCAGCTCATACAAAGTGCAAAATAAACTCTGAATGCTTAAACAGATGTATCATGGACTCCAATACAAGTTCAGCGACACACAGCAGGTCCAGAGAAGCAGCCAAGCTCCCACGCGCAAGGAGTTGGCGGCGTGCCGAGGCGCTGGCGGCGTCCAGGTCGAGCGGCGCCGGCGCAGGCGGAGTCCAGGTCACGAGATGATGCGGGAATGCGATCGATCGGGGAAAAAATAGGATAGGAACCGACGTGGACCCACTTTTGAATATGGAGAGTAAAAAATAGCTAGTATTTTGGTTTACTCCACACCTTTAAAGAGGCTTTCTATTTTTACAGAGTCCTTCTACTCTATATTTGGCTAGGATATACATAAGCTGTTGGAGTTGCTCTTATGAAGCCAAATTCCTTGTACTCACATGCTATGAACTACTCCATGCTTTTCTCCACCGAATTCCCAAACAGTGTGAAGGTGATAAAAAAAACATCTAGACTTCACGAAAATTGTGTTCACAATCTCCTCACTATTCTATCTACGCATACCTGTAAAACACAATATAGTTGTGATATTATAAATCTACGTTAAAACATAAATCTACGCTTACGATTTTCGTATTTTTAATGAATATTTTACCGTACTGATGGCCAAATTACGTAAGTCTGACAGAAACAACGTTCAAAACGTCATGCTCTTGGCACCGAAAAAGGTACTTATGTTGTTTTGCTAGAAGGACTGTTACGCAGGTAAATTTAGACGTGCCACAGTATTCAGGCTTCATATATAGGACTTTAGACACGGCACAATATTCAGGCTTCATATAAAGGACCAATAAATTCTGAACATCACTGATTGCCGTATCAGGTGATCCAAGAAGTTTTGGAATGTGAAATGCACAGCATGAAATCCCCGAATCTGGAATCAAATTGCTCTGGACTTGAACGATGAAAATGAGAAAAACGATCGATGTACTGCAACCACAAAAACAAAGAAGGCACAATTAGAGAGCCGGTGAAATGAATCAAGGTGCATACTCTTTTGCTAGCACAATGAAATGGATGCATGCTGAATTCTTGCTAAACCTCTTGGTGATTTGGCGTGCAGAACCGGTTCCTTCAGTTCAGGATTGGCAGGATAAGATGACACCAAGCTTTGCAAAGACCGAACTGCATACATGACATCCATAAGCCTTTTGGTAATAAGAAATTTTTGACAAACGGGAGCGTCCTATCAGATTCCAATGCATGCATTCGTTGTTTCTTGTAAACGAAGATCACCAAATGGTATTGAAAAACTGATAGCCTGGCATTCTGTGCAATGGTGATGAGCATGCCTATTACTAACAGATACTAGAATGGATACTCGCAAAAAAAAAAGATACTAGAATGGAACATTTGAGAAACCTGTAGAAGTTCTTAAATTTGATGGTGTCAATTTTTCAGGTACTCTGTTTTGTTTAACCGTGAAAACTGTTTAGTTACTATCTAAAGATGTTCACTTGTTTAGACAACAGCATCTGAATCTGATCTGCAGAGTGCTTCTATGACTAGGAGACAGAAGCCACAAGAATTACCGTGTGGAGAGATGACATAACTGCTGTCCAGATCATCTGCCGTAGCAGCATCCTTGACAGAGTCACCTGCTGGCCACTCTCCACTCATGCAGCCATCACCATGCGGAGGGGCAGGGGCCATGGAGTGCGGAGTGCGCTCGACAACGGCGGCGGCGGGCTCACTTCCCTTGCTGTTCTTCTTGCCGAAGGTCAGAAACCGCTTGAGCCCGGTCACGGCGTCCATCGGTGACTGAACGGTGATGGAAACGGTAATGCTGCTCCTCGGTGTGATCGGGATCGGTAGGCTCTTCTCGGCATCCTCCAGTTCCGGGTTCTTCCGTGGCCGTGGTGAAGCGCCGGACTCCGGCGATTGCTCGGTGGCGCTGGGGAGCGGGGAATCGGTGGCAGATGCGTCGAGCTCTGATCTTGGGGAGAACGAAGACTGAACGTTTGAGTACAGAGATTCAGAGCTCTCCCTCCGGGAATCCTCGTCTGCGTCTGTCACCGTGGTTTCTCCAGAGACGTCGTTGCTGCCGGTTGATTCCATGGAGTCGTCGACATTGTCGCCGTCCTTGTTGTCAGACCGCGGTCGTTCGGACCCTGGACATGTCCCAAGACCAGCCGATGCCTGACACGGCCGCGGAGCTTGCTCGTCCCTATCCTTCTTGATGTACACGTAGCTCGGCTCGGTGTCGGAGTCGCCGGTGATCTCTACACTCCCGAACTTGTCTGAAGATTGATCCGCATGTTCGTGGTTGCTTTCGTTGCCAGCATTTCCATCATTGGGCGGAGCAATCTCGCTGCTGTCAGGTTTGTCCTTCCGAATCACCGGAGGCGGCGACGCGGGCTCGACGCCATTGCCTGATCTCCTCGGATGAAACTGCTCGGAAGCAATGGCAGAAGCCTTCTTGAGATCGGTGAGCGCAGTGACCTGCTGCTCACTGGAACAGGAAGTACTCCTCCGCATCATGGCAATGGCGTCGGCGTGGAGTGGCATTGCCGGCTCTCTGAGGTTGCCGTCACTGTCGTAGGTCGACCGAGGGGACTGGAACCGCGGAGGCCTGGGGCTCTCCCTGACGTCGACGGACGAGCAGCCGCGGTCCTTGAACATGCTCCTGCTCCTTGACAGCATCGTCCTCGGCCTCGGCGTGCCGGGTGATGCCACCGCCGTCGCGGTGGGCGTTGGCGGCAGCCTGTTCTCCTTCCGTGGCGTGGCGGGTGGCTCCGCCTGCGGCTGCTCCCGCTGCAGGTGCGGCGGACGCCGCCTGGGGTCAGGGGTGGACAGCCTCGGGCTTGCCACCGCCGCCGGTGACGGCGGCACGCTGGTCCGCGGACGCGAGAGCTTCGTGGCCGGGCTGCATCTTGGCGTGACAGGGGCGGCCGGTTTCACTTTCACCTCCAGGTTCCAGGGCTTCTGCCGCAGATTACCCTGATCCTGAATGAAGTGAATATACTTCTGTAAGCTACTAGTAGTCCGATAATTACTGCATAACAATAAACCATTACTAGTAACTTTTCAAGATTTGTCGTTCTTGAAAAATGGATAAAATTCAAGTAAAATTTTGCCAAAAGATTTACCTTACAATCACACCTTAAGTTTTCACTGGATAGTCACAGATGAACTAAAAAGAAGTACATGGCGTGTAACATGTCACGGGTCTCACCTAAAAGTCTTGTGTAATACGATAGCTCAACTAAACATAACGGATCACAAGAAAGGCACAAAAGTTCAAAGTATGCCTAGAGCTCAAGGATTAAGACGAAGCTTGGAAACGTGACAAATGTTGGTTGCATCTTCGAAAAGGTGTACAAGAACAAATAATGTCGAGCAAAAATCTGTCTAGAGCGTACCATTTCTAACTTTCTGTACCAGAAAGATGAAAAGGAAAAAAAAAGGAAGATCGACCATTTGGTGAAAAAAAATGCCACGAGAAATGCAAGAACAAGGTAGGTTCTGATGGGAAAACAATTCGATGTCAGCTGCAACTGCAAGGAAGGAAGCGAGAGCGCCGGGAAGAAAAGCATCCCGGAGTTTACCCCTCTGGCGTGGCTGGCGGCCACGAGCTCGCCGCCGTCGCCGCCGCCGCCGCGCCGGCCGCGCGAGCCGGTGCGGTCGAGGCGCGCCCAGAGGGCCTGCACCTCGGCCTCCTTGCGCTCCATGCGCGCGCGCCAGTCCTGGCGCAGCCGCTCGTCCCTCCTCCTCACGTACTCGTCGTACCGCCTCCCGCGCCCGGCCGCGTCCCCGGGGCCGCAGCGCTCCTCCTCGTCGGCGCGGCCGGCCGCGACCTCGGCGGCGGCCTGCGCCCTCCGCTCGGCGAGCCGGCGCTTGTACCCGGCGAAGTCGCGCTCCAGCTCGGCCGCCTTCGCCCGCAGGTGGTCCGTGCCGCCGCCTCCGCGCGGGGCGACGGTTGCCGGCGCCCGCGACGACATGGTCCTCGCCGCCGCCCGCGTCCGATCGCGTCGATGAGACCGGAGGCGCGAGGCAGCGCGGGGCTACGCTACGTGCGCGACGTGACGGGGGCATTTGGAGGAGTCGGTTTTGTGCTTGGAGTTGGACCCGGTCATGGGCGGCCTCGAGCCGGCCGCCCGGCCGGGGCCGGGCGGAACACGCCGAGCGCGTCTCGGGTCGCCGCGTGCCGCGCGTAGCTGATGCTGCTGGGCCGGATGCTCTGTTGGTGGGCCGTGTGCTCGACGGCTATAGTATTGGGCTTGTATGGAAACGGTCGGCATGAACTGGGCCACATCTATTTTGTGCTCCGCCCCCAACTATCACAAAAATCTGATTTTCATTCTTAACTCCAAAGCCGAGTATCTAGTCTCCCCCAAACTATGGAAACTATTTATTTTACCTCTCGCGATTTCGTAAGCACTTTATATTTTTCATAGTTTTTCTTTCTTATATCTTTTTTCACTCAACTGAGGTAGCAAACGTGGATAAAAAGTCATGAAAATTGGTATAGTGGTAGAGGAGAGTACCAAGAACCCAATTTCACAACTTTTCAAGTTGAAGCTAAAAAAATTTGAAATTTTGAAGAAGAAAATAACTCAAACTTCATTGAATTTTTAAAGTATCAAGATGAGCTGCATCTTATAAAATTTGAACTGTGCGATACATATGAAAGGTGCATCAATAGAGATTTTTCGTCAAAGATGAATCTCATCTTGATTCTTTAAAATTCAAATATTGTCAAAGATTCAACAGCGTCGAACTGTGTGATACATATGAGCTTCATCCTTGACAAAAATTCAACGGCATCGACTCGTCTCCTCGCCTCGTTCCCCCAACACAAATATTTATGACACAAACGAACACTGTTAATGTTGAACACTTGAACTTGATTGCACAAAACGCGAGTTCACATCCGGAAACCGGAGGCTGCCGCGGCGACGCCAGCGAGAGGCAGCCGCATCTCGCGTGTAGCGCTCAATACGCCATCGCTCCTGATCTCCGGTGGCCAGGCTAGCGAGGGAATGCTCTGGCGCGTCTGTTCCAGTGGCCAGCTTCACGCAAGAGCATGCGTCCCGTCACCCCGTTCCCGGCCACAAGCATGTACACGCGCTCTTGATGCTGTTGACGTCTCTGCTTGGTCCAGATCGAGCTTTAGAGCAGCTAACCCTCCTAATACGTCTCTTTATGTTCTTACTCAGCTTTCACCGTTTGTATTGTTTTTGTTCTTATTTCTATTAGGTCTTCGCATGCATTTACTTGAGCTTGAATGGTACTAGCTTGTATACATTGGTGGGTTATAATTCATTACTTATGGATACTTGACTAGTTTTGTATTGTAGCACAACTGCTGTACTATCTAGTGCTTGTGCAAGTTTTAATAATGAATACCGATGTATTATTGGGAGCATGTGCTATCAATTTTATATGCTTATTGTCGTTGTATATTTCTTTATAAATTTCTGGCTGTGGCGGATGAATGATGATTTTATAATTGGTTCGAGGAACTAAAAGCACAATCAAAGATATGAAGATGCATTCTAAATATAAAAGGTAGTCCTGAAATCTCACTTGAAAAATGGATGATTTGTTCGCAGTTTTGACTGCTATATATAGTACAATAGTGTTTATGCAACTAGACATGTCTATCGTACTCAGTCTAAACAGACTAGATGCTACTTTGCAGATGATCGAGTGTCTAGTATGTAAACTAACAAAAACTAATTGTTATTTCAGTACTCTAAACAGGCTAGTTCCTAGTACTAGAACAAGAGGGTCATAATTCTTCCACAGATGTAGTATTTCTACACTTAGTGGCTCGTCAAAGATCGAAAGTTTTAATCAGATATTTTAAGGCTATCCGCACTCGTCGTACTCTAAATTCATCGTCTAAAAAAATATCATGTCCTAGTCATCAATATTCTCTCCTCTGCATCCAATTCCCCTGCACTCATTCATACTCTACACTCTACCTCTATATCAACTACCAAGCTATGGGTCCCGCATGTCATAATTTTTTTTTGTTCTCTGCCCTCACACCCCAGTCACTATCTCTCCTCCTTCCTCTCTCTCCCATCTCCACCCCACCCGCGCCGCTCCTCCCCTGTCTCCAGCGGCTGCTCCGCCCACCGCCAACTCCCTTCCTGCTCCGCCTGCCGGCCCACCTCCACGGCGCGCGCGAGGCACAGTTTGCAGCGCCGCGTGGCCGGATCTGGTCCCAGTCTCCCTCCAGTCCCTGGCCGGCGGCCATGGCAAGGAGCGGGTGGAGCTGGGGCCGCGGGCGCGAGGCCGGCGGGGACGAGCTGAGCCGCGCCGACCGCCTCGCGCGACGGCTGTCCTCCCTCGCGCCGTGTTACGTGAGCTCAAGCTCCTCGCCTCCCTGCGTCGAGCTCCCCGGCAAAGAGTGCGCGGCGGCGGCTTCCATCTCCTCCTTCGACGCCGCCCCCACCCACGCTTGTTCGGCCATATGCTTGTTTAGCGTGTGACTTTACCGCACCCAATGCAGCGTCTAGGTACGCTATCGCGTCCTGCAGGATCAGGTCGCGGGCGCGATAGCGTACACGCTGCGGGCAGCCTAAGACGTCTAGCATCCGTGAGTTCGTGTCTTTGACTACATAAAGTATATACCTTTCGCAAAGTCATGTGTACAAAAGAGCTTTCAAAATCCTTGGCTACTACTCCCTCCGTTTTTTTTATAAGGTATAGTTTAACATGGTACGGTCCTCCAAATAACACTTTAAGCACTTATTTATCATATATTATATCACTTATGGTTATAAAATTATAATCATAGCAAAGTATATTTTATTACGGATCCAATCATATATAGTTTACATTATAAAAATAAAAAATGAACAGTCAAATTATTGGTCAAAGATTGCAAAGTTTCAATCTCGATATACGTGTGTGTCTTATAAAGAAAAACAGAGGCAAAGTTTCAATCTCGATATACGTGTGCGTCTTATAAAGAAAAACGGAGGGAGTACCTACTAGTTTAAAATTTGAAGTTCCACTTGGAAGTAGTCCCCCCCACGAAGATAGAGTTATCACGGTAGCTTGTGCCACGCCTCGGAAAATCGGAAGTTTGCAAGACACCACAAACTTAATTTTTTATTTGGGGTGTTTGCTCGAAGCCCTGGCGCCGCCGCCGGTGTCTTCCGCCTCCAACACCGCTTGGCCCCTCTTCCTTCCCCTTCGGTGTCTCGCCGGAGGCCGAAGGAAGTGGGGATCCAGTTTTTTTCTAGTTTCTCCAGTAGATCGAGTCATCTAGAGTTAAAGTCTTCTAGGATTAGAGTCTCTCCTGTCAAGTCTCTTGGTATTGGAGATTTATTTCCTCCTTCTCCTCTCCGGTGACGGCAAAGGGGCAGGGTGGATTCGTCTTCTCCATGGCGGATCTATTGAAGATGAGGACGACACCGACGTCAACAACTTCATCGATTTAACGACATGGAGATTTGGGTTTCCGGGTGGTGACATCAAGGTGGAGATGATGCCGCCATCATGGAATAATGTTCTCCGGTCTCTTCTCTGTTTTATTGTTGTCAGATCTGACCACAATGAAGGACTAGGGAGAATATGCAGATCAGTCTTTCTTTTTCTTCAGTGGCAGAAAGAAGAAGACGAAAGACACAAGAAAGAAGTTTCTCTACTTCGCCTGCAGGAGTGTTGGCCGCCATTCGTTGGGCTTTTGTTCTTGAGTTTGTTACCGGGTGTTTGCCTGTGCACGCCGAGTGTTTGGCTGTGCAGCCTTCTGTGCACGCCTAGGGATGGCAACGGGTATATACCCGTCGGGTAGTGGCCACCCATACCCGTACCCGTTAGGATTAAATTTTACCCGTCGGGTTACCCGTACCCGCATACGGGTAAGAAAATGATTCCATACCCGTACCCGCGCGGGTAATTTTTACCCGTCGGGTAACCCACACCCGAAATCATACCCGAGTATTACATATAAATATTAGACATTCACATGAAAAATAAATCATTACAAGCTTCATTTCAACAAGTTAATGGCTCATATGGGTTAACATGAGTTAGAGAGGGTTCAACAATATATATACTAAGAGGGTTTAATTGGATTTGAGCTAAATTCATAGGTCATATGGGCTAAAATGAGTTAGATACTTAGGCTCATTTGTTTTTCCTGCGGGTATTTCTTACCCACGGGTAGGCGGGTATGGGTAGTATAAACCCGCACCCGTACCCGCCATACCCGATGGGTATAAGATTTTGTCCAATAATGTACCCACGGGTAGAAAAATCATTCCATACCCGCCTTCTTATCGGGTAAAACCCGTCGGGTACTCGGGTTTCGGGTACCCATTGCCATCCCTATGCACGCCGAGTGTTTGGCTGTGCAGTGCAGCCTTTTATACGAAGCGTCATATAGGTCTGGAGTTGAGAATTTAGACTATACAAGACTTTTAGATGATCAGGTTGTATTCCAGCATGCTTGTAACCTGATGATGTAATCAACTATGGTCTAATATATTTCTTCTTTCGTCTAAAAAAACTTATTTTTTATTTTTCAACTCGATGGAATCTGCAGCACACCATGAACACTGAGGATCTACCATTCACGACTTTACGCATGTACAGCATATATCATCTCAAATCGCGCGTCATGTCTTGAGTTACATATTATTCAAGTGTATAGGCATTTCATCTGAATATGATATTTACGGATCTGTTAAACTGTTCAGGTAGCAGAAGAATTGTGATTGCATAAAACAGTCTCGATACTGCATAACAAACTGCCAAGAAACCTGCCCTCGAATACATTTGTATGGTATTGAACTAAGGTGGTCCAATGTACAGCTTCCATTACATGAAAAAAGAGTACAACTTACAAATGATTCAAACAACGTTATACAGCCGCTCTCAATCTAAATGAACATGGAGTTATCTAAAATGTAATGTACCTCATTACTCAGTTCATTTGTAACATTGCCGGCTAACAAATCTGCCCCCAAAGAAAATGCATGATAATTTAATGCTGAAATTCCTAGAACGACCTTCGTTGTTCTGACCAAGATTTGTGAAGCAAGTAACACCTTATGGCTTAAATGGCGCAAATACAACCACCGAATTGTGACCTCCGAATCCAAAGGAATTTGAAATACCTGCATAGCAGTACAAACAAATATAAGGAGAGGAGAGACACAAAGAGGTTGGTTGGGAGAAATGTGCGTGGAAACTGATACTTACCAACATTCACTTCATGCTGCTTTTTTACATTAGGTACAGTATCAAATTCAACCGCTTCCTCCGGGTTCTGCAATCAAGAGAGAATGTGATCAGTTTTTCTAGTGATTATTTACCTGGTGAATTCTACTAGTTTGTCAGCTAAATTCACATGGACATGGGAAACCAACACTTACAAATTGGTTTATGCTTGGATGCACCCATCCAGTAGTTATGCCTTTAACAGTAGCAATGGCTTCCAAACCACCTGCTGCACCAAGGCAGTGTCCTATCATGGACTGCAAATGGAACATCAAATCAGGATGGGCGATGAATCAATCCGAGGTAAAAAAAAAAGAAAAGAAAAACATAGTTAGATGAAGTACCTTGGTTGCATTTATTTTGATCCCAGATGGGTCCTTAAAGACTTGTTTGATGGCATTCACCTCCGCCAGATCACCAGCAAGGGTGGATGTGGCATGAGCATTGATATAGTTGACCTGCAAATAATGTAAATAATCCATTTAATTAGGGCTTCTTCAGAGGACTTGCCAAGTCAAAACTCAAAAACAGCACATAGGAGACAGAAATATTGTACATCAAATTTAAAAACACAATCTTAGTTTATTGTTAAATATTATAATTCTGACAACAAAAGAATTAATTTTATACCTTACAGAAACAAACTTATCAACCTTAAAATTGTGAAGTACAAAATGTATAAGAAATTATCATTTATAGTGTACTACGCACCAGCTCCTTATAAAAAAAACTACACACCATCTCAATAAGCAAAAATTATAACTGACTTAAAAAGGTGGCACTGCTAATACAAAACTAGTAAAATCAACTATGGATAGTTATTTAAGGATCACAAAGTGCTACACTAGCAATACAGAAAAGCTTATGCATATACAGAACAAATATGAATAGGAGTGTATGTTAAGGTCTGAGAAAACTTGTATTACCTCCTCTGGTGCCACACCAGCATCTTCGAGACTTTGCTTAATGCATGATGAAACACCAAGGCCATCGGATCTTGGGTCAGTCATATGGTAAGCATCACAATTCACAGCACCTCCTAAATACTCTGCAATTATCGGTGCATCCCGTTTCATTGCATGCTCTAGGCTCTCCATGACCTTGTTCAAGTTGAAAGAGTTAGGAATTAGATTATCACATCGAGGGCATGGCAGAAGATGTTTGACAAAATAAATGTCATATAAACTATTTTACAGTATATAAGCGGCACAAAAATATCAGATAATGTAGTTCATACCAGCACTCCAGCTCCTTCACCCATGACAAAACCATCACGGTCCTTGTCCCAAGGCCTGGATGCTGTTTTAGGGTCATCATTCCTCTGTGACAGTGCTCTACATGCAACAAAGCCACCAACACCGATGGGAATAATTGCAGCTTCAGTGCCACCAGCAAGCATTATATCAGCTTCGCCCCTGCGAATATGGTTTGCTGCAGCATAGAAACAGTAGTTCGAGGTAGCACAGGCAGTGGAGATGGAGTAGTTTGGACCCATGAAGCCAATGTCCATTCCAAGCAAGGCGGACCCCATGTTTGTTATAGCATATGGGATGAAGAAAGGAGTTATTTTTCTGTATCCCTTCTCAATAAGATTCTGAACACCATCAGAAAACACCGTGAGGCCACCCATACCAGTGCCCACAAGCACACCAGCCCGGGCCTTGTCAATCTGCCAGAGAGAATGTTTTACCAATTAGAATCCTCCTCTTTGCCAAGTATAGTATCAAAAACAAATCAAATCTTTTATAGGTTTAGTAAAAACACCAAAACTAGCTAATGAAACAACTATCAATACTGTACGGACCAAATTAGTTTGATGTGCTAAAGGGCAATTTAGTTTATTCGGAGAAGTCTCAATAATGCAAGGGAATCATCAAATGAAACAACAGGTATTTGCAATGCTCATATGTTACTACAGTTATGCCAAATCTTTCTTTTAATTTAAGTGCTCCATTGGTCCAATTCAACCAGTTACAGACATATCATCCTGAGCCCAACTAAGCCTAAATGTAGTTTGGAGGGAAGAGGCATTATAGCAGGCCATGATTCATAAAGTAGGTGGCTTTCCATTTATAGAAACTTGAAAGTTAGACCCAACCCAAAGCACATTACCCCCACAAGCCGAGCTTCCAAATACATTACAATAGGTTTTGACTGAATATCAACACGCCCCTTTGTTATCTTTGTCATCCAACACCCACTAAGTTTTTAATCAGGCGTACACCAAAAGATAAAGCAGATGTAACACCATTCTAACTGAAGACTTTTGGCATCTAATCCAGAACGGCTGCAATGTAAATTGATCTATGATTTAGCCAGTACAAACAAACTGTAGCATGGCCCACACCCTAATAACCCAAGAATGTAGAATACACTATACATTTGTACTGTTGCACAAATTCTGACACGAGTGACTCTGCTAAAATTTGATAGCCATCACGTTTTATAATTTAGCAATGCTCACAGAGTTCAGGAGTTCCTATGTCGCAAGCACATTTTAATTCAACCAACCCTTACAATCAAAACGAAGTTATTCTCTGTTAGGACCTACAAGACCAGAAGACCTGATTAAAGTATCTAACACTATGCAAACCAATACTAATATTCACTCGCTCAATCCATAAGAAAAGCTTCAGCCTATGTTCTGCATCAAAGAGCGCAACTAGAAGACCCACATCCACTTCCAACTACAATCAATGGTTCAGGATGGCACATTTGCTTTCATGCAACTTGAAACCTACCTGCGTCGTCGAGATTGTTAATCTCGCGAATCTAGAGTGAGCAGGTGTTCCTCCTCTGGTCAAGCAAAGATGCCATATCCTACCACTAGTCAACTCTCTGTACCCCATCAAGGTAATGACTCTCACTATCCCCAGAGATAACAACTCAATTCTAAAAAAAAGAAGTAAAATGCGGTTACCATCACACAATCAACCAACCAACGTGTCCTGATCTATCCAGAGTGTGAGACCCCAGGACACTTTATCTGGCCAAAAGCTCCCGGCTTTCCTTGCCAGAAAAGCTGCAGCATTTTATTTAAACGACAATCCGAGATGTGTTTCCAGGGCAGGGGCTAGCTACCTTTTCCATGGGCTTGGAGCCGAGGGCGATCCCGGCGGACTCGAGCGCCTTCTTGCCGCTGACGATGCAGTAGCGGAGGCAGTCGTCGAGTCGGCGGTCGTTCTTGCCGTCGATGTATCCCTCGGAGGAGAACCCCCGGATCTGGCCGGCGAAGCGGGTGGGGAACTTGGAGGCGTCGAAGCGGTCGATGGGGCCGATGCCGCTCTCCCCGGCGAGCAGGCGGTCGTAGTAGGCGTCGACGTCGTTCCCGAACACGGAGACCAGCCCCATCCCCGTGATCACCACACGCTTCTTAGGATCCGTCTCCCGCCGCGGGGCCGCCGCCGCCGCGGAAGCGCGGACGGAGACGCGCCCGGGCGGTTGCCGCCGGCCCCGCGGAGCCGCCGCCGGGGCCGCCGCGGCGGTGGGGAGGAGGAGGCTCTGCATGGCGGCGGCCGCGGCGAGGTCGAGGGCGGAGGAGGAGGAGGGTGGCGGCGATGGAAACGAGGCGGAGGGGGAGGGGGAGAAGAAGGGGTTCGAGTGGCGTGCTGTGCGCTGGCCGCGAGGTGCGAGGGGGTGCCCGTGTCCGCCTGTATGTATGGAGGATTGGAGGGTGGGGTCGTGGGGCCCGCAAGGAGGTCTGGGGGGCTTTGGAGTTGGAGGCGCCGGAGACGCGCAACGGGGGTTGTTGCCTCTTTCTCAACGGAAACGGGGGCGCGGCGGACTTTCCAATGGGATTTTTCTTGAGTTGCCCTTGTTTTCTTTCCGCCGGGAACGGGGAACACGTATTGCACCCAAGAGAACGTGCCTTGTGAAAAACGGTATGCTCGTGCCTCTCCTTGTTTCTCCTCAATGCTTTTGTTTTTTGTTTTTGACTAATGACACAGAGCGGTCTTGATTGAGTTCCAATCGACCTTGAGTTTCCTATTCAATCGGTTCTATTTGCGAGAGTTCATGATCATTAAGATACGTGTACATGGGAATGGTATTCGAGTAAAGGATCGCGCTAGAAGGTTCGATTGTTGTCTCTTTTAGACCTTTGTTGTTGCGGGACTCGGAACTCGGTAGGAGATAGCAGAGAAATTGGTTGGAGAGTGTCATCGTACAATTATTAAAACTGTAAATTTAATGGTGATGATACTCCTCTTTCTTTTGTTATATCAGCAAATTTAATGCTTATGATATTTTCGTAACATTCCATTGAGATTGATCTTGACCAGTCTCAATGATAGTTTTAGGGTATTAAATTCTATACCACATCATCAATTTTTATTGATATGGCAAGATAATTATGATGAGTGAGAAAGCGAAGTTTCATCCTATGTGAGAGGAGCTAGTTTCGTCCCTATGAAACTCATCAACACGGTATCTAGTTTTCAGTCTAGAGAACTATGCAATGAAACCGTACACTGATACTAGCCTTACAACTACTTTGGAACTACGAAATTGGTTTTATTATTTGAACTAAAAAGCATCATCCCTAGCCACGATCAGTATCGCTACACACATGAATTTGAATAATCTAATGTCCACGCCATTTTGAGCGTCGTCCATTAGGATGGGATGCTTCCCCGAAGAAGTATGAAAAGACCAGCCAAAAGTTGGCATATATTGCCTCTCCATGCCTTTCTCATCGGAACGTTTGACTTTTAAGCCCGCTTTTTTTTTATGCAGTTGCAAAGTTTGACTCTTTAGTAATGGAAGCTGTATGTATGTATAGAAGCCTAGTTGTCGAGCGAGCGAGGGAGCGAGTTACTCGACCAAAAACATCTTTTTACATCACTGTGTAATGTCACTGAATCTGCATCCCACGCTCCGGCTGCGGTCACTCACGCGGCCGGGATTTCCACGATGCACACCCCGGCTGGTTTCCTTTTCCTAGTTTCACTAGCTCCGATCCTCTCTAGTCTCTCCAACCGCCGTCTCGACGTACGCCGAGCTCGGGCGGCTGCCACGTCGCGCGAGAGGAGGCCATGGCATGGCCACACATCACACGTGACCACCGCGTTCCCTCGGTTTCTCCGCAATTGGAAACCTCGAAGCCGCGGCGCCACCGGCGGGTAGGTACGCAGGTGAGGTGAGTTCAGCCGTGGCCGTGAGCGAGGCGGTGCGTGCGCCCTGGGGCCAGGCCTCGTCGACGCGCCGCAGCAATCAATTGGGCCGGCCGGCCACCTGGCCAGCAGGCCCAGGGGGATCTGGGGCGGCGCGGCACGGCCAATCCTATACATCATTTTTCGGAAGATTTTTTATTCCCCACCTTTTAGTGTTTGAGATTCGTGCAAACTATTTTATCCGTTGGATCTTCACAATCCTAACCTCCTTCTTCCTCCCGCCCCCTTCCTCGCTATGCGCCGCCGCCGCCGTCCCTGAGCCTGTCCGCCTGCCCGCGTTCTCGCTAGCGCCCGCACATCCAGCTGCTTGCTGTGCGCTGCGTGCTGCTATTTGCCGCCGCTTTTGCTGCTGCTAGCCGCCGCCTCCGCTTGCTCCTGCTGCGCGCTGCTGCTGCTAGCCGCCGCCGCCGCTTGCTGCTAGCTGCCGCCGCGGCCACCGCTTGCTGCTGCTGCGTGATGTGACTGGCTGACTGCTACGCGCTGCTGCTACACGCCGCTGCTGCGCCGACGCCACCCGAGCGCGCCGGAGCCGGAGAAGATGAAGGATGATGTTGAGTTCAACATTTTTAAAATATTGATTCAATATTTTCGAAACACTGATTTAACATTTCTCAATTGTTGAATCAACATTTTCAAAATATTAGTCCAATATTTTTGAAATATTAGATCAATATTTTTTAATTAAATGAGTTTATTGGACTTTATAAGTAATTTACTTAACTATCTTCCACGAAATGTATAGGAGCCCCGCGCGGCAAGGCTCGTGAACGCACGGCAGGAAATGTAAAATGTTGGGTGTGGGGCGGGTTCCGCGGCAGGAATCGGTCAGAGGAACGTGTACTGACCGACCAGCTGAATACACTGCAGATTGTACTAGAGGAGTACAGCCGGTAGAATGCACGACAGCACGAACAACCGCGCTAGTCGTACCGTACCTGCAGTACAATGGTTTTGTCTGCTCTGGTCAAGTGTTGCCCTTCTTTTTTTTGGGTAGGTGTTTCTTGCTGCAACTGGTTACTGTTTTTTTTTTGTTTTGTTTTGAGGGAACTCTGTTTTTTTTTTATGCTGAGCTGCCTTTTTGTTTTGAGGGAACTCTGCTGGGTTGCTTGCGTATATCGCACGGCGGGCCACATTCCTCATGGGACGCAAGGCGGGCCTGGACCGGTTGCAGCGGCTCCAACTTTGTGGGCTGGAGGCGGACGCGCCTAACAGCGTAACACGGCCATCCGGCCCAAATCATACAGCGCGTCGCCGCCGCACATGCCCATTGTTTTTTGATTCTGACAAGACTCGAGATCTCCGGCCGGGACCCGAGACAGGGCA
This sequence comes from Panicum virgatum, assembly GCF_016808335.1. Taxonomy (NCBI): domain Eukaryota; kingdom Viridiplantae; phylum Streptophyta; class Magnoliopsida; order Poales; family Poaceae; genus Panicum; species Panicum virgatum. The sequence continues at coordinate 7,648,753 of NC_053148.1, forward strand.
GCAGCTTTCGCACTAACGATCGTGGCCCTTGGTTTCGCTTAGCACACAATTCCCGAGAAAAAAATCTCACATGTATGGAGTACTAAATAAAGTTTATTTGTAAAATTTTTTCACGGATGGGCGTAACTTTTCACGACGAATCTAACGACAGTAATTAATCGATGATTGACTACAATAATACTACAGTACCCTATCCTCTAATCGTGCGGTCAAAGGCCTCATTAGGTTCGTCTCGCGAACTAGCACAGGACTGTGGGGTTAGTTTTGTAAATTGACTTTATTTAGTAACTCTAATTATTGGTCAAAATTTTTGTACTACTTGTATTACAAAGAACCAAACAGAGCCTGCCGGCCGCCTGGACCGATCGACAAACTAGCCTGCTCCTCCGTCCTGTGGCACTTCAGATTTCAGCCAACCAGTACACTTAAATCTGAAACAGACGTGTCGATCGAGAGAGAGATAGTCGCTCAGATGTCGCTGCTGAGCACGAGCCATCATCTTCTCGACAGCCTGAGCCCATGCAATCGTGCATGCACGAAGCTGCAGGAGCTGGCTCGAGGTCCCGGACCTGAACGTGTAGCCGGGCTCAAAAGGCAGCAGCTTGGGGCCTATAGCTACAAGCAGATCCACGAGCAATCGGGCGTTCGAGCAACGGAGGTTGCCTGTCCCTTTTGCCTCAGGGCGAACATTATAAAAGGGGAACGAGAAAAAAGCGAGCGTGCGTCGTGATAAAGAGGAGTACGTTACGTACATGGGCACATGCCCGCACGTACTACAGCCGTGCCATCCGCTTTTCGCATACGGAGAGATCGGGATGTCACAGCTCACAGAGACGATGGGCGCGCGCCCGCGCCCCCTGCAGAGGTAACCAGCTAGCAACGAGGAGGCCTCGTATCTGCCGTCCGCGCGCGCGCCATCGACGATGGATCTCCATCTACCCCACCCGGCATAAGCGGATCTACCCATCACGTAGGGTGGGGCATATGCCCCAGCTAGACGCCGGGAACCCCGAGCCCGACTCCCTCCTCTTCCGGCGAGTACGCAGGCAGAACCAGAGGCGGTCGGCGGCACGTTTTGCTTTCCGCGGCGGAGCGCGCGAGGTCTGGAGGATGAAGAAAAATAGCAATTCAGCGAACCGTTTTTTGGGCCACAGTTGGGCCGGTGGAAGGGTTAGCTGGGCGGCTGGGCCGGCCCACATGGATCTCACCAAAACGGCTGGCGCTTCACTGCCCCACCTAAAATCTCAAGCTAGCTCCGCCACTGCCACCCGGTGGTCGAGTCGAGCGCCTCGCGATCGCGATCCCTCTGGCGACGTACGACTCCGGCCACTTGGCGCCGCCGCACATGCGCTGCCGGGGCCCTGCTCCGCCGCCGCGCGACCGTGCACAGTGCGTAGCCGGCACCCGGCACCCGGCAGGCAGGAATCGTTGCATGTGTGTGTGCGCGCGCGCGCTCTTGAACCGGGACTGTACGTTTGTACCTGTGCTGAAAGTTTAGCCATTTCTGGGCCCGGACAAGTAAACAATTAACTGATGATCACGGTAGCTTTTGGCAAGCTAGATGCATGCCTTTTTTGTGTGCCTGTACGTAGATTCCACTACAGGGGTGGTTATAAATATCATCATGTGTCGGGTAATAACCTCTTTCATGATGATGGTTTGGAACAGCATGGGATTACTTAACACACACAAACACGGTGCGCGTCGTTCATGAACGGTTGCCCGGCCGGCCCCACCCCCAAGAACAGGGCTGCAGGGCCCGGGTTTAATTTGGAGTGAGGGCACCAAAGACCTTGGAATCGGTCTTCCTCCGATCCTCATTGCGCGTACTGTATACGTAGATGATTGTTATTATTATTTTTAGATGATTATTATTGGAGTGCGTCAGAATCCAGAACGGTGCATACTGTTTTTTTTCTCTGTTGCTGCGTCCAGCTAGGCCGGCGAGGGCTGGGCATGTGAGGGGAAACTACGAGGAAGGAGCCAGGCCAGAGACCTTTTCCATACTGATATGCAGTACAATTTTCTTTGTGCCCAAGTTGTGGGGGTCAATGATTGAAACGACTGGTTCTTGTTGTTTCATGTTTCGTGCTATCTTAAATTTAAAAGATTGACCGAGTTGTGCCCTGGAACTGTAATTAAGTACAAGAAATATTTTCTCTATTTTCTTTATATAAGTTGCGTGTGTGCACTTTAAGATCTGAGTTTTGTTACCTTCGATTCATCAATTTATAATTTTTGTGAATCGTTATAGAAAATTGGTATCATGTGCTTATCCGATCAATGTGATTATGCTATGATGCATGGGAATTATGCTCTAAGAGTAATTTAATTAGCTATCACAATATTTTTTGCTATGTATTTGCCTATTTTTTTTTCAGCTTCAATATACTCCCTCCATTCTCTTTTGATAGTCCTATTTTCAAAATTTAAATATTCACAAATGATAATTCTATTTGCTATTGATAAGGATCATGGCAATAAATAGCACTAGTAACAAGGAGTTTCTAGCAAAGACATTAGAGGACTACTAAAAAAATTGTGTTACATTAATTAGATGATAAGCAAGATTGCTTTTCCTTAGTTATTGTGACAAGAGGAAATGGGCTGATCATTAGAGAATGGAGGGAGTACATCACAGAAAAATTACTGAATAATTGACTTCATAGGTGCATGCTATACTACTTGCTAATAATGATTGCGGTTAATCATTGCTGGTTCGTTTAAAAAAAAATCAATCAATGTACACATGTACTTCCAAATGAGGTTCCTTCAATGCACGCATGTAGTATTTTCACTCGAGGTTCCTAGGCCCGTTCGAGCGCAATTTTTTTTTTGGAATTTTACTAATTTGAAGTACTAAATGAAGTCTATTTATAAAACTTTTTGCACAGATGGGTTGTAAATCGCGAGACGAATATAATGATGATAATTAATCTATGATTAATCAATAATTAGCGGATTGTTACTGTAGCACCACTGTTGCAAATCATGGATTAAGTAGGCTCGTTAGATTCGTCTCGCGATTTACAGTAAATTTTTTTTTGGAATTTTACTAATTTGAAATATTAAATGAAGTCTATTTACAAAATTTTTTGCACAGATGGATTGTAAATCGCGAGACGAATCTAGTGATGCTAATTAATCCATGATTAGTTAATAATTAGCGAATGGTTACTGTAGCATCACTGTTGCAATTTATGGATTAAGTAAGCTCATTAGATTCGTCTCGCGATTTACAGCCCATCTATGAAAAAGTTTTATAAATAGACTTCATTTAGTACTCCATACATGTGTCGAAATATTTGATGTAATGTTTTTTTTTGCGTTTACGGGATTTATGGGGTGTGAAACAGTGCCTCTGCCGTTTGAGTTGAGCGGCTCGATTTATGGGGTGTGAAACAGTGCCTCTGCCGTTTGAGTCGAGCGGCTCGCGAGCCGCCCTAGTTTCTCGCTCCTCCAACTCGGATTAAGGCTGACGTGGTGGGTGTACTCGGCGGCTCAATTGGGCCTATTATACTTGCTCTTAGGAGCAAAAAGATCTGGCATCACATACGGGAACTAAATTTCTCACAAAAAAAATATTAATCTAAGTCAATGAGTATCATGGCTCCAATTATGCCGTAGCAAGGCTAATATGTGAGGCGTAAACTACTGCATACCATCCATCCCATCCCAGCATTCAGAATCAACGGAAGCATATAGAGGAAGGTTAGAATCAGAAGCAAACCGACATGCCGTCCAATTCTTGAGGTTCTAGCAAGTTTGAAGCTTAAGGGCCGTTTGGAAGGTCTCTTCCAAACAACTTCGTTCGCAGATGAAGTTGAAATAGTCAAGCTAAAAAAAGTGGTTTTACCTAGTTTGTAGTTTATTTTTACCTCGGTTTACAATATGGTTTTACGATATAGTGTCTCGTTTTGTGCAAAATAGGTAAAATCGAAAGCAACAATAAACTCTCCTTAAACAGACCCGTGGAAAGCTGGCCTGCTGGTTTCTCCAAAGAAAGCTGTCGTAGAAGTTGAAAAGCTGAAAGAAGCACCGGTAAAATTCTCGGGAGTTGGGACAGGGACAGATACGCCACGGGCTCAGGGCCTCGCACGCGGGCCCGTGTGTATGGGTGGTAAAGGACTCAATATTTTGAACTAGCAAATCTAAGGATTAGATTCTAAAAAGATCAAGTTCTAATTTTATATAATTTTAAATTAAATAATTTAAAGGTTTTGTTAGACTGTGAAGAGGTCACTGGAACCTTGGCCCGTTACCACCTCTACCCGTGCGTGCTCGAGGGGGAAGTGCGCGCGACGGCGCGAGCAGGACCCCGCCGCGCGCGGACGCAGCACGGCACCCCCCACCGCACCCGTCGCTTCCGGCCTCGTCCAACGCCGCGGCCGCCAGGCGGGAGCCGCAAGCAAGCAGCAGCCAAACCATGGGCATCAGGGAGCGCCGCCGCCTTGCGTTCTCGCGTGCTCCAGCTCCGGTGCGCACGGGATGGCACGGCCTGGCGAGTTGATGGTGTTGATGGCGACTTGGCGAGGCTGGGGGACGGCGCCGGCGCGGTGCGCGCTGACCCGGGCCGGGGGGCACAACGGCGCGGGTTCCCGAGGCTGCCACCGCGCCGTACGGAGAGGATGACGAGCCCGCGCCGTCCTCCCGATCTGGTGGGGGCAGATCCAAAAGAGGAGATCCCTTTGACCCTTTCGGTGCACCGCACTCCGCACCTGAAGTTGGCAAGCCTGCTGCTCTAGTAGTACACTACCTGTCACGGAAGAATCACCCCACACGTACCCAGTGCTCTATCTTAATCAGGAGCGGACACAGTAGTGTTTACTGCCGCGGCTTAATCAGCGTGGCGTGATCTCAATTGGCCAGAGCAAACCGCGGCTGCGAAAAGACGGTCCCGCCCTTCGCCCCCATCCATGCCGCATGTGCGACGGCGCGTACCATGTGGCCTTGTCCGCCTCCTTCTCGCTCTTTACTAACAAGCATCTCCAGCAAAACAACGCGCTGGTTAAGCAAAACAACAGCTCGGCAGCCGGATGCTTCAAGTTCGCCTCCGGGTTGGTCTCGTTCCGGCAATCCCGACACGTCTGCTCCGGAAAGTTGGAAGCCGGCCAGACAGACGAGACGGACACGAGACGCACCCGCGTCGGCCAGCGCCACGCCCGTTCCGTGCGCCGCTCGAGCACCCACGCTCCTCTCTTTTTCGAGAATACGCAGGAGGGCTGTGTATCATTTCACTAAGAAGAAAAGATTGTTCAAAGTTTACAACGCGGGTCAAAAAGAGGCGCACGCACATCTCAATCGAAACTAAAAGAGGACTATACGAACATAGATTACAACCAGAGAGCACCCTGTGCTAAGAGACCTAGCTACTATTGACATTTGTACCCGTGAGCGACCGATGTGGCCAGCCGATAGCAGCGAGCTTAGTCGCCCCAGCCCGAATCCAGCTACCTCCCTCGGCGAGAATGTCGTCCAGCAGCTGGCCTGTTGTTCGCTCAAGATTGTTGAACACCCTGGCGTTCCGCTCCTTCCACACCAGCTAAGAGACGAGCAATACAGCTGTGTCTAGCCCCTTCTTTTGATCATGTGACAAGTCTTGGCGTAGCAGGAGCCACCATTGTAGGAGGCTTAGATCGGCAGAAGGCGGAGGGCTCTGGTAGTCGATCACAAGCAGCAGGGCGTACCAAACTTGCATGGTGAAGCTGCAATTGCAGAGCAGATGGTCGGCTGTCTCGTCTTCCTGATCGCATAGACGGCAAGTCGTGTCCATAGTTAGCCCCCGGTGACGCCTGCGGTCTGTTGTCCAGATGCGGCCTTTGACTGCCAGCCAAGTAAAAAAATTTACTTTCAATGGCGCCCAAGCCTTCCAAATTGGCCTAGCTCCCTCAAACTGAGCGCTTCCGAGGAAGAAAGCTTGGTAAGCTGACCGTGCAGAATAGGTGGCATATGAGGTCCATTTCCATTTGATAGTATCCTCAATGCCCTGCCTTAGCTGCACGCCCTCAGCAGCTTCCCAGAGGATTAAGTATTCATAGAGAGCTTGGACAGTCAACGTGCCTGTGATGTCCTGAATCCATCTCTTGTCTAGCAGTGCAGCGGCAACCGTTCTAGTGTTCCGCGTCCTCGGTTTGATCAGCTTGCAGAGTTCCGGTGCGATTAGGCAAGGCGAGTTGTGTCCGAGCCAATGATCCGACCAAAATAAACTCAAGTTGCCATCCCCCAGCTCTATCACAATGGAGGTGTTGAACATCGCCTGCAGCACATAATCCTTTCCAAAGTCCACATCCAAATTCTTCCAAGGTCTGTTAGCATCCGTGCGCCTAAGCCACATCCACCTTAGGCGCAAAGCAAATGCTGCTAAACGAAGGTCCACCACTCCCAACCCTCCGACCTCTGTCGGCTGACAAACGAAGGACCAAGCCACCAAGCATTGACCCCCATTAGCTTTCTCTTTGCCAGACCGAAGAAAGCCATGCCTCCTCTTGTCAATTTCCTGGAACACCCAGTCAGGCACCTTGAGGGAGATTAGGGTGTGCACACAAGCAGCAGACATTGTGACTTTCACCAAGGTTAACTTTCCGGCTTTATTCAACAGTGAGGCCTTCCAAGTTGGAATGTAGGCAGCCACACGGTCGACCACAGGTTGTAGGTGTGCTTTGCGCAGACGTCTTACCGCAAGCGGTAGCCTGAGGTATTTAATTGGGAAATCAGAGATCTCAGCTGGAAACAGCTGTGCGGCGAGCGTAATCTCACTGTCGCTACAGGCGATTGGCGCGATGAGGCTTTTCTGTAGATTTGTGTGCAGACCAGAAGCATCACCAAACAACGCCAAGATCTCTTTGGTGGTGATCATGTCCTGGGCCGCTGGATTCACGAAGAGGACAACATCGTCGGCGTACAGAGAGCACTGATGCTGGATGACCTGGCTAGCTGGTGGTGACAGAATGCCGAGTGAAGCAGCCCGTTGAAAGAGACGTTGGAGCATTTCCATCACAAGTATGAATAACATCGGCGACAACGGGTCCCCTTGACGAAGGCCTCTCGCATTGCAGATCAGGTTACCTGGATCGCCGTTAAGGAGTACCCTAGTTGATGCCGTGGAAACAAGTGAGGTGATCCAATCTCTCCACCGTATGCCAAAGCCCAAAGCTTCTAGGACTTGTAGTAGGAACGGCCAAGATACAGTATCGAATGCCTTGGAGATGTCTAGCTTAAGTAGCAGTGCTGGTTTTCTCTTCCTGTGCAGCAGCCTCGCAGCTTGTTCTACGAACTTGAAAGTGTCATGAATTGAGCGCTTCTTGATGAATGCACTTTGGTTCACCCCTACCAGATTATCCAGCTCTGGTGCTAGGCGGTTAGCCAAGCATTTGGCGACCAATTTGCCAAAACTGTGTATCAGGCTGATGGGCCGGTAATCCCCTGGTCTTTTCGGATCCTGGCATTTGGGTAAAAGCATGATAAGAGCTCTATTCAGGCGCTGCAGCTGTGTACGGTTGGTGAGGTAGAAGGCTGCAAATGCAGCTAGGATATCCCTTTTGATGATCGGCCAAGCTGATTTGTAGAATTCGGCCGCGAAGCCATCCGGTCTTGGCGACTTGTCAGCCGGCAGAGCTTTGATCGTAACCCAGACCTCCTCCTCCGAGAAAGGATACTCCAGGTGTTGGAGGTTGGCTGCCTGAACACCGAGCGCTTGGAGGTCGATGGTCGAGCTCCGTTCTGGCGCCGCGCCAAGAATTGCAGAGAAGTGCTGATGCAGCAAGTTTGCTTTTTCATCATGGGCCAGAGCCAAGCTGGTGCCGTCTTCAAGCTTGGAAATGAATTTCCTCTTTGTTCTGTAGCTCGAATGCAGGTGAAAGAACTTAGTGTTTGCGTTCCCCTCCCTGAGGTAAGTGATCCTAGATCGCAGTCTCGCGATAGTCCGTTCGAGAGAGGCGAGACCAAGGCACTTGCATTTCATCTCCTTCCGAAGTTGGTGCTCCTCAGGAGAAAGCTGCCGCCGGTCCTGCGCACGGTCAAACTGGAACACCACTTCTTTGGCGACGAGTAATTGGAGTTTGATTTGCCCAATGCGTCATTGACTCCAGCTTTGGAGTTCCCGGGCTGTGTGTGGCGTGCGAACGAGACACCCACCCCCACGCTCCTCTCAGCTCCTGTCCCCCCTTTCTCACGCTTTTGTCGTGCCGCCGGTGTGGTGTGCGTGACTTGCCGCGCGTGTCACGGCCCCAAATTTCCCGCCCGGACGGTCCGCCCGGCGCTCTGCTTCGGCGTGCGTTGCACGAATCATGGCGTGTCGCACGTCGCCACCGCCGCCGACCATCCTCGTGCCACGCACCGGCCATCCTCGTTCCGCGCACGTCTTTATCCCCGACGAAGCCCCCCCGACCTTATCCGTGAGCTGCCGTGTTTCCATTCTCTTCTTCTTCCCTGCGCTCGAGCCGAGCAGAGCCGCCCCCGTCGCCGGCGCCCCGACCAACTCCGGCCACCGTCCTCCAATTTCCGCGCACCCAGGGCCTCCTCGTCTTCCCTTGCACCTACTCCAAGCTTTCCCGAGCTCAGCCCCGCGTTTCCCCGACCGGAATCGATCCCGCACCGGCCGGCCACCATTGGAGCACGTCGAAGCTCTACCCCCGCCGTCGATTCGCCGTCTCCGGTGAGCTACTTCTCGATTCCATGCGCGGGGAGCATCTCCTCCCTTCCCTCGCTCGATTTCCCTCCCCACCAGGCCTCCTCCACTCCCTGCAGGGCCGTTGGCGCAGCCCTCCACCCGCTGCCGCCGTTCGTCGTCGTGCCGCCCTGTCGTCGCTCCTCACCGCCCGTGCCGTTGTCGGTGAGCTTTGCCGTCGCCTGGAACACGCCTTGTGCGCATCCCCGGCCCCTCTCCGGCCCTGCTTCGCCGCGCCACCGTCCACCGCTGCCGCCGCGTCGCGCGCGTCGTGTCGTGCGCGCGCGCGCCGTGGGCGCCCACGCGTGTTTTGGACGGACGCTCCCTTCCCTCCCTTGTGCGCGTGCATGTGATTCTAGTGCTCCTCTCCTTGGGCGGCAACGCTGAAGCACGGCAGCTCTGTGCATGCATCGTGGGTCTGTTCGTGGACATGAAGAAGATGAGCAGTGGTAGAAGCTAATAACAATCCTTGTTGTACTTGTGTGTGTTTGAGTTTACAAAAATCATAGAAAAATATATATAGATCCAAAAATAGTGAAACTTGTTTTGTTAGTGTCCTCTTGCTTAGATCTACTCATGAAAAATATAGTTTTGCATGTTACATTGCTGTAAATTTATCTATAGTTTTATCTTTCAAAAGTGAGTTTAAATGCCTAGTTATTTGTGTACTGCTCTAAAAATGTCAAACCAAATTTTGCTAGACTCCTTGTGAAGTGTAGTTTCCAGTGGTACAATTTGCTCATATGTTTGCCTACTATTTGTTAAGGTTTTAGTGTGTTTTCATGCTTGCTGTCTGAAATGTTGTTTATTGCATAACTTTTTGCAGAAGAACAATAAAATGGTGAAACCAATTTTTTAGTCTTGTTTTCTTGTCTAGCTTCTGTGGTAATTTTCTTAGATTTGTTCAGTTAAGTTTGCATGCCTTTTCTAAATTTACTTGTATAGGATAGCTGAAACTTGTAACATTAATAGTTAATTCTAGGAAAGTGGTTTTAATGCAAATCCAATTTTCATGAGTTCCTTGTAATGTCCTCTGCATGCTCAATTTATTTCATGATTTATGCTTGCTGTGTAAGGCATGTTTCTTAATTCTTATCTTGACTTTGGGATGGTTATGTATTAGTGTTGTTTGTTATAATCGCCTATGGTACGTTCTTGTGCCTTTGCATAGTGTTTTATCCATATTCCATTCATAGCATGTCTTTTTCATGTCACTGCATCACACTAATGCATGCATCTCATTTCATGCATAGCATTTCATGCACAATCATGGCATCATGCTAATTCTGGCATCTCATTCATGCATTATAGTGACTGAACCGTCGGAGAACGAACCCGTGGAGCCCACCGAGTCCGTTGAGCCTGAACCCCGGAGTCCAGTTCGTGGTCGAGCCTGAAGTTAACCTAGGTAAGCAGCTAAGCATAATTCCTCGCACCTATCTAATTTGACTAGCTTAGTTATCTCACTTGGGTAATGTTGGGTTATATATATTATGTATGTATTGCATTCTTGTACCTACTTTGATGCACTATCCTTCCTTGAATTGTTCAACCATGTCCTTGCCACACATTAGTCAGTTACTCACTTAACTTGACTAGATGCTGAGCTATGCTTAGAATAATCTTTTCGCTTACTACAAAGGATAGTTTGGAGTATGACACTTACCGGTTACCCTTGATTGCACTGGTTCGGTTTAATGGTAAGGGTTTGGTAGTATCAAGATTCGAGCGGAATGGTAGGGCCCAGAGAATGAAATCACATGGGCATAGTCCGCTTGGATCGATTAAGGACCGAGTGGATGACGTCGGTTTTGAGCACTTTTCCGTGCTACCACATATCCAATATAATGGTACGGATGAGCCAATTACCTTCTTTGACTTGATCATTGAGGCCCGCTCCCAGATACGTGGCCAAGGGCTATGCAAGGAGGCTTAGTGTGTCCCCGGGTGGAACTATGTGTAGGAAAGTTTAGAGATGTCCCCGGTGGAACTAAGTCTCCACGCGCAAACTGGGCGTACCCTCAACGGTTGAGCCTTGTTGGGAACGGTTGACGCGAGTACCCTCTTATCCAACTTTAGCGGGTTGGGTGAGTCGCATGATCCTTGCGTCGTGTGGGTAAAGTAGTACACCCTTGCAAGGTTATAATCAATTCGAATTGCCGCGCTCTCGGTTATGAGCAAGCTCTTTATCCCATGAACTCCTTGTAGAATTTTGATTATGATGGGAATGGTTCATGTTACAGCTATGATCAGTTATAGATTATATTACTCTTAATCAACAAAAATTGTTTGGGGTTGGACAAGATTAATTAATTCTGATAGGTGATAGTGTAGAGAGCTAATGCTTATGCAATAAATACTTAACCTTAAAGCTTTTACTTGAGCCATTGCATGATCCTTATTTATTTAATCGCGTAAGTCTTGCGAGTACCTTTTGTACTCAGGTTGCTTTCTAGACCTAGTTGCAGGTGAGTCGGAAGTGGTGTTCGGCCACTTCTACCCCGCCGATCCTGGTGCGGGGGAGGAGTAGGTCGTTGAGGCTATGATGGTGTCCTTGAGCAAGACACCATTATCTTAGGTATGTTTTTATCGTAGCCAAACTCCGTTAGAGTATGAAAATACAATAAACTTTAAGTTTCGGTTTAATATGTCTTTCGTGAGCCAAAGGCTTGTAAAGGAAGTTTGAACCCACCTATATCGAACCTGTAATATTAAATGTATAAAACTGCTCTTTGTGGATCATCAACAATGTACGTGCTTGTATAACGGTACGTGTGCTTAATCTTGGGCATGTGGCAAACACGTACCGGGACTACCGGATTTGCGGTCGTTTTAGGTGAATTGTGTTGATTAAGTGTCTCTAAGATGTGGATTAACACGTGATGTGTCGAGAGACGGACACGTATTAACTCTCATCTTAATAGATTAATCAATATTTTTCACTTAAACCGAGTGCAAATTGGGCGGTTCTCACAACGAGTATCAGAGCTGAGGTTTCCAAAAAGTGAACCTAAAATTTGCTTAGTAGGGTGTGGGTAAAAATAAAATTGGATCACTTACATTAAGATTTACTTTTGTTAAAAATTTGAACTTAAAGTAAATTGCTACCCTTCTTTCTTTGTCTTAGAGCTAACTCTCCCTTATTGCTTCACTTGTTTAATTAAGATATGCTTAACTCCTCTTGCCTTTATGTGTAGCGGGAGCGTAGGAAAATCCCTTTCACCTGCTGGAAACCTTTTGAGCCTTTTACCGGGGTTGAGAGGGTGGGAATCACCCATTGTCCTAAGTGCTAGTAGGAGGGTTGTAGCGCTGCTGGGCAATGCGGTTGTATTGGGTTATGAGTGAGTGCTAGAACGTTAAGGCGTGCTCACGATGTGAGGAGACGTCATGTTGCATTCATACTTCGCATGCATGCATCATATCATACATATTGTGTTGCTTTGGGTGTTTGCTAATATTTCCGTATAAGTCTCTTCACACCTTTGCACATCTCACTTTTGATAGACCTAGTATGGTTAGAAACGTAGGAAAATAGATGTGTGTATTTGAATAAAACCAAATTACTTATTCAAGCAATTGACGTGCAGAGTTTTGAATCTAAGCTTCTCTTCCTAAGGCTCTATAAACCTTTCTGAGATTTCTTGCCATCACAACTGTTAGCTTCAACGACGGTTTGAAGAAATCTGCAGATTATCCTCGTCTCTAAGCCATTCATTCGAATGCTCGAAGATAATTCATCCCGACTATCCTTGATGACTAGAAATATCTTGTTGTTCTTCTAGCGTTCATATTCGTTCATTTCTAATCGGCTTGATTCATACACCTAACTCCGATCTGCTTACATTCATGTTCAAATAAACCTGAATAAGGTCGCATATTTGTTGCATTGCATAATCACATGTTGTTTGGGTGCGGGTTTGACATAGTGAAATTCGTGTGATAGACTAACTAACGTTATGTGTCCCGTATGTCTACGTAAAACTTTTGATGGTTTTTTGAAATCTGAAAAACCTCTCTCTCAATTTGTGCTACTTGGGTTGCTCCCTATGATTTTCTTTCATAGTGGAGATTGTTCCACGAACTATAGTGCCGCGACGGAACCTAGGGCATCGTATGGACTGCAGCCATATGACTGTGCCACTGGGTGCGCGCTGGTGCTTAAGTACGTGTGAATATGAACTACTACAACTATCATTTCATGCAACTCTTAAAATGTTTTTCTCTACCTCATCTTTTATTTAGGGGGTAGGCCCTAGACGAATATCGATGCAAATGAGTTGTCTTAGTTTTGAGTTTCTAGGGGTATTAGTACACTAACTGGCATGTCAACCTGTGCATCTTGCATCATGCAACTCAATTAATAAACAATATCGAGCAAGAATGTTCTTGAGAAAAACTTACCTTGATGCCTGTTGGCGCTCCTTAAGTATCCATTTTATCCCCTGTTTAACTTTGATAATGGTATGAATTTAATATCAAAATTATTAACCATCCTAACCTCGGCCCGATTATTGGTCGTTTTCGCATTTGCACATATATTTTGGAGGTACTTCGTTTTTGCAGGTTTTTGACCAATTTTGGAGCATGAAATGACGAGGCCCAGGATCACGCGATGACATGAAGAAAGACGAAGGCCAAAGCCCGAACAAAGGACCAAAGGCCATGAAGACTAGAGGCCCATTCATGCACATCCACCCTCCAATGAAGCCCAAAGGACAAAACCCACAAGATAAGATCAAGATACTTCGGGGCTAAGCAAAGCAAAGAGAGATTTAAGGAAGGATTTTCCATCCTATCCTTTTCCTCGAAGATATCTCGAAGATAACGACATCCCACGGGGTGCAATCGTGAAAGGCATAAACTCCAGAAGACTTGGGGAGAAAGGAGGACGCGAGGCGGCAAGGAAATGGGCCAGGCCGGCCGGCCTGGGCCCATTGAGCCGGCCGGCCCAGGCCTTTGCCAGGGCTTCTCGGCCTCCCCTTCGACCTAGGGTTTCTTGGGGCTATTTAAAGACCCCTCCCCGAGGCTCAAGCAGAGATCAATTCGCGAGACGACGCCAAGGAGCAGAGAAGATAGAGGGACACCTCTCGGAGAGCCGAGGGTCGTGCTAGTTGTCTAGGGGTTTCCCTAGCCGACGTGGGAACCTTGCAAGGAAGACCACGTCGGAGTTCTGGAGCTAGGATCATCAAGATCAAGGTAGGGCCCCGGTTGTGATCTTGTGATGTACAATCATTCATGGTGAAGTTATTTGTGATTCCGAATGTTTAGCGACCATGTTCTCTCTTTCAATTTCGTTCTTTTCTTTGGGTTTGCTTCATCCTAGATCTATTATTGAGATAGATCGCTTAGCATGATCTTGTAGTCATGGTGACTAGAGGTTCATGGCGGAACTACCAAAGGGGGTTCGACTTGCTTCTGGGTGCTTTTGTCCAAAGGGGGGCGTCGTGATAGGGCGTTTCTTTAGTAGATGGGGGTATCGAAGGATCGGATTGGAGATTTTGGGTTTAAAGATGCTTTTCATTGAGATTCACATCTATCATGCTTCACTATATCTAGCTGGAACTACAACATATGCATGATCTAGGTGATCTAGATTGGTTATCTCTAACTTTCTCTTGCTACCTTCGGTGTTTGTCATTTTAGTAGATTAGATTCATTTTACACCACCTCAACACAAAGGAATCTCTATGTTAGTAGATTGTTTCTTGTATCTTTGGTTCTGTGGATTGATAAACCTTGGGGGAATACTCTAAGGGAAAAGGTACACGAACCGTGCGGTTGCGGTATACAAATCGGGGCGCTAAGGAGCGTCAACAAGCTTTTCTGGCGCCGTTGCCGGGGAACCATCGATTTAAGATCCAATCTTACGTGCATTCGTAAATATTTCTTTTTCTTGATTTTTCTTTTTGACCTTTTTAGATCTCTTATTTTTTTGTGCTAACTAAAAAAACGGATCTATTCCACGAAAATCAATCTAATCTAGAGTTTGCTTTATTTTTCTTTTATGTTTCAGATCTTGTATATTCATCTTTTAGATCTCATATATATTTTTCTTTTCACTAACCCCTATTAGGAGTTGGATGGGAGCCTCTCCAACAAACCCGAAAATTTTGTGGATGATCCAGAAAAAATTTACAGGCAAAGGAGACGAGAAGCACGATCAAGGAAGCTGGAACTAGTAGATCCAAAAGAAGAAGTCGCCGGTTCATCGTCTTCACCTCAAGCAACTCCACCAACAAGTCCAAAGGAGGCGCCACTTCACCAAGGGATGGCGCTACCGGAGCAGGAGCGTATGATCGGAGAGCTATGCACTCCGGACATTCGGGACTTGCCGATCCAAAATCTCGACAACATCGGAGTTCCGTTCGAGATCAAGACTTCAATCATAAGGATGGTGCAAAGCTCGCCCTTCACTGGAAAAGAAGACGCTAATCTACATCTTCAAGCGTTCCTCCAACTATGCCGCACCTTCGACATGCAAGGGATGACTCAAGATCAAATGAGAGCGAGGCTCTTTCTGTTCTCTCTACTTGGGAGAGCGCTGCAATGGTTTCATTCTCTACCGGCACACACGGTGCAAAATTGGGGGTCCTTGATGAAGGAGTTCATGACGGAGTTCTACTCGCCGGGCAAGACCCAAATTTTACGCAACAAGATTGCTACATTCGCGCAAGCCCCGACGGAGACTATTGCGGAAGCCTATGAGCGCTTCAATGACTACATCCGCGCCGTACCTCATCACAAGTTCTCAAGGGAAGATGTGGTCCAGAAGTTCTATCAAGGCCTCACTACTGTATCAAGGGGGATTATTGACGCATCGGCAGGAGGATCGATCATTGAGCTCACGCCGACTCAAGTTTTCAAGCTATTCAAGAAGGTGGCGGACAATGACGCATGGGCATCATCGGGGCGCCTACAACCACTCTGTTGGCGCTCCTTAAGTATCCATTTTTATCCCCTGTTTAACTTTGATAATGGCATGAATTTAATATCAAAATCACTAACCATCCTAACCTCGGCCCAATTATTGGTCGTTTTCACGTTTGCACATATATTTTGGAGGTACTTCGTTTTTGCAGGTTTTTGACCAATTTTGGAGCATGAAATGGCGAGGCCCACGATCACGCGATGACACGAAGAATGACAAAGGCCAAAGCCCGAACAAAGGGTCGAAGGCCATGATGATTGGAGGCCCATTCATGCACATCCACCCTCCAATGAAGCCCAAAAGACAAAGCCCACAAGATAAGATTGAGATACTTCGGAGCTAAGCAAAGCAAAGAGATATTTAAGGAAGGATTTTCCATCCTATCCTTCTCCTCGAAGAAATCTCGAAGATAACGACGTCTAAAGGGGTGCAATCGTGAAAGACATAAACTCTAGAAGATTCCAGGAGGCTTGGGGAGAAAGTTGAGCGCGAGCCGGCGAAGGAAAGTGCTAGGCCGGCCGGCCTAGGCTCATTGGGCCGGCCGGCCCAGGCCTTTTTTAGGTCGGTTCGACCTCCCCTTTGACCGAGGGTTCCCTGAGGCTATTTAAAGACCCCTCCCCTAGGTTCACGCAGAGAGCAATTCGGGAGACGACGCCAAGGAGCAGAGAAGATAGAGGGACACCTTTCGGAGAGCCGAGGGTCGTGCTAGTTGTCTAGGGATTGCCCTAGCCGACGTGGGAACCTTGCAAGGAAGACCACGTCGGAGTTCTGGAGCTAGGATCATCAAGATCAAGGTAGGGCCCCGGTTGTGATCTTGTGATGTACTATCATTCATGGTGAAGTTATTTGTGTTTCCGAATGTTTAGCGACCATGTTCCCCTCTTTCGATTTCATTCTTTTCTTTGGGTTCGCTTCATCTTAGATCTATTATCGAGATAGATCACTTAGCATGATCTTGTAGTCATGGTGGCTAGAGGTTCATGACGGAACTACCAAAGTGAGTTCGACTTGCTTCAGGGTATCCCGTTGAAAAGGGGGGCGTCGTGACAGGCCGTCTCCACAGAGTAGGTTGGGTATCGAGAGATCGGACTGGAGATTTTGAGTTTAAAGAGGCTTTTCATTGAGATTCACATCTATCTTACTTCACTTTATCTAGCTGGAACTACAACATATGCATGATCTAGGTGATCTAGATTGGTTATCTCTAACTTTCTCTTGCTACCTTCGGTGTTTGTCGTGTTTTTAGTAGATTAGATTCGTTTTCATCATCTCACACAAAGGAATCTCTATGCTAGTAGATTGTTTCTTGTCTCTTTGGTTCCGTGGATTGATAAACCTTGGGGGAATACTCTGAGGGAAAAGCTACACGAAACCGTGCGCTTGCGGTATATAAATCGGGGGCGCTAAGGAGCGTTAACAAGCTTTTCTGGCGCCGTTGCCGGGGAACCATCGATTTAAGATCCAATCTTACTTGCATTCATAAATATATCTTGATTTTTCTTTTTGACCTTTTTAGATCTCTTAATTTTTCTGACCTAACTAAAAAACGGATCTATTCCATGAAAATCAATCTAATCTAGAGTTTATTTTATTTTTCCTTTATGTTTTAGATCTTGTTTATTCATCTTTTAGATCTCGTATATATTTTTCTTTTTCACTAACCCCTAACAGGAGATGGACGGGAGCCTCTCCAACAAACCCGAAAATTTTGTGGATGATCCAGAAAAAATTTACAGGCAAAGGAGACGAGAAGCACGATCAAGGAAGCCGGAACTAGTAGATCCAGAAGTTGAAGCCGAAGATTCATCATCTTCACCTCAAGCAACTCCACCAACAAGTCCAAAGGAGGCGCCAATTCACCAAGGGATGGCGCTACCGGAGCCAGAGCGTACGATCGGAGAGCTATGCACTCCGGACGTTCGGGACTTGCCGATCCAAAATCTCGACAACATCGGAGTTCCGTTCGAGATCAAGACTTCAATCATAAGGATGGTGCAAAGCTCGCCCTTCACTGGAAAAGAAGACGCTAATCTACATCTTCAAGCGTTCCTCCAACTATGCCGCACCTTCGACATGCAAGGGATGACTCAAGATCAAATAAGAGCGAGGCTCTTTCCATTCTCTCTACTTGGGAGAGTGCTGCAATGGTTTCATTCTCTACCACCGCACACGGTGCAAAATTGGGAGTCCATGATGAAAGAGTTCATGACGGAGTTCTACTCACCGGGCAAGACCCAGATTCTACGCAACAAGATTACAACATTCGCGCAAGCCCCGACAGAGACTATTGCCGAAGCCTATGAGCGCTTCAACGACTACATCCGCGTCGTACCTCATCACAAGTTCTCAAGGGAGGATGTGGTCCAGAAGTTCTATCAAGGCCTCACTACTGCATCAAGGGGGATCATTGACGCATCGGCCGGAGGTTCTATCACTGAGCTCACGCCTACTCAAGTTTTCAAACTATTCAAGAAGGTGGTGGACAATGACGCATGGGCATCATCGGGGCGCCTGCAACCACTCCAAGCCGTGGGCGCCGCGAAGAGTGTATTACAAGTGGAACGCGAAGAAGTGCTAGAAGGGAAGATCGACTCGCTCATGAGAAGGTTGGAGAAGATGGAAGTGGAAAAGAGAGAAGCCCAAGCTATCGATTTGAAGGCGGCCGAAGCAAGGTCTACATGTGAAGAATGTGGAGAGTACGGCCATGTGCAAAAGAATTGCCCGGAGGAAGCCAAGATGCTCGATTACATGAAGAAGGGAGAATGGATTCCGCCGACCAACTTCCGCTACGGGCAAGGTAGACCCCAATTTAATGCAAGCTCTTCCATTCAAAACTCGGTACCTCTTCGTATACAATTGAAGGAGTTTATGGAGGAGCAATGCAAGATCAACAAGGACACTGTCACCAAGTTCAAGGCTATGGACAAGATCTTGGAGAACATTGATGGCAAGGTGACGGAGGTCGGGAGCTCTAACCTTCAAGTACTCAACATGATGAAGATGCTAGAAACACAAGTAGCCCAGCTCGCCGGACGCCTATCTAGCAACGAAGGAAAATTGCCCGGGCAACCTCAAAGTCCGGAGACGGCTAAGGCAATTCAAACTCGCTCGGGAAAGGAGACCGAAGAACCCGAACATGCAGCGGGAGCAAGGAAGCCTAAGCCAAGAGTTGAAGTGGAGACCAGCATCAAGGAGAAGGCACCTACTCCTATGCCAGAGATAGTCACCGAAGAGCCGGAGTTTGAGCTAGACGATATAGACACCAAGATTCTACCGCCAAGGCCACGATACCGGAAAGGTAAACACGAAGATGAGCAATTCAACAAATTTGTTGAGATGGTACGCAGGTTGAGCATCAATATGCCGCTCCTGGATGCTCTACAAGTTCCGACGTATTCTCGCTACTTCAAAGACATCATGGGAAACAAGCGCGAGATACCACCAAGCACTGTCAAGCTAACTGAGGAATGTAGCACGGCAATCGCTAATGAAGCTCCAGAAAAGAAGAGGGACCCCGGATGTCCTACCATCCTGTGTTCCATTGGATCTCTTATGTTCGAAAGAGCACTTTGTGATCTCGGTGCAAGTGTGAGCGTCATGCCAAAGAATGTGTTCGAGAAGCTATGCTTACCGGAGCCGGAACCCACCGCCATGTGCCTAGAATTAGCAAACAATTCCGTTCGCTATCCTTTGGGAATCGCCGAAGACGTGCCCGTGAAGATTGGAGAACACTTAGTCCCCGTTGACTTTGTGATTCTCGATATGGGAGAAGGGAGTAAGGCGCCTCTCATACTTGGGAGGCCTTTCCTCAAGACCGCAAGGGCAAACATCGACGTTGGCAAGGGGGAGATAAAGTTCGACATCAATGGCACCACAAGCGAATTCAAGTTTCGTCCATGCCTCGAGGTATGCAACATGATCAATGTTAAATATGTTCCGCCTCACTGCCGTGTCATAGAGGAGAAGCCAAAGAAAGAAGAGGAGCCGAGCAAGAAGGAAGCGAAGAAGGAGATAGAAGTCGTCGCGTCCATCGCGACAAAGAAGATCGTTGCACCCGTCAAGAAGAAAGCTAAAAGCCCGCCTGTGAAGACCAAAAAGACGACTAACGTAGAAGACAAACCCGCACCAAGGATTGTGCGGAAGTGGGTACCCAAGACTGCAGCGCCATCACCGAGCGTTGGTCCGAAGTGAAGAAGAAGAAAGTCTAGCTATAGACTATAAACGAAGCGCTTTGCGGGAGGCAACCCGTTCATCGAGTCAAGAATAAAGCTGCCGGGAGTTCAACCCGTTCGTCGAGTCAAGAATAAGCTGCCGGGAGGACAACCCATGAAAGGTTTAGGTAAGTGAGTCGAGAATTTTGCTACGCAGGGACATGATATACTTTTGAACAATTGGTAGTTTGGTCAAACAATTCGATTTGGATTTTATTCGCTCGGTCATTATAATGTTATTTCTTATTTTAAACCAATGACATGAGCCATCCTATGATTTATTTGCCTCTTCTTGAGAAAGCCACATCCAAAATTCCATACCTATTTTTGGCGACCGTCCTCTCCATGACGGCCGGACCAAGTTGAGTTAAAACACACGAGTAGAGCCGCGCTATGTTACTTAAATTCTTGATGCGTAGGTTCACACAAACATAGAGAGAATTTTCAGTTTCATTACCATAGGACTAGAATTTTCCTAACCTTAATTATTCTCTTTTTCAAAATTCTCTCTCATTTTGGCAAAAATTAGAACCTAAACCCAAGACCCACGGTTGAATTCGAGATTGTTCGCTATCAATTCATGAAAGTGAACGGTTCCGGTGCAACCAAAATTAATGTAGTCGGGAAATATTTTTCGACTTACAAATGTAAAGATGTTTCAATTCCCCTCTAATTATTCATTTAAACTCATTGCATGCTTTGAGTCAATTCTGAAATTTCAAAGTTAGAGGAGGATTAAACATCTAAGCATCATTTGGAAAGGGTTTATGTGCTTGATTAACATCCATTGATCAAAGTGAGTTCACGGAAAGAGTTGTGCTCTCTACCTACCACCACATGCAAATAATTCAAAGGAGGGAGCAGCCATGCATGGGAAGGACAAGTGATTTTCAGCAAAGATGGCACCATGTGATGAATGATTAAGCATGGGACAAGGTGAATGACACAAAGTGGAGAAATAATGTTGCAAGTGGACATCAAAGGCAAAGAAGGAGTGGTTCACATGATTTGGGCGGTGCAAAGCATACAAAATGTACTGGACAGAAGCAAATAATTGCACCAGGAAGCCACCAGAGAAAATTGAAGTGGAGAAGAGGGAAAAACACCCTAGGCCGGCCGGCCCCAAGGCCCTAGGCTGGCCGGCCTGGACCCTATTTATGCCCTCTGGTGCTCTCCTTTGGCAGGTATACTCCTCACTCATTTCCTTGCTTATGTTCTTCAAGTTCTTTGCCCAGAAACATCAGTTAGAGCCTTGAAAAATTCGTCCACCAAAATCTACTCCAAAAATCTCAGAAAATTCACCACAATTCCTAGTTTGCTCCACTCTTCGATATATTGTTCTCCCGCCGGCAAGAAACACCTGATGTGTTTGTTTTTGAGTGTGTGCAGCAAGGAGTCACCATGAGTGGCCTCATGAAGTTCATCGCCGGGAGGAGAAGGACACGTTCATCAACATCTGACGCATCGGCAAGTTCTTCGCGGAGGCACTCGGTCTCCGAGTCTCCGCGGAGCATGGAGGAAGACAACCCCGCACCGAGGAGCGACATGTTGCTCCTTGGTGGGATGAGAGACCCGAGAAGCTCCTCCATGAGATTCACGGAAGGGATGCCACCTCCTCCGCGGCGTTCGACAAGGTCATCCGCACCACCACCATACAAGCCCAAGAATTCAGAATATGGGTTTATTATCTTGTCGAAGGAAGAAGAAGAAAGGCTAAAGTTAATGAAGGGAAGACTACGAGCAAATTATGATTTTGATGATGAAGCATTGGTGAAGCTGGGATTTCATCATGACATCTATGAGCTATTGGAAAACATCGGTTGGAAGTTATTTTCCGATGGTGTCACGGTTGATATGCAAGAAGAAGTGGCTCTTGAGATGTTCATGACATTAGAAAAATCAACGGAAATGGTGGATGGTGAAGAAGTTTCATGTCTGAAATTTAGGCTCAAGAATGAAGAGAAAGTAATCACCTATGGTGAAATAGGAAGCTTGCTCGGATTCAAAAATAATGCATATGAAATGGTGCAAGTTGAAGATGGAGAGCTTGATGAATTTTGGACAAAAATAGCAAAAGATGTCAACCGCCAAAGAAAGAATATTAGTAATGTTACCCTCCAAATATCCCACTCTTGGTTGAGCAAAAGAATTCTCGGGAGGATGAGAGAATCAAAGGTCACCGACCAGGAATTAAGTTGGATGTATGCTGCATTGGTGAAGAAGCAAGTAATTGATCCCACCAACATCATGGTTGAAAGGTGGCTTTGTGAAGCATCATCCGGCACGGGAGAAGTTGGTTCGGGATGTTATCTCACAATGATAGCCCGAGCAATGAATCCGAGGTTACGAGTGATCCAAAAATTTTATGTCCCGGGAAGAGATATTGGGATTGATCATTTGAGGCAAGGCCATTATATCGGAGGAGATGAAAAGAAGGGATTCACTATTTCTGAGATGGATATTTCCCTCCCCGATCAAAGGCTGAAATTATTTGCAAGAGGGAGGACTGATTGGCGAGTTGAAAATATTGGAAAAAAGGTGAAGAAATCAAAAAGAGGAAGGTTAATTGAAGGGACATCGGCATCAGCACAACAAGAAGACTTGGAAGTAAATCTTCCACCGCCAAGTTCTGCTTATTGGAGAAATGAATTTCAAGGTGCATCAAGTGGACAGGGATACCCGCAAGGATGGATGAGTCAATGGGAAGGAAGCCAAGAACAAGCATGGGGGCACGCTGCGGCGGCACCCTCACCATTTAGCAACTACGGATGCCCACCCACGTCATATCAAGGAGAGATGCCTGACCCGTCATTTGGAGCACAATATTTTGACCTCCCTCAACCAGAACAAGGAATGAGAATTATGGGTGCTTATGCGAGAAGAAATATGGAAGATATAGATGCCATCCGGAGGCATACAACCCAACTAGAAGATGGAACTGCAGGAATTGCATATCAAATGGGACTTCTAGGCCTGACGCCACCGGAACAATTTAATGGAGGAGCATTTCAGCAGTATTATGATCAAGGATACAACGCACGAGCCAATCAAGGAGATTGATCGACGGCATGACCAAGAATAAAATGCTCGCACGTGTGGTTTGGATTTTCTATTTCTTTTCATTTATTTTCAGCATGTGTGCAAGCTTGTGTGTGCGTAGCGATTTTCTGTTTTATTTATTTCAGCATGTGTGCAATTTGTTTTCTTTTGTCTTCATCACCATGATAAATAAATGTATCACCCACGCTTTAATGTTATGGTTAGTAATGATGATAGAAAGTTTGTGCCATGTTAAAATATGATGATCGTTGCCGCTTTGTCTACTTTCTTGTGCTTGGTTTATGCATGATTAAACTAATGCTCTCTTTAACATGATCTGAAAATTAATTAAATGCCGGCTAATTCAATTGTGGAGGTTATGATAAATCAGGACCCATATCTTTTATTCTTGCTCTCTTACTTAAGCTTGTCAAGGAAAATTTAATTTGGATTTAATTTTGAGCTAACTTTGTCAATGATACCTTTTGCATTTGCTCTACCCTTCTACAAGCTTAAATGATATATCATAAAAACCATAGAGCAAGAATTATTTTCAGGTGAATTAATTTAGGATTTATCTTCTTTGGTATGAGACTAAGAAGTTGACCATTCCGTATTTTTGCGTACCTATCTTTTGCTAGCCATTATATCCATGCATTGTGAGTTTCTATACCGGGAACATCGCAAACCTCGCTGGATATACACCCTTAACCAAAAACATCTTTTTGTGAAACACCTCCTTGACCACAACATAAGCTTGGGAAGCATCAAAGAATTCGCAGAAGAAAAATCCGAAGAAGTGGAGGCCTACAGGCAGTAGGCCGGCCGGCTCAACACCCCTAGGCCGGCCGGCCGGCTCAACACCCCTAGGCCGGCCGGCCTGCCCCTTTTCCTCCTTTGTTGACTTCAATCTTTCACGAGGAGATGCTCCCCTGAATTCCAAAGTTATGTCCAGAGAATTGATAAAGGTTTTGCGCACTCACTCCATCAAGTTATCATCACTTCATTGCTTGAGGACAAGCAAAAGTTCAAGCATGGGGGGAGGTGGAGTAAGTGCATTGTGTTGCCAGTGGTTCTGAGGAGCAAAAAGAATAAAAAAAAGAGAGAAAGAAAGAAAAAATGAAATAAATAATGATGAAAAGCTCCTCGGTTCCGTTTGCTTCATTAAACTCCGGGTACTTTGAAGATTATTCTATACTCAATTATTCCAACCATGTCCAATCCGATAACAAGGACTTCAGTCGTGCCTTGGGATCAACCATTGCCATTTGCACATGTCCACCATCTAAAGTGTGTGTTCCGTTCTCTTTCTCTCCACAAAGAAATTATTTTCCAATGGTCTATTTGACGAGTCTCGGTAAATCCATAAGAAGTATTTCTTGTTTTGATAATATCTTGATTATAATATCTTTTGTTAGGACTAACCTTTCCAGAGCTCCAGATAAAGCCTCACACATACATATGAGAGAAAGAAAGGAGAGAGTTCTAGCAAGTTTGAGAGACAAGATGAGCTGAGAGTTTCCATGAGCAAATTGCAATGAGGTTTGAATTATTGATCTTGGTTTAGCATTACTTATGGAACTTACTTTCTTACTCCTGAGACTTGTTTAATTTTGAGAGCATGTGCTTAATAATTGGGGGGAAGCATTTAACTTGTATCTACCTTCCACATTGAAAAAAAAAGCTGGTTACAACTTGAACTATTAACTGCAAAATATTTTTGGGAGCATTGTGTTTTCTCGTGTATGATCAAGTACAGGGATTGGACACTGAAAGGCAGCGCTGATTTTTATCAAAGACTTACTCGAGGACGAGCAAGGTTTAAGCATGGGGGGAATGTTGGCGCTCCTTAAGTATCTATTTTATCCCCTGTTTAACTTTGATAATGGCATGAATTTAATATCAAAATCACTAACCATCCTAACCTCGGCCCAATTATTGGTCGTTTTCACATTTGCACATATATTTTGGAGGTACTTCGTTTTTGCAGGTTTTTGACCAATTTTGGAGCATGAAATGGCGAGGCCCACGATCACGCGATGACACGAAGAATGACGAAGGCCAAAGCCCGAACAAAGGGTCGAAGGCCATGATGATTGGAGGCCCATTCATGCACATCCACCCTCCAATGAAGCCCAAAAGACAAAGCCCACAAGATAAGATTGAGATACTTCGGAGCTAAGCAAAGCAAAGAGATATTTAAGGAAGGATTTTCCATCCTATCCTTCTCCTCGAAGAAATCTCGAAGATAACGACGTCTAAAGGGGTGCAATCGTGAAAGACATAAACTCTAGAAGATTCCAGGAGGCTTGGGGAGAAAGTTGAGCGCGAGCCGGCGAAGGAAAGTGCTAGGCCGGCCGGCCTAGGCTCATTGGGCCGGCCGGCCCAGGCCTTTTTTAGGTCGGTTCGACCTCCCCTTTGACCGAGGGTTCCCTGAGGCTATTTAAAGACCCCTCCCCTAGGTTAACGCAGAGAGCAATTCGGGAGACGACGCCAAGGAGCAGAGAAGATAGAGGGACACCTCTCGGAGAGCCGAGGGTCGTGCTAGTTGTCTAGGGATTGCCCTAGCCGACGTGGGAACCTTGCAAGGAAGACCACGTCGGAGTTCTGGAGCTAGTATCATCAAGATCAAGGTAGGGCCCCGGTTGTGATCTTGTGATGTACTATCATTCATGGTGAAGTTATTTGTGTTTCCGAATGTTTAGCGACCATGTTCCCCTCTTTCGATTTCGTTCTTTTCTTTGGGTTCGCTTCATCTTAGATCTATTATCGAGATAGATCACTTAGCATGATCTTGTAGTCATGGTGGCTAGAGGTTCATGGCGGAACTACCAAAGTGAGTTCGACTTGCTTCAGGGTATCCCGTTGAAAAGGGGGGCGTCGTGACAGGCCGTCTCCACAGAGTAGGTTGGGTATCGAGAGATCGGACTGGAGATTTTGAGTTTAAAGAGGCTTTTCATTGAGATTCACATCTATCTTACTTCACTTTATCTAGCTGGAACTACAACATATGCATGATCTAGGTGATCTAGATTGGTTATCTCTAACTTTCTCTTGCTACCTTTGGTGTTTGTCGTGTCTTTAGTAGATTAGATTCGTTTTCATCATCTCACACAAAGGAATCTCTATGCTAGTAGATTGTTTCTTGTCTCTTTGGTTCCGTGGATTGATAAACCTTGGGGGAATACTCTGAGGGAAAAGCTATACGAAACCGTGCGCTTGCGGGATATAAATCGGGGGCGCTAAGGAGCGTCAACACACTCCAAGCCGTGGGCACCGTGAAGAGTGTATTGCAAGTGGAACGTGAAGAAGTGCTAGAAGGGAGGATCGACTCGCTCATGAGAAGGTTGGAGAAGATGGAAGTGGAAAAGAGAAAAGCCCAAGCTATTGATTTAAAGGCAGCCGAAGCAAGGTCTACATGTGAAGAATGTGGAGAGTACAACCATGTCCAAAAGAATTGCTCGGAGGAAGTCAAGATGCTCGACTACATGAAGAAGGGAGAATGGATCCCGCAACCCAACTTCCGCTATGGGCAAGGAGCAAGGAAAGATCAACAAGGACACCATCACCAAGTTCAAGGCTATGAACAAGATCTTGGAGAACATTGATGGCAAGGTGACGGAGGTCGGGAGCTCTAACCTTCAAGTACTCAACATGATGAAGATGCTAGAAACGCAAGTAGCCCAGCTCGCCGGACGCTTATCTAGCAACGAAGGAAAATTGCCGGGGTAACCTCAAGGTCCGGAGACGGCTAAAGCAATTCAAACTCGCTCGGGAAAGAAGACCGAAGAACCCGGACATGCGGCAGGAGCAAGAAAGCCTAAGCCAAGAGTTGAAGTGGAGACCATCATCAAGGAGAAGGCGCCTACTCCTACGCCAGAGATAGTCACGGAAGAGCCGGAGTTTGAGATAGATGATATAGACACCAAGATTCTACCGCCAAGGCCACGATACCGCAAAGGTAAACATGAAGATGAGCAATTCAACAAATTTGTTGACATGGTACGCAGGTTGAGCATCAACATGCCGCTCTTGGACGCTCTACAAGTTCCAACATATTCTCGCTACTTCAAAGACATTATGGGAAACAAGCGCGAGATACCGCCAAGCACCGTCATGCTAACCGAGGAGTGTAGCGCGGCGATCGCTAATGAAGCTCCTGAGAAGAAGAGGGACCCCGGATGTCCTACCATCCCGTGTTCCATTGGATCTCTTATGTTCGAAAGAGCACTTTGTGATCTCGGCGCAAGTGTGAGCGTCATGCCAAAGAACGTGTTCGAGAAGCTAAGCTTACCGGAGCCGGAACCCACCGCCATGTGCCTAGAGTTAGCGGACAATTCCGTTCGCTATCCTTTGGGAATCGCCGAAGACGTGCCCGTGAAGATTGGAGAACACTTAGTCCCCATTGACTTTGTGATTCTCGATATGGGAGAAGGGAGCAAGGTGCCTCTCATACTTGGGAGGCCTTTCCTCAAGATCGCAAGGGCGAACATCGACGTTGGCAAGGGGGAGATCAAGTTCGACATCAATGGCACCACAAGCGAGTTCAAGTTTTGTCCACACCTCGAGGTATGCAACATGGTCAATGTCAAATATGTTCCGCCTCACCGCCGTGTCACAGAGGAGAAGCCAAAGAAAGAGGAGGAGCCGAACAAGAAGGAAGCGAAGAAGGAGAAAGAAGTCGTCGCGTCCATCGCGACAAAGAAGATCGCTGCACCTGTCAAGATAAAAGCTAGAAGCACGCCTATGAAGACAAAAAAGATGACTAACCTGGAAGACAAACCCGCACCAAGGATTGTGCGGAAGTGGGTACCCAAGACTGCAGCGCCATCACCGAGCGTTGGTCCGAAGTGAAGAAGAAGAAAGTCTAGCTATAGACTATAAACGAAGCGTTTTGCGGAAGGCAACCCGTTCGTCGAGTCAAGAATAAAGCTACCGGGAGTTCAACTCGTTCGTCAAGTCAAGAATAAGCTGCCGGGAGGACAACCCGCGAGAGATTTGGGTAAGTGAGTCAAGAATTTTGCTACACAAGGACATGATAAACTTTTGAACAATTGGTCGTTCAGTCGAACAATTCGATTTGAATTTTATTCGCTCGGTCATTTCGATGTTGTTTCTTATTTTAAACCAATGACATGAGCCATCCTATGATTTATTTGCCTCTTTTTGAGAAAGCCACATCCAAAATTGCATACCTATTTTTGGCGACCGTCCTCTCCATGACGGCCGGACCAAGTTGAGGTAAAAGACACGAGTAAAGCCGCGCTATGTTTATATTATTTAAATTTTTGATGCATAGGTTCGCTCAAACATAGAGAGAATTTTCAGTTTCATTATCATAGGACTAGAATTTTCCTAACTTTAATTGTTCCCTTCTTCAAAAATTTCTCTCTCATTTTGGCAAAAATTAGAACCTAAACCCAAGACCCATGGTTGAATTCGAGATTGTTCGCTATCAATTCATGAAAGTGAACGGTTCCGGTGCAACCAAAATTAACTAGTCGGGAAATATTTTTCGACTTACAAATGTAAAGATGTTTTAATTCCCCTCTGATTATTCATTTAAGCTCATTGCATGCTTTGAGTTAATTCTGAAATTTCAAAGTTAGAGGAGGATCCAACATCTAAGCATGATTTGGAGAGGGTTTATGTGCTTGATTAACATCTATTGATCAAAGTGAGTTCACGGGAAGGAATTGTGCTCTCTAACTACCATCACGTGCAAATGATCCAAAGAAGGGAGCAGCCATGTATGGGAAGGACATGAAATTTTCAGCAAAGATGGCACCATGTGATGAATGATGAAGTATGGGACAAGGTGAATGACACAAAGTGAAGAAATAATGTTGCAAGTGGACATCAAAGGCAAAAAATGAGTGGTTCACGGGAATTGGACGGTGCAAAGCATGAAAGATGTACAGGATAGAAGCAAATAATTACACCAGGAAGCCACCAGAGAAAGATGAAGTGAAGGAGGGCCAGGAATGCCCTAGGACGGCCGGTCCCAAGGCCCTAGGCCGGCTGGCCTGGCCTCTTTTTAAGTGCTCTGGTACTCCCCTTTCACAGGTACGCTCCTCACTCAGTTTCTTGCTTATGTTCTTCAAGTTCTTCACCCATAAACATAAGTCAGAGCTCTGAAAAATTCGTCCACCAAAATCAACTGCAAAAATCTTCGAAAATTCACCACAAATCCTAGTTTGCTCCATTCTTCGATATATTGTTCTCCTGCCGGCAAGAAACCCCCGGTGTGTTTGTTTTTGAGTGTGTGCAGCAAGGAGTCACCATGAGTGGCATCATGAGGTTCGTCACCGGGAGGAGAAGGACGCGTTCATCAACATCCGACGCATCGGCAAGTTCTTCGCGGATGCACTCGGTCTCCGAGTCTCCGCGGAGCATGGAGGACGATAACCCCGCACCGAGGAGCGACATGTTGCTCCTTGGTGGGATGAGAGACCCAAGAAATTCCTCCATGAGATTCACCGAAGGGATGCCACCTCTTCCACGGCGTTCGACAAGGTCATCCGCACCACCGCCATACAAGCCCAAGCATTCCGAATATGGGTTTACCATTTTGTCAATGGAAGAAGAAGAAAGGCTCAAGTTTATGAAGGGAAGGCTGCGAGCAAATTATGATTTTGATGATGAAGCATTGGAGAAGTTGGGATTCCATCATGACATCTACCAGCTCTTGGATAACATCAGTTGGTAGTTATTTTCCGACGGTGTTACGGTAGACATGCAAGAAGAAGTGGCTTTGGAGATGTTCATGACACTGGAGAAAACAACGGAAGTGGTGGATGATGAAGAAGTTCCATGTCTGAAATTTCGGCTCAAGAATGAAGAAAAAGTCATCACCTATGGAGAAATATGGAGTTTGCTCGGGTTCAAAAGAAATGCAAATGAAATGTTGGAAATCAAAGATGGAGAGCTCGATGAGTTTTGGACAAAGATAGCAAAAGATGTCAACCGCCAAAGGAAGAATATAAGTAATGTGATCCTCCAAATATTCCACTCTTGGGTGAGCAAAAGAATTCTCGGGAGGATGAGAGAATCAAAGGTTACCGACCAAGAATTGAATTGGATGTATGCAGCATTGGTGAAGAAGCAAGTAATTGATCGCACCTACATCATGATTGAAAGTTGGATTTGTGAAGCATCATCCGGCACGGGAGAAATTGGTTCAGGGTGTTATCTTACACTAATAGCCCGACTCATGAATCCGGGGTTAGTGGTGATCCAAAAATATTATGTTCCGGGAAGAGATATAGGGATTGAACATTTGAGGCAAGACCATTATATCGGAGGGGATGAAAAGAAGGGATTAACTATTTCCGAGATGGATATTTACCTCCCCGATCAAAGGCTTAAATTATTCGCAAGAGGAAGGACCGATTGGCGAGTTGAAAACATTGGAGCAAAGGTGAAGAAAACAAAAAGAGGAAGGTTGATTGAAGGAACATCGGAGTCGGCACAACAAGAAAATTTAGAAGTAAAGCTTCCACCACCAAGTTCCGCTTATTGGAGGAATGAATTTCAAGGTGCATCAAGTGGACAAAGACACCCGCAAGGATGGACGAGTCAATGGGAAGGAAATCAAGATCAAGCATGGGGGCATGGTTTGGCGGCGCCTCCACCAGTGTACCCGGCGCCCCCACCATTTAGCAACTATGGCTACTCACCCCATCATACCAAGGAGAGATGCCCGACCCGTCATTTGGAGCACAATTTTTTGACCTCCCTCAACCAGAACAAGGAATGAGAATCATGGGTGCCTATGCAAGAAGAAACATGGAAGACATAGACGCCATCCGGAGGCACACTAGCCAACTAGAAGATGGAACCGCGGGAATTGCATATCAAATGGGACTTCTAGGCCTAGCACCACCAGAACAATTTGATGAAGGAGTATTTTAACAATATTATGACCAAGGATACAACGCAAGAGACAATCAAGGAGAGTGATCGACGACAAGACCATGAATAAAATGCTCGCACGTGTGGTTTGGATTTTTCTATTTCTTCTCATTTATTTTCAGCATGTGTGCAAGCTTGTGTGTGCGTAGCAATTTTCTGTTTTATTTTTTCAGCATGTGTGCAATTTGCTTTCTTTTGCTTTCATCACCATGATAAATAAATGCATCACCCACGCTTTAATGTTATGGTTAGTAATGATGATAGAAAGTTTGTGCCATGTTAAAATATGATGATCGTTGCTGCCTTGTCTACTTTCTTGTGCTTGGTTTATGCATGATTAAACTAATGCTCTCCCTAACATGATCTGAAAAATTAATTAAATGCCGGCTAATTCAATTGTGGAGGTTATGATAAATTAAGACCCACATCTTTCTATTCTTGCTCTCTTACTTAATCTTGTCAAGGAAAATTTAATTCGGATTTAATTTTGAGCTAACCTTGTCAATGATACCTTTTGCAATTGCTCTACCCTTCTAAAAGCCTAAATGTTATATCATGACAAAACATAGAGCAAAATTTATTTTCAGGTGAATTAATTCAAGAATTATCTTCTTTGGTACGAGACTAAAAAGTTGACCATTCCATATTTTTGTGTACCTCTCTTTTGCTAGCCATTCTATCCATGCATTGTGAGTTTCTATATCGGGAACATCGCAAACCTCGCTGGATATCCACCCTTAACCAAAAACATCTTTTTGTGAAATACCTCCTTCACCACAACCTATATACTGAGTATATATTATTATTTTGACGGCAAAATAGTGGAATCATGAGCAAAATTCAGTAAAACATAAGCTTGGGAAGCATCAAAGAGTTCGCAGCAGAAAAATCCGAAGAAATGGAGGCCTATAGGCAGTAGGCCGGCGCAGTAGAAAAATCCGAAGAAGTGGAGGCCTACAGGCAGTAGGCCAGCCGGGCCAACACCCCTAAGCCGGCCGGCCTGTCCATTTTCCTCCTCTGTTGGCTTCAATCTTTTACGAGGAGATGCCCCATTGAATTCCAAAGTTGAGTCCAGAGAATTGATACGAGTTTTGTGCACTCACTCCATCAAGTTATCATCACTTCATTGCTTGAGGACAAGCAAACGTTCAAGCATGGGGGGAGGTGGAGTAAATGCATTGTGTTGCCAACGGTTCTGAGGAGCAAAAAGAAAGAAAGAAAAAAAAAGAATAGAAAGAGAAAGAAAAAATGGATGATGAAAAGCTCCTCGGTCCCGTTTGCTTCATTAAACTCCAAGTACTTTGAAGATTATTCTATACTCAATTATTCCAACCATGTGCAATCCGATAACAAGTACTTCAGTTGTGCCTTGGGATCAACCGTTGCCATTTGCACATGTCCACCATCTAAAGTGTGTGTTCCATTCTCTCCCTCTCTACAAAGAAATTATTTTCCATTGGTCTTTTTGACGAGTCTCGGTAAATCCATAAGAAGTATTTCTTGTTTTGATAATATCTTGATTATAATACCTTTTGTTAGGACTAACCTTTCCAGAGCTCCAGATAAAGCCTCACACATACATATGAGAGAAAGAAAGGAGAAAGTTCTAGCAAGTTTGAGAGACAAGATGAGCTGAGAGTTTCCATGAGCAAACTGCAATGAGGTTTAAATTATTGATCTTGGTTTAGTATTATTTATGGAACTTACTTTCTTAATTCTGAGACTTGTTTAATTTTGAGAGCATGTGCTTAATAATTGTGGGGAAGCATTTAACTTGTATCTACCTTCCACATTGAAAGAGCTGGTTACAACTTGAACTATTAACTGCAAAATATTTTTGGGAACATTGTGTTTTCTCGTGTATGATCAAGTGCAGGGATTGGACACCGAAAGGCAATGCTGATTTTTATCAAAGACTTACTCGAGGACGAGCAAGGTTTAAGCATGGGGGGAATGTTGGCGCTCCTTAAATATCCATTTTATCCCCTATTTAACTTTGATAATGACATGAATTTAATATCAAAATCACTAACCATCCTAACCTCGGCCCGATTATTGGTCGTTTTCACATTTGCACATATATTTTGGAGGTACTTCGTTTTTGTAGGTTTTTGACCAATTTTGGAGAATGAAATGACGAGGCCCACGATCACACGATGACATGAAAAAAGACGAAGGCCAAAGCCCGAACAAAGGACCAAAGGCCATAAAGACTAGAGGCCTATTCATGCACATCCACCCTCCAATGAAGCCCAAAGGACAAAGCCCACAAGATAAGATCAAGATACTTCGGGGCTAAGCAAACAAAAGAGATATTTAAGGAATGATTTTCCATCCTATCCTTTTCCTCGAAGATATCTCGAAGATAACGACGTCCCACGGGGTGCAATCGTGAAAGGCATAAACTCCAGAAGACTTGGGGAGAAAGGAGTTCGCGAGGCGGCAAGGAAATGGGCCAAGCCGGTCGGCCTGGGCCCATTGAGCCGGCCGACCTAGGCCTTTTCCAGGGCTTCTCGGCCTCCCCTTCGACCTAGGGTTTCTTGGGGCTATTTAAAGACCCCTTCCCGAGGCTCAAGCAGAGATCAATTCACGAGACGACGCCAAGGAGCAGAGAAGATAGAGGGACACCTCTTGGAGAGCTGAGGGTCGTGCTAGTTGTCTAGGGGCTTCCCTAGCCGACGTGGGAACCTTGCAAGGAAGACCACGTCGGAGTTCTGGAGCTAGGATCATCAAGATCAAGGTAGGGCCCCGGTTGTGATCTTGTGATGTACAATCATTCATGGTGAAGTTATTTGTGATTCTGAATGTTTAGCGACCATGTTCTCTCTTTCGATTTCGTTCTTTTCTTTGAGTTTGCTTCATCCTAGATCTATTATCGAGATAGATCGCTTAGCATGATCTTGTAGTCATGGTGGCTAGAGGTTCATGGCGGAACTACCGAAGGGGGTTCGACTTGCTTCTGGGTGCTTTCGTCCAAAGGGGGGCGCCGTGACAGGGCGTTTCTTTAGTAGATAGGGGTATCGAAGGATCGGATTGGAGATTTTGGGTTTAAAGATGCTTTTCATTGAGATTCACATCTATCTTGCTTCATTATATCTAGCTGGAACTACAACATATGCATGATCTAGGTGATCTAGATTGGTTATCTCTAACTTTCTCTTGCTACCTTCGATGTTTGTCGTTTCAGTAGATTAGATTCGTTTTACACCACCTCAACACAAAGGAATCTCTATGTTAGTAGATTGTTTCTTGTATCTTTGGCTCCGTGGATTGATAAACCTTGGGGGAATACTCTAAGGGAAAAGCTACACGAACCGTGCGCTTGCGGTATACAAATCGGGGCGCTAAGGAGCGTCAACAATGCCCTTTCTTTTCAGTTTTTCCGAGCTCTTTGAAATTCACCTTGTATAGCCATGATTTCTGTTTTCAACCCAAGTCAGAATTATTAGTGAGAATCTTCGCATTGCTCAATCTCGCCAGAAGACTTATGCTGATCGTCATCGCCGAGAACTCCCCCTCAAAGTTGGCGATTATGTCTATCTCAAGGTCTCTCCATTTAGGGGCACTCGTCGTTTCCAAATAATAGGAAAGCTAGCGCCACGCTATGTGGGACCTTTTCAGATTATCAAGAAAGTTGGAGCAGTGGCTTATCAATTGGAACTTCCTCAATCACTCTCCTCTGTGCACAATGTTTTTCACGTCTCTCAATTGAAGAAATGCTATCATGTTCCAGCTGATGCCGTCGACTTTGAGTCACTTGATCTTCAACCGGACCTTACCTACGAGGAACACCCAATTGTCATTCTTGATCGTGATGAAAGAAGAGTAAAGCGTAGCATGGTGAAGTTTGTGAAGGTTCAATGGAGCAATCTCTCCGAAGATGAAGCCACTTGGGAGCGTGAGGATCGATTATGTCAAGAATACCCAGAATTCTTCTCCGATGAGTAAGTTTTCTTTCTACCACCTCCCCCACTTCCTTCATGAAGTTCATAGTTCTAGATGTTATATATGTGGTCACAATCACCATTACGGAAGCCCTAGGAATGTCTCATCACATCACATCATTTCTGCCTTTGTGCATTATCTTTTAGATGTTTATCTTGTCTAGGTGAATATGACCTCAACCTAGTCCGAGTTTTATCCTTCCCCTCTTGTCTACCTAAATCTCGGGACGAGATTTTCTTAGGGGGGGGGGGGGGGGAGTTGTCACGGCCCCAAATTTCCCGCCCGGACGGTCCGCCCGGCACTCTGCTTCGGCGTGCGTTGCACGAATCATGGCGCGCCGCACGTCGCCACCGCCGCCGACCATCCTCGTGCCACGCGCTGGCCATCCTCGTTCCGCGCATGTCCTTATCCCGACGAAGTCCCCCCGATCTTATCCTTGAGCTGCCGTGTTTCCATTCTCTTCTTTTTCCTTGCGCTCGAGCCGAGCAGAGCCGCCCCCGTCGCCGGCGCCCCGACCAACTCCGGCCACCGTCCTCCGATTTCCGGGCACCTAGGGCCTCCTCGTCTTCCCTTGCACCTACTCCAAGCTTTCCCGAGCTCAGCCCCGCGTTTCCCTGACCGGAATCGATCCCGCACCGGCCGGCCACCATTGGAGCACGTCGAAGCTCTACCCCCGCCGTCGATTCGCCGTCTC
The DNA here is from genome assembly GCF_016808335.1 of Panicum virgatum. Taxonomy (NCBI): domain Eukaryota; kingdom Viridiplantae; phylum Streptophyta; class Magnoliopsida; order Poales; family Poaceae; genus Panicum; species Panicum virgatum. Next base: position 7,684,149 of record NC_053148.1, read on the forward strand.
CGGTGAGCTACTTCTCGATTCCTTGCGCGGGGGGCATCTCCTCCCTTCCCTCGCTCGATTTCCCTCCTCACCAAGTCTCCTCCCCCTCTCTGCAGGGCCGTTGGCGCAGCCCTCCGCCCGCCACCGCCGTTCGTCGTCGCGCCGCCCCGTCGTCGCTCCTCTCTACTCGTGCCGTTGTCGGTGAGCTTTGCCGTCGCCTGGAACACGCCTTGCGCGCATCCCGGGCCCCTCTCCGGCCCTGCTTCGCCGTGCCGCCGTCCGCCGCTGACGCCGCGTCGCTGATTCTAGTGCTCCTCTCCTTGGGCGGCAACGCTGAAGTGCATGCATCGTGGGTCTGTTCGTGGACATGAAGAAGATGAGCAGTGGTAGAAGCTAATAACAATCCTTGTTGTACTTGTGTGTGTTTGAGTTTGCAAAAATCGTAGAAAAATATATATAGATCCAAAAATGGTGAAACTTGTTTTGTTAGTGTCCTCTTGCTTAGATCTACTCATGAAAAATATAGTTTTGCATGTTACTTTGCTGTAGATTTATCTATAGTCTTATCTTTCAAAAGTGAGTTTAAATGCTTAGTTATTTGTGTACTGCTCTAAAAATGTCAAACCAAATTTTGCTAGACTCCTTTTGAAGTGTATTTTCCAGTAGTACAACTTGCTCATATGTTTGCCTACAATTTGTTAAGGTTTTAGTGTGTTTTCATGCTTGCTGTCTGAAATATTGTTTATTGCGTAACTTTTTGCAGAAGAATGATAAAATAGTGAAACCAATTTTTTTAGTTTTGTTTTCTTGTCTATCTTCTATGGTAATTTTCTTAGATTTGTTCAGTTAAGTTTGCATGCCTTTTCTAAATTTACTTGTATAGGATAGCTGAAACTTGTAACATTAATAGTTAATTCTAGAAAAATTATTTTAATGCAAATCCAATTTTCATGAGTTCCTTGTAATGTCCTCTGCATGCTCAATTTATTTCATGATTTATTCTTGCTGTATAAGGCATGTTTCTTAATTTTTATCTTGACTTTGGGATCGTTATGCATTAGTGTTGTTTGTTATAATCGCCTGTGGTACGTTCTTGTGCCTTTGCATAGTGTTTTATCCATATTCCATTCATAGCATGTCTTTTTCATGTCACTGCATCACACTAATGCATGCATCTCATTTTATGCATAGCATTTCTTGCACAATCATTGCATCATGCTAATTCTGGCATCTCATTCATGCATTATAGTGACTGAACCGTCAGAGAACGAACCCATAGAGCCCACCGAGTCCGTTGAGTCTGAACCCGGAGTCCAGCTCGTGGTCGAGCCTGAAGTTAACCCGGGCAAGCAGCTAAGCATAATTCCTTGCACCATCTAATTTGGCTAGCTTAGTTATCTCACTTGAGTAATATTGGGTTATATATATTATGTATGTATTGTATTCTTGTACCTACTTTGATGCACTATCTTTCCTTGAATTGTTCAACCATGTCCTTGCCACACATTAGTCAGTTACTCACTTAACATGACTAAATACTGAGCTATGCTTAGAATAATCTTTTCGCTTACTACAAAGGATAGTTTGGAGTATGACACTTACCGGTTACCCTTGATCGCACTGGTTCGGTTTAGTGGTAAGGGTTTGGTATGATCGAGATTCGAGCGGAATGGTAGGGCCTAGAGAATGAAATCACATGGGCATAGTCCGCTTGGATCGATTAAGGACCGAGTGGATAATGTCGGTTTTGAGCACTTTTCCGTGCTACCACATATCCAATATAATGGTATGAATGAGCCAATTACCTTCTTTGACTTGATCATTGAGGCCCGGTCACAGATACGTGGCCAAGGGCTATGCAGGGAGGCTTAGTGTGTCCCCGGGTGGAACTATGTGTAGGAAAGTTTAGAGATGTTCCGGTGGAACTAAGTCTCCACACGCAAGCTGGGCGTACTCTCAACGGTTGAGCCTTATTGGGAACGGTTGACGCGAGTACCCTCTTATCCAACTTTAGCGGGTTGGGTGAGTCGCATGGTCCTTACGTCGTGTGGATAAAGTAGTACACCCTTGCAAGATTATAATCAATTCGAATTGCCGCGCTCTCGGTTATGAGTAAGCTCTTTATCTCATGAACTCCTCATAGAATTTCGATTATGATGAGAATGGTTCATGTTACAGCTATGATCAGTTATAGATTATCTTACTCTTAATCAACAAAAATTGGTTGGGGTTGGAAAAGATTAATTAATTCTGATAGGTGATAGTGTAGAGAGCTAATGCTTATACAATAAATACTTAATCTTAAAGCTTTTACTTGAGCCATTGCATGATCCTTATTTATTTAATCGCGTAAGTCTTGCGAGTACCTTTTGTACTCAGGTTGCTTTCTAGACCTAGTTGCAGGTGAGTCGGAAGTGGTGTTCGGCCACTTCTACCCCGCCGATCCTGGTGCGGGGGAGGAGTAGGTCGTTGAGGCTATGATGGTGTCCTTGAGCAAGACACCATTATCTTAGGTATGTTTTTATCGTAGCCGAACTCCGTTAGAGTATGTAAATACAATAAATTTTAAGTTTCGGTTTAATATGTCTTTTGTGAGCCTAAGGCTTGTAAAGGAAGTTTGAACCCACCTATATCGAACTTGTAATATTAAATGTATAAAACTGCTCTTTGTGAATCATCGGCAATGTACGTGCTTGTATAACGGTACGTGTGCTTAATCCTGGGCATGTGGCAAACACATACCGGGACTACCGGATTTGCGGTCGTTTTAGGTGAATTGTGTTGATTAAGTGTCTCTAAGATGTGAATTAACACAAAATATGTATAGAGACGGACACATATTAATTTTCATCTTAATAAATTAATCAATAATTTTCATTTAAACCGAGTGCAAATTAGAGATTCTCACAGCGCGCGACCTCCCCTCCCCCACCGTCCGTGCGCCCGCCGCCACGTCGCACGCGGCCAGCAGCAGGCAGGCATCGCTCTCGCAGTCTCGCTCGCCCGCCGCCCCCTCGCTCCGGCGCGAACCGACGAAACGCCCCGTCGCCGTCCGCCCTCTCCTCGGCGCGGCACGGGCCCGACACGCCCGCACCGGCGCCCGGCACCACCCCGCAGTCCCGCACCCGTCGCCGTCGCCATCGCGGCGCCACGCGACCCAGCCGCCCCGCGGGACCCCCACGGCACGTGTGCCCAGCCCCCGCCAGCCTCCGTTCCCGTCCGCAAGCCGCCGTCGTCCGCCAGCCGCGGCGCTAGTTTTTTTTCTTTCTTTGACAAAATTGGATCTATACTATTAAAAAAATTAATCTTTAAATATATACCACTAAAAAATTTATGTATAGATATATAACATTAAAAAATGGGATGTTATAGCTACATACCATTCTGTTTGTGTACGTTACCTTCATTCGTTAGTTTTATTTTTTTCTTTGCCAATACAGATAATGAAGTTACAGTCTTGCCCTTAGCCCTTCCATCAGAACCTTCACGCAAGCACGGAAGGCCCCAGGCGCTCGGCCCTCTCCTCAACTTGCCCCCGCGCGAAGGGCTGGCGACCGGCGGCGACCTCCCAGGCGACACCTCTCCTCAGCGGCACGCTCTTCCGGCAGTGGTCGCCTCCTCCGTCCTGCCCTCTACAGTGCGTATCCTAGTTTGCTCTGTTCTGAATCTTATCAATTTTATTTGCAATTCATACCTAGTTTGCTGTTTTGTGAGGAGGCGCAGCTGGAGCACGCACAGCGGAGCACGCCGGTGCCCATGTGCTGCTTAGCGTGGAGGTCGCCGCCGCGTCCTCCCTCACCTCATGCGCCGTCGACTACCCCTCCGCGCAGCTCGCGGCGGCGGCCCCCGTCGGCGCACGCTTTACGTTGTCGACGGCAGCAGCAGCTTGCCGCTGCAGGCAGCCCCATTAGCGCACGTGGCCGTGGGAGTGAGCAGTGGTCGGCGGCAGTCGAGCAGGGGAGCGAGCAGCATCGCGCAAACGGAGGAGCGAGCGGCGGCGCGTAGGCGTTGGAGTGAGCAGCGGCCGTCGGGCGGGCGGCGCGTTGGCAGCAAGGGTAAAATGGTCATAGTTAATTTGGAGTTAACTTAGAGTTAGCAGAATCACCCTATTCGGCTGCACCAGCTGCAGCTGCGGCTGCGGCTGCCGCCGACGCTGCTGCTGTTGAGCGATGGTGCGACTGTGGCGGGTATTGTTGTTGGTGAGCGCATAGCTGGACCGATGTAGAGCCACCTAACGGCTGCCTGCAGTTGGAATCAGCCCAGCCAGCTGCAAGTAGTGCAGCCGAACGGAGTGATTGATATATAGCTGTAGCATTCAATTTTTTTGATGGTATATATCTATACATAGATCTTTTAATGGTATATATTTTAAATTTGGTTTTTTATGGTATAATCTAATTTTGCCTTCTTTTTAACCAACGGCCGCTGCCGCGGCGCGCCGCACAGCAGCGCCCGCCCACGAGCACGGGCCTTGTTTGGTTTGACAATAAAACTAGTGCGCACGTTTTTCGAAAAGAGAATCTCGCATGCATGAAGTACTAAATGGAGTCCATTTGCAAAATCTTTTTAGGTATGTGTGTAACTTTTCGCGACGAATCTAATGACGGTAATTAATCGATGATTAGCTATAGTGATGGTACAGTAACCATTTTCTAATCGCGCGGTAAAAGACCTCATTAGATTCTTTAGAGTCACTAGCGCGGAGATTCTAAAATTAGTTTTGTAAACAGATTTTGTTTGACATCGTAATTAGTGGTTAAAGTTATTACTATTTCTAGCACACTATAATTATAACACGAACCAAACAAGACCACGACCCTGCCGTGCGGCTGCTGGCCGCTTGCTTCAGGAGCGCCCCCCCCCCGAATTTTTTTAACCTATTTTTCAATTTTATTTTAAAAATAACCCACCTGGATATATATTTGCATATCTAATTTTTTTGGTCGCGCCGGTCTGAGTGGCGTGACAAAAACACGCTGTCGCGCCACATGCATTAGCGTGACAAGATGTGCCGTGTTGGCACGCTTCGGAGCGCTCGGAAGGGGTCTGCCAGCTCATATTCCATGTGTCAACCTTGTCACGCCACTCCCACCGGCGTGACAGTACAGCCTTGTCACGCCACCCCTGCTGGCGTGACAAGGTCTGACTTTAGAAAAATAATATCTTTTTTCATACAAACTTGGATGGAGATGATTTTTATACGAAAATTGTAGCTCTCAACGAGATCTACAACTTTGTAGTTTTGAATTTTTTTCATTTAAAGTCATTAAGATGGTTAAATAATTGATTTAAATTTTTGACAGCATATTAAGCGCTTTATCTCTATCGTATCATCTCTAACTTGACATGTTTATCATAGTTCTATAAATTAAGTTATATATAATGTTTGATATATGAAATAATATGGAATAAATAATAATAGTTCGATAAGAGATACAATGAGAAATCAAACTATATCATTCTTGTGTATGAAATATAATGCAACACCCTAAATATTGATTATAGCTATAAGCTAGATCAAGTATTTTTTTGAAAGATTAAGATCTTAAAATATGATAACAGTTTGAAAAAGATACAAATGTGTAAGTTTTATACTATTAATTAAGTGGTTTAGATGAAATGAGTATTTTATTGTTCTCTATCTTATGGCCTTTTTTCACTGTATCTCATTTGGTCAGCGCAACGCTTATCGATTGCACTGCTTGGTTTGGCTAGCCAAGATCATCGCTCGAGGTGCCTCCATGGTCCCATCACTCTAGATATATATTATATTAATAAGTAAGTGTTGTTATAGAAAAAAAAGAGTCACCACGTTCGTCGAGAGGGTCTAGAAATTTATATATTAATCTAAAAAGGAGAAGGATTTACACAATTGGATTTTACAAATAACTAATGATCTAAACTGACTCAAGAGGCCATATCATATACAATTGAAAAATATCTAATTTCATAATTAAAGAATTAAAAAAAATTAGAATATAATTATAGAGTCCATGCCGAATACAAAAATTCGTCAGACTTTCCCACCCAATCAAGACTACGCCGTATGACACATCTAATGGGGATCAAAACAGGTTGATCCTGATAGATGGAAGTAAAATGATGGGGTCAAAACAACATAATATATGGATGCAAAAGAATGACACAATTATTGATTGTTTTATATGCTTATTTGTATATGGGCTTCCAACAATGTCAGGGACCGTAAGAAATTCGGCACAACGGTAGTAGAGAAGTCTCCATACAGGTGGTGGTGGCAAAACGGCTGTACATATGCACATGTAACTTCGGAGTTGATTTGTACAAAATAGATATAATGTATATGCACGTAATTTGATAGGCAATGTGAAAATATGTATAATAAGACTTAGTGATGTATAGTGGTTGAAGAACAAATTCTAGAAGAACAAATAAAATAGCCTCCTACAACAAAGTATTTATAATAAAAAAACAAAACATAGCAAAACTAACCACGCTATTAGCATGGACCAACTCACAAGTTAAAGCTATAATTAATAATAGCTAGAGTGTTGAATTATATTCCGTACTCAATGATGATATAGTTTGATTTCTCATTGTATCTCTTATCGAATTATTATTATTTAGTCCATATTATTTCATATATCAAACATTATATAGAACTTAATTTGTAGAACCATGATAAACATGTCAAGTTAGAGATGATCCGATAGAGATAAAGTGCTTAATATGCTGTCAAAAGTTTAAATCAATTATTTAACCATTTTAATGACTTCAAATGAAAAAACTCAAAACTACAAAGTTGTAGATCTCGTTGAAAGCTACAATTTTTGTATAAAAATCATCTCCATCCGAGTTCGTATGAAAAAGATATTATTTTTCTAAAGTCAGACCTTGTCACGCCAGCGCGGGTGACGTGACAAGGCTGTACTGTCACGCCGGTGGGAGTGGCGTGACAAGATTGACACGTGAAATATGAGCTGGCAGACCCCTTCCGAGCGCTCTGAAGCGTGCCAACGTGACACATCTTATCACGCCAATGCATGTGGCGCGACAATGTGTTTTTGTCACGCCACGCAGACCGGCATGACCAAAAGGGTTAGATATGCAAATATATATCCGGATGAGTTATTTTTAAAATAAAATTGAAAAATAGGTTAAAAATAAAAAAAATATTCACACGCTCGCGCGCCGCGGCCATTAGTTTACTCCGCCCCTGCCGCGGCCAGCGCCAGCCGCGCAGCGCGCCCCGCCCGCCGTCCCCATTTTTAAAGGGTTATTTACAATTTCGAACTATACCCTCAAACATGCCATTTTATACGTATTTGATTCTCCTGGACCCACGTGCAGGCTCTGGTATTTTCGTATGGACCAAAATGCCCCTGCTTCCTCTCCACCCTCCACTCACTTACTTCTGGGCCCCACATGTTAGCTTCTTCTTCTATCCTTTCTTCCCTAGCCGCTGTCGCCGCCCTCCACCCCCAGCGTGCACCCCCGGCCCTGTGCGCGCACCCCGGCCGCGTTGTCGGAGGTGGAGAAGACGGCGGTCGTCGGAGCGGCGCCGGAGAGTCCGCCCGCCTCGCACGCGAGGTGGCGCGGGTACTTGACGACTGTCGCGCCTCTCTCGCCGTGCACCAACGGAAGCTACGGGAGCTCGCGGCGATCTTCGCCACCCTTGGAGGCAGCGGCTACTTCCTCTCCGCTTTTCTGCGTCGCTGTCACGCCGCTCTTCGAGCTCGCTCGCCGGTCCGTGGGATCCGGCCGCGTCGCCTGCTTCGTCGTCGCGGCCGAGCGGGGCGGGGCCGGCGCGGCCGAGCAGGGCGGGCGTGCGCGGAGCGGAGCGGCGGCGCACGGGGCAAGCGCAAAATGGCGAGGCCGCGTGGAGCAGCAACGACGCAGGGCCAGCGCGGAGCCAGAGAGCTCGAGGAGGGGATAATCACGAGTTTGATGGTGTCTCGCGGGATGAGCTACTTGCCGAACCAGAACATTTGGGTTGGGCTTGCCGAACACGGACCTCATGGTCGCCTCCAGCGCCACCATGGCACGGCGGCTCCGGCCAGTTCCAGCGGAGGCGGGAGCGTGCGAGCTCCCTCGGCAGCGCAGGCGAGCCCTGGGGCCACGCCGTTCGGGGTCCACGCCCGCGCTCCACCGCGCCGTTCCGGGTCCGCGCCCGAGCTCGGCGTCCTCCATCGCCAGCGCCCCTCCGCCCCGCCGTGCCGAGCTAGCCCATGCGGAGCCCCTCCTCCCAGATCCGCCCGCGCTCGCCGGCGCTGCGGCCCCGCGCTCTCCCGCGCTGCGGACCCCGCGCTCTCCCGCGCTCTCCCGCGCTGCGGACACGCCCGCTCCTCGCCTCCGCGAGCAGAGGAGGGCGAGTCCGGCGGGCGAGCAGAGGAGGGCGGCGCCGGCGGGGAGGCGCTCGTGGAGGAGGGAGGATGGAGCAGGCACGCGGAGGGAGGACTCACCGGCGTCGGGGAGGTTGAGGGCGCGGGCTCGCCCCCCCAGGAGGCAGGTGCAGGCGCCGTCGTGGGGATGAAGAAGAGCAGAGGAAGGAGAAGAATAGATGGTGGAAGGGGATGACATGTGGGGTCCCGATGTCAGTGAGTGGAGAGAGAGGATTACAACAAGGGTATTTTGGTCTATACGATAATACGGACGTCTGATTGTGGGCCCAAGGTCGTCGAAAACGTAGAAAATGGCATGTTTGAGGGTTCAAACGAATTGTAATGGCATCGTTCGGAATAGGTGAATTGTAGTGGTATAATTTAGAAGTTGCACAATTATAATGGCATACATCAAATTAACTTTTTTTAAACCCCGCTTGTCTCCCTCCTCCGCCTTCCCTCCCTCGCGTCCCAGTCCCAGCTCCGCACCTCCACCACCCACGTGCCTCGGCGAGCGGGAGCACGCGCGGAGTGACAGCCGGGACGCGGAGGCCTGGTAGCGGCTGCTGCCGCGGGAGAGGCGGCGGTGGAGGCTTCACAGCGCGCCTGAGTCGAGGCGCTGCTGATGAGCCGGCGCCCCGGCACGGCGGCGACGGTGTGGCGGTGGGCAGCGAAGATTCACTCGGCGGATTCACGCGGGTGCTCGCCTTGCGCCTCAGCTGATCCCGAATTTTGTACTCCGACCTGCGCCTTGCCGCTCACTTTGGCCAGAAAGGGCGCGCCTTCCTAGCAAGTACCTGCTACTAGTTCATAAAAGCTGGTGGTGGGCTGTGGGAGAAGGTGGGGGTGGATATTCGCGTGTCCGGACAAGGGATTCGGATCAGGATCTCGCGAGATGAAGGATCAGGGATCGGGTGGCGTCACGCCCAGCCCAGCGGAAGGTGAGATTTCCCTTGCTCATGTCTGCTGTACTTTGCTTGCAGTCCAATTTCTGGTGGATTTATTGCATTCATCTTAAGCATTGCTGAATTCAGCATCTTGTCATGATTCATGGGCCATCACCAATTCACCATTCAGGTGTCTGGCAATCTCAGTTGGTCCTAGTCGTTGCCTATGGCTAATTGCAACGAAATTTAGTTCATGAATTCTCTTTTCTCAACTTGGGATGCAATACGTGTAATAATTAGTAGTTCTCGGTTTGCAAAGCAGGGGATAAGAAACCCATCAACTCGGAGCTGTGGCATGCTTGTGCCGGCCCCCTGGTGTCGTTGCCGCCCGTGGGCAGCCTCGTCGTGTACTTCCCACAGGGCCATAGCGAACAGGTGCTGGATTTGTCAGTTTACTGAAGGACTGAGCTGAGTCATGTAATTATTTCTGTTACATTTCTTGTTCTGGTAATTCTTTTTTAGGTTGCTGCTTCGATGCATAAGGAGCTGGACACCATCCCCAGCTACCCATCTCTGCCTTCTAAGTTGATATGCAAGCTTCTAAGTCTCACCTTACATGTATGTCAATGCTAGTTCCCCACTTAGTTTAGCTGTATCTGCTTTTTTCTTTCCTTTTTATGTTTCACTAATTGGGCACTTGGAACATATTTCTTGTGCAGGCAGATTCTGAAACGGATGAAGTTTATGCCCAGATGACACTTCAGCCTGTTAACAAAGTATGTGAGCATTATTTTGGAAAAGTTATTTCTTTGTTAATTTCTTCAATGGAAGTGAAATATTTCTTTCTCAATGCTACTAGTATGATCGAGACGCAATGCTGGCATCCGAACTGGGCCTGAAACAAAACAAACAACCGGCAGAATTCTTTTGCAAGACGTTGACAGCAAGCGACACAAGTTCACATGGGGGATTCTCAGTGCCACGCCGAGCAGCAGAGAAGATATTTCCACCACTAGTATGTAAAGTTTCTTCATAACATTGGAATTTTTTGGATGGATTTCTGAATTTATCAGATGCAATAAGTACCTCCCTTACCAGGGTAACCTGTTCGATAGGACTTTACGATGCAACCACCAGCCCAAGAACTCATTGCCAAGGATCTGCATGATATTTCATGGAAATTCCGACACATTTATCGAGGTACAGAAAATTGCCAAGCACTCAAATAATATGTGCACATGAACTTTGTGCTGTATAATAAATTGTTATGAAGCTATGTCTCACTGTCAGAATTTCATGGATCAATCGTTTACATTTGGTCCTTTGCAATTATTCACCATTCTTTTTGTCCGTGAAAATTTTCAATCAGAAGCATTATGTACATATCACTGTTCTTTATCTGCACATGCAGGTCAACCAAAGAGGCATCTTTTGACTACTGGTTGGAGTGTCTTCGTCAGTACAAAGAGGCTTTTAGCTGGTGATTCAGTTCTCTTTATAAGGTAAATATCCTCAATATTAGACATTGAAAAAGATATATGTGTCGCTAAACAATTACAGAAAACATGGTTCCTACTTTTTTTTTCCAGGGATGAGAAATCTCAGCTTCTCTTAGGCATACGTCGTGCTAGCAGACCCCAACCAGCTCTGTCATCATCAGTTTTATCAAGTGACAGCATGCACATTGGAATTCTGGCAGCTGCAGCCCATGCTGCAGCAAATAGTAGTCCATTTACTATTTTCTATAATCCAAGGTATTTTAGTTGTTAATTGTATCGTATAAGCTTTTTCTGCCAATAGTCAGGCTAATGAATCATACTATTCTTTGGATAGGGCAAGCCCATCAGAATTTGTAATCCCTTTAGCAAAATACAATAAGGCTTTGTATACGCAAGTCTCCCTTGGCATGCGATTCAGAATGCTCTTTGAGACAGAGGATTCAGGGGTAAGAAGATATATGGGCACGATCACAGGGATTGGCGACTTGGATCCAATCCGGTGGAAGAATTCTCATTGGCGAAACCTTCAGGTTTGCCATTCATCTTTTTTTTTAATTCTGCAGCGACATCCATTTAATTCAGCTACGTCTAGTAAAAAGTTAGCTGTGTCAACAAGTGAAGTTGCACTACCCTGATGCTATAAATATTTTTGATAAGATTTGCCTAACACTATATGGAAATGATATTCGAAGACTAGCATAAAGGATAGTAGCTTCATCTGATTTCATCTATCTTTTCCACTTTAGGTTGGTTGGGATGAATCAACAGCATCTGAGAGGCGCACTCGTGTTTCAATATGGGAGATTGAACCCGTCGCTACACCATTTTATATATGCCCACCGCCATTTTTCAGGCCAAAACTTCCTAAGCAGCCTGGAATGCCAGGTACAGATAATGCGATATCATGGTTTCTACCTTACGGGAAAATAATGCAATACGTGGACAGTCTCAAATTTTGGCCTTCTAATCCCTTTTTAGTTCGGTTTTTTCTTTGCATTTGTTAAACCAATTGACTGTCATGTGCCACATTGTATCCTTATGTTGGAGAAGATCTATTTCGTGAATTTGTCCATACTCTTTCTTGTGTATAACCTTGACGCATCAACAATTAGCAAGTGTGGGCTACTTGTTGATGATCCTTGATATAAGTTGCATAGACATGGAAATTCCCTTTCATGAACTTAGTTCTTCTTCCTTATGTATAAGCTAGACCTCAACTGTGAGCAAGCATAGTGGGCTTATGTTGATCCTTTTGTTGGACTTATTTATTGTTCATGTATCTATTATTTGCACCTTTCCATTTTTCTGAAGATATATTGTCCTTCTGTAAAATGAATCTTGCAGATGATGAGAATGAGGTTGAAAGTGCTTTCAAAAGAGCGATGCCGTGGCTTGCTGATGACTTCGCTTTGAAAGATGTCCAAAATGCATTATTTCCAGGCCTGAGCCTAGTTCAATGGATGGCCATGCAGCAAAATCCTCAGATGCTAACAGCTGGTGCCCCTTCTGTACAGTCTCAATACTTGACCTCTAATGCACTGGGTATGCAGGATGGGATTGGCAATGTCAATGAAGATCCAGCAAAAAGATTGAGTATGCAGGCCCAAAATATTGGCTTACCTAATTTACAGGCTGGTACAAAAGTGGACCACCCTGCACTTACTTCATTAGCTCAGCAGCAGCAGCAGCCGCACCATGTATTGCAACAGCAGCAGGTCCAACCACTGCAGCAAAGTTCTACGATTCTTCAGCAACAGCAAGCCCAGCTGTTGCAGCAGAATGCCATTCACTTGCAGCAGCAGCAAGAACAACTCCAACGGCAACAGTCACAGCCACCACAGCAGTTGAAGGCTCCTGCATCTCTTCAGCCAATGGACCAGCACAAGCTGAAAGAGCAACAGCCTCCAGGTGGACAAGCTGTCTCGCAAGCACAATTGTTAAACCAGATTTTGCAACCGTCGTCCTCTCAGCTTCAACAGCTGGGTTTACCCAAATCACCTACACAACGGCCAGGGTTACCAGGTTTAACAACCATGGGTTCTTTGCCTCAACCACAATTAACTCAGAGTCCACAGCTGCAACAAACAGCTGAATACCAGCAGGCACTCCTACAAAGTCAACAACCCCAGCTACAACAACTATCACAATCAGAGCTGCAGCTGCAGCTGCTTCAAAAGATTCAACAACAAAATTTACTTTCTCAGCTGAACTCACAGCATCAGTCCCAGCTGATCCAACAATTATCTCAGAAAAGCCAGGAAATTCTCCAACAACAAGTTCTTCAACATCAGTTAGGTGGCGCTGATGCTATGGGCCAGCTCAAGCATTTGCAACAAACACCTTTGAACCACATGACAGGATCCATGACACCCCAGCAACTTGTAAGATCACACTCAGCACTTGTTGAGAGCGAAGAACCATCCAGCTCAACAGTTCCGTCTGGCAGTCGTGTCTCTCCAATAAATTCATTGAGTAGAGCTCAGCAAGGAAGCAGAAATTTGCCTGAGATACCATCAACGCCACATATTGAGCACCTACTTCAGGAAATTCAAAGTAAGTCAGATAATCGAATCAAGAATGATATACAAGGTAGTAAAGAAACAGTCCATGCACCTAGTCGGCATCCAGCTTCAGATCAACTTGACGCATCATCTACGACCTCCTTTTGTTTAGATGAGAGCCCACGAGAAGGTTTTTCCTTTCCTCCAGTTTGTTTGGATAGCAATGCTCAAGTTGATCCAAGAGATAACTTTCTTATTGCAGAAAATGTGGATACATTAATGCCTGATGCCCTGCTGTCAAGAGGGATGTCTTCAGGAAAGGGTATATGCAATCTACCTTCTGGACAAAGGGATCATAGGGATGTGGAGAACGAGCTATCCTCTGCTGCATTCAGCTCCCAGTCATTTGGTGTGCCTGACATGTCTTTTAAGCCTGGATGTTCAAGTGATGTAGCTGTTGCTGATGGTGGAATGGCAAGCCAAGGTTTGTGGAACAGTCAAACACAACGGATGAGAACTTTCACTAAGGTTAGTTACTTGGTAACACTTACCTAAGAATGCACGTACTGTGCATACCTATAATCTATATATTGAGCCCGTGCTCTCAACGCCATCAACTAGTCTAATATTCTCTTAGAAGCATTTTTGATGCATTTATAAAAATTGATCTTCTTATGCATATTTTTTTTAAATAGTAGTTTGGACATGTTCCTGCAAATTCATGAGAAACTCTATGAACTGATATGGAGGTGTTATGAATACTAGTGCAGTTCTTAGTTTGGCACAGAAAGTTGCTTTTGTGACATTAAGGAATACATATATATTTGCATGCTATGAGTTTACTTTCCAGCGTTCCATAAATGGGATAAATTGTTCCCTGACGTAGGGTGCATGTAGCTAAAAACTCCAATAATGAAGATATGTACTACTTAGGTTTACGATAATATTTTCGGTCTCCAACTCTTTTTTTGGTCTTGGCTGAATACGGTGCTATATTTGACTCGGTTATTCCTATGCGCCAAGCTGATATGTAAGGGCGCACTTGTCCATTAATCGCACACTGACCTTTTATAACTACCTTTAGCTTACGTTACATGTCCAATCATCTTGTTTTGAAGGTTCAAAAACGTGGATCTGTGGGGAGATCAATTGATATAACACGATACCGAGGTTATGAGGATCTCCGGCATGATCTCGCATGCATGTTTGGTATTCAAGGGCAGCTTGAAGATCCCTACAGAACGGATTGGAAACTGGTCTATGTTGATCATGAAAATGACATCCTACTTGTTGGGGATGACCCCTGGGAGTAAGTTCTTCTCTTCCTTTCATATCTTTGGTGCCGTGCCATCCGTACCATGATGTTTTTTCTTTTTTTTTTAAAAAAAAACTGCTCACCTTCTGATGATTTGAAAATCCTGACATGCAGGGAGTTTGTAAGCTGTGTGAAGAGCATCAAAATATTATCATCTGCTGAAGTACAGCAAATGAGCTTGGATGGTGACCTTGGTTGCATCCCTCCACAAGCGCAAGCCTGTAGCGCTTCGGATGACGCGAATGCGTGGAGGGCCTAACGTAAATACTAATGTGCATCTTACCATTATTTAAAGGATACTGAGTCAGGGATAAAGGATTGGAATACATGTCTAATGTTATTACGGGGTATTACTTAGACCCAACTCACTGACAACTGAGGGGAATACTTGGCAGAAGTTGTTCAGCAAACTGCCTTGATTTGGAGGTCCTGACGCTTTGTTCCACTGAAACCGGTAATTACTCAACATAATCAGATTATTTTTTTAGGTACTAAACTTCCTCGAAGTTGGGAAGCTACCCCTGTTTATTGGGACCTACATTCATTGTAATCCTACAAATTGTTCAATTGTCTCAGTGTACATATGTGCTGTAAACCTGTAACTGCTGGCTTTGCAACTCGCAAGCCCCGTGTAATTGTTCCAGTACGCTGCTTCCACTGCTGAAGCAGTAGAAGTTGTATTGACTATCTCTTAATTAAACAGAAAACTCGAATCCAATGTTGTACTTAGCATCGCCTTTAGTCTTTATGCAGTTTAAGTTTACCTAATAACGTTTGAAAATTTTACTATACAAGTAGAACCATGTTTGCCCGTTCACTTCTCAAAATTTTTTCTATAGTACTCGTCACATCGAATTTTCGGACATATGCACAGTTGAAAAAAATAATTAATTACACAGTCTAACTGATTAGTACGAGATGAATCTTTTAAGTCTAATTAATTTATGATTGGACATTGTTTGTCAAGTAACATAACTTTTCGTCGCCTTTTCGCGAACTGAACGGGGCCTTGGCAGTCATGCAGGCAAAAGCAGAGTTACCGTGCATACGGTGGTGCTTCGTTGATCCGAGTCCCATATTAGAAGAACGCATTTTTATCGCAAAAAAAAAGAAGAACGCATTTGTGGTGCAAGAAACAAAAAAAATGCCAATCGGGTCATGTCAGCGTCCGGCCCATCTGAAGAGGAGCAGCCCCTACAACGTTCTAGAACAATCCGAAGCAAACGGCTAATCGCGCACGGTACGGTACGCCTCCGGAGCAGCTTACCCCGCCAAATCCTCCCAAATTCCGATCGCAATTCGCAGTTTCCAACCCCCAAATCGGAGCTGGTAACCCGAGCGCGCGGGGCACCGGACCGCGGGGACTCGGGGGATAAAGTGGGGCTGGGCTTTTAGCTCGGCGGCGCTCCCGCTGCTGCTCTGCTCTCGCATAGGGTTTATCTCCTCCCCTCTGCCCCCGACTCGCTTCTCGCGCACGGCAGCCGGATTCCAAAGCGCGGCCCCGGCCCAGGCTCCAGCCCCGAAGGTACCCATTGCTGCGATTCTCGCTTGTCGGGTGTTGGATTTGGCGGGTTTAGGAGTGGGATTGGGGGTCAGTGTGGCGTGCTCCGATCCGATTCGGGGTCCTCTTCGGCTTGCTTTGTGGATGGGCGTGCAGATTCAGGTGTGGGTTTGGTGTCGCACAAGAGGAGGGTTTGATTTGTTTGGGTTTCACCATGTGCGTGGATCGAGTGGACTCTAATTTGGGTTTCACCGGGCATGATGTGGAAGGGGCTGGTTGACTACCGCGATTGTGCTTTTTTTTTTTGTGTGGAGGATAAAATCTAGACTGTTTCGCGCTTGGTTACCGGATTCCCGCCATTTCTCGCGGATTTGGATGGTTGTGGCATTGGCCTCCATGGATGAGGTTGGGTCCTCACCAATTTAAGCTCACCTCGTGTCTGTCCCGATTCGCAGGTAGTCGTCGTTCAGCGGACACACTAGAATGTCGTCGGTGCAGCTCTCTGGTGCCGGAGTCGCCGCCGTGGCCTTCACGAACAAGGGCCTAGCCTCACCGCCGTCGGCGCTCAGGGTCTGCTCGTCGAGGCGCTCTGTCCGTAGCCTGGTCGTCAGGGCTGCCACTGTTGTCGCCCCAAAGGTATGCGGCCGTAACCCGTGACAGTGGATTGTAATATGCACCTGATTTTTGGCAGCGCATTACATGATTTGCTTCATTTGTTTTGGTAGGATAGAATGTAGGCTGTACTTGTGTATGGTTTGCAGCATTGAGTTCAATATGCTGTTGTGTTGCAGTACACTTCGCTGAAGCCTCTAGGAGACAGGGTGCTTGTTAAGCTTGGTGCAGCCGAGGAGAAGACGGTTGGTGGCATTTTGCTTCCATCAACTGCGCAGAGTAAGCCACAAGGAGGTGATGTTGTCGCTGTTGGAGCGGGAAGGACCATCGGTGATAAGAAAATAGAGGTCGGCGTACAGGTAAATTCTTGTTTTCTGGTGGTATACTCTGTTATGAGTTTTGCTGGTGAATTGTCAATGAAAACCTATAGAAATCCTACATTTCTTGCTGTGACTAGTTCTTCTGTGTACCCGACAATTATACTATAACACTTTGATTACATTTTTCTGCAGCGCATGTAGGCACTTTTTAAGTAAAACAAAAAGAAAAGACAAAAGTGGTCCAGTTAATGCTACCCTAAGTTACTGTAAATTGCAACTAGAAATAGGACACTTGCCGTCTCTTGCATTTTTGTTCCTTTAAATGCTGAAGTAGGCATCATTGCGGGTTTGTCCATCAAATCGTATCATGTTCATGATGAATTTGTATTGATCTGGACTTTGGAGGATGGAGGCTTCCAGTGCCCATATGACTGTTGAAAAGCTAAGGGTGACTGTTTTCATGTGTATTGAACAGTGTGCCATTAGAGTTGCTGTCATGTCAAATGTTACCTTTTGTTGCATGCTATACATGTACAAGCTATGAGCTACTAAAATTGAGTTAGAGCAGCCATCGGTTGTGTAGAGAAAAAAGTAGCTATTTTGTTACATGCTGCTTAGATACAATATATGTACCTGTGCCTGTCTTTGGAAATGCAAAACAGAAGATATAACAATTCATTGCATGATGAATATATATATATATGTGCCTGTCTTTGTATCTGAGTTAGATTAGCCCTTAGTTTCCTTGTTAGACTGCTAGATTAGCAATCAAGTTAGAAGCCCTCAAGTTAACCTGTTTATATATAGTGATCCCTAGTTTGTCTCTCAAATCTTGTAGATTAGCCACCCATGTCAAACTCTGTCCTTTTTATAGCTCATAGTGCCTCTGACAAGAAGCTCACGTGAGTTTTAATAGCAAGGGAACATAAGTAAGTGTTACTCTATCTTAATTGTACTAATCTGCAGATACTAAGCAATTTGTACCAGTACAGTATGCCGCGAATTGCCCACATTTTTTCCTGCACACCTTGAAATGGCATGGCATTTTTTTTTCTATGGAGATAGCATTCCCAACAATCAATGTAGATGAACGAGGTTCCCACATCCACCTGACATCAAGCTAGAACATCCCATAATCTTATGGGCAAGCTGACATTTTGATGAAATTTTGAAGGGCGGGCCTGGTGCAGCGGTAGAGCCTACCGTCTGTAATCGGAAGGTCCCGGGTTCGAGCCCCAACCTCTGCACATTTGTGTGGGTAAGACTTGGGGCTTAAAAACAACCCTTCCCCAGACCCCGCACAGTGCGGGAAGCCTACGGCACTGGGTACGCCCTTTTACACATGGTGCAAAAATCTGACCAGATTTCGGACTAGAATAGTGGGAAGTTTCGTATAACACTTGCACAAATTTGGTTCGGTACGTTTGGACTTACACTCGACCCACTATGGCATGTGGACCATGTATTAGCATTATCAAATTTTGGGTTGCCAAGCTTATCTATAGTTTGAGCCCAAATTTTTCAGTCATGCCCTAGACTTGGCAGCAGATTTGGTATACTGATCGTAATCTAGATGCACATATCATACTCAATACGTTTTACCTGGTAACTGGTAAGTGGTAATAGGTAATACAGTGAGTTTAGGCTAATCTGGCAACTTGTAATAGGAAATAGGAAATATGGACAAGTTTGGGGTAATGGACGGGTAGGTCTCAACAGATTGAGGGTTTGATACCCATGTTGGTCCAGTCAAAACTCAAAACGCCCTTTCTCAAAAAGAAGGGAAAAAAAGACTGACAATTTTCAATATTGCATATTGAGGTAAAAATTCATTACAACTTTCGCTTTGTTCAGCTGGCTTGTCAGCCAGCAACGTTTTTCTCTCGCACCAAATCAGCATCAACCACCAGCCACCAGCCAACCAGCAGTACTTTTCTCTTACAACAAATCAGCACCAGCTATCAGCCACAGCCAGCCGAATAGAGCGATTTGTCGGAGAGTTGAATTCTCTTCTGGGACCTGTTGTGATGCACAAATCAAAACTACTTGTGCTGATTGATGCACATAAAGAAACTGTGAATCCTGTTCTGTCTAAAATTGCAACGAGCGAGTTTATATTGGTTCCTGAATATGTTGAC
The DNA here is from genome assembly GCF_016808335.1 of Panicum virgatum. Classification (NCBI taxonomy): domain Eukaryota; kingdom Viridiplantae; phylum Streptophyta; class Magnoliopsida; order Poales; family Poaceae; genus Panicum; species Panicum virgatum. The sequence continues at coordinate 7,703,261 of NC_053148.1, forward strand.
TTGGACCACCACCAATTTCAAGGGAAATTGTCCCTATGATCTAAACAGTCATTCAAATATGTTCCTCAACCAGTTATCTTCTGCTTCAGTTATAAAATCAGGATAAACTAGTAAAGCCAATGTAAGTTGTTTTTTTTTATCAAACGTGCTTTCTGCTTCAGTATGCCAAAGTATATCTAATTGTGCAGCAGAGAAGTTGGATGGCAGTAATGCTGTCAATTTAGTTGCTTTCATGTGCCCTACTGCTTAAATGCTTATTATTTTGCATACTCCTCCATTTGGTCTCCAATGAAATGCTTTGCAGTAACACATATGTTTTGTCTATTAGGTTGGGTCAGAAGTTGTGTACTCAAAGTATGCTGGAACCGAGGTTGAATTCAATGACTCCAAGCATCTCATTCTAAAAGAGGATGATATCATCGGTATTCTTGAGAGCGATGATGTGAAGGATATGAAGCCTCTCAATGATCGTGTTCTCATCAAGGTATGTTCCCTGCTAGCTATATCAATTTTGTCAGAGATGTTTTGATTTTGGATAATAAACTTGGAGATTTGCGAATTGCTCTTATATCCTGCTCTTGTACGGAAACAGGTTGCAGAAGCTGAGGACAAAACTCCTGGGGGCCTTATCCTGACTGAAACAACTAAAGAAAAGCCATCCATCGGAACGGTGAGTTCCTAGCTCCAGTTTGCCTTCAGGAATTACACTATTGTCTTTGTTCTATAACTGTGAACCTAAAAAATTGTTACGGGCCATATGTTACTGTTTTAGCTTGTGCGAGTTGTAGCTTGCAGGGTTTTGATATAATACAGGCAAAGCACTAGCATAGTTAACAGACTGAACACAGGCCTTAAGATCATTACCATCTGAATGCATGAGCTAAATATCTATTCTATTCTACCGGTGCAGGTTGTAGCTGTTGGCCCGGGCCCTCTGGACGACGAAGGCAAGAGGCAGCCACTGTCAGTGCCTGCTGGCAGCACCGTGCTGTACTCCAAGTATGCAGGGAGTGAGTTCAAAGGCGCGGACGGCACCGGCTACATCGTGCTGAGAGCGTCAGACGTGATGGCTGTCCTCTCCTGATAGCCTCTCGTTTCCAGTTTTTAGCTTGCAACCCATAGGTGTGAAGTGGTATGAAATGATCGCTTTGCGGTGATCATGACCCCACGTGGACCATGTCGGATAGAATTTGTATGTCCACAAGTTACAAAGCTAGTACGTGTTGAGGACATAGACGTCGACATCTGAGATCTGAATATCTGATAGTGAGAGCACTCGGTTGGTTTTATAAAGGATTTGGGGGGGGGGGGGGGGGGGGGGTTGAAATAATCCCCATCTTTTCTGTCTTCTATTTCCTTGCATTGCATTCATTCTGGAGTTTTGGTGATGATGTTCTTGCCACCTAATGTTCAGGACTCGGCCTGCTTTGCGGACGAGCTCGACTGTTTTTTATTTTATTTTTATTTCTTTAGGGCAGGTCTGCTGTTCTGTTGTCGTGGAAGACCTGTTAGCGTTGCCAAGTAGCTCTAGTGAGCAAGGGAGCTCGAGTGGAAATCCTTGCCAGACCTGGTTCAAGTCAGGAACTACCGGTGAACGCCGGTAGGCTGCTGTAGCCCCTGCTGCTTGGTAGTGGTAGCCAAACTGCCGAAGTCCTCTTGCCTGTCCACGCAAACTAGCTAGTAGGTCGGAGAAAAGTACCCAGGGGAAAACGCTGTCTACTCGCTATGCAGCATAAGTTCTAGATTACCGGCACATGAAGTATCAAAGAAACCGCGTGAGCGTCCAGCAGTGTGAATATGTGATGTTTCATGTTCCACAAAGGTAAAATTTAAGAAACGACGAGTCGCGCTGGTGACCTATCGCGCGACATCGGGTTGGCCCACCAAACTAATCTGGTCATGCGCTACCGTGCACGCGGCCCACGCCCGTACCTCCCACCTCCCTCACGTGCCTCCTCCCTTCCCTTGCATACCTTTTCTTTTTAATATTGCCTGTCAAAAAATGTTTTATCTCTTTCGTATTATCTCCGTTTCAAGAACTGATTATACCATTGCATTCTACGCGATAAGATGAACAAAACTAGACCCACTAGCATATGTTTTAACGATATTTTGAATTAGTAGCAACTTATATGATGAATTACTCTTTTTCTATAGCAACTTATGTGTATATCGGCTTACTGTGGTGACAACTTATGTGTATAATAACTTTCATTTTGTGTCAATTTGTGTGTATGAATGTATGATAGGTTTTGTTCATAGTAACTTATATCTTATATGTGGAGCAACGTATATGTATAATAGATATTTTGTTTTATATATGTGACAACTTGTATATAAACTTATGTGTATGAAAACTTACTCATTTTTTAATATTTATGTATATGACATCTTGTTTTTTGTGACAACTATGTATATAATAGATTTTGTTTGTGACAACTTATGTTTAAAACAGATCATACTTTTTGTGGCAACTTTATTTTTATAACAACTAAAATATTTTTTAGTAACTTTTATCTTATATATGTGTAGCAACTCATGTATATGAAACTTTCTGCTTTTCTAGCAACTTATGTGTATAAAAAATAGCAACTTACTTTCAGCGCAAAATATCTTCAAAATATATGCAAGTGAGATTTAGTTTTGTTCGTCTCGTTGAGTAGAACACAACGGTACAATCGGGTTTCAAAATGGAGATAGTACGAAGAAGATAAAAATATTTTTTTATAAATAAGGTTCATGCAAAAAAATGTCTGCAACTTCATGTCAGGCCACGTAACCTCTCTTCCCAAACTCAGCCGAACGATCAAACAGATTCTCCGACCTGCCTTGCTCACCACAGGCGATTCTGGCGGCTCCTTTATACTACTCGTCATGAACCGATTATCCAACAGCGACATGTATCTTCAGGTCGAGAGCCAGAACTTCTCAGCTGAAAAAGGGAATTGGGGCGACATCCAGACCGTTCAAATACCCTCGTTCGTGCGGGCAATGATGCCGGTGCCTACTGCACCCGTGGTCCTCGGTTACAGTGTGGGCCCTAGGATTTTGAAGGTCCTCTGGCGAACTCATCGTAACAGCCCCTTAAGAATCTAGACCTTATATAAAATTTTATGTACTGATATCTTTTTAATTTAATGTTGGGAACTGAGGTGGTCCTAATACCCTCTAAGCTGAGAACCTACACCTAAGATACAAACTCACTGTAGAGTCAGTTAGTTTTTTTTTTAATTTCTAGCTACTTGTATAAGGTTCTTTCGACGGCAGAGCCGTTTTCTCGTTTCCGGGTGGCAAAGCCTACCAAAGATGAAGCTGGCTTCCGGGAGGCAGAGCCTTCCTACGATGAAGCCCGGACCCTTTCTAATCCCGGGTGGTAGAGCCAGACTACGATAAATCAGAATTTATACACTAAGTATTTAGAAACTAGGAGACTAACACTTACAAAATACTTAATTTATTACAACACAATAGTATTACACAAAAGTACAGAACACACCCTCTCTTTGTACTCACCCTTCTCATCTACTATTCTCTTAGATAGATTGCATGGCAAGGAGGGAGTCCTCCATTTATAGGCCCATGAGAATCATAGGTGGTGACATGTGTTCCCTTTCTAGAGAATTTCTAAATATTAAAAGATTTCTTTAATTTATTTATTACTAATTCAAGAGTACTCCATGAAAATATCTTCTTGTTGCCTTGTGGAGGATACTCTAGAAGGTTGTGTTATTCTTCCAACATTAACATGTTTGATTATCGGGAAACTTTTTATACTAAAACAATAGTTTATTTGTAATTTTAGAATTAATTTGATTACCATACATTTGCACTCCATAATATCCATTGGCTCACAAAAAGATACTTCTTCTGGCGTTTCTTGATGCAAAAATCATCAAGACGGTGTTGTGATCAATAGTATCCAATATGGTCTTCTTGATGTTGCACATTGCAAAGCCATTTAATCTTTCTTGTGACATAGTTGATCTCAAATAGTTGTTCAACAACTTTAGTTTGGAGAAACTTTTTTAAGCTGAAGCTATAGTCATAGGTATAGTTAAGAGGATTCGATAAGCAACCAAAATATTTAAATAGCAATCTGCAGCTATATCAAACTTCATAATCTCAAACGCTGACATCAAAAAATCTGACAAAGTTACTTGTAGCACCTTTAATGCTTAGCTTTTGGCCTCTTAGAGTGCGATCACATAGACCAACTAGTTAGTAGTCATATTGTACATACATAATACATACCTGAGCTTGGGCCTTTCATGGCTTGGGCCCTCGGCCATCGCACATGGTGGCCTGCCCCTCTCAAAACCAAAACCTCTGCGCGACGGCAGCAGCTATGGGATGGTCCGCGAGGGGATCATCCGATCCTCGCCCTTCACGCATAAGCAGCACAAGCCACAACGATTAAGCTGCCGAAAGAATGTTTGGAAGGGTTGATCGGTAACATCAGTATAACACAGCAGGTTGAGAGGCTAATCCTTGCTACCACAGCAGCAGGGACGAGGTTAAGTTTAGTTGTTGCAGATACTAAGGCAATATCAATATGGACGCTGTCGATGGAAGAGAATGCAAGCAGCTGGATGAAGCAGGCGCTGATACACAGACATGTTATTGAGCCACCCCGTCCGATTGGCAGTATGGACCATCGGTCGATCCGATTCGACATGTTGGGGGAGAGGAGCGGGACTATCCTGTTTTGGATAGACAGCGTTGAGCTCGTTCAGCTCAACACTGGGACCAAGAAAGCCTTTGTGATCTGGAGAGCCAACGGTCGTCAGCGCGTTTGTCACAGCCGCCCCTTGGTCGCCGGTGGTGAAGACCGGGATGTGAGGAAGATGGACTAGCACTCACTGATAGATGCTCCCGTGGCCGCCGACGATGAACGACGGGACGTGAGATCGGGTTCGCCGTTGAGGACGAACACAGAAGGGGAACCCCCGATTCAATTCTGATTTTATTTCTCTCTCCCTTCTGCTCCTCTGCGACTTCCTCTTGTATCTCTCCTTCACACGCTGACGGCTGGCCCCACCATCTATGGACGAAGTCCACGTACAGATAGCACGGGTGTTACACTTCCGCCGCCCCAAATTGTTGCTTGTCCCCAAGCAACACCATTTCTTGGATAGTCTACTCTTTACTCAATCTTTGTTGTCCAACTTTCCTGAAGAATTTGTGCAGGGCGACAGTCAAAAATAGACCTGTTGAAGTTGAATTTATATATGCCTGGATCCTATGGCCTGATTATCAACAAGATAACCAGTAGCAACTCTTTAGCATTAGGTGCCATGTATGCAGAATCAAGTGAGTTGACCCCTTGTTTTCTTGAATTCACATCAATTGGGAATGTCAACCACACTGCAACACCCTCACTCAATTGATCTGGAGGGACATACATAAGCTTTTCAATGATAAGTTCTGTACAGAAACCATTGCCTTGTTGAGATTTATATTGAATGGATGGTTCTTGTTTCCCATGTGGAGAGTGTTTCATTCCAAGGACAAGGTGGTATTGCAAACTGACTATCAACATAATAGTTAGCACCCACATACTAGAAGAAATGCCACAGTCATCTAACTCAGGATCACACTCCTTCATGCCAACAGTACCAGGTAGTAATTGCAAACTGAATATTTCTGAAGATTTCTAAATGAACTGAATTAGGACTGAAATTTCACTTATTCTCAAGAATAATCCCATAATATGATAGCTACAAATACCAGGATCCCATTGCCAAACAGAAATGCATCCTTGGTACTCCATACCCAACACGTAAGTATCCAAGAATAATGCAGACTTGAAATCTTGATCACTGAGCTGTGTGTTAAAAATATCACTCAAAGTCCTTTTCAACTCATAGCTCCCTGGACTAAAACCAGTTCTTCACCATGAAGGTATTTTTTTTAACAACCAAATGAGCAACCTCCATATCACCGTTCGTTGTGCTGAAAGCATTTAGTTTCCATGATGGCGTTTCAGTTATCACATATCTAGCACTACCTTTTTCTTGCCTCTCCTCAAAGATTACCAGGTTTTGATGGTCACAATTCATCTCTAGGCCAACACATGCTTCATAAAGAACGAGGAATAAATTATCCTTGCCGTTCTGCTTAGGACTTTGTGGAGAGAAGTGATCAGCAGCACATCCTGATTCTGTAGACGGCAGCACCACCCCAGAATAAGCTTCATGTTCTCCCAGCTGCAAGTTCCCATTGGATTTGTCATCATCAACCACCTTGAGCTCAAGCATCTCATCAACTCCCCGCACAACAATTGGCTTTGTATTCTCTTTAATCAGATAATCACTTCCGAGTGCTAACTGCTGCAACCACTCCTCATGTTTGTCAAGGTCGGATTGCATGTCCTCATCCCAAATGACATCCTTGTGAGGCAGTTCATCGAACTCCAGTCCTGCATCACTCTTGGACAACATGGGGTGAACCTTCTTGCACTGCATTTGGTAGTCCTCCCCATGAACTAGCTGCTGCAACTGACCATCCTGGCAGTCAATTCCTTCCAACAGTTCCGCATCACACACCACATCCTGGCAGTCAACTGTGTGCTTTGTGTTCTCATCATCGACACCCAAGGCTAGTTGCTGCAATAGGCCTTGATGTGTATTAATGTCAGCTTGTATCTCCTCATCCCATGTAACCTCAAGAGGCATTGTGTCGAACATTGAGTGCATGCTCCCATGTTGTTGCATTCCATCAAACACCTTGGAGGCAAAACACAGAGCAGGTGCTTGCTGCAGGAAATCAATGTCACCCTCGCTCGAAATCACCTCCATGGGTAACTGTGGAGAATGAGAGCGCCCAACCATGATCTCCTCTCTCTGTCCACGACTTGGCCACATGTGATTTGAATGCTTGTTGCAGCCATGAACTCCATCTGCTTCATGAGATGTTGCTGGTTTGCTACAACCCGCGGTGAGCAGCCAGTTTGGGCTCTTCTCTGTCACCCACCACTTGTCGGATTGCAGCGCCATGTCGCCCAATAGCACACGCAGGGAAGAAGCCGAGGATCGTGAGCAAGGAGACTACACCGGAAGCAAGGGGACGGCGACTCGATTTGATGTTACCTCAAGAGGCCCGAGAAGCGTCACCCAAACCGATGGATTGCTGTAGTCCTTCACCGGAGCCCACGAACTAGCGTCGAAATGTCCAACGCCGCGCCTGTGCTGCTGCAGACACCATGCAGTATCTCCAATAGCTACCGCAATACCCCAAACTGAGAGATCTAGCAACAGAAACGCTTGATCCCAATATACAAACCTAAGCGGCGCACAAGGTGGAAGTGGCCGACGGCGCCGGAAGGGCTAACCGTCGTGTGGCGATGGACACCGGAATCGGAGGGATTCACGGCAGAGCAGGTCGGAATTGCTGGTGTGGCGAATTCGACCGGAACGGGATCGAAGATGAGGAAATGCGTGGTGGTGTGCCTAGGACCCTGAATCTGATACAAATTGTCACAGCCGCCCCTTGGTCGCCGGTGGTGAAGACCGGGACGTGAGGAAGATGGACTAGCACTCACTGATAGATGCTCCCGTGGCCGCCGCCGACGAACGACGGGACGTGAGATCGGGTTCGCCGCTGAGGACGAACACGAAAGGGGAACCCCCGATTCAATTCTGATTTTATTTCTCTCTCCCTTCTGCTCCTCTGCGACTTCCTCTTGTATCTCTCCTTCACACGCTGACAGCTGGCCCCACCATCTATGGACCAAGTCCACGTACAGATAGCATTTCTTTGAGTTCTTTCTTCGTGTTTTGCTTTGTTTGGCCTTTTTACTTCATCCCTGGGATCTATTAATGTTCACTTAACAAACTCATTAGTCCCATTGATTGCGTTGTTACTCAATCACCAAAATCACAAAACAATGGCCTAATGGGGCCATTTTCCTTACAATCTCCCCCTTTTTGGTGATTGATGACAACACAATCAAAGCAAATATAAAATTTGCATAAATAGACAAATTGAACCACTTACACTTGCTTGGATGCTTACCATCATCCAATGTTTACTTGGCCTCCCCCTAAATCTATCATCCTCTTTGTTTCTCTCCATGTTTGCTACTTCTTCTTTTTCTCCCCTTTGGAATCAAAGTTGTTCCCTCTTTGGGTGATGCTCATTTTTACCTTGTTTTGATCCAAACTTCTCCCCCTTTGGAATCAAATCACCTAAAAAGGCTTGGCAAAACAATATGGCTCAAAGGGAAAAATTAGTAGTCTAAGGAGTTAGTTTCATGATTTATGATCCAATTGTATGATATCAATGAAGATACTAATTGAGCAATTACTAGGGTGGATCACAAAATCACGAAACTTTCATGACATGAGCTAAGCTTTTCACAAAGTGTGTGCACAAAATGATAATATGAAAATCATATGCACAACAAGACAATTGAAAGAGAAAGCTTAGATCATATCATGCACGGAGGTAGCTCTATAAAAACAAAAAATTTGATAAAAATATCAATTGAAGGAGTTATAGACCTTGCATACCTCCGGAGAAAAATTAATTACCTTGCATGTACCAATTTAAAAGAGAGACTTGTGACAAATGATACCAATTGAAATTAGATACCAATTCAAAGTCTTTGAAGTCAAGGACACTTGGTATACCAAGATGAGCAAATGCATGAGCACATAGCCTATGAATTTAGATATGGAATTTTAGTTCAATAGATCATGGCTCAATATGAGACTACAAAAAGATAAGCTTGAGAATATGTTAGTCTCAAAATCACAAATCATAGGATGAACTCCCTCTAAATGTGTGCATTTAGTATTTGAATAACTAATCAAATGTATGCACATTGTTTTTGACAACAATGGGAAGTTTTCCATATAGCTTGTGTTCATGGTACACAAATAAAATACATATCTAATGAAGTCCATGTACCATGAAGGATAACCTTGTGTAGCTTTCTACACACTTATCAAACCATGTATGTTGCTCATGGGTTAGATCATGACACAAGCAACCCACCATATATAACACTAGGTGATGCAATGCAAACAATCTAGCAAGGGCAATGGAGCTACATGATGCTTGAATTGAAATCTAGCTACCATTACCTTATGGGGGACTTGGGCACCAAATGTCCAAGTTGTGAGCTTAGCTTTTTTTTTGACTCGAACCTCCTCCTCATCTTGTAAGCTAAGCCTCCAAATCTCCCGAAGTCATTTTTGGGCTTCAAGTCTCCTTTGGAACCCACACCATTTGAGGCCCCTTCATATTGGTGATGACATCCTTGGGCACCCAAATGGAGTGATTCCAACTCCTTTCTTGCTTCCCAACCTTGTGAGCAACCACCTTGCCATTGATTTTCTTGTTGATTATATAGGTGGAGCTATTGCTCTTGTTTCTCCGGTTGGGCTTGGCATAGATGAGAGAACTCTTGATTGTGAGTTTCTTTTTGTTCTTCTCATCCGAAAGCTTGTTCTTCGGTTGAGGGCATTTGTTGGACTTGCGGCCTTTTTTATGGCACTTTGAGTAAGTCACGTTGGACCCCTTCTCAAGCTTCTTCACCATGTCTTCACGGTTATCTTGAGAAGGTTGGACATTGCTCTCCATGCTCTTGTCCTTTAATCTAGCCAATTCCTTCATTAGCCTTTCTACTTCTTGCTTGAGTTCATTATTCTCTTTGGCAATGAGATCATTACATGATTCTACAACAACATTCTCATAACATTTCTCATTGCAAGGATTAGACTTATCAATTGATTCAAAACAAGAAGTTGAAGCACTATTAGTATCATTAATGCTCTCAATTTTTAACTTGAGCTCTTCATGCTCTTCATTAAGCAATTTGAATTTGCATAACAATTTTTTATAATTTGTAGCAAAAATAGCATTAAGATCATTAAGAGCATTAAAATTTTCAATTTCATTTGATTGCTTCTTAATAACTTTTTGGTGCTCATGAACTAGTTCAAGAAGTTCTTCATATGAAGGAGAATCGGAGTCATCATCTGTAGCGCATCTAGGCCGATAGATGCTATTGGTAAGTTTCGGTGATTCATGACAACCGTATGCGACTAACGTGTGTTTTGAAGGAAAAATCATTGACTGGATTAGTCTCATATGAAATATGAAAGGAGACCCCTCAATTCAAAACAATCTTGCGAACCAAGGACTCAATTTGAAAGCGTAAGGACCTTTCTAGTCTCAAGTGTCACAAGGAGATGAATGACACTTGTTTTAGCTAGGTTTTATAGTTTCTAGTTCTTGATCGTACTATTAAGAGGGGTTCATGAGTTAGTAGCTTGATCAAATTTGAGTTGGCCTTAGAAATCTTGCACACTCGCTCAAAATCAGCTCAAGATGGTCAATAGAAGTTAACACAACACTTGGAAGAAGAAACAATCGAAGTTACATTCAAATCCAAGTCAATTCAGCTGAAAATAAAGAAAAACAGCAGCACCGGTTGAACTGGTGCCCTAGCGTCGGAGCAACTGATGCTTGGTGGAAGGACCGATGCCCTGTCGGTCTATCTTCTCTGGATGCAGGCAGGAATCAAGTCAAACAACTCTATAGCACCGGTTGAACCGATGGTCAAAAGATAAGCACCGGTGCATTAGAAGTACTTTGTTCCAGAGAGCATGTTTTGGTGGACTTCAACTTCTCTTCAGCACCGGTTGAACCGACGCTTAAGAATCAAAGCACCGGTGCATTGGATGTACTTTGTTCCAGAACGCTTGTTTGAGTTGATCAGTGAACCTCTTCAGCACCGGTTGAACCGACACCCCTACGGAGCATGCACCGGTGCAATGACGCAAGCGTGGATACTGTGTCAGAACTCCAATGGTTACTAATTGGACACAGAGAGACCGGTTGAACCGATGCCTATACTTTATATCCCGTCGGTTCTTCCGGTGGCCACGGTTTTTCTGCAGAAAACTTCCAACGGCTATGTGACCTCCTCCACTCTATATAAGGGTACCCCCTGGCTCATTTCAGTTGCCTTTGACACCTTGAAAACCTGAGGCCACCCTTGAGAAGAAGAGAAAGAGCTTTGAGCAAAAGAGAGAAGATCTAGTGCTTTGTTTGTGCTTCAACCTTGAGGAATTGCCTGTTAGGCTGTTTCTTCGATTTCTTCCCTGTTTTGCAAGGGTATGACCTGCACTCGTTGGCATGTGAAGTTCTTTTGGTTCATCATCTTTTGCACACATGCACATATCACCCTAAACCCTAAGGATCACTCACATCTAATCTCGTCACTTCAATGGTCCTTTTAGAGTGTTAGTGAAGTTGTTATCCACTAGATCTCACCATGTTAGGCTCATCTCATTCCATATTATGCCTCTTTGATAGATGGCTGGTGACAAGAAGGGCAAGGGCAAGATGGTTGTGCAGAAGAAGAAGAAGCGCACCCATGAGGACCGCGAGAGAGAGCAGGCTGAGGCAGTTGCAGATGCTGCAGACAGGCAGGGATCACTTCGGATCAGGGATCCTCAGACTCAGGGGGAGCCACAGCAGCAGTTACGTCGTTCAGGACATACTCATCAGCCAGAGACGGCACAGACCACACCTGAGTCCCGCTCTCGTCCACGGACTCGAGGTGGTGGTACTCAGAGGGGAGCAGGCCATGCACAGCAGCAGCACACCGACAGTGGCACTCAGATAGGAGGTCAGGACAGTGGTGAGGAGCTGCCCGAGGTTGAGCTTCTCGATCTCAGGGGTATTCCAGGACCTAGGGTCAAGAGACTGCGATATGTGACCCCGAAGCAGTGGTTTCCCGAGCAGAGGGATGTTGGAGTTGATCGTCGCTTTCACACTCTGCTCCAGGAGTCTTTTTACCATGCTTAATGCGAGTTGGATATCAAGATCAGTGAGCACAAGATGCTCCACTGGGTAGCTATGCGTGTGGCAGCAGGAGGGACTCCAGTGCTTCCTCTCTTCGAGAGATATGATGGATTGCCTGCTCTACTCAGTGAGAGGTCCAGATATACATTCGAGAGTGGGTTCGAGTCTTCTACGCCACGCTGTTTATTGAGGAGGACCGACAGTTTATTGACTTCATGTTCCAGGAGAGGCACTATCGTCTGACTCGAGCACGTTTGGCTACTTTACTTGGAGTTCAGATTGCCGAGGAGCCACACTACTTACACTAGATGGCCTATGGCAACACGGTGCCCCCTCGTCGCCCTCACGAGACTCTCTTCCCGTCTGACGAGGAAGTCAGCATTCTCTTTCAGCAGCCCTTCATACCTGGCACACCGAGGACTCCGGACAGGCTGACTCCAGTAGCACACTCTATCCACTTAGCTTTGAGGAAGAGTCTGTTATACCGGATTGGATACAACGAGGGGATTACAGCTTTGCAGCAGTGGCTCTTACTATACATTATGACAGGTCGTGACTTTGACCTTGTCGACTTCTTCATCTGCGAGCTAGAGGACGTGATCATGGATGGGATGACAGTTCACCGTCGTCACCCCTTCGCTCATTGGATCTGCTGGATTCTTGCTCAGCTCAGTCAGAATGCACACATGGATGAGCTAGCGCAGTCGAGGACATTCTTCAGCTTCTATTCACCTTCTGCTCCTCAAGACGGCCGCCGTGGTCCGAGAGGCCAGCGCCGAGCACAGCGGATTCTAGATGAGCATGTCTTGGCTAAGGGCACAGTTGCAGATGATCCGACAGCAGCCGAGGATGCCTCACTCGCAGCAGCAGAAGCCCAGCTCCCACACTATCTAGCCACAGACTCAGAGGACTCGGAGGATGACGAGGAGTATATACCCACTGTCTCTGTTCCTCGTGGTGCTCATGATGATGAGGCAGGATCCTCCCGTGCAGCACGAGCCCCTGCTCCTCCAGTTACCACTGCACAGGTCACACAGCCAGATTCTCTTGCAGCTATACTTACTCGGCTTTCAGACCAGCATGACCGGTTTGCTGCAGCTCAGCTGAGTATGCAAGCCGAGCAGGCTTGCCAGCAGGAGGCTCAGACATTAGTGCTTGAGGGGATTCGACAGCAGCAGGAGGCCATGAGACTACAGCTACAGCAGCAGTCCCAGATTCAGCAGCAGATGTTCACATTCTTCTCGGGATGCTTTGGTCAGCTATACCGTCACACTGGACTGCCTGAGCCTCAGCTCCCTACACCCCAGCAGCTCCAGTTCAACCCCACAGCTCCTGCTCCACCTGTTGGCGGTTTCATGCAGACACCCTTGTCATCATTCCCGATGTCACCACTCCTTCAGACCGGGTTGTTTACCAGTCCTGTTCCTACTGCTGCTCCAGCTCCTGCTTCACGACCTAGTGTTTGGACTGCCGAGCAGCGTGCAGAGTTTCTTAGGCAGCAGCAGATCCTACACCAGCTCCAGCACCCCTCGGCTCAGTCCCTCACTTTCGAGTCACCTTCACAGCCTGAGGTGCTCCATCCGTCCGTCGTACGCCCCACTCAGCCAGACCTGACTCCCGTCACGTCTGCTCCTCCGACGGACTCCACGGTCGTCGCCGAGCCAGCTTCTACCGCTACACCAGCTACTTCTGCTGTTCCGACGACTCCGGTCGAGCAGAAGTCCTCTTCGGTCGACGACGACTGGACGGACGACGACGTCGATGACTCCGCCGCTCAGTTCTCCACCGGACCCAGCCTGAAGACCCCGCCTTCTCCAGCTCAGGATTAGTTTGCCTTCCTTTTTGGTGCTTTGTTGCCAAAGGGGGAGATAGATAGGGGGAGTAGAGATAGGGGAGCTTGGTGGTTTGTGGCGTGATTGGATCTTCATGGTTTTTGTGTACTGGACATGTTATTTGGATATTGTGTATGCTCTGTGTTGACATGTCAATACATGTGCTTTATTTCAAGTATTGCTTGCCTGTTTATCGCTTTCTTTTTCATTTCTTGTGTATCTCTACTTTGTGTTGTCATCAATCACTAAAAAGGGGGAGATTGTAGCGCATCTAGGCCGATAGATGCTATTGGTAAGTTTCGGTGATTCATGACAACCGTATGCGACTAACGTGTGTTTTGAAGGAAAAATCATTGACTGGATTAGTCTCATATGAAATATGAAAGGAGACCCCCTCAATTCAAAACAATCTTGCGAACCAAGGACTCAATTTGAAAGCGTAAGGACCTTTCTAGTCTCAAGTGTCACAAGGAGATGAATGACACTTGTTTTAGCTAGGTTTTATAGTTTCTAGTTCTTGATCGTACTATTAAGAGGGGTTCATGAGTTAGTAGCTTGATCAAATTTGAGTTGGCCTTAGAAATCTTGCACACTCGCTCAAAATCAGCTCAAGATGGTCAATAGAAGTTAACACAACACTTGGAAGAAGAAACAATCGAAGTTATATTCAAATCCAAGTCAATTCAGCTGAAAATAAAGAAAAATAGCAGCACCGGTTGAACCGGTGCCCTAGCGTCGGAGCAACTGATGCTTGGCGGAAGGACCGATGCCCTGTCGGTCTATCTTCTCTGGATGCAGGCAGGAATCAAGTCAAATAACTCTATAGCACCGGTTGAACCGATGGTCAAAAGATAAGCACCAGTGCATTAGAAGTACTTTGTTCCAGAGGGCATGTTTTGGTGGACTTCAACTTCACTTCAGCACCGGTTGAATCGACGCTTAAGAATCAAAGCACCGGTGCATTGGATGTACTTTGTTCCAGAACGCTTGTTTGAGTTGATCAGTGAACCTCTTCAGCACCGGTTGAACCGACGCCCCTACGGAGCATGCACCGGTGCAATGACGCAAGCGTGGATACTGTGTCAGAACTCCAACGGTTACTAATTGGACACAGAGAGACCGGTTGAACCGATGCCTATACTTTATATCCCGTCGGTTCTTCCGGTGGTCACGGTTTTTCTGCAGAAAACTTCCAACGGCTATGTGACCTCCTCCACTCTATATAAGGGTACCCCCTGGCTCATTTCAGTTGCCTTTGACACCTTGAAAACCTGAGGCCACCCTTGAGAAGAAGAGAAAGAGCTTTGAGCAAAAGAGAGAAGATCTAGTGCTTTGTTTGTGCTTCAACCTTGAAGAATTAATCCTTTGCAAGTGTAGCAAGTGTGCTTGAGCTAGGGCCAACTGAGTGTAGGTCAAGTGAAGGCTTAGGAGCTTGTTACTCTTGGTGATTGGCAGCACATAGATGATCTTGGTGTAAGCATCTAGGCCCTCAAGGTATGTTTCGGTGATTAATGACAACCATTATTGTGACTAATGAGTTTGTGCAGCTTAAAAGATCTTTATCGCTCATTTGGTCATATGTCAAAAGAGGCCCCTCAATTTCGGTTATTCTAAAAGGCGATCTCGGTTTTCAACTTATATATGTCAAGGCTAAGGATCTTTCTAGTCCTAAGTGTCACAAGGTTGAGAAGGATACTTAGGTTAGTATAGGTTTTATATTTTTGTAGTGATCGCACTATTAAGAGGGGTTAAGGCTTAGTAACTTGAGCATGAACATGGTCATTTGAAAATGGATGCACACTATGGTCACTCAGGTTTCTAGAAGTTCAAATAAGTGGTTCTCAAACTATATCTCAAGAATATTTGGATTTCATTCAAGACTCAAATCAGAAAAGACAAAATCAGAAAAAGTCTATACACCGGTTTAACCGACGCTCTCAATTTTCTATACGTCGGTTAAACGAAGTCAGCAGAGTCTGGACAAATTCAATACACCGGTTAAACCGACGTGTTTGAATTTAACGTCGGTGCATTAGTCCAGAGTTGGTTTTTCCAGGGCAATTCAAGTTCTATTCACCGGATTAACCGACGCCGTTTGAATCAAGACGTCGGTGCAATTGACCAGTGAGATGGTTTTTTCAGAGGAATTCAAAAGTTGTACTCACCGGTTAAACCGACGATAGGTTTGAGTTAACGTCGGTGCAGTTGTCCAGAGACTTGGTTTTTCAGTGGTTCAGTGGACAACTACACTCACCGGTTAAACCGATGCTACGTCGGTTAATCTGCCCCAGTTGTAACGGCTAGTTTTCAGAAGAGGCAGTTTACATTCACCGGTTAAACCGACGATGACAATGGGGGGTACGTCGGATTAACCGGCGCTACGCAGTTTTCTGGCAGCTTTTCTCCAACGGCTCTATTTGTGTGAGCTGCCTATATATACCCCTCCAATGGGTCATTTCGCCCACTCTTGACACCAGGCAACATCCAAACACTCATACCATAGTCAAGAGCCACCTTGAGCTTCATCATTCACATACTTGTGCTTTCAATCAATCAAGAAGCAAGATTAAGGACTTGAGTAGAGAGAAGCTAGTGTGCATCCGTTCTTGGTGATCGGTTCTTGCTCAAGTGAAGGCCTTAGCTTGTTACTCTTGGTGATTGGCATCACCTAGGCGATCTTGGTGATCGAGGTGTTTCTCGCGGAGCTTGCCAAGGATTGTGGGAGCCCGGAGAAGAAGATTGTACGTGGCTTGATCTCCACCACGCCGGGATGGTGAACGGAGACTCTTAGTGAGCGCTCTCGTCTCGGTGACTTGGGAGGTGACAAGACTCATTGTGAGTGTCACAACGTGGATTAGGGGTGTGTGTGCCAACACATCGATACCACGGGAAAAAATCCGGTTGTCTCTTGTCCATTCCTTTTATTCAAGCATTTTCTTTCATGCAATTTACTCATGTGCTTGACTTAGAGATCATAACTTAGCTCTACCTTTCTAGGCTTTACTTTGTTTTTATCTCTCTTAGCTTGTGTAGGTAGTTTAGTTATCCGGTTGGTGAATTGGTGCCCTACTAGTATTGCATAGGTTAAGGTTGTTTTACCTTGCTTTAGAAATTGAAAAAGGCCCAATTCACCCCCCCTCTTGGTCCATCGATCCTTACAATTGGTATCAGAGCCTCGTTGCTCATTTGGATCATTAGGCTTCACCGCCTAGAGCTATGGCCAAGATGGGTGGTTCGCCGCCTCACTTCGAGGGCAAGAACTTTGCTTATTGGAAAGTTCGCATGGCCGCATATCTTGATGCGATTGCCCCCGAAGTGTGGTTGGCCACTAAGACCGGATTCACCGGAACTCCCACCGCCGAACAATTAAAATGGAATGCCAAGGCTAGAAATGCAATTTTCGAAGCCATTAGTGAGGAAGTCTTTGCTAGAGTTAATGGCATGGACTTAGCAAGTGATATTTGGAAGGAGCTCATTGAAATTCATGAAGGCTCCACTAAAGTTCGTGAGCAAAAATATCACTTGTTTAGAGCTAAGTATGATTCTTTTAAAATGCTAGCTCATGAAAATTGCAATGATATGTACTCTCGCTTGAATGTCATTGTCAAGGACATTAATGCACTTGAAATATCCAAAATTGACAGTGCCTCCATAAATCGCAAGATTCTCATGCTCCTCCCGAAGCCCAAGTACAACATTATCAATGCTATGCTTCAAAAGGAGAATCTTGATACAATGGAAGTGGGAGAACTTGTGGGCGAAATTCGCGCTCATGAAATGAGTATCCTTGGTATGACCGAAGAGCCAACAACAAGCAAATCAATTGCTCTAAAGACCAAGGCAAACAAAGCCCGCAAGCTCAAGATGATCAAGCAAGATTCTAGCTCAAGCAATGAAGAAGATGATCATCATGAAAGCTCATCCGATGTTGAAGATGATGGAGAGCTTGCTCTTATGATGAGAAAGTTCACCCGCTTGAATGACAAGATCAACAAGAAGGGGTTCAACTTTGACTCTAAGAAGGGAATGTTCCGGCCAATGGATGTCAAGAACAAAATTTGCTACAATTGTGGAGAAAAAGGTCACATCCGTCCAAATTGCCCCAAGCCGGACAAAAGAAACAAGGATCACAAGAGCAAGCATCGCCATGATTCAAGCGATGATGAAGAAGAAGAAAGGAAGAACAAAAACAAGAGACTTGGGAAGAAAAAGAGCCATGACAAGAAGACCAAGCTCTTCCCAAAGAAGAAAGGGCACACCAAGAGAAGCTTCTTGGTGGAAAAACAAGAGTGGGTGACCGATGTCTCATCAAGCGAAGATTCAAGTGATGAAGAAGACATAGTCACCATCGCCCTCACAAATGAAGAACCATCACTACCTCCACCTCCAATGTGCCTCATGGCCAAAGGTAACTCTAAGGTATGTGAGAGTGAAGATGATAGTGATGATGAGCTTGATCCTAATGAGTTTGCTAACCTCATTAATGAGTATACATCCGTCATCAAGAGGGAAAAGGGCAAAGTCAAGATTCTTGAGAGCACTCGTGCAAAGTTAGAGCTTGCCCACTCCGATTTGCTTGGCAAGTACAATGACTTGCTCAAAAAGCACAATGAGTCACTTGTACTTGCTAAGCAAGTTGAAGAGAGCCACAAAAAGCTTAAACAAGAGCATAGGGAGTTGGCTCACAAGTATCAAGAACTTGAATTTGCCTATGAAACAATTGACCCAAGTCTTGAGAACTTTGCTCATGAAACTATTGAGAAGGTCAATGCTTCTACTTCATGTGATGACCTACTCATTAATGCAAATGCTACTAATGCTTTGCCCGAGCTTGCACCTTCTAGGGAAAAAGAATTGATGGATCAAGTTGCAAGCCTCAAGAGTAGTGTGGAGAAGCTCTCAAGAGGAGAATACATCCACAAAGAGATTCTCTTCAACAATGCCCGTGACTATGGCAAGAGAGGTCTTGGTTCATTTCCGGAGCCAAACATAGCTACTACTCCTTCTCCGGAGATCAAGATTAGCTTCATCAAGGAAGTTGGATCATATTGCCAACATTGTCAAGTCACCGGGCACCACACTAGGGAGTGCACCTTACCATCACGTCCTCTTCCCACTTTACCTAAGAATTACTCATCAATGTTTGAAAATAACCATTTTCTCTTGAGTAAAGTGAAGGGCAAGGTGAAGGCCAAATTCATTGGCAAACTCACTAAGGAGTCAAAGAAAAAGCTCCCCAAGCAACTTTGGGTCCCAAAAGCTCTTGTCACACATGTGCAAGGCCCAAAGCTTGTTTGGGTTCCTAAAACTCAAAAGTGAATTCTCATGTGTGTAGGTGAACTACAAAGCCGGTGGAAAACATTGGGTACTTGATAGCGGTTGCTCTCAACACATGACCGGCAATGATAGCATGTTCACCTCCCTTGAAGACCCCGGCGATCATGAACACGTCACCTATGGTGATAACTCAAGGGGAAAAGTTTTAGGTTTGGGTAGAATAGCAATCTCTAAAGATTTATCTATTTCTAATGTCTTGTTTGTAGAAGCACTTAGTTTTAATCTTATTTCAATTGCTCAATTGTGTGATCTTGGACTAACGTGTGCCTTTGACAAGAATGGTGTTGTAGTAACTCATGAAAAAGACAAGTCATTGGTATTCACGGGGTTTAGGCATGGCAACATTTACTTGGTGGATTTCTCTTCAAAGCAAACAAGCACCATGACATGCCTCTTCACCAAGTCTTCTCTTGGGTGGCTTTGGCATAGAAGAATTGCTCATATTGGCATGAGCAACCTCAAGAAAGCCCACAAGAGAGGGATGATCACCGGCTTGAAGGACGTCACCTTTGACAAGAACAAGCTATGTAAAGCATGTCAAGCCGGGAAGCAAGTTGCAACACATCATCCCATCAAGACGATGTTGTCTACCTCCAAGCCGCTCGAGCTACTTCACATGGATCTCTTTGGTCCAACTACATACAAGAGCATTGGTGGTAACCTCTATTGCCTAGTAATTGTTGATGATTTTTCACGTTACACTTGGGTTATGTTTCTAGGCGATAAGGGTGAAACTCCGGAACTCTTCAAGACATTTGCAAGAAGAGCTCAAAGGGAGTACAACTCCCCAATTGTGAAGATCCGGAGTGACAACGGCACCGAGTTCAAGAACATGAAGATTGAAGACTGGTGCGATGAAGAGGGCATCAAGCATGAGTTTTCCGCCACCTACACGCCTCAACAAAATGGAGTGGTGGAAAGAAAGAACAAGACTCTCATCACCCTAGCTAGAGCAATGTTGGATGATTATGGCACGTCCGAGAAGTTTTGGGCGGAAGCAATCAACACGGCGTGTCATGCATCCAACCGAGTATATCCTCACCGACTCCTCAAGAAAACTCCATATGAGCTCATCACCGGGAAGAAACCAAATATATCATACTTTCGAGTCTTTGGTTGCAAGTGCTTCATCTATAAGAAGAAAAGGCTCGGTAAGTTTGAAAGTAGATGTGATGAAGGTTTCTTTCTTGGTTATGCATCAAACTCCAAAGCATATAGAGTATTCAATCAAACCTCCGGGTTAGTTGAAGAAACATGTGATGTGGAGTTTGATGAATCTAATGGCTCCCAAGAGGAGGTTGTTGGCTATGAAAATATAGGTGATGAGGAGATCGATGTAGCTTTGAAGAAGATGTCCATTGGGGATATCAAGCCGGAAGAGGTGCATGAAGACAATGATCAATGGGGAGGACCTTCCTCATCTACACCAAGCACCTCCACGGCGCCCCAAGTGGATAAAGATCAAGAAAAAGATGATACACAATCTCAAGAAGAAGTGCCAACACCAACAACCCAAGTTCAAGAACAAGAAGAGCAAAACGTTCCACCACAAGCACAAGTCACCCATGATCCACCCCAACAAGCATCCACGCAAGTACCGCTAGTGAAGCATGGTCGCATCTCCAAGGATCATCCAATTGGTCAAATCATTGGTAGTCCATCAAAGGGAGTAAGAACTCGCTCTAAGCATGCTTCATTTTGCGAACATCACTCGTTTGTTTCTTGTATTGAACCCACTAGCATAGAGGAAGCGCTTGAGGACTCGGATTGGGTGATGGCCATGCAAGATGAGTTGAACAACTTCACCCGCAATGAAGTTTGGGTCCTCGAAGCTCCTCCAAAAGACAAGAACATCATCGGCACCAAGTGGGTCTTCCGGAACAAGCAAGATGAACATGGGGTGGTGGTACGCAACAAAGCAAGACTTGTGGCAAAAGGGTTTTCTCAAGTCGAAGGTTTGGATTTTGGTGAAACTTTTGCTCCGGTCGCAAGACTTGAAGCTATCCGTATCCTTCTTGCTTACTCTTCACATCATAACATTAAGTTGTATCAAATGGATGTGAAAAGTGCATTCTTAAATGGCGTTATTAACGAACTTGTTTATGTTGAGCAACCTCCCGGGTTTGAAGATCCGAGGAATCCTAACCATGTTTATAGGTTGCACAAGGCACTCTATGGGCTCAAACAAGCTCCAAGGGCTTGGTATGAGAGGCTTCGTGACTTCCTAATCATGCAAGGCTTCAAGATCGGGAGGGTGGACACCACGTTGTTCACAAAAGACGTCAACGGGGATCTTTTCATTTGTCAAATTTATGTTGACGATATTATTTTTGGCTCAACTAATGATTTGCTAAGCCATGAGTTTGCTACCATGATGTCTAGGGAATTTGAGATGTCCATGATTGGCGAATTGACCTTCTTCCTTGGTTTTCAAGTCAAACAAATGAAGGAAGGGACATTCATCCATCAAGAAAAGTATACCAAAGATATCTTGAAGAAGTTCAAGATGGATGAGTGCAAGCCAATCAAGACACCCATGGCAACAAATGGGCATCTCGACTTGGATGTGGACGGTAAACCGATTGATCAATCCCTCTATCGTTCTATGATAGGGTCTTTGCTTTACCTTACCGCATCTAGGCCCGATATAATGTTTAGTGTGTGCTTGTGTGCCCGCTTTCAAGCTAACCCAAAGGAGTCACACCTTTCGGCTGTGAATAGGATCCTTCGGTATCTCAAGCACACTCCTAGCATAGGCTTGTGGTACCCCAAAGGCGCTAGTTTAGATCTCTTGGGATACTCGGATTCGGATTTTGCCGGAAGCCGTGTGGATCGCAAGAGTACCTCCGGGGGTTGCCACTTGCTTGGGCGTTCTCTAGTTTCTTGGTCGAGTAAGAAGCAAAATTCCGTGGCTTTGTCCACCGCGGAAGCGGAATATATAGCGGCCGGTGCATGTTGTGCCCAAATCCTATATATGAAGCAAACCCTTTTGGACTTTGGTGTGAAACTAGATAGGATCCCACTCCTTTGTGACAATGAAAGTGCCGTAAAAATTGCCAAGAATCCAGTTCAACACTCTCGCACAAAGCACATTGATATTCGCCATCACTTCTTGCGTGATCACGAAGCCAAGGGGGACATTTCCCTTCAAGGTGTGAGATCCGAGGAGCAATTGGCGGATATATTCACAAAACCTCTAGACGAGAGTACCTTTGTTAGGCTAAGAAATGAGCTCAATGTGTTAGATGCGGCAAACGTCATGTAAGTTGCCATGTCATATAGAAAAATGCATACATATAGGACACTTGTCTAACCATGGTAAGATAGTGATGAGCAAGGGTTTAGCTAGAGGTGGTGGTCCACTTGTTTTCCTCTAGGCTTGTAGAAAGGCTCATCATGAAGAAGCTTCCCGTGGGTTCAAACTTGACAAGTAGATCTTAATTTCTTGTTATGCATTTCTTGTCATATAGGTGTGCACTTCATGTTTATTATACTTTCGCATGTGGTTGTAGTTTGCATCATCATTGCATGCGTAAGGGTCACAAAGGAGATCACTTGATGAAAATGAGACTTGTTTTCATATACAAGATCTTAATTCATGAAAAGTGAAAAGAGCAAAGTGTTAGGTGCGTTATTGCCTAGTGAGCAATGTCATGATGAGTTTGAAGCTTTCTATCTTCAATATTCCTATGACATGGCTCATACATTTTATTTGGCGCTTTGTCTCTCTTGCGGCTTTTCCTTGTGTTTAAAAAGAAATTTATTTAAGCAAGTGTGCTATCCTATTTATTTTGAGGGGTAAAGTCGCCTATGCAAGTCCATTAACTTGAGTTTATTTGAATTTTATAAGTTTATTGGACTTAGCATAGAAGAGTGAGCTGAGTGTGGGGTTTTTGGCTTCACCGGTTAAACCGACGTTCAATGGAGCATCATCATCGGTTTAACCGGCGTTACTAAGTTTGTCTCAGCTCAGTCAAGTTTTCAGGCGTTCAACCGGCGTATTCAAAAGTCAGTGCATCGGATCAACCGGTGATCATAAATGCAAATCAGACCTAGCAATCAACCGGTGTTTTGATCAATCAACCGACGAGTTCATTTTTGACAGCATCGGTTCAACCGGCGTTCAAAAACAGATCTGGTAGAATCTCGGGTGAACTACACCGACGCAATCAACCGGCGTTCAAACCCTACGCGTCGGATCAACCGGTGTAAAGGAAAATCGCGGGTCCCACCTGTCATATATGAGTCGTGCTCGAGCCGCCGCCTCTCTTTCCTCTGTTTCGCCCGCATCCATCTTCGAGCCGCCGCCGCCTTCCCTTCGCGCCGCCGCCGTGCTCCATCCGCGCCGCCGCTCGCCTGCAAGACCACCGCCGCCGCTCCGCCACAGCCCACGCGCCGCCGTGCGCCATCCGCGCCGCCGCTCGCCTGCACGTCGAAGTTACCGCCGCCGCGCCCTCGCGCTCGCCCAGCGCCGCCCGTGCGCGCCTGCGCCGCCGCCTGCGCGCGTAGCCACCGCCGCCGCCGCTCCACGCTACTCCACGCCGCTCCACGCCGCCACTGCCGGGCGCCGCCGTGCTCCACGCCTCCACGCCGCAGCCGCAGCCACACCGCAGCAGCACCCGATCAGAAGCTCGCCAGGTGCTCGACGATTTGCCTGAGCTGCCTCTTTAGCGCCGCGTTCGTGTTTTCGCACACCGTCAGTCGAGATGGGTCGCGAGAAGAGGAAAGGGAAGGAAGTTGTGGTCGAGAAGCCCGCTCGCAAGCGGACTCGTGCAGAGAAGGAGGCCGAGAAGGCCGAGATGGTGGCCAAGGCCGCCGAGGAGCAGGCATCAGGCCGCGCTCGTCCGTTCCAGATCAGGGAGGACCCCAGAGGCAGAGGCAGAGGCAGGGGCATGGGCAGAGTGAGAGGTGCCAGGGCCACCAGAGCCGCGACAGCAGCAGCAGCAGAGTCAGATCAGTCAGATACAGCTGCAGATTCAGATTCAGAGGCAGAGCAGTCCGAGCAGTCTCAGGGGCAGAGCACACAGGAGTCACCGACTCTACGACGGTCTGGCCGCACTCGGCAGACATCCCCAGCAGCAGAGACTTCACCAGCGACCGAGCGTCGCACTGGACCGAGGACGCGAGGAGGTCACCAGCCACAGGAGCCTCGCAGGTCCACAGCTGCAGCAGCAGCAGCTCGTAGAGCCGAGGCCCTAGAGGCCGAGCGCGCAGTGTTTCGTATGGACACTGTTGTGCGTCTGGAGCCAGGTGTGCTGCTCCAGAACTTGACCCGAGCCAATGCGGCCAAGGTCAAGAGGCTCAGGTGGAGTGTTGACGAGGAGGTCTGGTTCCCGGTGACCCGAGACAGCAGAGTCGACAGGAGGTTCTGGACTTTGCTACAGGCCAGTTTCTACGAGACCTACCAGAGGCGGGGCCACCGGATCTTTCAGCACAGGGTTCTTGACTGGGTCTCACTAAGGACAGCCGCAGGGGGAGCAGATGTGAGAGCACACTTTGCTCACTTCAGAGGTCTGCCTAGACTGCTAGAGATGGAGCAGAACCGTTATATCGAGGACTGGGTCAGAGTGTTCTACGCTACAGCTTGGATAGCCCCCGAGCGCAGAGCTGTACACTTCATGTTTGGAGGGCAGGACTTTGGTTTGTCGAGGGCGACCATTGCTGGTATTCTTGGAGTTGACCTGGTCGACGTCTCGCTGCACGAGAGGGTTTACGGGGACTCAGATCCACCCCGCAGGGCGATGGTTGGCGGGATTGCTCCTTCTCACGAGGCGATCACTCAGTGCTTCCGCCAGCCGTTCCCAGCCTCTTACGCCAGAGTGCCGAGCTTGCTGACCCCAGAGGCTTACGCAGTACACATGGCCCTCCGGAGGACTTTGCTACCGAGGAGTGGCTACCCAGAGGGGTTTACGGGACTGCAGCAGCTCCTGCTTCTACACATCCTCACTCACGAGCCCTTTGACATAGTTGACTTTATTTTGGCTGAGATCGAGGATGTGATCACTGATGGGATGGGTGTGGTGCGACAGTTTCCCTATGCGCACTGGATCAGTTACATATGCTCTATGATAGTGCCAGCAGAGTCACCCATC
This sequence comes from Panicum virgatum, assembly GCF_016808335.1. NCBI lineage: Eukaryota > Viridiplantae > Streptophyta > Magnoliopsida > Poales > Poaceae > Panicum > Panicum virgatum. Next base: position 7,728,339 of record NC_053148.1, read on the forward strand.
AGTGCCCCTTATCGTCACGACGAGGCTCCCAGGTTCCCTGTCTACCGACCCACGGCTCCACAGGACAGGAGGAGGGGCAGACACGCAGATAGAGCAGCGATGGCTCGACTGTCACCGGAGGTTCAGGCACGAGTGGCAGAGGAGGATGAGGCACTCCTAGCAGCAGAGGCACAGCTTCCCGGGGGAGATGATGAGATTCACTGGTCTGAGCTTGAGTCAGACTCCTCCGACGACGTTGAGTACTTTCCTTCAGCTGCCCCAGCCAGTCACGATCACGAGGCAGGAGGTTCAGGACAGCCAGCACCTCCGACTTCAGCAGCTGCTACAGTCTCTGAGTCTCAGGTGACTCAGCCGTCCGAGCTCACTTCACTGCTACAGCAGCTCGTGACCCAGCAGAGAGAGGACAGGCTTGCTCAGGAGGAGGCCAGGAGAGCCCATGAGGCCCAGATTGCTGCTATACAGAGAGAGGCCGCCCGAGAGCGGGCTGCGACCGAGGAGCGTTTTGTCGGGCTTATCGACAGAGTTTCACAGAGGACAGACGCTCAGTTTCAGCAGATGCAGCAGGGGATGATGGCGATGTTCGGGATGATTTCACAGCTTTACTCTCACACCGGACTCGCCCCGCAGCAGCCAGGACAGCCAGGCCTTCAGGGTGTTGGAGCACCTCAGCTTGCCGTCACACCAGCTCCTCCTCCTCCAGCTCCTACTGCAGCTCCAGCTACCTCAGCGACACCGGAGACCACATTCTCGATGTCAGCACTCTTTGGGTCTGCCGGTCGTCCGCTCTTTTCACCACTGCCGGCGACCACACTCTTTCAGGACTCACCGTCAGCGGTTCAGTCGGTCGCCCTCCCCTCCTCACTTCAGGCAGCACCTTCAGGGGGAGGAGCAGTAGAGGAGTCCCTGCTTCCACAGTCGACGCAGCCGGCAGCCTCAGCAGTCACCTCTTCAGATATTGATACTTCTTCTGCTGACCCGGTTACGACTTCTACGGATCCTCTACCAGGCAGTGCCAGCACGAGAGCCTCCACGACAGTTACTCCCCCAGTGAGCTCAGACCCAGACCAGCAGCTTCCGTCTGTCACCGAGGGTGAGAGTTCTCCGTCCGACGACGACGACCCGGACCGCTTCGTCGCCGTACCACGACAGCACGACCCGTAGCTCGCCTTTTGGTGCTTTGATGCCAAAGGGGGAGAGGTGTTAGGGGGAGCACCAGAGTTAGGGGGAGGGTAGAGCTAGAGAGAGCTCGTAGTTATCAGGACTTTGATTCTTTGTATCACATTTGGTGTTAATTCATGGATATGTACTTTTGTCGCTTGAGTATGCCGTTCTTTGAGACATATCTATGGATTTCGTTTGAGCCGTTGAGCTCTTTGGTCCTTCTTTTCGAGTTTGCTTGTGTTTATTCTGCTTTATCTTTCTCGCTCTCTCGTTACTTATGTTTGTGTTGTCATCAATCACCAAAAAGGGGGAGATTGTAAGCATCTAGGCCCTCAAGGTATGTTTCGGTGATTAATGACAACCATTATTGTGACTAATGAGTTTGTGCAGCTTAAAAGATCTTTATCGCTCATTTGGTCATATGTCAAAAGAGGCCCCTCAATTTCGGTTATTCTAAAAGGCGATCTCGGTTTTCAACTTATATATGTCAAGGCTAAGGATCTTTCTAGTCCTAAGTGTCACAAGGTTGAGAAGGATACTTAGGTTAGTATAGGTTTTATATTTTTGTAGTGATCGCACTATTAAGAGGGGTTAAGGCTTAGTAACTTGAGCATGGACATGGTCATTTGAAAATGGATGCACACTATGGTCACTCAGGTTTCTAGAAGTTCAAATAAGTGGTTCTCAAACTATATCTCAAGAATATTTGGATTTCATTCAAGACTCAAATCAGAAAAGACAAAATCAGAAAAAGTCTATACACCGGTTTAACCGACGCTCTCAATTTTCTATACGTCGGTTAAACGAAGTCAGCAGAGTCTGGACAAATTCAATACACCGGTTAAACCGACGTGTTTGAATTTAACGTCGGTGCATTAGTCCAGAGTTGGTTTTTCCAGGGCAATTCAAGTTCTATTCACCGGATTAACCGACGCCGTTTGAATCAAGACGTCGGTGCAATTGACCAGTGAGATGGTTTTTTCAGAGGAATTCAAAAGTTGTACTCACCGGTTAAACCGACGATAGGTTTGAGTTAACGTCGGTGCAGTTGTCCAGAGACTTGGTTTTTCAGTGGTTCAGTGGACAACTACACTCACCGGTTAAACCGATGCTACGTCGGTTAATCTGCCCCAGTTGTAACGGCTAGTTTTCAGAAGAGGCAGTTTACATTCACCGGTTAAACCGACGATGACAATGGGGGGTACGTCGGATTAACCGGCGCTACGCAGTTTTCTGGCAGCTTTTCTCCAACGGCTCTATTTGTGTGAGCTGCCTATATATACCCCTCCAATGGGTCATTTCGCCCACTCTTGACACCAGGCAACATCCAAACACTCATACCATAGTCAAGAGCCACCTTGAGCTTCATCATTCACATACTTGTGCTTTCAATCAATCAAGAAGCAAGATTAAGGACTTGAGTAGAGAGAAGCTAGTGTGCATCCGTTCTTGGTGATCGGTTCTTGCTCAAGTGAAGGCCTTAGCTTGTTACTCTTGGTGATTGGCATCACCTAGGCGATCTTGGTGATCGAGGTGTTTCTCGCGGAGCTTGCCAAGGATTGTGGGAGCCCGGAGAAGAAGATTGTACGTGGCTTGATCTCCACCACGCCGGGATGGTGAACGGAGACTCTTAGTGAGCGCCCTCGTCTCGGTGACTTGGGAGGTGACAAGACTCATTGTGAGTGTCACAACGTGGATTAGGGGTGTGTGTGCCAACACATCGATACCACGGGAAAAAATCCGGTTGTCTCTTGTCCATTCCTTTTATTCAAGCATTTTCTTTCATGCAATTTACTCATGTGCTTGACTTAGAGATCATAACTTAGCTCTACCTTTCTAGGCTTTACTTTGTTTTTATCTCTCTTAGCTTGTGTAGGTAGTTTAGTTATCCGGTTGGTGAATTGGTGCCCTACTAGTATTGCATAGGTTAAGGTTGTTTTACCTTGCTTTAGAAATTGAAAAAGGCCCAATTCACCCCCCCTCTTGGTCCATCGATCCTTACACTTGGTGATTGAAGGTGTGTCTTTCGGAGCTTGCCAAGGATTGTGGGAGGCCGAAGAAGTTTGTATGTGGCTTGAGCTCCACCACGCCGGGATGGTGAACGGAGACTCTTAGTGAGCGCCTAAGTCTTGGTGACATGGGAGGTGACAAGACTCTTAGTGAGTGTCACAACGTGGATTAGGGGTGTGTGCCAACACATCGACACCACGGCAAAAAATCCGGTTGTCTCTTGCCCACTCTTTCGTTTCAAGCATTTACTTTCATGCAACTTTTCTTATGCTTGACCTTAGAGATCATAACTTAGCTCTACCTTGTTTAGCTTCTTTTCTTTAGTAGCTTGTGTAGTTTGCTTAGTTAGCCGGTTGGTGAATTGAGCCGTACTAGCTTTGCATAGGTTAAGGTTGTTTTAATTGCTTTAGAATTTTGAAAAAGGCCCAATTCACCCCCCCTCTTGGTCCATCGATCCTTACATCATCACTTACATCGCTTTCCATACTATGGGCCATAAGACAAGTGTTTGATGATGATCCTATGTTGGTGCGGGTGGTGAATTTCTTACTTGATTCATCGCTTGAACTAGCACTTGATTCTTCACCACCGCTTACCCATTCACCGAATATGGCAAATGATTAATGTTTGGGCTTCTTCTCCTTCTTTTATTTCTTCTTCTTGAATCTCCTCTCAATCTTCATTTGTTGGTGATGAGGCCCATCTTTGAGGAAGATCATATACCCCATTGAGTTGATTTCTTGCAAACATTTATTCATCTTTTTGACTTGTATGTAGAGGTTGGGGTTCATTAGTTTTTTTTCATCATTTGAGGAGTTTTGACATGCCTCCTCTTCTTTCTCTTCACTTGAGCTCTCTTTGATGGCCATCTTCTTCAACTTCTTGACTTGCTTGCATGCAAGTGCACTATGTGTTGGTGAAGAGGGTGGCACTCATGACTTGATTTTATACCGTAGCTCATGGGCGATCACCTTGTTAAGGATTGTGGTCACCAAATCGTAGTCCGGCCTTCGTAGAGAGTGAAGGATCTTGCGAATGAGCTCCAAATTATCAATTTTCTTCACACCTAAAGAATTGATCTCATTCACAAGAATGTTTAACCGTGAGTACATAGATTCGGCATTCTCATCATCAAGTTGCTTGAAGCTATTAAGTTTATCTATGAGAATATGGTATTTTTCATTTGCAACATCTTTTGTTCCACCATAATTCTCACAAATAGTTTTCCATAAGTCTTTAGCATTTTCACAAGCAAACACACGGTTAAACACGGTGTCACCAAGAGAACTCAAAATGGCACATTTTGTAATAGCATCATATTGTCTCTCTTGTTGACTATTATTTTTTATTCCTTCGCTAGTTACCCTCCAAACATTTAGGCCCTTTGCTTGGAGGTGGGATTGTATTAAAATTTTTCATCGTTGGAAGCCCGTGCTATCGAAATGTGGAGGAGGTCCTAATGAATCCATCTCTTCCCCAAAGAGCTAACTTACTAGGCGGTGAAGCCTAACCGATCAAGTGAGATGGTAAACACAAATTGCCAATAGAATTGGTTTTTTTATGAGAGAAGTGAATCCCGGCTCTGATACCAATTGAAAGACCGGATCGGGTGTTCTAGCCTAAGAGGGGGAGGGAGTGAATTAGACAACTTAAAACCTTAACATAAGGCTTCCACTAAATTGCACAATATTAAACTAAAATATGCTATCTATATGTGCAACTAAGGTTGTTCTAGTGTGAAATCTCTATCCCAAAAGAGTTTAGCAACCTATAGTCTTTTCTATAAAGAAACTACTCTATGAAAATAAAGGCATACAAGAATTGCTAGTATGAAATGCGAAAACGTAAAGAGCGGGATAGGAGGAAGCAAACTCTTGACACGGGTACTTATCCCGTGGTTCGGTTAGTCATAAAGGCACCCCTACATCCACATTGTTGAAGCACTCACTAAGAGTATCGCTTCCCGATAATCAAGTCTCTTCCGTGGACTCAACCACGATCACCTTGATCCCATTTTCCACTAAGGAGCTTGTCCACGAAGGAAGGGGGTCTCCACGTCCCCCGTACAAGGATGTCGTTGCCGCTCCACACCAAGTTGGAGGGTCGATGACGTGCCGGCAAGCCACCGATGCTCCAAGGGGCCGGCGCACCGAGATCTTCTTGTTGGTTCACTCAAGAACCAGCCACAAGGCACAACACCTTGCTTGCTCACTCACTCAAGAGCTAATCTAGCACTTACACTCTCAAAGCTAGTGCTAAACCTAAGGATTTGATCAATATGCACTTGGGTAGGCTTGGAGGGTTTTCTGGGTGTGTATGTGTAGGAATATGGGGTAGCAGAAACAAAATTTTTCTACCACATAAACCGGGATTACTGCAGTTATAGAAACAAATATTCACGATGGCTACTGTAGTGCGCACTGTTCACCCGCGGGTACTGTAGCACCAATTAGGGTTTTTAGGCGCCCACTTTTCTATTTATATAGCCCCTTAGGTGGGCTGCCTTGGGCGCCCCCTTTTGGGCCAAAAAGGCCCATTTGTGCACCTAAGCCCAGTCTAATTCGGATCTCATCCTTATCAGGCTTCTTTCCATTAAGTGTGTGACCCTATGAGCTCACATGCGAATAGACATGGCCCGAGTACTCTTACTCGGCCCAATAGTAGACAGCGGCTTCTAGCAAGACATGTCAACTCCTATACGCACGCAAAGATCATATCAGACGAGCCGTCACAATGTTATATACATGTTGTTCCTTTTGCCTCACGATATTTGGTCTTGCTACAATCCAACCGCTCTTTCTCGATCCTGTGATTCAGAATCCTTGGTTAACTCTTAACCCCAGCATGGCCATGCATTTCCTGATCCGAATCACTCGAGGGGCCCAGAAATATCTCTCTCTTGTAGAGAGGGGCAAATCCCATTTTGACCGACTATGTCTCACAGCATGCTTTTTGACAGACCCGAAAGCCACCTTTATGACTACCCTGTTATGGTACAGCGTTTGATAGCTCCTAAGTAAGTCGGTTCACATCTTGAGTAGATACGACGATCTCAGGTCTTAGGACACAGCGTACATATTGTGTAATGAGAAACCATCATCTCTCGTGTTGGGTCAGTTCAGACTCATGTCCCACATGAGCCCACATTATTAGTTTGACATCTACATGTCCATGACTTGTGAAACATAGTCATCAACTAATACATGTGCTAGTCTAATATCCATGTGTGTCCTCACATGAACTCCGATTAGGAACAGATTTAGAATAACCATACAAGTAAAGAGTCTCACAGACAATTCACATAATTGTCAATCAATACAAGTTGCCTTTCATGGATATTCAAGAAACACTTCATTAATCATGAATACAAGGAAATATGATTATATCTATGATTGCCTCTAGGGCATATTTCCAATAGTATGAGACTTGTAGTAACTCCAGCTATCTTCAAATGGCTGGGGGATGGCGTATATATAGGCCTCCAAGTCCATAGAGCCGTTAAGAGCCGTTGGCCACTTTTCTGCGAGGGCACCGGATAGATCGGTGGTAGGGCACCGGTGTATCCGGTCACTTACAGCTCTGCACTATCTGTTGGCCTTCTGACAGCTTACGCGGCTGTCACCGGTTAGACCAGTGTCTTGTGTTCGGTTCAACCGGTGCTGCTTCTCTCCCTTGCAACTGTCACGGCGTTGCACCGGTGCCCTGCTCCGGTGACCACCGGTGTAACCGGTGCTGAAGAACTTCTCCTCAGTTGCTTGACATGCTCTCTGGTACGTAGCATGGTGCTTGCACTGGTGCTTCAATTTGACACCACCGGTGCATCCGGTGCCACTTGACTTTCTGGCACCAGCACTGCCGATTGCTCCAGTGATAGGGCACCGGTGCATCCGAGGCCTACCGGTTAGACCGGTGCTCGGTCACCGGTTCAACCGGTGCAACTGTTTCTGCAGAACTCGTCCAATTTAGCATTTTTTTGAGTTCTTTCTTCGTGTTTTGCCTTGCTTGGCCTTTTTACTTCATCCCTGGGATCTATTAATGTTCACTTAACAAACTCATTAGTCCCATTGATTACGTTGTTACACAATCACCAAAATCACAAAACAATAGCCTAATGGGTCATTTTCCTTACAGTGCGAAGGAGTGAAATATTCTTCACTCCCAAACCTGCCTCACGCCCACTGTACTCGACAAGAAACATATGGAGTGAAAAAATTCCCACTGTCACTACTTGTTTGATGCAATTTTAGTCACCTTATTATGATCACCAGCTTACTATCTTTTCCTTTCTTGACAGGCTTCATGAACTTACTGCTAGAGATGGTGGGCGACCTTCTAGGTGATTGAAGGTTTGTTTGAATCTTCTGAATCTCTAAGCGCTGCATATACCATGTACTTGATGCTTATACCTGCTACTGCTACTACCTGCTATTTAAAGTCTCTTGCTTGTTTTTATGCTATGCTAGTGTTGTGCACCTCGTACATGCTTCTTTTCACTAGTCTCCACCTTCCGAGTTCAGAGTATATTCTTCCTATGCAATTCAGGAAGTACATTTTCTTTTCGTGAACCAGATGTATTTTCTCAATTTTAGTTCTCAGACGCTTTCTGGGATCTGGGAGCACCCTTTAGACTGAGAAAGGAGAATATAGTTGATGCTTCAATCGCTACCATTGCTTTTCTACAGGAAAGGTTGTTAATGCACGTGATGGCTTGTCTATTCAGATGTGTATTTTTGTTCTGAACGCTGTCGATGAGCTCTTCAGTGAAGCGAAGGCTAAAAATCTTTTGACCCTTTCAAGGATGCACAAAAGATGAAATATTCCTCAATGCTGAACCTGTCGAAAGTTTACTGTGGTCAACAAGAAAAATAACGCGTGGAGAAACTCCTGCTGTGATTACAATTACATGCTATCTTATCATCACTAGCTAACTATACATCTTTTCCCTTACTTGACAGGCTACACAAACTACTGTTAGAGATGGTGGCCTGGCTGGCGCTTATGAGCTTCTTGCATCAGGTAGATCTGATACCACCAAAGCATGAAACCTTTCTAAATTCTGGTGGTTTATTTTCGACTTTCCCTATCGCTGAAGAGAGCTGCATAGAATGGCCCATTCTAGCATATCAAATACAACAGATCAAGATTTTGCTGCTGTGTACAACTCCATTTGATGTCGTGAACACAAGAGTACAATTACAGGTAATATGATATATACATTTGTCACACTAGTTGCTTTATATGAGTGAACTTATAACTTGTAATTGTGACATTTTATCGTATATGTTGCTTGTACCTTGTATTGATACTACAATTGTAGTCCTGCACAAATAGCATCATTCAGTTCAAACTTGAAGTGGATATGTTGAGCAGAAAACTAATGGTCACAGAACAATTGATACTCTTGCCTTTCTTCGTGTTTATTAGCCACCCAGCCCTGTTAGGAAGTATGACAAAGTTAATCATGCACTGAAACTAATATTTGGGCAAGAATGCTTGCGTGGTCTTTACAGGTACACAAACAATTCTGGCAGGAATATCATGCTTTTACATTTGCGTTAGTATTCATTCCTGTAAGAAAAGATCCTTTTGTAAGTATGAAGCAACAGGTTTCCTCACACGAGATTGACTCCAAAGCTGTGGTTGTGTATATCTGAAGCATATGTATATCTCAAGGTGCTATATTCTTTATGCCTTACAAATTTCATGGCCAAACAAGAAGGCAGACTCAAAAAAGACAAAGAACACATGTACTTTGAAAAAATATATAGTACTCATACAGTAATTCACAATGTTGGCAGACCAACATAGACCTAAAATATTATCTAGAACTATAGTAACCATATACCGCATATGGTTTCATTTTATCATAGAAAGTATAAAAACTGGAGGCATACCACTGGTCTAGAGGTCACGGCCGCGCCGGCATTTGTAGTTGTCACCTCAAATTGCAACTCTCAAACATTTAGGAGATCGAGTCGCGTGTTTACTATTAGCAAATAATAAAGTTGCGTGTTCTTTCTCAGTTATGGAGAAACAAACATTGGAGCGGCCATGAGTAAGTTGAGTTCATGCAAATGCAAAGTCCCTCAAGGCAGAGGCGATGATGGAGGATGCATTTAGGTCGCTAACCTGGTATGTTTGCTTCTTGGTCATACGTTATTCGGGAGGCTGTCAAATTGTTAAATCTCTCTCTTAATGAAAAACATGCCCAGACGCAGTCACAAAAAAATTTGTTAAATCTCATCTAATTAAGGGAGTACTCGAATATCAAAGCATAATCGGATAGCCACAAATTCAAGTGTGGAAGGCATAAAAAATACAAGTCACAGGATAGGAATAATTCCAACACAAAATCAATCCAGTTGCTCAACATTATGCATGATAAACCAAACTGCCTAGCATAGTAATGGAACAATAAAAATGGAAAAAATTTATTTTCTTAGAAGGTTTTGGAAGCTTGTAGCAGCATCGCCAAATCTATCTCGTGCAAGCAGACGTGCGCGTGGTGGAACGGTTCCCACTCGTTCATGCTATAGTCCTCCTTCCGCAGCGTGGTGGCCTCTTTGGTTGCCAGGTCGAGCCGGATTAGCTTGCCGCCCGTCACCTGCAGAATCACGGCGCCGCTCCTCTCCCCGAATCCCTCCAACTGGATGGGCAACAAGAGGCCCTGGCGCAGCCCTGCCTACGTCTCCATCTGCTGCTCGTCGATCACCACGTGCCGGCTCCACTCCGGCGCTGGCGTTGACGTTGCCAGCGTCCACATCTCTACCGCCATGCGCTCCGCGACGAGCAGGCGGAGCCGGCCTCCCACCGCAGCCAGGAGCGCGTCCTTATCATGGGTCCTGTCGCGGCTCGTCAGCCTGGACCTGCACTCCTGCGGGAGCAGCACCTTCGTCGCCACCGCCGCGTCCACTTCGACGGCGATGATGTACGGCAGACACCAGTAACTCAAGTAGAGCCAGTGCACGGTGCGCCCGAGGACGACGGCGGGGCGGTGGCCACGATCAGGCGGCCCCAGGTAGAACTTGCGGCGGTCGGGGATGGCGCGGACGGTGCGCCACCATTGGCGGTTCGCGGTCCAGAACGACATGGTCTGGATGTTCAGCTCCTTGTCGGCGACAACCAGCTCGAAGGAGCGGTCGTCTCTGACGGTGAGAAAGGCTGGCGGGTACCGCAGCCTTATCCCCATGGGAGGGAGACAGTTGGCGTTCCCGGTCAGGGTGTCGCAGATGCACAGCACGGCGCCATCCCGGTCGCGGCTAGTGGGATGCAACAGGGCGAGGAGGCCGTCGCGCGAGGCCAAGGGCTCGAGCTACGCCAGGAGGCGGCTGGTGCTGGGGTGGATGCTGAAGCGGGGCCACGGCGGCGTCGCGGTCTCGGCGACTTGAGTGGTTAGCTCTCTCGTTTTTACACCGCGGAACCAGTAGAAGAAGCTGAGGAAGAGGTCGGGGTCGAAGTCGTCGAACCCACCGTCGGCCGCGGCGGCGCGGCGGCGCCTGTCTCGACGGAGGCGGAGGAAGGCCGGGTCGAGGATGTCGCGGCGGAGCGGCTTCGAGGCCGCGGCGCAGCGCAGGAGGGTCACGACGTCCACTCGCGCGGCGACATTGAGGAGGAGGTCGCCCGGAAGCTCTTGCTGTGGTGACGGCGTCGTCGCAACGTCGCGTGCGCCGCGGAGGCGTTTCGTGAACGATGACGGCGCGCGGCCGGGTTGTGAGAGTCCGCGCGATTGCAATCATGCTGGCGACTGGCGGACATGGCCTGCTTCTGCTTGCCCGTGCCCCGTGGGCTCGTGGTCGGACGTCGGAAGCTGATGTTCTCTGGTCGGCTTTGTTCTCTTGTTTGGGAGGAAGATCTAGATCTGTCTAGCGGTACTCGGATCACGAGGCAGGTCAATCTTAGATGGAGTCCGTACTCACAACGCTCTAGTCAAGATTTAGTCACAGACCGAAAAACCAAGTTATTAACCGGATCCAATAGCAACATCTCTCTACTTTCCCTTTGAACATCGAGGTTTATATAATTGACAGCTTTGTGCATCATAAATTAATTATGCAATGCAACTGCTTAATCTATAAAACTTAAAAGTGATCCTCACTACAAGTCATTGACTGAATTCTCTGTAACCACGTTGAAGGGATAAAGATAACGGATACCCCTAATCACCTGTCACTGTCAGAGCTAGATCATCAGCACTTAATCCCATCAGCAACCGGATCAAGACGACTGAGAGCCCGCGACAAGGAAGCCCGCAAAGGGCCCAACGAACCATCTACGGTCCACCATCCGTCTGAACTCCTTCGAGCGGCTCTGCCTCGTCCGACCCCTGTCGAGGGAACTTCGCCTCGCCCGAACCTCCTCAAGGGGGCCCGGCCATGTCAGACCCGCAGCAAGCGGGGGCCCCACATCGCCACGTGATGATCCGCCAACTCCCCAATACAGGAGGCCTCCGCAAGGTCAAAGGGGGACCCACGTGGACGAACGTGACAACTCGCTCCAACCTTGGTACAACTGGGGAAGGACAGAGACACGACAAGACCGGACATGCCGCAACCACTCGCCCGAGAATTGGTAACAAGGACGAAGTGACCACCCGAACAAGAGGCCACGACCGGACGACCATCCCCTGCAACCAGCAACGTCACCCATGGGACGTCATATACAGTATGCCAACCACCCCCCATCTATCATGATCATCACAGGGATAAGGGATAGGGGCGGACGACAGAAGTCAACCACAAGTAAGGCCAAGGGGGCCATCGAAGCTAAAAATCAGGGGAGGACAGGAAGATTCACGTCCGATCCCCTGTTCCCTCTCTATTTGCATCTCACACTTTTGTATCCGACCCCCTCTCCCTTGGGCTATAAAATGGAAGAGGGGGACCCTCGCTGGGGACGGAACTTTTCTCACACATCCACACACGCACGCACTGGCACGCAACATAGAGACTTGGGAGCCCTCTCCCTCTCCCGCCAATTTGTAACCCCTATTGCAAACTGAGTGCAAGAGCGCAAGAGCTCGAACTGAATGTAGGAAAATTCTGTCTGAACCAGTATAAAATCTTGTGTCGAATCCTTGCATTACCATCCGAGCCCGTGACGCGCGGCACAAATTTACTTGCCGGCGACATGGAACGCCGACAGTTGGGACGCCAGGTAGGGGACTTTGCGCGTCATCGACTTCGTCAGGTTTCGGATGGCCAATCACGCCGGAGGATGGGCCCCGGGCGCACGCGTGCATTTCGGGAGCCTCGACTTCATCGTCGCCACCGATGGGACCCTGGAGCGGATCCAGGTTCCCACCATCCACAACGGCCTTGTTGCATCATCGAGGCCCTGCGGGGCCTGTAACTTCAGCACCGGGACGACGGTTCGCTCCCGGACAACCGGCGCCCCGGCTTCGACAGCGGACACCTGGGACGCCAGCTTCGGTCCTTCTTGGGTCCCTAACTGACCCGAGAGGATATTCACCTCGCCGTGTTCGCCCTGGGCAATGTCACAGTGCAGTTTGCCGGAGGAGATCCCCTCTCTCTGAACATCTTGTTATATTGTGATC